>NC_090921.1:841674085-842297835 GCF_040938575.1 Ambystoma mexicanum | reverse complement strand
TCATGATAAAATGTAGATTTTGGGCAGTAATGGGTTAATGATAGCATATAAGTGGAGCTTTCTCATTTCAAAATGTTCTTTATGTGTGTTTGCATCATTTTCAGGTGAATTTTGCTGCCATTTTATATATCACGGTAGCGTTCCGGCCCGTTCCGCGTACTGTTTCATGATAAAATGTAGATTTTGGGCAGTAATGGGTGTATGAAAGCATATTGGTGGAGCTTTCTCGTTTCAAAATGTTCTTCATGTGTGTTTGCATCATTTTCAGGTGAGTTTCACTGCCGTATTATATATTAGGATAGCGTTCCAGCCCGTTCCGGGTAGTTTATTGTGATAAAATGTAGATTTTTGGCAGTAATGGGTTAATGACAGCATATTGGTGCAACTTTCTCATTTCAAAATGTTCTTCATGTGAGTTTGCAGCATTTTCAGGTGAGTTTTGCTGCCATTTTATAAGTTAAGGTACCGTTCCGGCCCGTATCGGGTACTTTTGGTGATAAAATGTAGATTTTGGGCAGTAATGGGTAAATGACAGCATATTGGTGGAGCTTTCTCATTTCAAAATGTTCTTCATGTGTGTTTGCATAATTTTCAGATGATTTTTGCTGCCGTTTTATATGTTAGGGTAGCGTTCCGGCCCGTTCTGTGTACTTTTTCGTGATAAAATGTAGATTTTGGGCAGTAATGGGTGAAGGACAGCATATTGGTGCACCTTTCTCATTTCAAAATGTTCTTCATGTGTGTTTGCATCATTTTCAGGTGAGTTTTGCTGCCATTTTATATATTAGGGTAGCGTTATGGCTTGTTCCTGGTAGTTTTTCATGATAAAATGTAGATTTTGGGCAGTAATGGGTTAATGATAGCATATAAGTGGAGCTTTCTCATTTCAAAGTGTTCTTCATGTCTGTTTGCATCAATTTCAGGTAAGTTTTGCTGCCATTTTATATATCACCGTAGCGTTCCGGCCCGTTCCGCGTACAGTTTCGTGATAAAATGTAGATTTTGGGCAGTAATTGGTGAATGACAGCATATTGGTGGAGCGTTCTCATTTCAAAATGTTCTTCATGTGTGCTTGCATCATTTTCAGGTGAGTTTTGCTGCCATTTTATATATCAGGGTAGTGTTGCGGCCCGTTCCGCGTACTTTTTCGTGATGAAATGTAGATTTTGGGCAGTAATGGGTGAATGACAGCATGTTGGTGGAGCTTTCTCATTTCAAAATGTTCTTTATGTGTGTTTGCATAATTTTCAGATGATTTTTGCTGCCATTTTATATATTAGGGTAGCGTTCCGGCCCGTTCCGGGTACTTTTTCGTGATAAAATGTAGATTTTGGGCAGTAATGGGTGAATGACAGCAGATTGGTGCACCTTTTTCATTTCAAAATGTTCTTCATGTGTGTTTACATCATTTTCAGTGGAGTTTTGCAGCCGTTTTATATATTAGGTAGCGTTATGGCTCGTTCCTGGTAGTTTTTCATGATAAAATGTAGATTTTGGGCAGTAATGGGTTAATGATAGCATATAAGTGGAGCTTTCTCATTTCAAAATGTTCTTTATGTGTGTTTGCATCATTTTCAGGTGAATTTTGCTGCCATTTTATATATCACGGTAGCGTTCCTTCCCGTTCCGCGTACTGTTTCGTGATAAAATGTAGATTTTGGGCAGTAATGGGTATATGAAAGCATATTGGTGGAGCTTTCTCATTTCAAAATGTTCTTCATGTGTGTTTGCATCATTTTCAGGTGAGTTTCACTGCCGTATTATATATTAGGGTAGCGTTCCAGCCCGTTCCGGGTAGTTTATTGTGATAAATTGTAGATTTTGGGCAGTAATGGGTTATTGACAGCATATTGGTGCAACTTTCTCATTTCAAAATGTTCTTCATGTGAGTTTGCAGCATTTTCAGGTGAGTTTTGCTGCCATTTTATATGTTAAGGTACCGTTCCGGCCCGTTCCGGGTACTTTTTCGTGATAAAATGTAGATTTTGGGCAGTAATGAGTTAATGACAGCATATTGGTGCACCTTTCTCATTTCAAAATGTTCTTCATGTGTGTTTGCATCATTTTCAGGTGAGTTTTGCTGCCATTTTATATATCACGGTAGCGTTCCGGCCCGTTCCGCGTACAGTTTTGTGATAAAATGTAGATTTTGGGCAGTAATGGGTGAATGACAGCATATTGGTGGAGCTTTCTCATTTCAAAATGTTCTTCATGTGTGTTTGCATCATTTTCAGGTGAGTTTTGCTGCCATTTTATATATCAGGGTAGTGTTGCGGCCCGTTCCGCGTACTTTTTCGTGATGCAATGTAGATTTTGGGCAGTAATGGGTGAATGACAGCATGTTGGTGGAGCTTTCTCATTTCAAAATGTTCTTTATGTGTGTTTGCATAATTTTCAGATGATTTTTGCTGCCATTTTATATATTAGGGTAGCGTTCCGGCCCGTTCCGGGTACTTTTTCGTGATAAAATGTAGATTTTGGGCAGTAATGGGTGAATGACAGCAGATTGGTGCACCTTTTTCATTTCAAAATGTTCTTCATGTGTGTTTGCATCATTTTCAGGTGAGTTTCACTGCCGTATTATATATTAGGGTAGCGTTCCAGCCCGTTCCGGGTAGTTTATTGTGATAAATTGTAGATTTTGGGCAGTAATGGGTTAATGACAGCATATTGGTGCAACTTTCTCATTTCAAAATGTTCTTCATGTGAGTTTGCAGCATTTTCAGGTGAGTTTTGCTGCCATTTTATATGTTAAGGTACCGTTCCGGCCCGTTCCGGGTACTTTTTCGTGATAAAATGTAGATTTTGGGCAGTAATGAGTTAATGACAGCATATTGGTGCACCTTTCTCATTTCAAAATGTTCTTCATGTGTGTTTGCATCATTTTCAGGTGAATTTTGCTGCCATTTTATAAGTTAAGGTACCGTTCCGGCCCGTATCGGGTACTTTTGGTGATAAAATGTAGATTTTGGGCAGTAATGGGTAAATGACAGCATATTGGTGGAGCTTTCTCATTTCAAAATGTTCCTCATGTGTGTTTGCATAATTTTCAGATGATTTTTCTGCCGTTTTATATGTTAGGGTAGCGTTCCGGCCCGTTCCGTGTACTTTTTCGTGATAAAATGTAGATTTTGGGCAGTAATGGGTGAAGGAGAGCATATTGGTGCACCTTTCTCATTTCAAAATGTTCTTCATGTGTGTTTGCATCATTTTCAGGTGAGTTTTGCTGCCGTTTTATATATTAGGGTAGCGTTATGGCTCGTTCCTGGTAGTTTTTCATGATAAAATGTAGATTTTGGGCAGTAATGGGTGAATGACAGCATATTGGTGGAGCTTTCTCATTTCAAAATGTTCTTCATGTGTGTTTGCATCATTTTCAGGTGAGTTTCACTTCCGTATTATATATTAGGGTTGTGTTCCAGCCCGTTCCGGACACTTTTCCGTGATAAAATGTAGATTTTGGGCAGTAATGGGTTCATGACAGCATATTGGTGCACCTTTTTCATTTCAAAATGTTCTTCATGTGTGTTTACATCATTTTCAGTGGAGTTTTGCTGCCGTTTTATATGTTAGGGTAGCCTTCCGGCCCGTTCCGGGTACTTTTTCGTGATAAAATATATATTTTGGGCAGTAATGGGTGAATGACGGCATATTGGTGGAGCTTTCACATTTCAAAATGTTCTTCATGTGTGGTGGCATCATTTTCAGATGAGTTTTGCTGCCGTTTTATATATTAGGATACCGTTCTGGCTCGTTCCGGGTAGTTTTTCATGATAAAATGTAGATTTTGGGCAGTAATGGGTTAATGATAGCATATAAGTGGAGCTTTCTCATTTCAAAATGTTCTTCATGTGTGTTTGCATCATTTTCAGGTGAGTTTCACTGCCGCATTATATATTAGGGTATCGTTCCAGCCCGTTCCGGGTACTTTTTCGTGATAAAATGTAGATTTTGGGCAGTAATGGGTTCATGACAGCATACTGGTGCACCTTTTTCATTTCAAAATGTTCTTCATGTTTGTTACATCATTTTCAGTGGAGTTTTGCAGCCGTTTTATATATTAGGGTAGCGTTCTGGCTCGTTCCAGGTAGTTTTTCATGATAAAATGTAGATTTTGGGCAGTAATGGGTTAATGACAGCATATAAGTGGAGCTTTCTCATTTCAAAATGTTCTTCATGTGTGTTTGCATCATTTTCAGGTGCGTTTTGCTGCTGTTTTATGTATTAGGGTAGCGTTCCAGCCCGTTCCGGGTACTTTTTCGTGATAAAATGTAGATTTTGGGCAGTAATGGGTGAATGACAGCATATCGGTGGAGCTTTCTCATTTCAAAATGTTCTTCATGTGTGTTTGCATCATTTTCAGGTGAGTTTTGCTGCCACTTTATATATCAGGGTAGCGTTGCGGGCCGTTCTGCGTACTTTTTCGTGATAAAATGTAGATTTTGGGCAGTAATGGGTGAATGACAGCATTTTGGTGGAGCTTTCTCATTTCAAAATGTTCTTCATGTGTGTTTGCATCATTTTCAGGTGCGTTTTGCTGCTGTTTTATATATTAGGGTAGCGTTCCGGCCTGTTCCGGGTACTTTTTTGTGATAAAATGTAGATTTTGGGCAGTAATGGGTGAATGACAGCAGATTGGTGCACCTTTCTCATTTCAAAATGTTCTTCATGTGTGTTTGCATCATTTTCAGGTGAGTTTTGCTGCCGTTTTATATATTCGGTAGCGTTATGGCTCATTCCTAGTAGTTTTTCATGATAAAATGTAGATTTTGGGCAGTAATGGGTGTATGACAGCATATTGGTGGAGCTTTCTCATTTCAAAATGTTCTTCATGTGTGTTTGCATCATTTTCAGGTGAGTTTCACTGCCGTATTATATATTAGGGTAGCGTTCCAGCCCGTTCCGGGTAGTTTATTGTGATAAAATGTAGATTTTGGGCAGTAATGGGTTAATGACAGCATATTGGTGCAACTTTCTCATTTCAAAATGTTCTTCATGTGTGTTTGCATCATTTTCAGGTGAGTTTTGCTGCCATTTTATATGTTAAGGTACGGTTCCGGCTCTTTCCGGGTACTTTTCCGTGATAAAATGTAGATTTTGGGCAGTAATGGGTTAATGAGAGCATATTGGTGCACCTTTCTCATTTCAAAATGTTCTTCATGTGTGTTTGCATCATTTTCAGGTGAGTTTTGCTGCCATTTTATAAGTTAAGGTACCGTTCCGGCCCGTATCGGGTACTTTTGGTGATAAAATGTAGATTTTGGGCAGTAATGGGCGAATGACAGCATATTGGTGGAGCTTTCTCATTTCAAAATGTTCTTCATGTGTGTTTGCATAATTTTCAGATGATTTTTGCTGCCGTTTTATATGTTAGGGTAGCGTCCCGGCCCGTTCCGTGTACTTTTGGTGATAAAATGTAGATTTTGGACAGTAATGGGCGAATGACAGCATATTGGTGGAGCTTTCTCATTTCAAAATGTTCTTCATGTGTGTTTGCATCATTTGCAGGTGAGTTTTGCTGCCATTTTATATATCACGGTAGCGTTCCTGCCCGTTCTGCGTACTGTTTCGTGATAAAATGTAGATTTTGGGCAGTAATGGGTGAATGACAGCATATTGGTGGAGCTTTCTCATTTCAAAATGTTCTTTATGTGTGTTTGCATAATTTTCAGATGATTTTTGCTGCCATTTTATACATTAGGGTAGCGTTGCGGCCCGTTCCGGGTACTTTTTCGTGATAAAATGTAGATTTTGGGCAGTAATGGGTGAATGACAGCAGATTGGTGCACCCTTCTCATTTCAAAATGTTCTTCATGTGTGTTTGCATCTTTTTCAGGTGAGTTTTGCTGCCGTTTTATATATTAGGTAGCGTTATGGCTCGTTCCTGGTAGTTTTTCATGATAAAATGTAGATTTTGGGCAGCAATGGGTTAATGATAGCATATAAGTGGAGCTTTCTCATTTCAAAATGTTCTTTATGTGTGTTTGCATCATTTTCAGGTGAATTTTGCTGCCATTTTATATATCACGGTAGCGTTCCGGCCCGTTCCGCGTACTGTTTCGTGATAAAATGTAGATTTTGGGCAGTAATGGGTGTATGAAAGCATATTGGTTGAGCATTCTCATTTCAAAAGGTTCTTCATGTGTGTTTGCATCATTTTCAGGTGAGTTTCACTGCCGTATTATATATTAGGGTAGCGTTCCAGCCCGTTCCGGGTAGTTTATTGTGATAAAATGTAGATTTTGGGCAGTAATGGGTTAATGACAGCATAATGGTGCAACTTTCTCATTTCAAAATGTTCTTCATGTGAGTTTGCAGCATTTTCAGGTGAGTTTTGCTGCCATTTTATAAGTTAAGGTACCGTTCCGGCCCGTATCGGGTACCTTTGGTGATAAAATGTAGATTTTGGGCAGTAATGGGTGAATGACAGCATATTGGTGGAGCTTTCTCATTTCAAAATGTTCTTCATGTGTATTTGCATAATTTTCAGATGATTTTTGCTGCCGTTTTATATATTAGGGTAGCGTTATGGCTCGTTCCTGGTAGTTTTTCATGATAAAATGTAGATTTTGGGCAGTAATGGGTTAATGATAGCATATAAGTGGAGCTTTCTCATTTCAAAGTGTTCTTCATGTCTGTTTGCATCAATTTAAGGTGAGTTTTGCTGCCATTTTATATGTTAAGGTACGGTTCCGGCTCTTTCCGGGTACTTTTCCGTGATAAAATGTAGATTTTGGGCAGTAATGGGTTAATGAGAGCATATTGGTGCACCTTTCTCATATTAAAATGTTCTTCATGTGTGTTTGCATCATTTTCAGGTGAGTTTTGCTGCCATTTTATAAGTTAAGGTACCGTTCCGGCCCGTATCGGGTACTTTTGGTGATAAAATGTAGATTTTGGGCAGTAATGGGCGAATGACAGCATATTGGTGGAGCTTTCTCATTTCAAAATGTTCTTCATGTGTGTTTGCATAATTTTCAGATGATTTTTGCTGCCGTTTTATATGTTAGGGTAGCGTTCCGGCCCGTTCCGTGTACTTTTGGTGATAAAATGTAGATTTTGGACAGTAATGGGCGAATGACAGCATATTGGTGGAGCTTTCTCATTTCAAAATGTTCTTCATGTGTGTTTGCATCATTTTCAGGTGAGTTTTGCTGCCATTTTATATATCACGGTAGCGTTCCTGCCCGTTCCGCGTACTGTTTCGTGATAAAATGTAGATTTTGGGCAGTAATGGGTGAATGACAGCATATTGGTGGAGCTTTCTCATTTCAAAATGTTCTTTATGTGTGTTTGCATAATTTTCAGATGATTTTTGCTGCCATTTTATATATTAGGGTACCGTTCCGTCCCGTATCGGGTACCTTTGGTGATAAAATGTAGATTTTGGGCAGTAATGGGTGAATGACAGCATATTGGTGGAGCTTTCTCATTTCAAAATGTTCTTCATGTGTGTTTGCATAATTTTCAGATGATTTTTGCTGCCGTTTTATATATTAGGGTAGCGTTATGGCTCGTTCCTGGTAGTTTTTCATGATAAAATGTAGATTTTGGGCAGTAATGGGTTAATGATAGCATATAAGTGGAGCTTTCTCATTTCAAAGTGTTCTTCATGTCTGTTTGCATCAATTTCAGGTGAGTTTTGCTGCCATTTTATATATCACGGTAGCGTTCCGGCCCGTTCCGCGTACTGTTTCGTGATAAAATGTAGATTTTGGGCAGTAATGGGTGAATGACAGCATATTGGTGGAGCTTTCTCATTTCAAAATGTTCTTCATGTGTGTTTGCATCATTTTCAGGTGAGTTTCACTTCCGTATTATATATTAGGGTTGTGTTCCAGCCCGTTCCGGATAGTTTTCCGTGATAAAATGTAGATTTTGGGCAGTAATGGGTTCATGACAGCATATTGGTGCACCTTTTTCATTTCAAAATGTTCTTCATGTGTGTTTACATCATTTTCAGTGGAGTTTTGCTGCCGTTTTATATGTTAGGGTAGCGTTCCGGCCCGTTCCGGGTGCTTTTTCGTGATAAAATATATATTTTGGGCAGTAATGGGTGAATGACGGCATATTGGTGGAGCTTTCACATTTCAAAATGTTCTTCATGTGTGGTGGCATCATTTTCAGATGAGTTTTGCTGCCGTTTTATATATTAGGATACCGTTCTGGCTCGTTCCGGGTAGGTTTTCATGATAAAATGTAGATTTTTGGCAGTAATGGGTTAATGATAGCATATAAGTGGAGCTTTCTCATTTCAAAATGTTCTTCATGTGTGTTTGCATCATTTTCAGGTGAGTTTCACTGCCGCATTATATATTAGGGTAGCGTTCCAGCCCGTTCCGGGTACTTTTTCGTGATAAAATGTAGATTTTGGGCAGTAATGGGTTCATGACAGCATACTGGTGCACCTTTTTCATTTCAAAATGTTCTTCATGTGTGTTACATCATTTTCTGTGGAGTTTTGCAGCCGTTTTATATATTAGGGTAGCGTTCTGGCTCGTTCCAGGTAGTTTTTCATGATAAAATGTAGATTTTGGGCAGTAATGGGTTAATGACAGCATATAAGTGGAGCTTTCTCATTTCAAAATGTTCTTCAAGTGTGTTTGCATCATTTTCAGGTGCGTTTTGCTGCTGTTTTATGTATTAGGGTAGCGTTCCAGCCCGTTCCGGGTACTTTTTCGTGATAAAATGTAGATTTTGGGCAGTAATGGGTGAATGACAGCATATCGGTGGAGCTTTCTCATTTCAAAATGTTCTTCATGTGTGTTTGCATCATTTTCAGGTGAGTTTTGCTGCCACTTTATATATCAGGGTAGCATTGCGGGCCGTTCTGCGTACTTTTTCGTGATAAAATGTAGATTTTGGGCAGTAATGTGTGAATGACAGCATATTGGTGGAGCTTTCTCATTTCAAAATGTTCTTCATGTGTGTTTGCATCATTTTCAGGTGAGTTTTACTTCCGTATTATATATTAGGGTTGTGTTCCAGCCCGTTCCGGATAGTTTTCCGTGATAAAATGTAGATTTTGGGCAGTAATGGGTTCATGACAGCATATTGGTGCACCTTTTACATTTCAAAATGTTCTTCATGTGTGTTTACATCATTTTCAGTGGAGTTTTGCTGCCTTTTATATGTTAGGGTAGCGTTCCGGCCCGTTCCGGGTACTTTTTCGTGATAAAATGTAGATTTTGGGCAGTAATGGGTTCATGACAGCATATTGGTGCACCTTTTTCATTTCTAAATGTTCTTCATGTGTGTTTACATCATTTTCAGTGGAGTTTTGCAGCCGTTTTATATATTAGGGTAGCGTTCTGGCTCGTTCCAGGTAGTTTTTCATGATAAAATGTAGATTTTGGGTAGTAATGGGTTAATGATAGCATGTAAGTGAAGCGTTCTCATTTCAAAATGTTCTTCGTGTGTGTTTGCATCATTTTCAGGTGTGTTTTGCTGCTGTTTTATGTATTAGGGTAGCGTTGCAGCCCGTTCCGGGTACTTTTTTGTGATAAAATGTAGATTTTGGGCAGTAATGGGTGAATGACAGCATATCGGTGGAGCTTTCTCATTTCAAAATGTTCTTCATGTGTGTTTGCATCATTTTCAGGTGAGTTTTGCTGCCATTTTATATATCAGGGTAGTATTGCGGCCCGTTCCGCGTACTTTTTCGTGATGACATGTAGATTTTGGGCAGTAATGGGTGAATGACAGCATGTTGGTGGAGCTTTCTCATTTCAAAATGTTCTTCATGTGTGTTTGCATCATTTTCAGGTGAGTTTCACTGCCGCATTATATATTAGGGTAGCGTTCCAGCCCGTTCCGGGTACTTTTTCGTGATAAAATGTAGATTTTGGGCAGTAATGGGTTCATGACAGCATATTGGTGCACCTTTTTCATTTCTAAATGTTCTTCATGTGTGTTTACATCATTTTCAGTGGAGTTTTGCAGCCGTTTTATATATTAGGGTAGCGTTCTGGCTCGTTCCAGGTAGTTTTTCATGATAAAATGTAGATTTTGGGTAGTAATGGGTTAATGATAGCATGTAAGTGAAGCGTTCTCATTTCAAAATGTTCTTCGTGTGTGTTTGCATCATTTTCAGGTGTGTTTTGCTGCTGTTTTATGTATTAGGGTAGCGTTGCAGCCCGTTCCGGGTACTTTTTTGTGATAAAATGTAGATTTTGGGCAGTAATGGGTGAATGACAGCATATCGGTGGAGCTTTCTCATTTCAAAATGTTCTTCATGTGTGTTTGCATCATTTTCAGGTGAGTTTTGCTGCCATTTTATATATCAGGGTAGTATTGCGGCCCGTTCCGCGTACTTTTTCGTGATGACATGTAGATTTTGGGCAGTAATGGGTGAATGACAGCATGTTGGTGGAGCTTTCTCATTTCAAAATGTTCTTTATGTGTGTTTGCATAATTTTCAGATGATTTTTGCTGCCATTTTATATATTAGGGTAGCGTTCCGGCCCGTTCCGGGTACTTTTTCGTGATAAAATGTAGATTTTGGGCAGTAATGGGTGAATGACAGCAGATTGGTGCACCTTTCTCATTTCAAAATGTTCTTCATGTGTGTTTGCATCATTTTCAGGTGAGTTTTGCTGCCGTTTTATATATTAGGTAGCGTTATGGCTCGTTCCTGGTAGTTTTTCATGATAAAATGTAGATTTTGGGCAGTAATGGGTCAATGATAGCATATAAGTGGAGCTTTCTCATTTCAAAGTGTTCTTCTTGTGTGTTTGCATCATTTTCAGGTGAGTTTTGCTGCCATTTTATATATCACGGTAGCGTTCCGGCCCGTTCCGCGTACTGTTTCGTGATAAAATGTAGATTTTGGGCAGTAATGGGTGTATGACAGCATATTGGTGGAGCTTCCTCATTTCAAAATGTTCTTCATGTGTGTTTGCATCATTTTCAGGTGAGTTTCACTGCCGTATTATAAATTAGGGTAGCGTTCCAGCCCGCTCCGGGTAGTTTATTGTGATAAAATGTAGATTTTGGGCAGTAATGGGTGTATGACAGCATATTGGTGGAGCTTCCTCATTTCAAAATGTTCTTCATGTGTGTTTACATCATTTTCAGTGGAGTTTTGCAGCCGTTTCATATATTAGGGTAGCGTTCTGGCTCGTTCCGGGTAGTTTTTCATGATAAAATGTAGGTTTTGGGCAGTAATGGGTTAATGATAGCATATAAGTGGAGCTTTCTCATTTCAAAATGTTCTTCATGTGTGTTTGCATCATTTTCAGGTGAGTTTCACTGCCGCATTATATATTAGGATAGCGTTCCAGCCCGTTCCGGGTACTTTTTCGTGATAAAATGTAGATTTTGGGCAGTAATGGGTTCATGACAGCATATCGGTGCACCTTTTTCATTTCAAAATGTTCTTCATGTGTGTTTACATCATTTTCAGTGGAGTTTTGCAGTCGTTTTATATATTAGGGTAGCGTTCTGGCTCGTTCCAGGTAGTTTTTCATGATAAAATGTAGATTTTGGGTAGTAATGGGTTAATGATAGCATGTAAGTGGAGCTTTCTCATTTCAAAATGTTCTTCGTGTGTGTTTGCATCATTTTCAGGTGCGTTTTGCTGCTGTTTTATGTATTAGGGTAGCGTTGCAGCCCGTTCCGGGTACTTTTTTGTGATAAAATGTAGATTTTGGGCAGTAATGGGTGAATGACAGCATATCGGTGGAGCTTTCTCATTTCAAAATGTTCTTTATGTGTGTTTGCATAATTTTCAGATGATTTTTGCTGCCATTTTATATATTAGGGTAGCGTTCCGGCCCGTTCCGGGTACTTTTTCGTGATAAAATGTAGATTTTGGGGAGTAATGGGTGAATGACAGCAGATTGGTGCACCTTTTTCATTTCAAAATGTTCTTCATGTGTGTTTACATCATTTTCAGTGGAGTTTTGCAGCCGTTTTATATACTAGGTAGCGTTATGGCTCGTTCCTGGTAGTTTTTCATGATAAAATGTAGATTTTGGGCAGTAATGGGTTAATGATAGCATATAAGTGGAGCTTTCTCATTTCAAAATGTTCTTTATGTGTGTTTGCATCATTTTCAGGTGAATTTTGCTGCCATTTTATATATCACGGTAGCGTTCCGGCCCGTTCCGCGTACTGTTTCATGATAAAATGTAGATTTTGGGCAGTAATGGGTGTATGAAAGCATATTGGTGGAGCTTTCTCGTTTCAAAATGTTCTTCATGTGTGTTTGCATCATTTTCAGGTGAGTTTCACTGCCGTATTATATATTAGGATAGCGTTCCAGCCCGTTCCGGGTAGTTTATTGTGATAAAATGTAGATTTTTGGCAGTAATGGGTTAATGACAGCATATTGGTGCAACTTTCTCATTTCAAAATGTTCTTCATGTGAGTTTGCAGCATTTTCAGGTGAGTTTTGCTGCCATTTTATAAGTTAAGGTACCGTTCCGGCCCGTATCGGGTACTTTTGGTGATAAAATGTAGATTTTGGGCAGTAATGGGTAAATGACAGCATATTGGTGGAGCTTTCTCATTTCAAAATGTTCTTCATGTGTGTTTGCATAATTTTCAGATGATTTTTGCTGCCGTTTTATATGTTAGGGTAGCGTTCCGGCCCGTTCTGTGTACTTTTTCGTGATAAAATGTAGATTTTGGGCAGTAATGGGTGAAGGACAGCATATTGGTGCACCTTTCTCATTTCAAAATGTTCTTCATGTGTGTTTGCATCATTTTCAGGTGAGTTTTGCTGCCATTTTATATATTAGGGTAGCGTTATGGCTCGTTCCTGGTAGTTTTTCATGATAAAATGTAGATTTTGGGCAGTAATGGGTTAATGATAGCATATAAGTGGAGCTTTCTCATTTCAAAGTGTTCTTCATGTCTGTTTGCATCAATTTCAGGTAAGTTTTGCTGCCATTTTATATATCACCGTAGCGTTCCGGCCCGTTCCGCGTACAGTTTCGTGATAAAATGTAGATTTTGGGCAGTAATGGGTGAATGACAGCATATTGGTGGAGCGTTCTCATTTCAAAATGTTCTTCATGTGTGCTTGCATCATTTTCAGGTGAGTTTTGCTGCCATTTTATATATCAGGGTAGTGTTGCGGCCCGTTCCGCGTACTTTTTCGTGATGAAATGTAGATTTTGGGCAGTAATGGGTGAATGACAGCATGTTGGTGGAGCTTTCTCATTTCAAAATGTTCTTTATGTGTGTTTGCATAATTTTCAGATGATTTTTGCTGCCATTTTATATATTAGGGTAGCGTTCCGGCCCGTTCCGGGTACTTTTTCGTGATAAAATGTAGATTTTGGGCAGTAATGGGTGAATGACAGCAGATTGGTGCACCTTTTTCATTTCAAAATGTTCTTCATGTGTGTTTACATCATTTTCAGTGGAGTTTTGCAGCCATTTTATATATTAGGTAGCGTTATGGCTCGTTCCTGGTAGTTTTTCATGATAAAATGTAGATTTTGGGCAGTAATGGGTTAATGATAGCATATAAGTGGAGCTTTCTCATTTCAAAATGTTCTTTATGTGTGTTTGCATCATTTTCAGGTGAATTTTGCTGCCATTTTATATATCACGGTAGCGTTCCTTCCCGTTCCGCGTACTGTTTCGTGATAAAATGTAGATTTTGGGCAGTAATGGGTATATGAAAGCATATTGGTGGAGCTTTCTCATTTCAAAATGTTCTTCATGTGTGTTTGCATCATTTTCAGGTGAGTTTCACTGCCGTATTATATATTAGGGTAGCGTTCCAGCCCGTTCCGGGTAGTTTATTGTGATAAATTGTAGATTTTGGGCAGTAATGGGTTAATGACAGCATATTGGTGCAACTTTCTCATTTCAAAATGTTCTTCATGTGAGTTTGCAGCATTTTCAGGTGAGTTTTGCTGCCATTTTATATGTTAAGGTACCGTTCCGGCCCGTTCCGAGTACTTTTTCGTGATAAAATGTAGATTTTGGGCAGTAATGAGTTAATGACAGCATATTGGTGCACCTTTCTCATTTCAAAATGTTCTTCATGTGTGTTTGCATCATTTTCAGGTGAGTTTTGCTGCCATTTTATATATCACGGTAGCGTTCCGGCCCGTTCCGCGTACAGTTTTGTGATAAAATGTAGATTTTGGGCAGTAATGGGTGAATGACAGCATATTGGTGGAGCTTTCTCATTTCAAAATGTTCTTCATGTGTGTTTGCATCATTTTCAGGTGAGTTTTGCTGCCATTTTATATATCAGGGTAGTGTTGCGGCCCGTTCCGCGTACTTTTTCGTGATGAAATGTAGATTTTGGGCAGTAATGGGTGAATGACAGCATGTTGGTGGAGCTTTCTCATTTCAAAATGTTCTTTATGTGTGTTTGCATAATTTTCAGATGATTTTTGCTGCCGTTTTATATATTAGGGTAGCGTTATGGCTCGTTCCTGGTAGTTTTTCATGATAAAATGTAGATTTTGGGCAGTAATGGGTTAATGATAGCATATAAGTGGAGCTTTCTCATTTCAAAGTGTTCTTCATGTCTGTTTGCATCAATTTCAGGTGAGTTTTGCTGCCATTTTATATATCACGGTATCGTTCCGGCCCGTTCCGCGTACTGTTTCGTGATAAAATGTAGATTTTGGGCAGTAATGGGTGAATGACAGCATATTGGTGGAGCTTTCTCATTTCAAAATGTTCTTCATGTGTGTTTGCATCATTTTCAGGTGAGTTTCACTTCCGCATTATATATTAGGGTTGTGTTCCAGCCCGTTCCGGACACTTTTCCGTGATAAAATGTAGATTTTGGGCAGTAATGGGTTCATGACAGCATATTGGTGCACCTTTTTCATTTCAAAATGTTCTTCATGTGTGTTTACATCATTTTCAGTGGAGTTTTGCTGCCGTTTTATATGTTAGGGTAGCCTTCCGGCCCATTCCGGGTACTTTTTCGTGATAAAATATATATTTTGGGCAGTAATGGGTGAATGACGGCATATTGGTGGAGCTTTCACATTTCAAAATGTTCTTCATGTGTGGTGGCATCATTTTCAGATGAGTTTTGCTGCCGTTTTATATATTAGGATACCGTTCTGGCTCGTTCGGGGTAGTTTTTCATGATAAAATGTAGATTTTGGGCAGTAATGGGTTAATGATAGCATATAAGTGGAGCTTTCTCATTTCAAAATGTTCTTCATGTGTGTTTGCATCATTTTCAGGTGAGTTTCACTGCCGCATTATATATTAGGGTATCGTTCCAGCCCGTTCCGGGTACTTTTTCGTGATAAAATGTAGATTTTGGGCAGTAATGGGTTCATGACAGCATACTGGTGCACCTTTTTCATTTCAAAATGTTCTTCATGTGTGTTACATCATTTTCAGTGGAGTTTTGCAGCCGTTTTATATATTAGGGTAGCGTTCTGGCTCGTTCCAGGTAGTTTTTCATGATAAAATGTAGATTTTGGGCAGTAATGGGTTAATGACAGCATATAAGTGGAGCTTTCTCATTTCAAAATGTTCTTCATGTGTGTTTGCATCATTTTCAGGTGCGTTTTGCTGCTGTTTTATGTATTAGGGTAGCGTTCCAGCCCGTTCCGGGTACTTTTTCGTGATAAAATGTAGATTTTGGGCAGTAATGGGTGAATGACAGCATATCGGTGGAGCTTTCTCATTTCAAAATGTTCTTCATGTGTGTTTGCATCATTTTCAGGTGAGTTTTGCTGCCACTTTATATATCAGGGTAGCGTTGCGGGCCGTTCTGCGTACTTTTTCGTGATAAAATGTAGATTTTGGGCAGTAATGGGTGAATGACAGCATTTTGGTGGAGCTTTCTCATTTCAAAATGTTCTTCATGTGTGTTTGCATCATTTTCAGGTGCGTTTTGCTGCTGTTTTATATATTAGGGTAGCGTTCCGGCCTGTTCCGGGTACTTTTTTGTGATAAAATGTAGATTTTGGGCAGTAATGGGTGAATGACAGCAGATTGGTGCACCTTTCTCATTTCAAAATGTTCTTCATGTGTGTTTGCATCATTTTCAGGTGAGTTTTGCTGCCGTTTTATATATTCGGTAGCGTTATGGCTCATTCCTGGTAGTTTTTCATGATAAAATGTAGATTTTGGGCAGTAATGGGTGTATGACAGCATATTGGTGGAGCTTTCTCATTTCAAAATGTTCTTCATGTGTGTTTGCATCATTTTCAGGTGAGTTTCACTGCCGTATTATATATTAGGGTAGCGTTCCAGCCCGTTCCGGGTAGTTTATTGTGATAAAATGTAGATTTTGGGCAGTAATGGGTTAATGACAGCATATTGGTGCAACTTTCTCATTTCAAAATGTTCTTCATGTGTGTTTGCATCATTTTCAGGTGAGTTTTGCTGCCATTTTATATGTTAAGGTACGGTTCCGGCTCTTTCCGGGTACTTTTCCGTGATAAAATGTAGATTTTGGGCAGTAATGGGTAAATGAGAGCATATTGGTGCACCTTTCTCATTTCAAAATGTTCTTCATGTGTGTTTGCATCATTTTCAGGTGAGTTTTGCTGCCATTTTATAAGTTAAGGTACCGTTCCGGCCCGTATCGGGTACTTTTGGTGATAAAGTGTAGATTTTGGGCAGTAATGGGCGAATGACAGCATATTGGTGGAGCTTTCTCATTTCAAAATGTTCTTCATGTGTGTTTGCATAATTTTCAGATGATTTTTGCTGCCGTTTTATATGTTAGGGTAGCGTTCCGGCCCGTTCCGTGTACTTTTGGTGATAAAATGTAGATTTTGGACAGTAATGGGCGAATGACAGCATATTGGTGGAGCTTTCTCATTTCAAAATGTTCTTCATGTGTGTTTGCATCATTTTCAGGTGAGTTTTGCTGCCATTTTATATATCACGGTAGCGTTCCTGCCCGTTCCGCGTACTGTTTCGTGATAAAATGTAGATTTTGGGCAGTAATGGGTGAATGACAGCATATTGGTGGAGCTTTCTCATTTCAAAATGTTCTTTATGTGTGTTTGCATAATTTTCAGATGATTTTTGCTGCCATTTTATACATTAGGGTAGCGTTGCGGCCCGTTCCGGGTACTTTTTCGTGATAAAATGTAGATTTTGGGCAGTAATGGGTGAATGACAGCAGATTGGTGCACCTTTCTCATTTCAAAATGTTCTTCATGTGTGTTTGCATCTTTTTCAGGTGAGTTGTGCTGCCGTTTTATATATTAGGTAGCGTTATGGCTCGTTCCTGGTAGTTTTTCATGATAAAATGTAGATTTTGGGCAGCAATGGGTTAATGATAGCATATAAGTGGAGCTTTCTCATTTCAAAATGTTCTTTATGTGTGTTTGCATCATTTTCAGGTGAATTTTGCTGCCATTTTATATATCACGGTAGCGTTCCGACCCGTTCCGCGTACTGTTTCGTGATAAAATGTAGATTTTGGGCAGTAATGGGTGTATGAAAGCATATTGGTTGAGCATTCTCATTTCAAAATGTTCTTCATGTGTGTTTGCATCATTTTCAGGTGAGTTTCACTGCCGTATTATATATTAGGGTAGCGTTCCAGCCCGTTCCGGGTAGTTTATTGTGATAAAATGTAGATTTTGGGCAGTAATGGGTTAATGACAGCATAATGGTGCAACTTTCTCATTTCAAAATGTTCTTCATGTGAGTTTGCAGCATTTTCAGGTGAGTTTTGCTGCCATTTTATAAGTTAAGGTACCGTTCCGGCCCGTATCGGGTACCTTTGGTGATAAAATGTAGATTTTGGGCAGTAATGGGTGAATGACAGCATATTGGTGGAGCTTTCTCATTTCAAAATGTTCTTCATGTGTATTTGCATAATTTTCAGATGATTTTTGCTGCCGTTTTATATATTAGGGTAGCGTTATGGCTCGTTCCTGGTAGTTTTTCATGATAAAATGTAGATTTTGGGCAGTAATGGGTTAATGATAGCATATAAGTGGAGCTTTCTCATTTCAAAGTGTTCTTCATGTCTGTTTGCATCAATTTCAGGTGAGTTTTGCTGCCATTTTATATGTTAAGGTACGGTTCCGGCTCTTTCCGGGTACTTTTCCGTGATAAAATGTAGATTTTGGGCAGTAATGGGTTAATGAGAGCATATTGGTGCACCTTTCTCATATTAAAATGTTCTTCATGTGTGTTTGCATCATTTTCAGGTGAGTTTTGCTGCCATTTTATAAGTTAAGGTACCGTTCCGGCCCGTATCGGGTACTTTTGGTGATAAAATGTAGATTTTGGGCAGTAATGGGCGAATGACAGCATATTGGTGGAGCTTTCTCATTTCAAAATGTTCTTCATGTGTGTTTGCATAATTTTCAGATGATTTTTGCTGCCGTTTTATATGTTAGGGTAGCGTTCCGGCCCGTTCCGTGTACTTTTGGTGATAAAATGTAGATTTTGGACAGTAATGGGCGAATGACAGCATATTGGTGGAGCTTTCTCATTTCAAAATGTTCTTCATGTGTGTTTGCATCATTTTCAGGTGAGTTTTGCTGCCATTTTATATATCACGGTAGCGTTCCTGCCCGTTCCGCGTACTGTTTCGTGATAAAATGTAGATTTTGGGCAGTAATGGGTGAATGACAGCATATTGGTGGAGCTTTCTCATTTCAAAATGTTCTTTATGTGTGTTTGCATAATTTTCAGATGATTTTTGCTGCCATTTTATATATTAGGGTAGCGTTGCGGCCCGTTCCGGGTACTTTTTCGTGATAAAATGTAGATTTTGGGCAGTAATGGGTGAATGACAGCAGATTGGTGCACCTTTCTCATTTCAAAATGTTCTTCATGTGTGTTTGCATCTTTTTCAGGTGAGTTTTGCTGCCGTTTTATATATTAGGTAGCGTTATGGCTCGTTCCTGGTAGTTTTTCATGATAAAATGTAGATTTTGGGCAGCAATGGGTTAATGATAGCATATAAGTGGAGCTTTCTCATTTCAAAATGTTCTTTATGTGTGTTTGCATCATTTTCAGGTGAATTTTGCTGCCATTTTATATATCACGGTAGCGTTCCAGCCCGTTCCGCGTACTGTTTCGTGATAAAATGTAGATTTTGGGCAGTAATGGGTGTATGAAAGCATATTGGTTGAGCATTCTCATTTCAAAATGTTCTTCATGTGTGTTTGCATCATTTTCAGGTGAGTTTCACTGCCGTATTATATATTAGGGTAGCGTTCCAGCCCGTTCCGGGTAGTTTATTGTGATAAAATGTAGATTTTGGGCAGTAATGGGTTAATGACAGCATAATGGTGCAACTTTCTCATTTCAAAATGTTCTTCATGTGAGTTTGCAGCATTTTCAGGTGAGTTTTGCTGCCATTTTATAAGTTAAGGTACCGTTCCGGCCCGTATCGGGTACCTTTGGTGATAAAATGTAGATTTTGGGCAGTAATGGGTGAATGACAGCATATTGGTGGAGCTTTCTCATTTCAAAATGTTCTTCATGTGTGTTTGCATAATTTTCAGATGATTTTTGCTGCCGTTTTATATATTAGGGTAGCGTTATGGCTCGTTCCTGGTAGTTTTTCATGATAAAATGTAGATTTTGGGCAGTAATGGGTTAATGATAGCATATAAGTGGAGCTTTCTCATTTCAAAGTGTTCTTCATGTCTGTTTGCATCAATTTCAGGTGAGTTTTGCTGCCATTTTATATATCACGGTAGCGTTCCGGCCCGTTCCGCGTACTGTTTCGTGATAAAATGTAGATTTTGGGCAGTAATGGGTGAATGACAGCATATTGGTGGAGCTTTCTCATTTCAAAATGTTCTTCATGTGTGTTTGCATCATTTTCAGGTGAGTTTCACTTCCGTATTATATATTAGGGTTGTGTTCCAGCCCGTTCCGGATAGTTTTCCGTGATAAAATGTAGATTTTGGGCAGTAATGGGTTCATGACAGCATACTGGTGCACCTTTTTCATTTCAAAATGTTCTTCATGTGTGTTACATCATTTTCAGTGGAGTTTTGCAGCCGTTTTATATATTAGGGTAGCGTTCTGGCTCGTTCCAGGTAGTTTTTCATGATAAAATGTAGATTTTGGGCAGTAATGGGTTAATGACAGCATATAAGTGGAGCTTTCTCATTTCAAAATGTTCTTCATGTGTGTTTGCATCATTTTCAGGTGCGTTTTGCTGCTGTTTTATGTATTAGGGTAGCGTTCCAGCCCGTTCCGGGTACTTTTTCGTGATAAAATGTAGATTTTGGGCAGTAATGGGTGAATGACAGCATTTTGGTGGAGCTTTCTCATTTCAAAATGTTCTTCATGTGTGTTTGCATCATTTTCAGGTGCGTTTTGCTGCTGTTTTATATATTAGGGTAGCGTTCCGGCCTGTTCCGGGTACTTTTTTGTGATAAAATGTAGATTTTGGGCAGTAATGGGTGAATGACAGCAGATTGGTGCACCTTTCTCATTTCAAAATGTTCTTCATGTGTGTTTGCATCATTTTCAGGTGAGTTTTGCTGCCGTTTTATATATTCGGTAGCGTTATGGCTCATTCCTGGTAGTTTTTCATGATAAAATGTAGATTTTGGGCAGTAATGGGTGTATGACAGCATATTGGTGGAGCTTTCTCATTTCAAAATGTTCTTCATGTGTGTTTGCATCATTTTCAGGTGAGTTTCACTGCCGTATTATATATTAGGGTAGCGTTCCAGCCCGTTCCGGGTAGTTTATTGTGATAAAATGTAGATTTTGGGCAGTAATGGGTTAATGACAGCATATTGGTGCAACTTTCTCATTTCAAAATGTTCTTCATGTGTGTTTGCATTATTTTCAGGTGAGTTTTGCTGCCATTTTATATGTTAAGGTACGGTTCCGGCTCTTTCCGGGTACTTTTCCGTGATAAAATGTAGATTTTGGGCAGTAATGGGTTAATGAGAGCATATTGGTGCACCTTTCTCATTTCAAAATGTTCTTCATGTGTGTTTGCATCATTTTCAGGTGAGTTTTGCTGCCATTTTATAAGTTAAGGTACCGTTCCGGCCCGTATCGGGTACTTTTGGTGATAAAATGTAGATTTTGGGCAGTAATGGGCGAATGACAGCATATTGGTGGAGCTTTCTCATTTCAAAATGTTCTTCATGTGTGTTTGCATAATTTTCAGATGATTTTTGCTGCCGTTTTATATGTTAGGGTAGCGTTCCGGCCCGTTCCGTGTACTTTTGGTGATAAAATGTAGATTTTGGACAGTAATGGGCGAATGACAGCATATTGGTGGAGCTTTCTCATTTCAAAATGTTCTTCATGTGTGTTTGCATCATTTTCAGGTGAGTTTTGCTGCCATTTTATATATCACGGTAGCGTTCCTGCCCGTTCCGGGTAGTTTATTGTGATAAAATGTAGATTTTGGGCAGTAATGGGTTAATGACAGCATAATGGTGCAACTTTCTCATTTCAAAATGTTCTTCATGTGAGTTTGCAGCATTTTCAGGTGAGTTTTGCTGCCATTTTATAAGTTAAGGTACCGTTCCGGCCCGTATCGGGTACCTTTGGTGATAAAATGTAGATTTTGGGCAGTAATGGGTGAATGACAGCATATTGGTGGAGCTTTCTCATTTCAAAATGTTCTTCATGTGTGTTTGCATAATTTTCAGATGATTTTTGCTGCCGTTTTATATATTAGGGTAGCGTTATGGCTCGTTCCTGGTAGTTTTTCATGATAAAATGTAGATTTTGGGCAGTAATGGGTTAATGATAGCATATAAGTGGAGCTTTCTCATTTCAAAGTGTTCTTCATGTCTGTTTGCATCAATTTCAGGTGAGTTTTGCTGCCATTTGATATATCACGGTAGCGTTCCGGCCCGTTCCGCGTACTGTTTCGTGATAAAATGTAGATTTTGGGCAGTAATGGGTGAATGACAGCATATTGGTGGAGCTTTCTCATTTCAAAATGTTCTTCATGTGTGTTTGCATCATTTTCAGGTCAGTTTCACTTCCGTATTATATATTAGGGTTGTGTTCCAGCCCGTTCCGGATAGTTTTCCGTGATAAAATGTAGATTTTGGGCAGTAATGGGTTCATGACAGCATATTGGTGCACCTTTTTCATTTCAAAATGTTCTTCATGTGTGTTTACATCATTTTCAGTGGAGTTTTGCTGCCGTTTTATATGTTAGGGTAGCGTTCCGGCCCGTTCCGGGTGCTTTTTCATGATAAAATATATATTTTGGGCAGTAATGGGTGAATGACGGCATATTGGTGGAGCTTTCACATTTCAAAATGTTCTTCATGTGTGGTGGCATCATTTTCAGATGAGTTTTGCTGCCGTTTTATATATTAGGATACCGTTCTGGCTCGTTCCGGGTAGGTTTTCATGATAAAATGTAGATTTTTGGCAGTAATGGGTTAATGATAGCATATAAGTGGAGCTTTCTCATTTCAAAATGTTCTTCATGTGTGTTTGCATCATTTTCAGGTGAGTTTCACTGCCGCATTATATATTAGGGTAGCGTTCCAGCCCGTTCCGGGTACTTTTTCGTGATAAAATGTAGATTTTGGGCAGTAATGGGTTCATGACAGCATACTGGTGCACCTTTTTCATTTCAAAATGTTCTTCATGTGTGTTACATCATTTTCTGTGGAGTTTTGCAGCCGTTTTATATATTAGGGTAGCGTTCTGGCTCGTTCCAGGTAGTTTTTCATGATAAAATGTAGATTTTGGGCAGTAATGGGTTAATGACAGCATATAAGTGGAGCTTTCTCATTTCAAAATGTTCTTCAAGTGTGTTTGCATCATTTTCAGGTGCGTTTTGCTGCTGTTTTATGTATTAGGGTAGCGTTCCAGCCCGTTCCGGGTACTTTTTCGTGATAAAATGTAGATTTTGGGCAGTAATGGGTGAATGACAGCATTACCGGTGGAGCTTTCTCATTTCAAAATGTTCTTCATGTGTGTTTGCATCATTTTCAGGTGAGTTTTGCTGCCACTTTATATATCAGGGTAGCATTGCGGGCCGTTCTGCGTACTTTTTCGTGATAAAATGTAGATTTTGGGCAGTAATGGGTGAATGACAGCATATTGGTGGAGCTTTCTCATTTCAAAATGTTCTTCATGTGTGTTTGCATCATTTTCAGGTGAGTTTCACTTCCGTATTATATATTAGGGTTGTGTTCCAGCCCGTTCCGGATAGTTTTCCGTGATAAAATGTAGATTTTGGGCAGTAATGGGTTCATGACAGCATATTGGTGCACCTTTTTCATTTCAAAATGTTCTTCATGTGTGTTTACATCATTTTCAGTGGAGATTTGCTGCCGTTTTATATGTTAGGGTAGCGTTCCGGCCCGTTCCGGGTACTTTTTCGTGATAAAATATATATTTTGGGCAGTAATGGGTGAATGACGGCATATTGGTGGAGCTTTCACATTTCAAAATGTTCTTCATGTGTGGTGGCATCATTTTCAGATGAGTTTTGCTGCCGTTTTATATATTAGGATACCGTTCTGGCTCGTTCCGGGTAGGTTTTCATGATAAAATGTAGATTTTTGGCAGTAATGGGTTAATGATAGCATATAAGTGGAGCTTTCTCATTTCAAAATGTTCTTCATGTGTGTTTGCATCATTTTCAGGTGAGTTTCACTGCCGCATTATATATTAGGGTAGGGTTCCAGCCCGTTCCGGGTACTTTTTCGTGATAAAATGTAGATTTTGGGCAGTAATGGGTTCATGACAGCATACTGGTGCACCTTTTTCATTTCAAAATGTTCTTCATGTGTGTTACATCATTTTCTGTGGAGTTTTGCAGCCGTTTTATATATTAGGGTAGCGTTCTGGCTCGTTCCAGGTAGTTTTTCATGATAAAATGTAGATTTTGGGCAGTAATGGGTTAATGACAGCATATAAGTGGAGCTTTCTCATTTCAAAATGTTCTTCAAGTGTGTTTGCATCATTTTCAGGTGCATTTTGCTGCTGTTTTATGTATTAGGGTAGCGTTCCAGCCCGTTCCGGGTACTTTTTCGTGATAAAATGTAGATTTTGGGCAGTAATGGGTGAATGACAGCATATCGGTGGAGCTTTCTCATTTCAAAATGTTCTTCATGTGTGTTTGCATCATTTTCAGGTGAGTTTTGCTGCCACTTTATATATCAGGGTAGCATTGCGGGCCGTTCTGCGTACTTTTTCGTGATAAAATGTAGATTTTGGGCAGTAATGGGTGAATGACAGCATATTGGTGGAGCTTTCTCATTTCAAAATGTTCTTCATGTGTGTTTGCATCATTTTCAAGTGAGTTTCACTGCCGCATTATATATTAGGGTAGTGTTCCAGCCCTTTCCGGGTACTTTTTCGTGATAAAATGTAGATTTTGGGCAGTAATGGGTGAATGACAGCATATTGGTGGAGCTTTCTCATTTCAAAATGTTCTTTATGTGTGTTTGCATAATTTTCAGATGATTTTTGCTGCCATTTTATATATTAGGGTAGCGTTCCGGCCTGTTCCGGGTACTTTTTCGTGATAAAATGTAGATTTTGGGCAGTAATGGGTGAATGACAGCAGATTGGTGCACCTTTCTCATTTCAAAATGTTCTTCATGTGTGTTTGCATCATTTTCAGGTGAGTTTTGCTGCCGTTTTATATATTCGGTAGCGTTATGGCTCGTTCCTGGTAGTTTTTCATGATAAAATGTAGATTTTGGGCAGTAATGGGTTAATGATAGCATGTAAGTGGAGCTTTCTCATTTCAAAATGTTCTTCATGTGTGTTTGCATCATTTTCAGGTGAGTTTTGCTGCCATTTTTATATCACGGTAGCGTTCCGGCCCGTTCCGAGTACTGTTTCGTGATAAAATGTAGATTTTGGGAAGTAATGGGTGTATGACAGCATATTGGTGGAGCTTTCTCATTTAAAAATGTTCTTCATGTGTGTTTGCATAATTTTCAGATGATTTTTGCTGCCGTTTTATATGTTAGGGTAGCGCTCCGGCCCGTTCCGGGCACTTTTTCGTGATAAAATGTAGATTTTGGGGTGTAATTAGTGAACAACAGCATATTGGTGCACCTTTCTCATTTCAAATTGTTCTTCATGTGTGTTTGCATCATATTCAGGTGAGTTTTGCTGCCGTTTTATATATTAGGGTAGCTTATGGCTCGTTCCTGGTAGTTTTTCATGATAAAATGTAGATTTTGGGCAGTAATGGGTCAATGATAGCATATAAGTGGAGCTTTCTCATTTCAAAGTGTTCTTCATGTGTGTTTGCATCATTTTCAGGTGAGTTTTGCTGCCATTTAATATATCACGGTAGCGTTCCGGCCCGTTCCGCGTACTGTTTCGTGATAAAATGTAGATTTTGGGCAGTAATGGGTGTATGCCAGCATATTGGTGGAGCTTCCTCATTTCAAAATGTTCTTCATGTGTGTTTGCATCATTTTCAGGTGAGTTTCACTGCCGTATTATAAATTAGGGTAGCGTTCCAGCCCGTTCCGGGTAGTTTATTGTGATAAAATGTAGATTTTGGGCAGTAATGGGTGTATGACAGCATATTGGTGGAGCTTCCTCATTTCAAAATGTTCTTCATGTGTGTTTACATCATTTTCAGTGGAGTTTGGCAGCCGTTTCATATATTAGGGTAGCGTTATGGCTCGTTCCGGGTAGTTTTTCATGATAAAATGTAGATTTTGGGCAGTAATGGGTTAATGATAGCATATAAGTGGAGCTTTCTCATTTCAAAATGTTCTTCATGTGTGTTTGCATCATTTTCAGGTGAGTTTCACTGCCGCATTATATATTAGGGTAGCGTTCCAGCCCGTTCCGTGTACTTTTTCGTGATAAAATGTAGATTTTGGGCAGTAATGGGTTCATGACAGCATATTGGTGCACCTTTTTCATTTCAAAATGTTCTTCATGTGTGTTTACATCATTTTCAGTGGAGTTTTGCTGCCGTTTTATATGTTAGGGTAGCGTTCCGGCCCGTTCCGGGTACTTTTTCATGATAAAATATATATTTTGGGCAGTAATGGGTGAATGACGGCACATTGGTGGAGCTTTCACATTTCAAAATGTTCTTCATGTGTGGTGGCATCATTTTCAGATGAGTTTTGCTGCCGTTTTATATATTAGGATAGCGTTCTGGCTCGTTCCAGGTAGTTTTTCATGATAAAATGTAGGTTTTGGGCAGTAATGGGTTAATGATAGCATATAAGTGGAGCTTTCTCATTTCAAAATGTTCTTCATGTGTGTTTGCATAATTTTCAGGTGAGTTTCACTGCCGCATTATATATTAGGGTAGCGTTCCAGCCCGTTCCGGGTAATTTTTCGTGATATAATGTAGATTTTGGGCAGTAATGGGTTCATGACAGCATACTGGTGCACCTTTTTCATTTCAAAATGTTCTTCATGTGTGTTACATCATTTTCAGTGGAGTTTTGCAGCCGTTTTATATATTAGGGTAGCGTTCTGGCTCGTTCCTGGTAGTTTTTCATGATAAAATGTAGATTTTGGGCAGTAATGGGTTAATGATAGCACACAAGTGGAGCTTTCTCATTTCAAAGTGTTCTTCATGTCTGTTTGCATCAATTTCAGGTGAGTTTTGCTGCCATTTTATATGTCACGGTAGCGTTCCGGCCCGTTCCGCGTACTGTTTCGTGATAAAATGTAGATTTTGGGCAGTAATGGGTGTATGACAGCATATTGGTGGAGCTTTCTCATTTCAAAATGTTCTTCATGTGTGTTTGCATAATTTTCAGATGATTTTTGCTGCCGTTTTATATGTTAGGGTAGCGTTCCGGCCCGTTCCGTGCACTTTTTCGTGATAAAATATAGATTTTGGGGTGTAATTAGTGAACAACAGCATATTGGTGCACCTTTCTCATTTCACATTGTTCTTCATGTGTGTTTGCATCATATTCAGGTGAGTTTTGCTGCCGTTTTATATATTAGGGTAGCTTATGGCTCGTTCCTGGTAGTTTTTCATGATAAAATGTAGATTTTGGGCAGTAATGGGTCAATGACGGCATATTGGTGGAGCTTTCACATTTCAAAATGTTCTTCATGTGTGGTGGCATCATTTTCAGATGAGTTTTGCTGCCGTTTTATATATTAGGATAGCGTTCTGGCTCGTTCCGGGTAGGTTTTCATGATAAAATGTAGATTTTGGGCAGTAATGGGTTAATGATAGCATATAAGTGGAGCTTTCTCATTTCAAAATGTTCTTCATGTGTGTTTGCATCATTTTCAGGTGAGTTTCACTGCCGCATTATATATTAGGGTAGCGTTCCAGCCCGTTCCGGGTACTTTTTCGTGATAAAATGTAGATTTTGGGCAGTAATGGGTTCATGACAGCATACTGGTGCACCTTTTTAATTTCAAAATGTTCTTCAAGTGTGTTTGCATCATTTTCAGGTGCATTTTGCTGCTGTTTTATGTATTAGGGTAGCGTTCCAGCCCGTTCCGGGTACTTTTTCGTGATAAAATGTAGATTTTGGGCAGTAATGGGTGAATGACAGCATATCGGTGGAGCTTTCTCATTTCAAAATGTTCTTCATGTGTGTTTGCATCATTTTCAGGTGAGTTTTGCTGCCACTTTATATATCAGGGTAGCATTGCGGGCCGTTCTGTGTACTTTTTCGTGATAAAATGTAGATTTTGGGCAGTAATGGGTGAATGACAGCATATTGGTGGAGCTTTCTCATTTCAAAATGTTCTTCATGTGTGTTTGCATCATTTTCAAGTGAGTTTCACTGCCGCATTATATATTAGGGTAGTGTTCCAGCCCGTTCCGGGTACTTTTTCGTGATAAAATGTAGATTTTGGGCAGTAATGGGTGAATGACAGCATATTGGTGGAGCTTTCTCATTTCAAAATGTTCTTTATGTGTGTTTGCATAATTTTCAGATGATTTTTGCTGCCATTTTATATATTAGGGTAGCGTTCTGGCCTGTTCCGGGTACTTTTTCGTGATAAAATGTAGATTTTGGGCAGTAATGGGTGAATGACAGCAGATTGGTGCACCTTTCTCATTTCAAAATGTTCTTCATGTGTGTTTGCATCATTTTCAGGTGAGTTTTGCTGCCGTTTTATATATTCTGTAGCGTTATGGCTCGTTCCTGGTAGTTTTTCATGATAAAATGTAGATTTTGGGCAGTAATGGGTTAATGATAGCATGTAAGTGGAGCTTTCTCATTTCAAAATGTTCTTCATGTGTGTTTGCATCATTTTCAGGTGAGTTTTGCTGCCATTTTTATATCACGGTAGCGTTCCGGCCCGTTCCGAGTACTGTTTCGTGATAAAATGTAGATTTTGGGCAGTAATGAGTGTATGACAGCATATTGGTGGAGCTTTCTCATTTCAAAATGTTCTTCATGTGTGTTTGCATCATTTTCAAGTGAGTTTCACTGCCGCATTATATATTAGGGTAGTGTTCCAGCCCGTTCCGGGTACTTTTTCGTGATAAAATGTAGATTTTGGGCAGTAATGGGTGAATGACAGCATATTGGTGGAGCTTTCTCATTTCAAAATGTTCTTTATGTGTGTTTGCATAATTTTCAGATGATTTTTGCTGCCATTTTATATATTAGGGTAGCGTTCCGGCCTGTTCCGGGTACTTTTTCGTGATAAAATGTAGATTTTGGGCAGTAATGGGTGAATGACAGCAGATTGGTGCACCTTTCTCATTTCAAAATGTTCTTCATGTGTGTTTGCATCATTTTCAGGTGAGTTTTGCTGCCGTTTTATATATTCGGTAGCGTTATGGCTCGTTCCTGGTAGTTTTTCATGATAAAATGTAGATTTTGGGCAGTAATGGGTTAATGATAGCATGTAAGTGGAGCTTTCTCATTTCAAAATGTTCTTCATGTGTGTTTGCATCATTTTCAGGTGAGTTTTGCTGCCATTTTTATATCACGGTAGCGTTCCGGCCCGTTCCGAGTACTGTTTCGTGATAAAATGTAGATTTTGGGCAGTAATGGGTGTATGACAGCATATTGGTGGAGCTTTCTCATTTAAAAATGTTCTTCATGTGTGTTTGCATAATTTTCAGATGATTTTTGCTGCCGTTTTATATGTTAGGGTAGCGCTCCGGCCCGTTCCGGGCACTTTTTCGTGATAAAATGTACATTTTGGGGTGTAATTAGTGAACAACAGCATATTGGTGCACCTTTCTCATTTCAAATTGTTCTTCATGTGTGTTTGCATCATATTCAGGTGAGTTTTGCTGCCGTTTTATATATTAGGGTAGCTTATGGCTCGTTCCTGGTAGTTTTTCATGATAAAATGTAGATTTTGGGCAGTAATGGGTCAATGATAGCATATAAGTGGAGCTTTCTCATTTCAAAGTGTTCTTCATGTGTGTTTGCATCATTTTCAGGTGAGTTTTGCTGCCATTTAATATATCACGGTAGCGTTCCGGCCCGTTCCGCGTACTGTTTCGTGATAAAATGTAGATTTTGGGCAGTAATGGGTGTATGCCAGCATATTGGTGGAGCTTCCTCATTTCAAAATGTTCTTCATGTGTGTTTGCATCATTTTCAGGTGAGTTTCACTGCCGTATTATAAATTAGGGTAGCGTTCCAGCCCGTTCCGGGTAGTTTATTGTGATAAAATGTAGATTTTGGGCAGTAATGGGTGTATGACAGCATATTGGTGGAGCTTCCTCATTTCAAAATGTTCTTCATGTGTGTTTACATCATTTTCAGTGGAGTTTTGCAGCCGTTTCATATATTAGGGTAGCGTTATGGCTCGTTCCGGGTAGTTTTTCATGATAAAATGTAGATTTTGGGCAGTAATGGGTTAATGATAGCATATAAGTGGAGCTTTCTCATTTCAAAATGTTCTTCATGTGTGTTTGCATCATTTTCAGGTGAGTTTCACTGCCGCATTATATATTAGGGTAGCGTTCCAGCCCGTTCCGTGTACTTTTTCGTGATAAAATGTAGATTTTGGGCAGTAATGGGTTCATGACAGCATATTGGTGCACCTTTTTCATTTCAAAATGTTCTTCATGTGTGTTTACATCATTTTCAGTGGAGTTTTGCTGCCGTTTTATATGTTAGGGTAGCGTTCCGGCCCGTTCCGGGTACTTTTTCATGATAAAATATATATTTTGGGCAGTAATGGGTGAATGATGGCACATTGGTGGAGCTTTCACATTTCAAAATGTTCTTCATGTGTGGTGGCATCATTTTCAGATGAGTTTTGCTGCCGTTTTATATATTAGGATAGCGTTCTGGCTCGTTCCAGGTAGTTTTTCATGATAAAATGTAGATTTTGGGCAGTAATGGGTTAATGATAGCATATAAGTGGAGCTTTCTCATTTCAAAATGTTCTTCATGTGTGTTTGCATAATTTTCAGGTGAGTTTCACTGCCGCATTATATATTAGGGTAGCGTTCCAGCCCGTTCCGGGTAATTTTTCGTGATATAATGTAGATTTTGGGCAGTAATGGGTTCATGACAGCATACTGGTGCACCTTTTTCATTTCAAAATGTTCTTCATGTGTGTTACATCATTTTCAGTGGAGTTTTGCAGCCGTTTTATATATTAGGGTAGCGTTCTGGCTCGTTCCTGGTAGTTTTTCATGATAAAATGTAGATTTTGGGCAGTAATGGGTTAATGATAGCACACAAGTGGAGCTTTCTCATTTCAAAGTGTTCTTCATGTCTGTTTGCATCAATTTCAGGTGAGTTTTGCTGCCATTTTATATGTCACGGTAGCGTTCCGGCCCGTTCCGCGTACTGTTTCGTGATAAAATGTAGATTTTGGGCAGTAATGGGTGTATGACAGCATATTGGTGGAGCTTTCTCATTTCAAAATGTTCTTCATGTGTGTTTGCATAATTTTCAGATGATTTTTGCTGCCGTTTTATATGTTAGGGTAGCGTTCCGGCCCGTTCCGTGCACTTTTTCGTGATAAAATGTAGATTTTGGGGTGTAATTAGTGAACAACAGCATATTGGTGCACCTTTCTCATTTCACATTGTTCTTCATGTGTGTTTGCATCATATTCAGGTGAGTTTTGCTGCCGTTTTATATGTTAGGGTAGCGTTCCGGCCCGTTCCGGGTACTTTTTCGTGATAAAATATATATTTTGGGCAGTAATGGGTGAATGACGGCATATTGGTGGAGCTTTCACATTTCAAAATGTTCTTCATGTGTGGTGGCATCATTTTCAGATGAGTTTTGCTGCCGTTTTATATATTAGGATACCGTTCTGGCTCGTTCCGGGTAGGTTTTCATGATAAAATGTAGATTTTTGGCAGTAATGGGTTAATGATAGCATATAAGTGGAGCTTTCTCATTTCAAAATGTTCTTCATGTGTGTTTGCATCATTTTCAGGTGAGTTTCACTGCCGCATTATATATTAGGGTAGGGTTCCAGCCCGTTCCGGGTACTTTTTCGTGATAAAATGTAGATTTTGGGCAGTAATGGGTTCATGACAGCATACTGGTGCACCTTTTTCATTTCAAAATGTTCTTCATGTGTGTTACATCATTTTCTGTGGAGTTTTGCAGCCGTTTTATATATTAGGGTAGCGTTCTGGCTCGTTCCAGGTAGTTTTTCATGATAAAATGTAGATTTTGGGCAGTAATGGGTTAATGACAGCATATAAGTGGAGCTTTCTCATTTCAAAATGTTCTTCAAGTGTGTTTGCATCATTTTCAGGTGCATTTTGCTGCTGTTTTATGTATTAGGGTAGCGTTCCAGCCCGTTCCGGGTACTTTTTCGTGATAAAATGTAGATTTTGGGCAGTAATGGGTGAATGACAGCATATCGGTGGAGCTTTCTCATTTCAAAATGTTCTTCATGTGTGTTTGCATCATTTTCAGGTGAGTTTTGCTGCCACTTTATATATCAGGGTAGCATTGCGGGCCGTTCTGCGTACTTTTTCGTGATAAAATGTAGATTTTGGGCAGTAATGGGTGAATGACAGCATATTGGTGGAGCTTTCTCATTTCAAAATGTTCTTCATGTGTGTTTGCATCATTTTCAAGTGAGTTTCACTGCCGCATTATATATTAGGGTAGTGTTCCAGCCCTTTCCGGGTACTTTTTCGTGATAAAATGTAGATTTTGGGCAGTAATGGGTGAATGACAGCATATTGGTGGAGCTTTCTCATTTCAAAATGTTCTTTATGTGTGTTTGCATAATTTTCAGATGATTTTTGCTGCCATTTTATATATTAGGGTAGCGTTCCGGCCTGTTCCGGGTACTTTTTCGTGATAAAATGTAGATTTTGGGCAGTAATGGGTGAATGACAGCAGATTGGTGCACCTTTCTCATTTCAAAATGTTCTTCATGTGTGTTTGCATCATTTTCAGGTGAGTTTTGCTGCCGTTTTATATATTCGGTAGCGTTATGGCTCGTTCCTGGTAGTTTTTCATGATAAAATGTAGATTTTGGGCAGTAATGGGTTAATGATAGCATGTAAGTGGAGCTTTCTCATTTCAAAATGTTCTTCATGTGTGTTTGCATCATTTTCAGGTGAGTTTTGCTGCCGTTTTATATATTCGGTAGCGTTATGGCTCGTTCCTGGTAGTTTTTCATGATAAAATGTAGATTTTGGGCAGTAATGGGTTAATGATAGCATGTAAGTGGAGCTTTCTCATTTCAAAATGTTCTTCATGTGTGTTTGCATCATTTTCAGGTGAGTTTTGCTGCCATTTTTATATCACGGTAGCGTTCCGGCCCGTTCCGAGTACTGTTTCGTGATAAAATGTAGATTTTGGGAAGTAATGGGTGTATGACAGCATATTGGTGGAGCTTTCTCATTTAAAAATGTTCTTCATGTGTGTTTGCATAATTTTCAGATGATTTTTGCTGCCGTTTTATATGTTAGGGTAGCGCTCCGGCCCGTTCCGGGCACTTTTTCGTGATAAAATGTAGATTTTGGGGTGTAATTAGTGAACAACAGCATATTGGTGCACCTTTCTCATTTCAAATTGTTCTTCATGTGTGTTTGCATCATATTCAGGTGAGTTTTGCTGCCGTTTTATATATTAGGGTAGCTTATGGCTCGTTCCTGGTAGTTTTTCATGATAAAATGTAGATTTTGGGCAGTAATGGGTCAATGATAGCATATAAGTGGAGCTTTCTCATTTCAAAGTGTTCTTCATGTGTGTTTGCATCATTTTCAGGTGAGTTTTGCTGCCATTTAATATATCACGGTAGCGTTCCGGCCCGTTCCGCGTACTGTTTCGTGATAAAATGTAGATTTTGGGCAGTAATGGGTGTATGCCAGCATATTGGTGGAGCTTCCTCATTTCAAAATGTTCTTCATGTGTGTTTGCATCATTTTCAGGTGAGTTTCACTGCCGTATTATAAATTAGGGTAGCGTTCCAGCCCGTTCCGGGTAGTTTATTGTGATAAAATGTAGATTTTGGGCAGTAATGGGTGTATGACAGCATATTGGTGGAGCTTCCTCATTTCAAAATGTTCTTCATGTGTGTTTACATCATTTTCAGTGGAGTTTGGCAGCCGTTTCATATATTAGGGTAGCGTTATGGCTCGTTCCGGGTAGTTTTTCATGATAAAATGTAGATTTTGGGCAGTAATGGGTTAATGATAGCATATAAGTGGAGCTTTCTCATTTCAAAATGTTCTTCATGTGTGTTTGCATCATTTTCAGGTGAGTTTCACTGCCGCATTATATATTAGGGTAGCGTTCCAGCCCGTTCCGTGTACTTTTTCGTGATAAAATGTAGATTTTGGGCAGTAATGGGTTCATGACAGCATATTGGTGCACCTTTTTCATTTCAAAATGTTCTTCATGTGTGTTTACATCATTTTCAGTGGAGTTTTGCTGCCGTTTTATATGTTAGGGTAGCGTTCCGGCCCGTTCCGGGTACTTTTTCATGATAAAATATATATTTTGGGCAGTAATGGGTGAATGACGGCACATTGGTGGAGCTTTCACATTTCAAAATGTTCTTCATGTGTGGTGGCATCATTTTCAGATGAGTTTTGCTGCCGTTTTATATATTAGGATAGCGTTCTGGCTCGTTCCAGGTAGTTTTTCATGATAAAATGTAGGTTTTGGGCAGTAATGGGTTAATGATAGCATATAAGTGGAGCTTTCTCATTTCAAAATGTTCTTCATGTGTGTTTGCATAATTTTCAGGTGAGTTTCACTGCCGCATTATATATTAGGGTAGCGTTCCAGCCCGTTCCGGGTAATTTTTCGTGATATAATGTAGATTTTGGGCAGTAATGGGTTCATGACAGCATACTGGTGCACCTTTTTCATTTCAAAATGTTCTTCATGTGTGTTACATCATTTTCAGTGGAGTTTTGCAGCCGTTTTATATATTAGGGTAGCGTTCTGGCTCGTTCCTGGTAGTTTTTCATGATAAAATGTAGATTTTGGGCAGTAATGGGTTAATGATAGCACACAAGTGGAGCTTTCTCATTTCAAAGTGTTCTTCATGTCTGTTTGCATCAATTTCAGGTGAGTTTTGCTGCCATTTTATATGTCACGCTAGCGTTCCGGCCCGTTCCGCGTACTGTTTCGTGATAAAATGTAGATTTTGGGCAGTAATGGGTGTATGACAGCATATTGGTGGAGCTTTCTCATTTCAAAATGTTCTTCATGTGTGTTTGCATAATTTTCAGATGATTTTTGCTGCCGTTTTATATGTTAGGGTAGCGTTCCGGCCCGTTCCGTGCACTTTTTCGTGATAAAATATAGATTTTGGGGTGTAATTAGTGAACAACAGCATATTGGTGCACCTTTCTCATTTCACATTGTTCTTCATGTGTGTTTGCATCATATTCAGGTGAGTTTTGCTGCCGTTTTATATATTAGGGTAGCTTATGGCTCGTTCCTGGTAGTTTTTCATGATAAAATGTAGATTTTGGGCAGTAATGGGTCAATGACGGCATATTGGTGGAGCTTTCACATTTCAAAATGTTCTTCATGTGTGGTGGCATCATTTTCAGATGAGTTTTGCTGCCGTTTTATATATTAGGATAGCGTTCTGGCTCGTTCCGGGTAGGTTTTCATGATAAAATGTAGATTTTGGGCAGTAATGGGTTAATGATAGCATATAAGTGGAGCTTTCTCATTTCAAAATGTTCTTCATGTGTGTTTGCATCATTTTCAGGTGAGTTTCACTGCCGCATTATATATTAGGGTAGCGTTCCAGCCCGTTCCGGGTACTTTTTCGTGATAAAATGTAGATTTTGGGCAGTAATGGGTTCATGACAGCATACTGGTGCACCTTTTTAATTTCAAAATGTTCTTCAAGTGTGTTTGCATCATTTTCAGGTGCGTTTTGCTGCTGTTTTATGTATTAGGGTAGCGTTCCAGCCCGTTCCGGGTACTTTTTCGTGATAAAATGTAGATTTTGGGCAGTAATGGGTGAATGACAGCATATCGGTGGAGCTTTCTCATTTCAAAATGTTCTTCATGTGTGTTTGCATCATTTTCAGGTGAGTTTTGCTGCCACTTTATATATCAGGGTAGCATTGCGGGCCGTTCTGTGTACTTTTTCGTGATAAAATGTAGATTTTGGGCAGTAATGGGTGAATGACAGCATATTGGTGGAGCTTTCTCATTTCAAAATGTTCTTCATGTGTGTTTGCATCATTTTCAAGTGAGTTTCACTGCCGCATTATATATTAGGGTAGTGTTCCAGCCCGTTCCGGGTACTTTTTCGTGATAAAATGTAGATTTTGGGCAGTAATGGGTGAATGACAGCATATTGGTGGAGCTTTCTCATTTCAAAATGTTCTTTATGTGTGTTTGCATAATTTTCAGATGATTTTTGCTGCCATTTTATATATTAGGGTAGCGTTCTGGCCTGTTCCGGGTACTTTTTCGTGATAAAATGTAGATTTTGGGCAGTAATGGGTGAATGACAGCAGATTGGTGCACCTTTCTCATTTCAAAATGTTCTTCATGTGTGTTTGCATCATTTTCAGGTGAGTTTTGCTGCCGTTTTATATATTCTGTAGCGTTATGGCTCGTTCCTGGTAGTTTTTCATGATAAAATGTAGATTTTGGGCAGTAATGGGTTAATGATAGCATGTAAGTGGAGCTTTCTCATTTCAAAATGTTCTTCATGTGTGTTTGCATCATTTTCAGGTGAGTTTTGCTGCCATTTTTATATCACGGTAGCGTTCCGGCCCGTTCCGAGTACTGTTTCGTGATAAAATGTAGATTTTGGGCAGTAATGAGTGTATGACAGCATATTGGTGGAGCTTTCTCATTTCAAAATGTTCTTCATGTGTGTTTGCATCATTTTCAAGTGAGTTTCACTGCCGCATTATATATTAGGGTAGTGTTCCAGCCCGTTCCGGGTACTTTTTCGTGATAAAATGTAGATTTTGGGCAGTAATGGGTGAATGACAGCATATTGGTGGAGCTTTCTCATTTCAAAATGTTCTTTATGTGTGTTTGCATAATTTTCAGATGATTTTTGCTGCCATTTTATATATTAGGGTAGCGTTCCGGCCTGTTCCGGGTACTTTTTCGTGATAAAATGTAGATTTTGGGCAGTAATGGGTGAATGACAGCAGATTGGTGCACCTTTCTCATTTCAAAATGTTCTTCATGTGTGTTTGCATCATTTTCAGGTGAGTTTTGCTGCCGTTTTATATATTCGGTAGCGTTATGGCTTGTTCCTGGTAGTTTTTCATGATAAAATGTAGATTTTGGGCAGTAATGGGTTAATGATAGCATGTAAGTGGAGCTTTCTCATTTCAAAATGTTCTTCATGTGTGTTTGCATCATTTTCAGGTGAGTTTTGCTGCCATTTTTATATCACGGTAGCGTTCCGGCCCGTTCCGAGTACTGTTTCGTGATAAAATGTAGATTTTGGGCAGTAATGGGTGTATGACAGCATATTGGTGGAGCTTTCTCATTTAAAAATGTTCTTCATGTGTGTTTGCATAATTTTCAGATGATTTTTGCTGCCGTTTTATATGTTAGGGTAGCGCTCCGGCCCGTTCCGGGCACTTTTTCGTGATAAAATGTACATTTTGGGGTGTAATTAGTGAACAACAGCATATTGGTGCACCTTTCTCATTTCAAATTGTTCTTCATGTGTGTTTGCATCATATTCAGGTGAGTTTTGCTGCCGTTTTATATATTAGGGTAGCTTATGGCTCGTTCCTGGTAGTTTTTCATGATAAAATGTAGATTTTGGGCAGTAATGGGTCAATGATAGCATATAAGTGGAGCTTTCTCATTTCAAAGTGTTCTTCATGTGTGTTTGCATCATTTTCAGGTGAGTTTTGCTGCCATTTAATATATCACGGTAGCGTTCCGGCCCGTTCCGCGTACTGTTTCGTGATAAAATGTAGATTTTGGGCAGTAATGGGTGTATGCCAGCATATTGGTGGAGCTTCCTCATTTCAAAATGTTCTTCATGTGTGTTTGCATCATTTTCAGGTGAGTTTCACTGCCGTATTATAAATTAGGGTAGCGTTCCAGCCCGTTCCGGGTAGTTTATTGTGATAAAATGTAGATTTTGGGCAGTAATGGGTGTATGACAGCATATTGGTGGAGCTTCCTCATTTCAAAATGTTCTTCATGTGTGTTTACATCATTTTCAGTGGAGTTTTGCAGCCGTTTCATATATTAGGGTAGCGTTATGGCTCGTTCCGGGTAGTTTTTCATGATAAAATGTAGATTTTGGGCAGTAATGGGTTAATGATAGCATATAAGTGGAGCTTTCTCATTTCAAAATGTTCTTCATGTGTGTTTGCATCATTTTCAGGTGAGTTTCACTGCCGCATTATATATTAGGGTAGCGTTCCAGCCCGTTCCGTGTACTTTTTCGTGATAAAATGTAGATTTTGGGCAGTAATGGGTTCATGACAGCATATTGGTGCACCTTTTTCATTTCAAAATGTTCTTCATGTGTGTTTACATCATTTTCAGTGGAGTTTTGCTGCCGTTTTATATGTTAGGGTAGCGTTCCGGCCCGTTCCGGGTACTTTTTCATGATAAAATATATATTTTGGGCAGTAATGGGTGAATGATGGCACATTGGTGGAGCTTTCACATTTCAAAATGTTCTTCATGTGTGGTGGCATCATTTTCAGATGAGTTTTGCTGCGTTTTATATATTAGGATAGCGTTCTGGCTCGTTCCAGGTAGTTTTTCATGATAAAATGTAGATTTTGGGCAGTAATGGGTTAATGATAGCATATAAGTGGAGCTTTCTCATTTCAAAATGTTCTTCATGTGTGTTTGCATAATTTTCAGGTGAGTTTCACTGCCGCATTATATATTAGGGTAGCGTTCCAGCCCGTTCCGGGTAATTTTTCGTGATATAATGTAGATTTTGGGCAGTAATGGGTTCATGACAGCATACTGGTGCACCTTTTTCATTTCAAAATGTTCTTCATGTGTGTTACATCATTTTCAGTGGAGTTTTGCAGCCGTTTTATATATTAGGGTAGCGTTCTGGCTCGTTCCTGGTAGTTTTTCATGATAAAATGTAGATTTTGGGCAGTAATGGGTTAATGATAGCACACAAGTGGAGCTTTCTCATTTCAAAGTGTTCTTCATGTCTGTTTGCATCAATTTCAGGTGAGTTTTGCTGCCATTTTATATGTCACGGTAGCGTTCCGGCCCGTTCCGCGTACTGTTTCGTGATAAAATGTAGATTTTGGGCAGTAATGGGTGTATGACAGCATATTGGTGGAGCTTTCTCATTTCAAAATGTTCTTCATGTGTGTTTGCATAATTTTCAGATGATTTTTGCTGCCGTTTTATATGTTAGGGTAGCGTTCCGGCCCGTTCCGTGCACTTTTTCGTGATAAAATGTAGATTTTGGGGTGTAATTAGTGAACAACAGCATATTGGTGCACCTTTCTCATTTCACATTGTTCTTCATGTGTGTTTGCATCATATTCAGGTGAGTTTTGCTGCCGTTTTATATATTAGGGTAGCTTATGGCTCGTTCCTGGTAGTTTTTCATGATAAAATGTAGATTTTGGGCAGTAATGGGTCAATGACGGCATATTGGTGGAGCTTTCACATTTCAAAATGTTCTTCATGTGTGGTGGCATCATTTTCAGATGAGTTTTGCTGCCGTTTTATATATTAGGATAGCGTTCTGGCTCGTTCCGGGTAGGTTTTCATGATAAAATGTAGATTTTGGGCAGTAATGGGTTAATGATAGCATATAAGTGGAGCTTTCTCATTTCAAAATGTTCTTCATGTGTGTTTGCATCATTTTCAGGTGAGTTTCACTGCCGCATTATATATTAGGGTAGCGTTCCAGCCCGTTCCGGGTACTTTTTCGTGATAAAATGTAGATTTTGGGCAGTAATGGGTTCATGACAGCATACTGGTGCACCTTTTTCATTTCAAAATGTTCTTCATGTGTGTTACATCATTTTCTGTGGAGTTTTGCAGCCGTTTTATATATTAGGGTAGCGTTCTGGCTCGTTCCAGGTAGTTTTTCATGATAAAATGTAGATTTTGAGCAGTAATGGGTTAATGACACCATATAAGTGGAGCTTTCTCATTTCAAAATGTTCTTCAAGTGTGTTTGCATCATTTTCAGGTGCGTTTTGCTGCTGTTTTATGTATTAGGGTAGCGTTCCAGCCCGTTCCGGGTACTTTTTCGTGATAAAATGTAGATTTTGGGCAGTAATGGGTGAATGACAGCATATCGGTGGAGCTTTCTCATTTCAAAATGTTCTTCATGTGTGTTTGCATCATTTTCAGGTGAGTTTTGCTGCCACTTTATATATCAGGGTAGCATTGTGGGCCGTTCTGCGTACTTTTTCGTGATAAAATGTAGATTTTGGGCAGTAATGGGTGAATGACAGCATATTGGTGGAGCTTTCTCATTTCAAAATGTTCTTCATGTGTGTTTGCATCATTTTCAAGTGAGTTTCACTGCCGCATTATATATTAGGGTAGTGTTCCAGCCCGTTCCGGGTACTTTTTCGTGATAGAATGTAGATTTTGGGCAGTAATGGGTGAATGACAGCATATTGGTGGAGCTTTCTCATTTCAAAATGTTCTTTATGTGTGTTTGCATAATTTTCAGATGATTTTTGCTGCCATTTTATATATTAGGGTAGCGTTCTGGCCTGTTCCGGGTACTTTTTCGTGATAAAATGTAGATTTTGGGGTGTAATGGGTGAATGACAGCAGATTGGTGCACCTTTCTCATTTCAAAATGTTCTTCATGTGTGTTTGCATCATTTTCAGGTGAGTTTTGCTGCCGTTTTATATATTCTGTAGCGTTATGGCTCGTTCCTGGTAGTTTTTCATGATAAAATGTAGATTTTGGGCAGTAATGGGTTAATGATAGCATGTAAGTGGAGCTTTCTCATTTCAAAATGTTCTTCATGTGTGTTTGCATCATTTTCAGGTGAGTTTTGCTGCCATTTTTATATCACGGTAGCGTTCCGGCCCGTTCCGAGTACAGTTTCGTGATAAAATGTAGATTTTGGGCAGTAATGAGTGTATGACAGCATATTGGTGGAGCTTTCTCATTTCAAAATGTTCTTCATGTGTGTTTGCATAATTTTCAGATGATTTTTGCTGCCGTTTTATATGTTAGGGTAGCGTTCCGGCCCGTTCCGTGTACTTTTTCGTGATAAAATGTAGATTTTGGGGTGTAAGTAGTGAACAACAGCATATTGGTGCACCTTTCTCATTTCAAAATGTTCTTCATGTGTGTTTACATCATTTTCAGTGGAGTTTTGCTGCCGTTTTATATGTTAGGGTAGCGTTCCGGCCCGTTCCGGGTACTTTTTCATGATAAAATATATATTTTGGGCAGTAATGGGTGAATGACGGCACATTGGTGGAGCTTTCACATTTCAAAATGTTCTTCATGTGTGGTGGCATCATTTTCAGATGAGTTTTGCTGCCGTTTTATATATTAGGATAGCGTTCTGGCTCATTCCGGGTAGTTTTTCATGATAAAATGTAGATTTTGGGCAGTAATGGGTTAATGATAGCATATAAGTGGAGCTTTCTCATTTCAAAATGTTCTTCATGTGTGATTGCATCATTTTCAGGTGAGTTTCACTGCCGCATTATATATTAGGGTAGCGTTCCAGCCCGTTCCGGGTAATTTTTCGTGATATAATGTAGATTTTGGACAGTAATGGGTTCATGACAGCATACTGGTGCACCTTTTTCATTTCAAAATGTTCTTCATGTGTGTTACATCATTTTCAGTGGAGTTTTGCAGCCGTTTTATATATTAGGGTAGCGTTCTGGCTCGTTCCTGGTAGTTTTTCATGATAAAATGTAGATTTTGGGCAGTAATGGGTTAATGATAGCACATAAGTGGAGCTTTCTCATTTCAAAGTGTTCTTCATGTCTGTTTGCATCAATTTCAGGTGAGTTTTGCTGCCATTTTATATATCACGGTAGCGTTCCGGCCCGTTCCGCGTACTGTTTCGTGATAAAATGTAGATTTTGGGCAGTAATGGGTGTATGACAGCATATTGGTGGAGCTTTCTCATTTCAAAATGTTCTTCATGTGTGTTTGCATAATTTTCAGATGATTTTTGCTGCCGTTTTATATGTTAGGGTAGCGTTCCGGCCCGTTCCGTGCACTTTTTCGTGATAAAATGTAGATTTTGGGGTGTAATTAGTGAACAACAGCATATTGGTGCACCTTTCTCATTTCACATTGTTCTTCATGTGTGTTTGCATCATATTCAGGTGAGTTTTGCTGCCGTTTTATATATTAGGGTAGCTTATGGCTCGTTCCTGGTAGTTTTTCATGATAAAATGTAGATTTTGGGCAGTAATGGGTCAATGATAGCATATAAGTGGAGCTTTCTCATTTCAAAGTGTTCTTCATGTGTGTTTGCATCATTTTCAGGTGAGTTTTGCTGCCATTTAATATATCACGGTATCGTTCCGGCCCGTTCCGCGTACTGTTTCGTGATAAAATGTAGATTTTGGGCAGTAATGGGTGTATGACAGCATATTGGTGGAGCTTCCTCATTTCAAAATGTTCTTCATGTGTGTTTGCATCATTTTCAGGTGAGTTTCACTGCCGTATTATAAATTAGGGTAGCGTTCCAGCCCGTTCCGGGTAGTTTATTGTGATAAAATGTAGATTTTGGGCAGTAATGGGTGTATGACAGCATATTGGTGGAGCTTCCTCATTTCAAAATGTTCTTCATGTGTGTTTACATCATTTTCAGTGGAGTATTGCAGCCGTTTCATATATTAGGGTAGCGTTCTGGCTCGTTCCGGGTAGTTTTTCATGATAAAATGTAGATTTTGGGCAGTAATGGGTTAATGATGGCATATAAGTGGAGCTTTCTCATTTCAAAATGTTCTTCATGTGTGTTTGCATCATTTTCAGGTGAGTTTCACTGCTGCATTATATATTAGGGTAGCGTTCCAACCCGTTCCGGGTACTTTTTCGTGATAAAATGTAGATTTTGGGCAGTAATGGGTTCATGACAGCATATTGGTGCACCTTTTTCATTTCAAAATGTTCTTCATGTGTGTTTACATCATTTTCAGGGGAGTTTTGCAGCCGTTTTGAATATTAGGGTAGCGTTCTGGCTCGTTCCAGGTAGTTTTTCATGATAAAATGTAGATTTTGGGTAGTAATGGGTTAATGACAGCATATAAGTGGAGCTTTCTCATTTCAAAATGTTCTTCGTGTGTGTTTGCATCATTTTCAGGTGCGTTTTGCTGCTGTTTTATGAATTAGGGTAGCGTTGCAGCCCGTTCCGCGTACTTTTTCGTGATGAAATGTAGATTTTGGGCAGTAAAGGGTGAATGACAGCATGTTGGTGGAGCTTTCTCATTTCAAAATGTTCTTTATGTGTGTTTGCATAATTTTCAGATGATTTTTGCTGCCATTTTATATATTAGTGTAGCGTTCCGGCCCGTTCCGGGTACTTTTTCGTGATAAAATGTAGATTTTGGGCAGTAATGGGTGAATGACAGCAGATTGGTGCACCTTTCTCATTTCAAAATGTTCTTCATGTGTGTTTGCATCATTTTCAGGTGAGTTTTGCTGCCGTTTTATATGTTAGGTAGCGTTATGGCTCGTTCCTGGTAGTTTTTCATGATAAAATGTAGATTTTGGGCAGTAATGGGTTAATGATAGCATATAAGTGGAGCTTTCTCATTTCAAAATGTTCTTTATGTGTGTTTGCATCATTTTCAGGTGAATTTTGCTGCCATTTTATATATCACGGTAGCGTTCCGGCCCGTTCCGCGTACTGTTTCGTGATAAAATGTAGATTTTGGGCAGTAATGGGTGTATGAAAGCATATTGGTGGAGCTTTCTCATTTCAAAATGTTCTTCATGTGTGTTTGCATCATTTTCAGGTGAGTTTTACTGCCGTATTATATATTAGGGTAGCGTTCCAGCCCGTTCCGGGTAGTTTATTGTGATAAAATGTAGATTTTGGGCAGTAATGGGTTAATGACAGCATATTGGTGCAACTTTCTCATTTCAAAATGTTCTTCATGTGAGTTTGCAGCACTTTCAGGTGAGTTTTGCTGCCATTTTATATGTTAAGGTACCGTTCCGGCCCGTTCCGTGTACTTTTTCGTGATAAAATGTAGATTTTGGGCAGTAATGAGTTAAGGACAGCATATTGGTGCACCTTTCTCATTTCAAAATGTTCTTCATGTGTGTTTGCATCATTTTCAGGTGAGTTTTGCTGCCATTTTATAAGTTAAGGTACCGTTCCGGCCCGTATCGGGTACTTTTGGTGATAAAATGTAGATTTTGGGCAGTAATGGGTGAATGACAGCATATTGGTGGAGCTTTCTCATTTCAAAATGTTCTTCATGTGTGTTTGCATAATTTTCAGATGATTTTTGCTGCCGTTTTATATGTTAGGGTAGCGTTCCGGCCCGTTCTGTGTACTTTTTCGTGATAAAATGTAGATTTTGGGCAGTAATGGGTGAATGACAGCATATTGGTGCACCTTTCTCATTTCAAAATGTTCTTCATGTGTGTTTGCATCATTTTCAGGTGAGTTTTGCTGCCGTTTTATATATTAGGGTAGCTTATGGCTCGTTCCTGGTAGTTTTTCATGATAAAATGTAGATTTTGGGCAGTAATGGGTCAATGATAGCATATAAGTGGAGCTTTCTCATTTCAAAGTGTTCTTCATGTGTGTTTGCATCATTTTCAGGTGAGTTTTGCTGCCATTTAATATATCACGGTAGCGTTCCGGCCCGTTCCGCGTACTGTTTCGTGATAAAATGTAGATTTTGGGCAGTAATGGGTGTATGACAGCATATTGGTGGAGCTTCCTCATTTCAAAATGTTCTTCATGTGTGTTTGCATCATTTTCAGGTGAGTTTCACTGCCGTATTATAAATTAGGGTAGCGTTCCAACCCGTTCCGGGTACTTTTTCGTGATAAAATGTAGATTTTGGGCAGTAATGGGTTCATGACAGCATATTGGTGCACCTTTTTCATTTCAAAATGTTCTTCATGTGTGTTTACATCATTTTCAGTGGAGTTTTGCAGCCGTTTTGAATATTAGGGTAGCGTTCTGGCTCGTTCCGGGTAGTTTTTCATGATAAAATGTAGATTTTGGGCAGTAATGGGTTAATGATAGCATATAAGTGGAGCTTTCTCATTTCAAAATGTTCTTCATGTGTGTTTGCATCATTTTCAGGTGAGTTTCACTGCCGCATTATATATTAGGGTAGCGTTCCAACCCGTTCCGGGTACTTTTTCGTGATAAAATGTAGATTTTGGGCAGTAATGGGTTCATGACAGCATATTGGTGCACCTTTTTCATTTCAAAATGTTCTTCATGTGTGTTTACATCATTTTCAGTGGAGTTTTGCAGCCGTTTTGAATATTAGGGTAGCGTTCTGGCTCGTTCCAGGTAGTTTTTCATGATAAAATGTAGATTTTGGGTAGTAATGGGTTAATGACAGCATATAAGTGGAGCTTTCTCATTTCAAAATGTTCTTCGTGTGTGTTTGCATCATTTTCAGGTGCGTTTTGCTGCTGTTTTATGTATTAGGGTAGCGTTGCAGCCCGTTCCGGGTACTTTTTTGTGATAAAATGTAGATTTTGGGCAGTAATGGGTGAATGACAGCATATCGGTGGAGCTTTCTCATTTCAAAATGTTCTTCATGTGTGTTTCCATCATTTTCAGGTGAGTTTTGCTGCCATTTTATATATCAGGGTAGTGTTGCGGCCCGTTCCGCGTACTTTTTCGTGATGAAATGTAGATTTTGGGCAGTAATGGGTGAATGACAGCATGTTGGTGGAGCTTTCTCATTTCAAAATGTTTTTTATGTGTGTTTGCATAATTTTCAGATGATTTTTGCTGCCATTTTATATATTAGTGTAGCGTTCCGGCCCGTTCCGGGTACTTTTTCGTGATAAAATGTAGATTTTGGGCAGTAATGGGTGAATGACAGCAGATTGGTGCACCTTTCTCATTTCAAAATGTTCTTCATGTGTGTTTGCATCATTTTCAGGTGAGTTTTGCTGCCGTTTTATATGTTAGGTAGCGTTATGGCTCGTTCCTGGTAGTTTTTCATGATAAAATGTAGATTTTGGGCAGTAATGGGTTAATGATAGCATATAAGTGGAGCTTTCTCATGTCAAAATGTTCTTTATGTGTGTTTGCATCATTTTCAGGTGAATTTTGCTGCCATTTTATATATCACGGTAGCGTTCCGGCCCGTTCCGCGTACTGTTTCGTGATAAAATGTAGATTTTGGGCAGTAATGGGTGTATGAAAGCATATTGGTGGAGCTTTCTCATTTCAAAATGTTCTTCATGTGTGTTTGCATCATTTTCAGGTGAGTTTCACTGCCATATTATATATTAGGGTAGCGTTCCAGCCCGTTCCGGGTAGTTTATTGTGATAAAATGTAGATTTTGGGCAGTAATGGGTTAATGACAGCATATTGGTGCAACTTTCTCATTTCAAAATGTTCTTCATGTGAGTTTGCAGCACTTTCAGGTGAGTTTTGCTGCCATTTTATATGTTAAGGTACCGTTCCGGCCCGTTCCGTGTACTTTTTCGTGATAAAATGTAGATTTTGGGCAGTAATGAGTTAAGGACAGCATATTGGTGCACCTTTCTCATTTCAAAATGTTCTTCATGTGTGTTTGCATCATTTTCAGGTGAATTTTGCTGCCATTTTATAAGTTAAGGTACCGTTCCGGCCCGTATCGGGTACTTTTGGTGATAAAATGTAGATTTTGGGCAGTAATGGGTGAATGACAGCATATTGGTGGAGCTTTCTCATTTCAAAATGTTCTTCATGTGTGTTTGCATAATTTTCAGATGATTTTTGCTGCCGTTTTATATGTTAGGGTAGCGTTCCGGCCCGTTCTGTGTACTTTTTAGTGATAAAATGTAGATTTTGGGCAGTAATGGGTGAATGACAGCATATTGGTGCACCTTTCTCATTTCAAAATGTTCTTCATGTGTGTTTGCATCATTTTCAGGTGAGTTTTGCTGCCGTTTTATATATTAGGGTAGCTTATGGCTCGTTCCTGGTAGTTTTTCATGATAAAATGTAGATTTTGGGCAGTAATGGGTCAATGATAGCATATAAGTGGAGCTTTCTCATTTCAAAGTGTTCTTCATGTGTGTTTGCAACATTTTCAGGTGAGTTTTGCTGCCATTTAATATATCACGGTAGCGTTCCGGCCCGTTCCGCGTACTGTTTCGTGATAAAATGTAGATTTTCGGCAGTAATGGGTGTATGACAGCATATTGGTGGAGCTTCCTCATTTCAAAATGTTCTTCATGTGTGTTTGCATCATTTTCAGGTGAGTATCACTGCCGTATTATAAATTAGGGTAGCGTTCCAGCCCGTTCCGGGTAGTTTATTGTGATAAAATGTAGATTTTGGGCAGTAATGGGTGTATGACAGCATATTGGTGGAGCTTCCTCATTTCAAAATGTTCTTCATGTGTGTTTACATCATTTTCAGTGGAGTATTGCAGCCGTTTCATATATTAGGGTAGCGTTCTGGCTCGTTCCGGGTAGTTTTTCATGATAAAATGTAGATTTTGGGCAGTAATGGGTTAATGATAGCATATAAGTGGAGCTTTCTCATTTCAAAATGTTCTTCATGTGTGTTTGCATCATTTTCAGGTGAGTTTCACTGCTGCATTATATATTAGGGTAGCGTTCCAACCCGTTCCGGGTACTTTTTCGTGATAAAATGTAGATTTTGGGCAGTAATGGGTTCATGACAGCATATTGGTGCACCTTTTTCATTTCAAAATGTTCTTCATGTGTGTTTACATCATTTTCAGGGGAGTTTTGCAGCCGTTTTGAATATTAGGGTAGCGTTCTGGCTCGTTCCAGGTAGTTTTTCATGATAAAATGTAGATTTTGGGTAGTAATGGGTTAATGACAGCATATAAGTGGAGCTTTCTCATTTCAAAATGTTCTTCGTGTGTGTTTGCATCATTTTCAGGTGCGTTTTGCTGCTGTTTTATGAATTAGGGTAGCGTTGCAGCCCGTTCCGTGTACTTTTTCGTGATGAAATGTAGATTTTGGGCAGTAAAGGGTGAATGACAGCATGTTGGTGGAGCTTTCTCATTTCAAAATGTTCTTTATGTGTGTTTGCATAATTTTCAGATGATTTTTGCTGCCATTTTATATATTAGTGTAGCGTTCCGGCCCGTTCCGGGTACTTTTTCGTGATAAAATGTAGATTTTGGGCAGTAATGGGTGAATGACAGCAGATTGGTGCACCTTTCTCATTTCAAAATGTTCTTCATGTGTGTTTGCATCATTTTCAGGTGAGTTTTGCTGCCGTTTTATATGTTAGGTAGCGTTATGGCTCGTTCCTGGTAGTTTTTCATGATAAAATGTAGATTTTGGGCAGTAATGGGTTAATGATAGCATATAAGTGGAGCTTTCTCATTTCAAAATGTTCTTTATGTGTGTTTGCATCATTTTCAGGTGAATTTTGCTGCCATTTTATATATCACGGTAGCGTTCCGGCCCGTTCCGCGTACTGTTTCGTGATAAAATGTAGATTTTGGGCAGTAATGGGTGTATGAAAGCATATTGGTGGAGCTTTCTCATTTCAAAATGTTCTTCATGTGTGTTTGCATCATTTTCAGGTGAGTTTCACTGCCGTATTATATATTAGGGTAGCGTTCCAGCCCGTTCCGGGTAGTTTATTGTGATAAAATGTAGATTTTGGGCAGTAATGGGTTAATGACAGCATATTGGTGCAACTTTCTCATTTCAAAATGTTCTTCATGTGAGTTTGCAGCACTTTCAGGTGAGTTTTGCTGCCATTTTATATGTTAAGGTACCGTTCCGGCCCGTTCCGTGTACTTTTTCGTGATAAAATGTAGATTTTGGGCAGTAATGAGTTAAGGACAGCATATTGGTGCACCTTTCTCATTTCAAAATGTTCTTCATGTGTGTTTGCATCATTTTCAGGTTAGTTTTGCTGCCATTTTATAAGTTAAGGTACCGTTCCGGCCCGTATCGGGTACTTTTGGTGATAAAATGTAGATTTTGGGCAGTAATGGGTGAATGACAGCATATTGGTGGAGCTTTCTCATTTCAAAATGTTCTTCATGTGTGTTTGCATAATTTTCAGATGATTTTTGCTGCCGTTTTATATGTTAGGGTAGCGTTCCGGCCCGTTCTGTGTACTTTTTCGTGATAAAATGTAGATTTTGGGCAGTAATGGGTGAATGACAGCATATTGGTGCACCTTTCTCATTTCAAAATGTTCTTCATGTGTGTTTGCATCATTTTCAGGTGAGTTTTGCTGCCGTTTTATATATTAGGGTAGCTTATGGCTCGTTCCTGGTAGTTTTTCATGATAAAATGTAGATTTTGGGCAGTAATGGGTCAATGATAGCATATAAGTGGAGCTTTCTCATTTCAAAGTGTTCTTCATGTGTGTTTGCATCATTTTCAGGTGAGTTTTGCTGCCATTTAATATATCACGGTAGCGTTCCGGCCCGTTCCGCGTACTGTTTCGTGATAAAATTTAGATTTTGGGCAGTAATGGGTGTATGACAGCATATTGGTGGAGCTTCCTCATTTCAAAATGTTCTTCATGTGTGTTTGCATCATTTTCAGGTGAGTTTCACTGCCGTATTATAAATTAGGGTAGCGTTCCAACCCGTTCCGGGTACTTTTTCGTGATAAAATGTAGATTTTGGGCAGTAATGGGTTCATGACAGCATATTGGTGCACCTTTTTCATTTCAAAATGTTCTTCATGTGTGTTTACATCATTTTCAGTGGAGTTTTGCAGCCGTTTTGAATATTAGGGTAGCGTTCTGGCTCGTTCCGGGTAGTTTTTCATGATAAAATGTAGATTTTGGGCAGTAATGGGTTAATGATAGCATATAAGTGGAGCTTTCTCATTTCAAAATGTTCTTCATGTGTGTTTGCATCATTTTCAGGTGAGTTTCACTGCCGCATTATATATTAGGGTAGCGTTCCAACCCGTTCCGGGTACTTTTTCGTGATAAAATGTAGATTTTGGGCAGTAATGGGTTCATGACAGCATATTGGTGCACCTTTTTCATTTCAAAATGTTCTTCATGTGTGTTTACATCATTTTCAGTGGAGTTTTGCAGCCGTTTTGAATATTAGGGTAGCGTTCTGGCTCGTTCCAGGTAGTTTTTCATGATAAAATGTAGATTTTGGGTAGTAATGGGTTAATGACAGCATATAAGTGGAGCTTTCTCATTTCAAAATGTTCTTCGTGTGTGTTTGCATCATTTTCAGGTGCGTTTTGCTGCTGTTTTATGTATTAGGGTAGCGTTGCAGCCCGTTCCGGGTACTTTTTTGTGATAAAATGTAGATTTTGGGCAGTAATGGGTGAATGACAGCATATCGGTGGAGCTTTCTCATTTCAAAATGTTCTTCATGTGTGTTTCCATCATTTTCAGGTGAGTTTTGCTGCCATTTTATATATCAGGGTAGTGTTGCGGCCCGTTCCGCGTACTTTTTCGTGATGAAATGTAGATTTTGGGCAGTAATGGGTGAATGACAGCATGTTGGTGGAGCTTTCTCATTTCAAAATGTTCTTTATGTGTGTTTGCATAATTTTCAGATGATTTTTGCTGCCATTTTATATATTAGTGTAGCGTTCCGGCCCGTTCCGGGTACTTTTTCGTGATAAAATGTAGATTTTGGGCAGTAATGGGTGAATGACAGCAGATTGGTGCACCTTTCTCATTTCAAAATGTTCTTCATGTGTGTTTGCATCATTTTCAGGTGAGTTTTGCTGCCGTTTTATATGTTAGGTAGCGTTATGGCTCGTTCCTGGTAGTTTTTCATGATAAAATGTAGATTTTGGGCAGTAATGGGTTAATGATAGCATATAAGTGGAGCTTTCTCATGTCAAAATGTTCTTTATGTGTGTTTGCATCATTTTCAGGTGAATTTTGCTGCCATTTTATATATCACGGTAGCGTTCCGGCCCGTTCCGCGTACTGTTTCGTGATAAAATGTAGATTTTGGGCAGTAATGGGTGTATGAAAGCATATTGGTGGAGCTTTCTCATTTCAAAATGTTCTTCATGTGTGTTTGCATCATTTTCAGGTGAGTTTCACTGCCGTATTATATATTAGGGTAGCGTTCCAGCCCGTTCCGGGTAGTTTATTGTGATAAAATGTAGATTTTGGGCAGTAATGGGTTAATGACAGCATATTGGTGCAACTTTCTCATTTCAAAATGTTCTTCATGTGAGTTTGCAGCACTTTCAGGTGAGTTTTGCTGCCATTTTATATGTTAAGGTACCGTTCCGGCCCGTTCCGTGTACTTTTTCGTGATAAAATGTAGATTTTGGGCAGTAATGAGTTAAGGACAGCATATTGGTGCACCTTTCTCATTTCAAAATGTTCTTCATGTGTGTTTGCATCATTTTCAGGTGAATTTTGCTGCCATTTTATAAGTTAAGGTACCGTTCCGGCCCGTATCGGGTACTTTTGGTGATAAAATGTAGATTTTGGGCAGTAATGGGTGAATGACAGCATATTGGTGGAGCTTTCTCATTTCAAAATGTTCTTCATGTGTGTTTGCATAATTTTCAGATGATTTTTGCTGCCGTTTTATATGTTAGGGTAGCGTTCCGGCCCGTTCTGTGTACTTTTTAGTGATAAAATGTAGATTTTGGGCAGTAATGGGTGAATGACAGCATATTGGTGCACCTTTCTCATTTCAAAATGTTCTTCATGTGTGTTTGCATCATTTTCAGGTGAGTTTTGCTGCCGTTTTATATATTAGGGTAGCTTATGGCTCGTTCCTGGTAGTTTTTCATGATAAAATGTCGATTTTGGGCAGTAATGGGTCAATGATAGCATATAAGTGGAGCTTTCTCATTTCAAAGTGTTCTTCATGTGTGTTTGCATCATTTTCAGGTGAGTTTTGCTGCCATTTAATATATCACGGTAGCGTTCCGGCCCGTTCCGCGTACTGTTTCGTGATAAAATGTAGATTTTGGGCAGTAATGGGTGTATGACAGCATATTGGTGGAGCTTCCTCATTTCAAAATGTTCTTCATGTGTGTTTGCATCATTTTCAGGTGAGTTTCACTGCCGTATTATAAATTAGGGTAGCGTTTCAGCCCGTTCCGGGTAGTTTATTGTGATAAAATGTAGATTTTGGGCAGTAATGGGTGTATGACAGCATATTGGTGGAGCTTCCTCATTTCAAAATGTTCTTCATGTGTGTTTACATCATTTTCAGTGGAGTATTGCAGCCGTTTCATATATTAGGGTAGCGTTCTGGCTCGTTCCGGGTAGTTTTTCATGATAAAATGTAGATTTTGGGCAGTAATGGGTTAATGATAGCATATAAGTGGAGCTTTCTCATTTCAAAATGTTCTTCATGTGTGTTTGCATCATTTTCAGGTGAGTTTCACTGTTGCATTATATATTAGGGTAGCGTTCCAACCCGTTCCGGGTACTTTTTCGTGATAAAATGTAGATTTTGGGCAGTAATGGGTTCATGACAGCATATTGGTGCACCTTTTTCATTTCAAAATGTTCTTCATGTGTGTTTACATCATTTTCAGTGGAGTTTTGCAGCCGTTTTGAATATTAGGGTAGCGTTCTGGCTTGTTCCAGGTAGTTTTTCATGATAAAATGTAGATTTTGGGTAGTAATGGGTTAATGACAGCATATAAGTGGAGCTTTCTCATTTCAAAATGTTCTTCGTGTGTGTTTGCATCATTTTCAGGTGCGTTTTGCTGCTGTTTTATGTATTAGGGTAGCGTTGCAGCCCGTTCCGGGTACTTTTTTGTGATAAAATGTAGATTTTGGGCAGTAATGGGTGAATGACAGCATATCGGTGGAGCTTTCTCATTTCAAAATGTTCTTCATGTGTGTTTGCATCATTTTCAGGTGAGTTTTGCTGCCATTTTATATATCAGGGTAGTGTTGCGGCCCGTTCCGCGTACTTTTTCGTGATGAAATGTAGATTTTGGGCAGTAATGGGTGAATGACAGCATGTTGGTGGAGCTTTCTCATTTCAAAATGTTCTTTATGTGTGTTTGCATAATTTTCAGATGATTTTTGCTGCCATTTTATATATTAGTGTAGAGTTCCGGCCCGTTCCGGGTACTTTTTCGTGATAAAATGTAGATTTTGGGCAGTAATGGGTGAATGACAGCAGATTGGTGCACCTTTCTCATTTCAAAATGTTCTTCATGTGTGTTTGCATCATTTTCAGGTGAGTTTTGCTGCCGTTTTATATGTTAGGTAGCGTTATGGCTCGTTCCTGGTAGTTTTTCATGATAAAATGTAGATTTTGGGCGGTAATGGGTTAATGATAGCATATAAGTGGAGCTTTCTCATTTCAAAATGTTCTTTATGTGTGTTTGCATCATTTTCAGGTGAATTTTGCTGCCATTTTATATATCACGGTAGCGTTCCGGCCCGTTCCGCGTACTGTTTCGTGATAAAATGTAGATTTTGGGCAGTAATGGGTGTATGAAAGCATATTGGTGGAGCTTTCTCATTTCAAAATGTTCTTCATGTGTGTTTGCATCATTTTCAGGTGAGTTTCACTGCCGTATTATATATTAGGGTAGCGTTCCAGCCCGTTCCGGGTAGTTTATTGTGATAAAATGTAGATTTTGGACAGTAATGGGTTAATGACAGCATATTGGTGCAACTTTCTCATTTCAAAATGTTCTTCATGTGAGTTTGCAGCACTTTCAGGTGAGTTTTGCTGCCATTTTATATGTTAAGGTACCGTTCCGGCCCGTTCCGTGTACTTTTTCGTGATAAAATGTAGATTTTGGGCAGTAATGAGTTAAGGACAGCATATTGGTGCACCTTTCTCATTTCAAAATGTTCTTCATGTGTGTTTGCATAATTTTCAGATGATTTTTGCTGCCGTTTTATATGTTAGGGTTGCGTTCCGGCCCGTTCTGTGTACTTTTTCGTGATAAAATGTAGATTTTGGGCAGTAATGGGTGAATGACAGCATATTGGTGCACCTTTCTCATTTCAAAATGTTCTTCATGTGTGTTTGCATCATTTTCAGGTGAGTTTTGCTGCCGTTTTATATATTAGGGTAGCGTTATGGCTCGTTCCTGGTAGTTTTTCATGATAAAATGTAGATTTTGGGCAGTAATGGGTTAATGATAGAATATAAGTGGAGCTTTCTCATTTCAAATTGTTCTTCATGTCTGTTTGCATCAATTTCAGGTGAGTTTTGCTGCCATTTTATATATCACGGTAGCGTTCCGGCCCGTTCCGCGTACTGTTTCGTGATAAAATGTAGATTTTGGGCAGTAATGGGTCAATGACAGCATATTGGTGGAGCTTTCTCATTTCAAAATGTTCTTCATGTGTGTTTGCATCATTTTCAGATGAGTTTCACTTCCGTATTATATATTAGGGTTGTGTTCTAGCCCGTTCCGGATACTTTTCCGTGATAAAATGTAGATTTTGGGCAGTAATGGGTTCATGACAGCATATTGGTGCACCTTTTTCATTTCAAAATGTTCTTCATGTGTGTTTACATCATTTTCAGTGGAGTTTTGCTGCCGTTTTATATGTTAGGGTAGCGTTCCGGCCCGTTCCGGGTACTTTTTCATGATAAAATATATATTTTGGGCAGTAATGGGTGAATGACGACATATTGGTGGAGCTTTCACATTTCAAAATGTTCTTCATGTGTGGTGGCATCATTTTCAGATGAGTTTTGCTGCCGTTTTATATATTAGGATAGGGTTCTGGCTCGTTCCGGGTAGTTTTTCATGATAAAATGTAGATTTTGGGCAGTAATGGGTTAATGATAGCATATAAGTGGAGCTTTCTCATTTCAAAATGTTCTTCATGTTTGTTTGCATCATTTTCAGGTGAGTTTCACTACCGCATTATATATTAGGGTAGCGTTCCAGCCCGTTCCGGGCACTTTTTCGTGATAAAATGTAGATTTTGGGCAGTAATGGGTGAATGACAGCATATCGGTGGAGCTTTCTCATTTCAAAATGTTCTTCATGTTTGTTTGCATCATTTTCAGGTGAGTTTTGCTGCCACTTTATATATCAGGGAAGCGTTGCGGGCCGTTCTGCGTACTTTTTCGTGATAAAATGTAGATTTTGGGCAGTAATGGGTGAATGACAGCATATTGGTGGAGCTTTCTCATTTCAAAATGTTCTTCATGTGTGTTTGCATCATTTTCAGGTGCGTTTTGCTGCTGTTTTATATATTAGGGTAGCGTTCCGGCCTGTTCCGGGTACTTTTTCGTGATAAAATGTAGATTTTGGGCAGTAATGGGTGAATGACAGCAGATTGGTGCACCTTTCTCATTTCAAAATGTTCTTCATGTGTGTTTGCATCATTTTCAGGTGAGTTTTGCTGCCGTTTTATATATTCGGTAGCGTTATGGCTCGTTCCTGGTAGTTTTTCATGATAAAATGTAGATTTTGGGCAGTAATGGGTTAATGATAGCATGTAAGTGGAGCTTTCTCATTTCAAAATGTTCTTCATGTGTGTTTGCATCATTTTCAGGTGAGTTTTGCTGCCATTTTTATATCACGGTAGCGTTCCGGCCCGTTCCGGGTACTGTTTCGTGATAAAATGTAGATTTTGGGCAGTAATGGGTGTATAACAGCATATTGGTGGAGCTTTCTCATTTCAAAATGTTCTTCATGTGTGTTTGCATCATTTTCAGGTGAGTTTCACTGCCGTATTATATATTAGGGTAGCGTTCCAGCCCGTTCCGGGTAGTTTATTGTGATAAAATGTAGATTTTGGGCAGTAATGGGTTAATGACAGCATATTGGTGCACCTTTCTCATTTCAAAATGTTCTTCATGTGTGTTTGCATCATTTTCAGGTGAGTTTTGCTGCCATTTTATAAGTTAAGGTACCGTTCCGGCCCGTATCGGGTACTTTTGGTGATAAAATGTAGATTTTGGGCAGTAATGGGCGAATGACAGCATATTGGTGGAGCTTTCTCATTTCAAAATGTTCTTCATGTGTGTTTGCATAATTTTCAGATGATTTTTGCTGCCGTTTTATATGTTAGGGTAGCGTTCCGGCCCGTTCCGTGTACTTTTTCGTGATAAAATGTAGATTTTGGGCAGTAATGGGTGAATGACAGCATATTGGTGCACCTTTCTCATTTCAAAATGTTCTTCATGTGTGTTTGCATCATTTTCAGGTGAGTTTTGCTGCCGTTTTATATATTAGGGTAGGGTTAATGCTCGTTCCTGGTAGATTTTCATGATAAAATGTAGATTTTGGGCAGTAATGGGTTAATGATAGCCTATAAGTGGAGCTTTCTCATTTCAACGTGTTCTTCATGTGTGTTTGCATCATTTTCAGGTGAGTTTTGCTGCCATTTTATATATCACGGTAGCGTTCCTGCCCGTTCCACTTACTGTTTCGTGATGAAATGTAGATTTTGGGCAGTAATGGGTGAATGACAGCATATTGGTGGAGCTTTCTCATTTCAAAATGTTCTTCATGTGTGTTTACATCATTTTCAGGTGAGTTTTGCTGCCATTTTATATATCAGGGTAGCGTTGCGGCCCGTTCCGCGTACTTTTTCGTGATAAAATGTATATTTTGGGCAGTAATGGGTGAATGACAGCATATTGGTGGAGCTTTCTCATTTCAAAATGTTCTTCATGTGTGTTTGCATCATTTTTAGGTGAGTTTCACTGCCGCATTATATATTAGGGTAGCGTTCCAGCCCGTTCCGGGTACTTTTTCGTGATAAAATGTAGATTTTGGGCAGTAATGGGTGAATGACAGCATATTGGTGGAGCTTTCTCATTTCAAAATGTTCTTTATGTGTGTTTGCATAATTTTCAGATGATTTTTGCTGCCATTTTATATATTAGGGTAGCGTTAATGCTCGTTCCTGGTAGATTTTCATGAGAAAATGTAGATTTTGGGCAGTAATGGGTTAATGATAGCATATAAGTGGAGCTTTCTCATTTCAAAGTGTTCGTCATGTGTGTTTGCATCATTTTCAGGTGAGTTTTGCTTCCATTTTATATATCACGGTAGCGTTCCTGCCCGTTCCGCGTACTGTTTCGTGATAAAATTTAGATTTTGGGCATTAATGGGTGAATGACAGCATATTGGTGCACCTTTCTCATTTCAAAATGTTCTTCATGTGTGTTTGCATCATTTTTAGGTGAGTTTTGCTGCCGTTTTATATATTAGGTAGCGTTATGGCTCGTTCCTGGTAGTTTTTCATGATAAAATGTAGATTTTGGGCAGTAATGGGTTAATGATAGCATATAAGTGGAGCTTTCTCATTTCAAAATGTTCTTCATGTGTGTTTGCATAATTTTCAGATGATTTTTGCTGCCATTTTATATATTAGGGTAGCGTTGCGGCCCGTTCCGGGTACTTTTTCGTGATAAAATGTAGATTTTGGGCAGTAATGGGTGAATGACAGCAGATTGGTGCACCGTTGTCATTTCAAAATGTTCTTCATGTGTGTTTGCATCATTTTCAGGTGAGTTTTGCTGCCGTTGTATATATTAGGTAGCGCTATGGCTCGTCCCTGGTAGTTTTTCATGATAAAATGTAGATTTTGGGCAGTAATGGGTTAATGATAGCATATAAGTGGAGCTTTCTCATTTCAAAATGTTCTTTATGTGTGTTTGCATCATTTTCAGGTGAATTTTGCTGCCATTTTATATATCACGGTAGCGTTCCGGCCCGTTCCGCGTACTGTTTCGTGATAAAATGTAGATTTTGGGCAGTAATGGGTGTATGAAAGCATATTGGTGGAGCTTTCTCATTTCAAAATGTTCTTCATGTGTGTTTGCATCATTTTCAGGTGAGTTTCACTGCCGTATTATATATTAGGGTAGCGTTCCAGCCCGTTCCGGGTAGTTTATTGTGATAAAATGTAGATTTTGGGCAGTAATGGGTGTATGACAGCATATTGGTGGAGCTTCCTCATTTCAAAATGTTCTTCATGTGTGTTTACATCATTTTCAGTGGAGTTTTGCAGCCGTTTCATATATTAGGGTAGCGTTATGGCTCGTTCCGGGTAGTTTTTCATGATAAAATGTAGATTTTGGGCAGTAATGGGTTAATGATAGCATATAAGTGGAGCTTTCTCATTTCAAAATGTTCTTCATGTGTGTTTGCATCATTTTCAGGTGAGTTTCACTGCCGCATTATATATTAGGGTAGCGTTCCAGCCCGTTCTGTGTACTTTTTCGTGATAAAATGTAGATTTTGGGCAGTAATGGGTTCATGACAGCATATTGGTGCACCTTTTTCATTTCAAAATGTTCTTCATGTGTGTTTACATCATTTTCAGTGGAGTTTTGCTGCCGTTTTATATGTTAGGGTAGCGTTCCGGCCCGTTCCGGGTACTTTTTCATGATAAAATATATATTTTGGGCAGTAATGGGTGAATGATGGCACATTGGTGGAGCTTTCACATTTCAAAATGTTCTTCATGTGTGGTGGCATCATTTTCAGATGAGTTTTGCTGCCGTTTTATATATTAGGATAGCGTTCTGGCTCGTTCCAGGTAGTTTTTCATGATAAAATGTAGATTTTGGGCAGTAATGGGTTAATGATAGCATATAAGTGGAGCTTTCTCATTTCAAAATGTTCTTCATGTGTGTTTGCATAATTTTCAGGTGAGTTTCACTGCCGCATTATATATTAGGGTAGCGTTCCAGCCCGTTCCGGGTAATTTTTCGTGATATAATGTAGATTTTGGGCAGTAATGGGTTCATGACAGCATACTGGTGCACCTTTTTCATTTCAAAATGTTCTTCATGTGTGTTACATCATTTTCAGTGGAGTTTTGCAGCCGTTTTATATATTAGGGTAGCGTTCTGGCTCGTTCCTGGTAGTTTTTCATGATAAAATGTAGATTTTGGGCAGTAATGGGTTAATGATAGCACACAAGTGGAGCTTTCTCATTTCAAAGTGTTCTTCATGTCTGTTTGCATCAATTTCAGGTGAGTTTTGCTGCCATTTTATATGTCACGGTAGCGTTCCGGCCCGTTCCGCGTACTGTTTCGTGATAAAATGTAGATTTTGGGCAGTAATGGGTGTATGACAGCATATTGGTGGAGCTTTCTCATTTCAAAATGTTCTTCATGTGTGTTTGCATAATTTTCAGATGATTTTTGCTGCCGTTTTATATGTTAGGGTAGCGTTCCGGCCCGTTCCGTGCACTTTTTCGTGATAAAATGTAGATTTTGGGGTGTAATTAGTGAACAACAGCATATTGGTGCACCTTTCTCATTTCACATTGTTCTTCATGTGTGTTTGCATCATATTCAGGTGAGTTTTGCTGCCGTTTTATATATTAGGGTAGCTTATGGCTCGTTCCTGGTAGTTTTTCATGATAAAATGTAGATTTTGGGCAGTAATGGGTCAATGACGGCATATTGGTGGAGCTTTCACATTTCAAAATGTTCTTCATGTGTGGTGGCATCATTTTCAGATGAGTTTTGCTGCCGTTTTATATATTAGGATAGCGTTCTGGCTCGTTCCGGGTAGGTTTTCATGATAAAATGTAGATTTTGGGCAGTAATGGGTTAATGATAGCATATAAGTGGAGCTTTCTCATTTCAAAATGTTCTTCATGTGTGTTTGCATCATTTTCAGGTGAGTTTCACTGCCGCATTATATATTAGGGTAGCGTTCCAGCCCGTTCCGGGTACTTTTTCGTGATAAAATGTAGATTTTGGGCAGTAATGGGTTCATGACAGCATACTGGTGCACCTTTTTCATTTCAAAATGTTCTTCATGTGTGTTACATCATTTTCTGTGGAGTTTTGCAGCCGTTTTATATATTAGGGTAGCGTTCTGGCTCGTTCCAGGTAGTTTTTCATGATAAAATGTAGATTTTGAGCAGTAATGGGTTAATGACACCATATAAGTGGAGCTTTCTCATTTCAAAATGTTCTTCAAGTGTGTTTGCATCATTTTCAGGTGCGTTTTGCTGCTGTTTTATGTATTAGGGTAGCGTTCCAGCCCGTTCCGGGTACTTTTTCGTGATAAAATGTAGATTTTGGGCAGTAATGGGTGAATGACAGCATATCGGTGGAGCTTTCTCATTTCAAAATGTTCTTCATGTGTGTTTGCATCATTTTCAGGTGAGTTTTGCTGCCACTTTATATATCAGGGTAGCATTGTGGGCCGTTCTGCGTACTTTTTCGTGATAAAATGTAGATTTTGGGCAGTAATGGGTGAATGACAGCATATTGGTGGAGCTTTCTCATTTCAAAATAATCTTCATGTGTGTTTGCATCATTTTCAAGTGAGTTTCACTGCCGCATTATATATTAGGGTAGTGTTCCAGCCCGTTCCGGGTACTTTTTCGTGATAGAATGTAGATTTTGGGCAGTAATGGGTGAATGACAGCATATTGGTGGAGCTTTCTCATTTCAAAATGTTCTTTATGTGTGTTTGCATAATTTTCAGATGATTTTTGCTGCCATTTTATATATTAGGGTAGCGTTCTGGCCTGTTCCGGGTACTTTTTCGTGATAAAATGTAGATTTTGGGGTGTAATGGGTGAATGACAGCAGATTGGTGCACCTTTCTCATTTCAAAATGTTCTTCATGTGTGTTTGCATCATTTTCAGGTGAGTTTTGCTGCCGTTTTATATATTCTGTAGCGTTATGGCTCGTTCCTGGTAGTTTTTCATGATAAAATGTAGATTTTGGGCAGTAATGGGTTAATGATAGCATGTAAGTGGAGCTTTCTCATTTCAAAATGTTCTTCATGTGTGTTTGCATCATTTTCAGGTGAGTTTTGCTGCCATTTTTATATCACGGTAGCGTTCCGGCCCGTTCCGAGTACTGTTTCGTGATAAAATGTAGATTTTGGGCAGTAATGAGTGTATGACAGCATATTGGTGGAGCTTTCTCATTTCAAAATGTTCTTCATGTGTGTTTGCATAATTTTCAGATGATTTTTGCTGCCGTTTTATATGTTAGGGTAGCGTTCCGGCCCGTTCCGTGTACTTTTTCGTGATAAAATGTAGATTTTGGGGTGTAATTAGTGAACAACAGCATATTGGTGCACCTTTCTCATTTCAAAATGTTCTTCATGTGTGTTTACATCATTTTCAGTGGAGTTTTGCTGCCGTTTTATATGTTAGGGTAGCGTTCCGGCCCGTTCCGGGTACTTTTTCATGATAAAATATATATTTTGGGCAGTAATGGGTGAATGACGGCACATTGGTGGAGCTTTCACATTTCAAAATGTTCTTCATGTGTGGTGGCATCATTTTCAGATGAGTTTTGCTGCCGTTTTATATATTAGGATAGCGTTCTGGCTCATTCCGGGTAGTTTTTCATGATAAAATGTAGATTTTGGGCAGTAATGGGTTAATGATAGCATATAAGTGGAGCTTTCTCATTTCAAAATGTTCTTCATGTGTGATTGCATCATTTTCAGGTGAGTTTCACTGCCGCATTATATATTAGGGTAGCGTTCCAGCCCGTTACGGGTAATTTTTCGTGATATAATGTAGATTTTGGGCAGTAATGGGTTCATGACAGCATACTGGTGCACCTTTTTCATTTCAAAATGTTCTTCATGTGTGTTACATCATTTTCAGTGGAGTTTTGCAGCCGTTTTATATATTAGGGTAGCGTTCTGGCTCGTTCCTGGTAGTTTTTCATGATAAAATGTAGATTTTGGGCAGTAATGGGTTAATGATAGCACATAAGTGGAGCTTTCTCATTTCAAAGTGTTCTTCATGTCTGTTTGCATCAATTTCAGGTGAGTTTTGCTGCCATTTTATATATCACGGTAGCGTTCCGGCCCGTTCCGCGTACTGTTTCGTGATAAAATGTAGATTTTGGGCATTAATGGGTGTATGACAGCATATTGGTGGAGCTTTCTCATTTCAAAATGTTCTTCATGTGTGTTTGCATAATTTTCAGATGATTTTTGCTGCCGTTTTATATGTTAGGGTAGCGTTCCGGCCCGTTCCGTGCACTTTTTCGTGATAAAATGTAGATTTTGGGGTGTAATTAGTGAACAACAGCATATTGGTGCACCTTTCTCATTTCACATTGTTCTTCATGTGTGTTTGCATCATATTCAGGTGAGTTTTGCTGCCGTTTTATATATTAGGGTAGCTTATGGCTCGTTCCTGGTAGTTTTTCATGATAAAATGTAGATTTTGGGCAGTAATGGGTCAATGATAGCATATAAGTGGAGCTTTCTCATTTCAAAGTGTTCTTCATGTGTGTTTGCATCATTTTCAGGTGAGTTTTGCTGCCATTTAATATATCACGGTAGCGTTCCGGCCCGTTCCGCGTACTGTTTCGTGATAAAATGTAGATTTTGGGCAGTAATGGGTGTATGCCAGCATATTGGTGGAGCTTCCTCATTTCAAAATGTTCTTCATGTGTGTTTGCATCATTTTCAGGTGAGTTTCACTGCCGTATTATAAATTAGGGTAGCGTTCCAGCCCGTTCCGGGTAGTTTATTGTGATAAAATGTAGATTTTGGGCAGTAATGGGTGTATGACAGCATATTGGTGGAGCTTCCTCATTTCAAAATGTTCTTCATGTGTGTTTACATCATTTTCAGTGGAGTTTTGCAGCCGTTTCATATATTAGGGTAGCGTTATGGCTCGTTCCGGGTAGTTTTTCATGATAAAATGTAGATTTTGGGCAGTAATGGGTTAATGATAGCATATAAGTGGAGCTTTCTCATTTCAAAATGTTCTTCATGTGTGTTTGCATCATTTTCAGGTGAGTTTCACTGCCGCATTATATATTAGGGTAGCGTTCCAGCCCGTTCCGTGTACTTTTTCGTGATAAAATGTAGATTTTGGGCAGTAATGGGTTCATGACAGCATATTGGTGCACCTTTTTCATTTCAAAATGTTCTTCATGTGTGTTTACATCATTTTCAGTGGAGTTTTGCTGCCGTTTTATATGTTAGGGTAGCGTTCCGGCCCGTTCCGGGTACTTTTTCATGATAAAATATATATTTTGGGCAGTAATGGGTGAATGACGGCACATTGGTGGAGCTTTCACATTTCAAAATGTTCTTCATGTGTGGTGGCATCATTTTCAGATGAGTTTTGCTGCCGTTTTATATATTAGGATAGCGTTCTGGCTCGTTCCAGGTAGTTTTTCATGATAAAATGTAGATTTTGGGCAGTAATGGGTTAATGATAGCATATAAGTGGAGCTTTCTCATTTCAAAATGTTCTTCATGTGTGTTTGCATAATTTTCAGGTGAGTTTCACTGCCGCATTATATATTAGGGTAGCGTTCCAGCCCGTTCCGGGTAATTTTTCGTGATATAATGTAGATTTTGGGCAGTAATGGGTTCATGACAGCATACTGGTGCACCTTTTTCATTTCAAAATGTTCTTCATGTGTGTTACATCATTTTCAGTGGAGTTTTGCAGCCGTTTTATATATTAGGGTAGCGTTCTGGCTCGTTCCTGGTAGTTTTTCATGATAAAATGTAGATTTTGGGCAGTAATGGGTTAATGATAGCACACAAGTAGAGCTTTCTCATTTCAAAGTGTTCTTCATGTCTGTTTGCATCAATTTCAGGTGAGTTTTGCTGCCATTTTATATGTCACGGTAGCGTTCCGGCCCGTTCCGCGTACTGTTTCGTGATAAAATGTAGATTTTGGGCAGTAATGGGTGTATGACAGCATATTGGTGGAGCTTTCTCATTTCAAAATGTTCTTCATGTGTGTTTGCATAATTTTCAGATGATTTTTGCTGCCGTTTTATATGTTAGGGTAGCGTTCCGGCCCGTTCCGTGCACTTTTTCGTGATAAAATGTAGATTTTGGGGTGTAATTAGTGAACAACAGCATATTGGTGCACCTTTCTCATTTCACATTGTTCTTCATGTGTGTTTGCATCATATTCAGGTGAGTTTTGCTGCCGTTTTATATATTAGGGTAGCTTATGGCTCGTTCCTGGTAGTTTTTCATGATAAAATGTAGATTTTGGGCAGTAATGGGTCAATGACGGCATATTGGTGGAGCTTTCACATTTCAAAATGTTCTTCATGTGTGGTGGCATCATTTTCAGATGAGTTTTGCTGCCGTTTTATATATTAGGATAGCGTTCTGGCTCGTTCCGGGTAGGTTTTCATGATAAAATGTAGATTTTGGGCAGTGATGGGTTAATGATAGCATATAAGTGGAGCTTTCTCATTTCAAAATGTTCTTCATGTGTGTTTGCATAATTTTCAGGTGAGTTTCACTGCCGCATTATATATTAGGGTAGCGTTCCAGCCCGTTCCGGGTAATTTTTCGTGATATAATGTAGATTTTGGGCAGTAATGGGTTCATGATATGATATGATATGATATGGTATTTGTAACGCGCCTATACACAAGTGTTTCAAGGCGCGACGAGGCAGGGAGGGAGGGAAACAAGGGGAAGACGGACAAGCGATCCTACTAGGCCAGGTGTCATTCAGATCGCGCAAGTGCAGAGGTAAGGGGAAAAAGGAGAAAGTGCAGGGGGAGGAGGTGGGGGGAGAAGTGCAGTACAAGGTAAGTGGCGTAATGAAATAATAAATGATAAATAAAAAGGGCCAGCTGGTGGCAAGTGCGAGGTAAGTGCAGAGCAAGTGCTGGGCAGGGGGCTGTAGGGATACAGTGACAGTCCCACAGTGCAGGGGGAGCCAGGGGGTCAGTGCAAGTGGAGAGTGGCTGGGCCCTGGACCGAGGTCGCTGAGAGTGGCCCAGATGCAGGTTAAGTGCAGAATTCAGTGGGGAGTTAAGCAGGTTTAGCAGGGGAGAGGGAGAGAGAAGGCAGAAGCGAAGAGGAAGGTTTTGAGGTGCTTCCGGAACCGGAGATGGTTCTCCTCAAGTTTCAGGGAGGCAGGCAGGCTGTTCCAGAGGGAGGCCCCTGCTGCGGAGAGAGATCTACCCCCAGCACGTTGCTTCGAGAAGCGGCTGACCATGAGGGAGTTAGAGATGGATGAGCGAAGGGCTCGTGAAGGGAGATATTTAGGAAGAGAGAGTTGAAGGTATTTAGGCCCCAAGCCCCAGAAGGCCTTGTGGACAATGCAGAGGGTTTTGAACTTAATCCTCGCAGCCACTGGGAGCCAGTGAAGAGATTTCAGTCCTGGAGAGATACGGTCCCTGGGCTTGAGGCCAAGGACAAGTCTCGCAGTTCTGTTCTGGATAAGTTGCAGAGGGCGGAGAGTGGAGGCAGGGAGATTAAGATAGAGGCTGTTACAGTAGTCCAGCCTTGAGAGAACCAGGGCTCGGGAGACAGTGAGCTTCTGGGGGAAGGAGAGGAAGGGAAGAATACCTCTGAGGAGGTGCAGCTGGTAGTGTGATTTCTTAGAGACATCAGATATATGAGGAGAGAAGGAGAGTGGTATGACAGCATACTGGTGCACCTTTTTCATTTCAAAATGTTCTTCATGTGTGTTACATCATTTTCAGTGGAGTTTTGCAGCCGTTTTATATATTAGGGTAGCGTTCTGGCTCGTTCCTGGTAGTTTTTCATGATAAAATGTAGATTTTGGGCAGTAATGGGTTAATGATAGCACACAAGTAGAGCTTTCTCATTTCAAAGTGTTCTTCATGTCTGTTTGCATCAATTTCAGGTGAGTTTTGCTGCCATTTTATATGTCACGGTAGCGTTCCGGCCCGTTCCGCGTACTGTTTCGTGATAAAATGTAGATTTTGGGCAGTAATGGGTGTATGACAGCATATTGGTGGAGCTTTCTCATTTCAAAATGTTCTTCATGTGTGTTTGCATAATTTTCAGATGATTTTTGCTGCCGTTTTATATGTTAGGGTAGCGTTCCGGCCCGTTCCGTGCACTTTTTCGTGATAAAATGTAGATTTTGGGGTGTAATTAGTGAACAACAGCATATTGGTGCACCTTTCTCATTTCACATTGTTCTTCATGTGTGTTTGCATCATATTCAGGTGAGTTTTGCTGCCGTTTTATATATTAGGGTAGCTTATGGCTCGTTCCTGGTAGTTTTTCATGATAAAATGTAGATTTTGGGCAGTAATGGGTCAATGACGGCATATTGGTGGAGCTTTCACATTTCAAAATGTTCTTCATGTGTGGTGGCATCATTTTCAGATGAGTTTTGCTGCCGTTTTATATATTAGGATAGCGTTCTGGCTCGTTCCGGGTAGGTTTTCATGATAAAATGTAGATTTTGGGCAGTAATGGGTTAATGATAGCATATAAGTGGAGCTTTCTCATTTCAAAATGTTCTTCATGTGTGTTTGCATCATTTTCAGGTGAGTTTCACTGCCGCATTATATATTAGGGTAGCGTTCCAGCCCGTTCCGGGTACTTTTTCGTGATAAAATGTAGATTTTGGGCAGTAATGGGTTCATGACAGCATACTGGTGCACCTTTTTCATTTCAAAATGTTCTTCATGTGTGTTACATCATTTTCTGTGGAGTTTTGCAGCCGTTTTATATATTAGGGTAGCGTTCTGGCTCGTTCCAGGTAGTTTTTCATGATAAAATGTAGATTTTGAGCAGTAATGGGTTAATGACAGCATATAAGTGGAGCTTTCTCATTTCAAAATGTTCTTCAAGTGTGTTTGCATCATTTTCAGGTGCGTTTTGCTGCTGTTTTATGTATTAGGGTAGCGTTCCAGCCCGTTCCGGGTACTTTTTCGTGATAAAATGTAGATTTTGGGCAGTAATGGGTGAATGACAGCATATCGGTGGAGCTTTCTCATTTCAAAATGTTCTTCATGTGTGTTTGCATCATTTTCAGGTGAGTTTTGCTGCCACTTTATATATCAGGGTAGCATTGCGGGCCGTTCTGCGTACTTTTTCGTGATAAAATGTAGATTTTGGGCAGTAATGGGTGAATGACAGCATATTGGTGGAGCTTTCTCATTTCAAAATGTTCTTCATGTGTGTTTGCATCATTTTCAAGTGAGTTTCACTGCCGCATTATATATTAGGGTAGTGTTCCAGCCCGTTCCGGGTACTTTTTCGTGATAAAATGTAGATTTTGGGCAGTAATGGGTGAATGACAGCATATTGGTGGAGCTTTCTCATTTCAAAATGTTCTTTATGTGTGTTTGCATAATTTTCAGATGATTTTTGCTGCCATTTTATATATTAGGGTAGCGTTCTGGCCTGTTCCGGGTACTTTTTCGTGATAAAATGTAGATTTTGGGGTGTAATGGGTGAATGACAGCAGATTGGTGCACCTTTCTCATTTCAAAATGTTCTTCATGTGTGTTTGCATCATTTTCAGGTGAGTTTTGCTGCCGTTTTATATATTCTGTAGCGTTATGGCTCGTTCCTGGTAGTTTTTCATGATAAAATGTAGATTTTGGGCAGTAATGGGTTAATGATAGCATGTAAGTGGAGCTTTCTCATTTCAAAATGTTCTTCATGTGTGTTTGCATCATTTTCAGGTGAGTTTTGCTGCCATTTTTATATCACGGTAGCGTTCCGGCCCGTTCCGAGTACTGTTTCGTGATAAAATGTAGATTTTGGGCAGTAATGAGTGTATGACAGCATATTGGTGGAGCTTTCTCATTTCAAAATGTTCTTCATGTGTGTTTGCATAATTTTCAGATGATTTTTGCTGCCGTTTTATATGTTAGGGTAGCGTTCCGGCCCGTTCCGTGTACTTTTTCGTGATAAAATGTAGATTTTGGGGTGTAAGTAGTGAACAACAGCATATTGGTGCACCTTTCTCATTTCAAAATGTTCTTCATGTGTGTTTACATCATTTTCAGTGGAGTTTTGCTGCCGTTTTATATGTTAGGGTAGCGTTCCGGCCCGTTCCGGGTAATTTTTCATGATAAAATATATATTTTGGGCAGTAATGGGTGAATGACGGCACATTGGTGGAGCTTTCACATTTCAAAATGTTCTTCATGTGTGGTGGCATCATTTTCAGATGAGTTTTGCTGCCGTTTTATATATTAGGATAGCGTTCTGGCTCATTCCGGGTAGTTTTTCATGATAAAATGTAGATTTTGGGCAGTAATGGGTTAATGATAGCATATAAGTGGAGCTTTCTCATTTCAAAATGTTCTTCATGTGTGATTGCATCATTTTCAGGTGAGTTTCACTGCCGCATTATATATTAGGGTAGCGTTCCAGCCCGTTCCGGGTAATTTTTCGTGATATAATGTAGATTTTGGACAGTAATGGGTTCATGACAGCATACTGGTGCACCTTTTTCATTTCAAAATGTTCTTCATGTGTGTTACATCATTTTCAGTGGAGTTTTGCAGCCGTTTTATATATTAGGGTAGCGTTCTGGCTCGTTCCTGGTAGTTTTTCATGATAAAATGTAGATTTTGGGCAGTAATGGGTTAATGATAGCACATAAGTGGAGCTTTCTCATTTCAAAGTGTTCTTCATGTCTGTTTGCATCAATTTCAGGTGAGTTTTGCTGCCATTTTATATATCACGGTAGCGTTCCGGCCCGTTCCGCGTACTGTTTCGTGATAAAATGTAGATTTTGGGCAGTAATGGGTGTATGACAGCATATTGGTGGAGCTTTCTCATTTCAAAATGTTCTTCATGTGTGTTTGCATAATTTTCAGATGATTTTTGCTGCCGTTTTATATGTTAGGGTAGCGTTCCGGCCCGTTCCGTGCACTTTTTCGTGATAAAATGTAGATTTTGGGGTGTAATTAGTGAACAACAGCATATTGGTGCACCTTTCTCATTTCACATTGTTCTTCATGTGTGTTTGCATCATATTCAGGTGAGTTTTGCTGCCGTTTTATATATTAGGGTAGCTTATGGCTCGTTCCTGGTAGTTTTTCATGATAAAATGTAGATTTTGGGCAGTAATGGGTCAATGATAGCATATAAGTGGAGCTTTCTCATTTCAAAGTGTTCTTCATGTGTGTTTGCATCATTTTCAGGTGAGTTTTGCTGCCATTTAATATATCACGGTAGCGTTCCGGCCCGTTCCGCGTACTGTTTCGTGATAAAATGTAGATTTTGGGCAGTAATGGGTGTATGACAGCATATTGGTGGAGCTTCCTCATTTCAAAATGTTCTTCATGTGTGTTTGCATCATTTTCAGGTGAGTTTCACTGCCGTATTATAAATTAGGGTAGCGTTCCAGCCCGTTCCGGGTAGTTTATTGTGATAAAATGTAGATTTTGGGCAGTAATGGGTGTATGACAGCATATTGGTGGAGCTTCCTCATTTCAAAATGTTCTTCATGTGTGTTTACATCATTTTCAGTGGAGTATTGCAGCCGTTTCATATATTAGGGTAGCGTTCTGGCTCGTTCCGGGTAGTTTTTCATGATAAAATGTAGATTTTGGGCAGTAATGGGTTAATGATGGCATATAAGTGGAGCTTTCTCATTTCAAAATGTTCTTCATGTGTGTTTGCATCATTTTCAGGTGAGTTTCACTGCTGCATTATATATTAGGGTAGCGTTCCAACCCGTTCCGGGTACTTTTTCGTGATAAAATGTAGATTTTGGGCAGTAATGGGTTCATGACAGCATATTGGTGCACCTTTTTCATTTCAAAATGTTCTTCATGTGTGTTTACATCATTTTCAGGGGAGTTTTGCAGCCGTTTTGAATATTAGGGTAGCGTTCTGGCTCGTTCCAGGTAGTTTTTCATGATAAAATGTAGATTTTGGGTAGTAATGGGTTAATGACAGCATATAAGTGGAGCTTTCTCATTTCAAAATGTTCTTCGTGTGTGTTTGCATCATTTTCAGGTGCGTTTTGCTGCTGTTTTATGAATTAGGGTAGCGTTGCAGCCCGTTCCGCGTACTTTTTCGTGATGAAATGTAGATTTTGGGCAGTAAAGGGTGAATGACAGCATGTTGGTGGAGCTTTCTCATTTCAAAATGTTCTTTATGTGTGTTTGCATAATTTTCAGATGATTTTTGCTGCCATTTTATATATTAGTGTAGCGTTCCGGCCCGTTCCGGGTACTTTTTCGTGATAAAATGTAGATTTTGGGCAGTAATGGGTGAATGACAGCAGATTGGTGCACCTTTCTCATTTCAAAATGTTCTTCATGTGTGTTTGCATCATTTTCAGGTGAGTTTTGCTGCCGTTTTATATGTTAGGTAGCGTTATGCCTCGTTCCTGGTAGTTTTTCATGATAAAATGTAGATTTTGGGCAGTAATGGGTTAATGATAGCATATAAGTGGAGCTTTCTCATTTCAAAATGTTCTTTATGTGTGTTTGCATCATTTTCAGGTGAATTTTGCTGCCATTTTATATATCACGGTAGCGTTCCGGCCCGTTCCGCGTACTGTTTCGTGATAAAATGTAGATTTTGGGCAGTAATGGGTGTATGAAAGCATATTGGTGGAGCTTTCTCATTTCAAAATGTTCTTCATGTGTGTTTGCATCATTTTCAGGTGAGTTTTACTGCCGTATTATATATTAGGGTAGCGTTCCAGCCCGTTCCGGGTAGTTTATTGTGATAAAATGTAGATTTTGGGCAGTAATGGGTTAATGACAGCATATTGGTGCAACTTTCTCATTTCAAAATGTTCTTCATGTGAGTTTGCAGCACTTTCAGGTGAGTTTTGCTGCCATTTTATATGTTAAGGTACCGTTCCGGCCCGTTCCGTGTACTTTTTCGTGATAAAATGTAGATTTTGGGCAGTAATGAGTTAAGGACAGCATATTGGTGCACCTTTCTCATTTCAAAATGTTCTTCATGTGTGTTTGCATCATTTTCAGGTGAGTTTTGCTGCCATTTTATAAGTTAAGGTACCGTTCCGGCCCGTATCGGGTACTTTTGGTGATAAAATGTAGATTTTGGGCAGTAATGGGTGAATGACAGCATATTGGTGGAGCTTTCTCATTTCAAAATGTTCTTCATGTGTGTTTGCATAATTTTCAGATGATTTTTGCTGCCGTTTTATATGTTAGGGTAGCGTTCCGGCCCGTTCTGTGTACTTTTTCGTGATAAAATGTAGATTTTGGGCAGTAATGGGTGAATGACAGCATATTGGTGCACCTTTCTCATTTCAAAATGTTCTTCATGTGTGTTTGCATCATTTTCAGGTGAGTTTTGCTGCCGTTTTATATATTAGGGTAGCTTATGGCTCGTTCCTGGTAGTTTTTCATGATAAAATGTAGATTTTGGGCAGTAATTGGTCAATGATAGCATATAAGTGGAGCTTTCTCATTTCAAAGTGTTCTTCATGTGTGTTTGCATCATTTTCAGGTGAGTTTTGCTGCCATTTAATATATCACGGTAGCGTTCCGGCCCGTTCCGCGTACTGTTTCGTGATAAAATGTAGATTTTGGGCAGTAATGGGTGTATGACAGCATATTGGTGGAGCTTCCTCATTTCAAAATGTTCTTCATGTGTGTTTGCATCATTTTCAGGTGAGTTTCACTGCCGTATTATAAATTAGGGTAGCGTTCCAACCCGTTCCGGGTACTTTTTCGTGATAAAATGTAGATTTTGGGCAGTAATGGGTTCATGACAGCATATTGGTGCACCTTTTTCATTTCAAAATGTTCTTCATGTGTGTTTACATCATTTTCAGTGGAGTTTTGCAGCCGTTTTGAATATTAGGGTAGCGTTCTGGCTCGTTCCGGGTAGTTTTTCATGATAAAATGTAGATTTTGGGCAGTAATGGGTTAATGATAGCATATAAGTGGAGCTTTCTCATTTCAAAATGTTCTTCATGTGTGTTTGCATCATTTTCAGGTGAGTTTCACTGCCGCATTATATATTAGGGTAGCGTTCCAACCCGTTCCGGGTACTTTTTCGTGATAAAATGTAGATTTTGGGCAGTAATGGGTTCATGACAGCATATTGGTGCACCTTTTTCATTTCAAAATGTTCTTCATGTGTGTTTACATCATTTTCAGTGGAGTTTTGCAGCCGTTTTGAATATTAGGGTAGCGTTCTGGCTCGTTCCAGGTAGTTTTTCATGATAAAATGTAGATTTTGGGTAGTAATGGGTTAATGACAGCATATAAGTGGAGCTTTCTCATTTCAAAATGTTCTTCGTGTGTGTTTGCATCATTTTCAGGTGCGTTTTGCTGCTGTTTTATGTATTAGGGTAGCGTTGCAGCCCGTTCCGGGTACTTTTTTGTGATAAAATGTAGATTTTGGGCAGTAATGGATGAATGACAGCATATCGGTGGAGCTTTCTCATTTCAAAATGTTCTTCATGTGTGTTTCCATCATTTTCAGGTGAGTTTTGCTGCCATTTTATATATCAGGGTAGTGTTGCGGCCCGTTCCGCGTACTTTTTCGTGATGAAATGTAGATTTTGGGCAGTAATGGGTGAATGACAGCATGTTGGTGGAGCTTTCTCATTTCAAAATGTTCTTTATGTGTGTTTGCATAATTTTCAGATGATTTTTGCTGCCCCTTTATATATTAGTGTAGCGTTCCGGCCCGTTCCGGGTACTTTTTCGTGATAAAATGTAGATTTTGGGCAGTAATGGGTGAATGACAGCAGATTGGTGCACCTTTCTCATTTCAAAATGTTCTTCATGTGTGTTTGCATCATTTTCAGGTGAGTTTTGCTGCCGTTTTATATGTTAGGTAGCGTTATGGCTCGTTCCTGGTAGTTTTTCATGATAAAATGTAGATTTTGGGCAGTAATGGGTTAATGATAGCATATAAGTGGAGCTTTCTCATGTCAAAATGTTCTTTATGTGTGTTTGCATCATTTTCAGGTGAATTTTGCTGCCATTTTATATATCACGGTAGCGTTCCGGCCCGTTCCGCGTACTGTTTCGTGATAAAATGTAGATTTTGGGCAGTAATGGGTGTATGAAAGCATATTGGTGGAGCTTTCTCATTTCAAAATGTTCTTCATGTGTGTTTGCATCATTTTCAGGTGAGTTTCACTGCCGTATTATATATTAGGGTAGCGTTCCAGCCCGTTCCGGGTAGTTTATTGTGATAAAATGTAGATTTTGGGCAGTAATGGGTTAATGACAGCATATTGGTGCAACTTTCTCATTTCAAAATGTTCTTCATGTGAGTTTGCAGCACTTTCAGGTGAGTTTTGCTGCCATTTTATATGTTAAGGTACCGTTCCGGCCCGTTCCGTGTACTTTTTCGTGATAAAATGTAGATTTTGGGCAGTAATGAGTTAAGGACAGCATATTGGTGCACCTTTCTCATTTCAAAATGTTCTTCATGTGTGTTTGCATCATTTTCAGGTGAATTTTGCTGCCATTTTATAAGTTAAGGTACCGTTCCGGCCCGTATCGGGTACTTTTGGTGATAAAATGTAGATTTTGGGCAGTAATGGGTGAATGACAGCATATTGGTGGAGCTTTCTCATTTCAAAATGTTCTTCATGTGTGTTTGCATAATTTTCAGATGATTTTTGCTGCCGTTTTATATGTTAGGGTAGCGTTCCGGCCCGTTCTGTGTACTTTTTAGTGATAAAATGTAGATTTTGGGCAGTAATGGGTGAATGACAGCATATTGGTGCACCTTTCTCATTTCAAAATGTTCTTCATGTGTGTTTGCATCATTTTCAGGTGAGTTTTGCTGCCGTTTTATATATTAGGGTAGCTTATGGCTCGTTCCTGGTAGTTTTTCATGATAAAATGTAGATTTTGGGCAGTAATGGGTCAATGATAGCATATAAGTGGAGCTTTCTCATTTCAAAGTGTTCTTCATGTGTGTTTGCATCATTTTCAGGTGAGTTTTGCTGCCATTTAATATATCACGGTAGCGTTCCGGCCCGTTCCGCGTACTGTTTCGTGATAAAATGTAGATTTTGGGCAGTAATGGGTGTATGACAGCATATTGGTGGAGCTTCCTCATTTCAAAATGTTCTTCATGTGTGTTTGCATCATTTTCAGGTGAGTATCACTGCCGTATTATAAATTAGGGTAGCGTTCCAGCCCGTTCCGGGTAGTTTATTGTGATAAAATGTAGATTTTGGGCAGTAATGGGTGTATGACAGCATATTGGTGGAGCTTCCTCATTTCAAAATGTTCTTCATGTGTGTTTACATCATTTTCAGTGGAGTATTGCAGCCGTTTCATATATTAGGGTAGCGTTCTGGCTCGTTCCGGGTAGTTTTTCATGATAAAATGTAGATTTTGGGCAGTAATGGGTTAATGATAGCATATAAGTGGAGCTTTCTCATTTCAAAATGTTCTTCATGTGTGTTTGCATCATTTTCAGGTGAGTTTCACTGCTGCATTATATATTAGGGTAGCGTTCCAACCCGTTCCGGGTACTTTTTCGTGATAAAATGTAGATTTTGGGCAGTAATGGGTTCATGACAGCATATTGGTGCACCTTTTTCATTTCAAAATGTTCTTCATGTGTGTTTACATCATTTTCAGGGGAGTTTTGCAGCCGTTTTGAATATTAGGGTAGCGTTCTGGCTCGTTCCAGGTAGTTTTTCATGATAAAATGTAGATTTTGGGTAGTAATGGGTGTATGACAGCATATAAGTGGAGCTTTCTCATTTCAAAATGTTCTTCGTGTGTGTTTGCATCATTTTCAGGTGCGTTTTGCTGCTGTTTTATGAATTAGGGTAGCGTTGCAGCCCGTTCCGTGTACTTTTTCGTGATGAAATGTAGATTTTGGGCAGTAAAGGGTGAATGACAGCATGTTGGTGGAGCTTTCTCATTTCAAAATGTTCTTTATGTGTGTTTGCATAATTTTCAGATGATTTTTGCTGCCATTTTATATATTAGTGTAGCGTTCCGGCCCGTTCCGGGTACTTTTTCGTGATAAAATGTAGATTTTGGGCAGTAATGGGTGAATGACAGCAGATTGGTGCACCTTTCTCATTTCAAAATGTTCTTCATGTGTGTTTGCATCATTTTCAGGTGAGTTTTGCTGCCGTTTTATATGTTAGGTAGCGTTATGGCTCGTTCCTGGTAGTTTTTCATGATAAAATGTAGATTTTGGGCAGTAATGGGTTAATGATAGCATATAAGTGGAGCTTTCTCATTTCAAAATGTTCTTTATGTGTGTTTGCATCATTTTCAGGTGAATTTTGCTGCCATTTTATATATCACGGTAGCGTTCCGGCCCGTTCCGCGTACTGTTTCGTGATAAAATGTAGATTTTGGGCAGTAATGGGTGTATGAAAGCATATTGGTGGAGCTTTCTCATTTCAAAATGTTCTTCATGTGTGTTTGCATCATTTTCAGGTGAGTTTCACTGCCGTATTATATATTAGGGTAGCGTTCCAGCCCGTTCCGGGTAGTTTATTGTGATAAAATGTAGATTTTGGGCAGTAATGGGTTAATGACAGCATATTGGTGCAACTTTCTCATTTCAAAATGTTCTTCATGTGAGTTTGCAGCACTTTCAGGTGAGTTTTGCTGCCATTTTATATGTTAAGGTACCGTTCCGGCCCGTTCCGTGTACTTTTTCGTGATAAAATGTAGATTTTGGGCAGTAATGAGTTAAGGACAGCATATTGGTGCACCTTTCTCATTTCAAAATGTTCTTCATGTGTGTTTGCATCATTTTCAGGTGAGTTTTGCTGCCATTTTATAAGTTAAGGTACCGTTCCGGCCCGTATCGGGTACTTTTGGTGATAAAATGTAGATTTTGGGCAGTAATGGGTGAATGACAGCATATTGGTGGAGCTTTCTCATTTCAAAATGTTCTTCATGTGTGTTTGCATAATTTTCAGATGATTTTTGCTGCCGTTTTATATGTTAGGGTAGCGTTCCGGCCCGTTCTGTGTACTTTTTCGTGATAAAATGTAGATTTTGGGCAGTAATGGGTGAATGACAGCATATTGGTGCACCTTTCTCATTTCAAAATGTTCTTCATGTGTGTTTGCATCATTTTCAGGTGAGTTTTGCTGCCGTTTTATATATTAGGGTAGCTTATGGCTCGTTCCTGGTAGTTTTTCATGATAAAATGTAGATTTTGGGCAGTAATGGGTCAATGATAGCATATAAGTGGAGCTTTCTCATTTCAAAGTGTTCTTCATGTGTGTTTGCATCATTTTCAGGTGAGTTTTGCTGCCATTTAATATATCACGGTAGCGTTCCGGCCCGTTCCGCGTACTGTTTCGTGATAAAATTTAGATTTTGGGCAGTAATGGGTGTATGACAGCATATTGGTGGAGCTTCCTCATTTCAAAATGTTCTTCATGTGTGTTTGCATCATTTTCAGGTGAGTTTCACTGCCGTATTATAAATTAGGGTAGCGTTCCAACCCGTTCCGGGTACTTTTTCGTGATAAAATGTAGATTTTGGGCAGTAATGGGTTCATGACAGCATATTGGTGCACCTTTTTCATTTCAAAATGTTCTTCATGTGTGTTTACATCATTTTCAGTGGAGTTTTGCAGCCGTTTTGAATATTAGGGTAGCGTTCTGGCTCGTTCCGGGTAGTTTTTCATGATAAAATGTAGATTTTGGGCAGTAATGGGTTAATGATAGCATATAAGTGGAGCTTTCTCATTTCAAAATGTTCTTCATGTGTGTTTGCATCATTTTCAGGTGAGTTTCACTGCCGCATTATATATTAGGGTAGCGTTCCAACCCATTCCGGGTACTTTTTCGTGATAAAATGTAGATTTTGGGCAGTAATGGGTTCATGACAGCATATTGGTGCACCTTTTTCATTTCAAAATGTTCTTCATGTGTGTTTACATCATTTTCAGTGGAGTTTTGCAGCCGTTTTGAATATTAGGGTAGCGTTCTGGCTCGTTCCAGGTAGTTTTTCATGATAAAATGTAGATTTTGGGTAGTAATGGGTTAATGACAGCATATAAGTGGAGCTTTCTCATTTCAAAATGTTCTTCGTGTGTGTTTGCATCATTTTCAGGTGCGTTTTGCTGCTGTTTTATGTATTAGGGTAGCGTTGCAGCCCGTTCCGGGTACTTTTTTGTGATAAAATGTAGATTTTGGGCAGTAATGGGTGAATGACAGCATATCGGTGGAGCTTTCTCATTTCAAAATGTTCTTCATGTGTGTTTCCATCATTTTCAGGTGAGTTTTGCTGCCATTTTATATATCAGGGTAGTGTTGCGGCCCGTTCCGCGTACTTTTTCGTGATGAAATGTAGATTTTGGGCAGTAATGGGTGAATGACAGCATGTTGGTGGAGCTTTCTCATTTCAAAATGTTCTTTATGTGTGTTTGCATAATTTTCAGATGATTTTTGCTGCCATTTTATATATTAGTGTAGCGTTCCGGCCCGTTCCGGGTACTTTTTCGTGATAAAATGTAGATTTTGGGCAGTAATGGGTGAATGACAGCAGATTGGTGCACCTTTCTCATTTCAAAATGTTCTTCATGTGTGTTTGCATCATTTTCAGGTGAGTTTTGCTGCCGTTTTATATGTTAGGTAGCGTTATGGCTCGTTCCTGGTAGTTTTTCATGATAAAATGTAGATTTTGGGCAGTAATGGGTTAATGATAGCATATAAGTGGAGCTTTCTCATGTCAAAATGTTCTTTATGTGTGTTTGCATCATTTTCAGGTGAATTTTGCTGCCATTTTATATATCACGGTAGCGTTCCGGCCCGTTCCGCGTACTGTTTCGTGATAAAATGTAGATTTTGGGCAGTAATGGGTGTATGAAAGCATATTGGTGGAGCTTTCTCATTTCAAAATGTTCTTCATGTGTGTTTGCATCATTTTCAGGTGAGTTTCACTGCCGTATTATATATTAGGGTAGCGTTCCAGCCCGTTCCGGGTAGTTTATTGTGATAAAATGTAGATTTTGGGCAGTAATGGGTTAATGACAGCATATTGGTGCAACTTTCTCATTTCAAAATGTTCTTCATGTGAGTTTGCAGCACTTTCAGGTGAGTTTTGCTGCCATTTTATATGTTAAGGTACCGTTCCGGCCCGTTCCGTGTACTTTTTCGTGATAAAATGTAGATTTTGGGCAGTAATGAGTTAAGGACAGCATATTGGTGCACCTTTCTCATTTCAAAATGTTCTTCATGTGTGTTTGCATCATTTTCAGGTGAATTTTGCTGCCATTTTATAAGTTAAGGTACCGTTCCGGCCCGTATCGGGTACTTTTGGTGATAAAATGTAGATTTTGGGCAGTAATGGGTGAATGACAGCATATTGGTGGAGCTTTCTCATTTCAAAATGTTCTTCATGTGTGTTTGCATAATTTTCAGATGATTTTTGCTGCCGTTTTATATGTTAGGGTAGCGTTCCGGCCCGTTCTGTGTACTTTTTAGTGATAAAATGTAGATTTTGGGCAGTAATGGGTGAATGACAGCATATTGGTGCACCTTTCTCATTTCAAAATGTTCTTCATGTGTGTTTGCATCATTTTCAGGTGAGTTTTGCTGCCGTTTTATATATTAGGGTAGCTTATGGCTCGTTCCTGGTAGTTTTTCATGATAAAATGTAGATTTTGGGCAGTAATGGGTCAATGATAGCATATAAGTGGAGCTTTCTCATTTCAAAGTGTTCTTCATGTGTGTTTGCATCATTTTCAGGTGAGTTTTGCTGCCATTTAATATATCACGGTAGCGTTCCGGCCCGTTCCGCGTACTGTTTCGTGATAAAATGTAGATTTTGGGCAGTAATGGGTGTATGACAGCATATTGGTGGAGCTTCCTCATTTCAAAATGTTCTTCATGTGTGTTTGCATCATTTTCAGGTGAGTTTCACTGCCGTATTATAAATTAGGGTAGCGTTTCAGCCCGTTCCGGGTAGTTTATTGTGATAAAATGTAGATTTTGGGCAGTAATGGGTGTATGACAGCATATTGGTGGAGCTTCCTCATTTCAAAATGTTCTTCATGTGTGTTTACATCATTTTCAGTGGAGTATTGCAGCCGTTTCATATATTAGGGTAGCGTTCTGGCTCGTTCCGGGTAGTTTTTCATGATAAAATGTAGATTTTGGGCAGTAATGGGTTAATGATAGCATATAAGTGGAGCTTTCTCATTTCAAAATGTTCTTCATGTGTGTTTGCATCATTTTCAGGTGAGTTTCACTGTTGCATTATATATTAGGGTAGCGTTCCAACCCGTTCCGGGTACTTTTTCGTGATAAAATGTAGATTTTGGGCAGTAATGGGTTCATGACAGCATATTGGTGCACCTTTTTCATTTCAAAATGTTCTTCATGTGTGTTTACATCATTTTCAGTGGAGTTTTGCAGCCGTTTTGAATATTAGGGTAGCGTTCTGGCTTGTTCCAGGTAGTTTTTCATGATAAAATGTAGATTTTGGGTAGTAATGGGTTAATGACAGCATATAAGTGGAGCTTTCTCATTTCAAAATGTTCTTCGTGTGTGTTTGCATCATTTTCAGGTGCGTTTTGCTGCTGTTTTATGTATTAGGGTAGCGTTGCAGCCCGTTCCGGGTACTTTTTTGTGATAAAATGTAGATTTTGGGCAGTAATGGGTGAATGACAGCATATCGGTGGAGCTTTCTCATTTCAAAATGTTCTTCATGTGTGTTTGCATCATTTTCAGGTGAGTTTTGCTGCCATTTTATATATCAGGGTAGTGTTGCGGCCCGTTCCGCGTACTTTTTCGTGATGAAATGTAGATTTTGGGCAGTAATGGGTGAATGACAGCATGTTGGTGGAGCTTTCTCATTTCAAAATGTTCTTTATGTGTGTTTGCATAATTTTCAGATGATTTTTGCTGCCATTTTATATATTAGTGTAGAGTTCCGGCCCGTTCCGGGTACTTTTTCGTGATAAAATGTAGATTTTGGGCAGTAATGGGTGAATGACAGCAGATTGGTGCACCTTTCTCATTTCAAAATGTTCTTCATGTGTGTTTGCATCATTTTCAGGTGAGTTTTGCTGCCGTTTTATATGTTAGGTAGCGTTATGGCTCGTTCCTGGTAGTTTTTCATGATAAAATGTAGATTTTGGGCGGTAATGGGTTAATGATAGCATATAAGTGGAGCTTTCTCATTTCAAAATGTTCTTTATGTGTGTTTGCATCATTTTCAGGTGAATTTTGCTGCCATTTTATATATCACGGTAGCGTTCCGGCCCGTTCCGCGTACTGTTTCGTGATAAAATGTAGATTTTGGGCAGTAATGGGTGTATGAAAGCATATTGGTGGAGCTTTCTCATTTCAAAATGTTCTTCATGTGTGTTTGCATCATTTTCAGGTGAGTTTCACTGCCGTATTATATATTAGGGTAGCGTTCCAGCCCGTTCCGGGTAGTTTATTGTGATAAAATGTAGATTTTGGACAGTAATGGGTTAATGACAGCATATTGGTGCAACTTTCTCATTTCAAAATGTTCTTCATGTGAGTTTGCAGCACTTTCAGGTGAGTTTTGCTGCCATTTTATATGTTAAGGTACCGTTCCGGCCCGTTCCGTGTACTTTTTCGTGATAAAATGTAGATTTTGGGCAGTAATGAGTTAAGGACAGCATATTGGTGCACCTTTCTCATTTCAAAATGTTCTTCATGTGTGTTTGCATAATTTTCAGATGATTTTTACTGCCGTTTTATATGTTAGGGTTGCGTTCCGGCCCGTTCTGTGTACTTTTTCGTGATAAAATGTAGATTTTGGGCAGTAATGGGTGAATGACAGCATATTGGTGCACCTTTCTCATTTCAAAATGTTCTTCATGTGTGTTTGCATCATTTTCAGGTGAGTTTTGCTGCCGTTTTATATATTAGGGTAGCGTTATGGCTCGTTCCTGGTAGTTTTTCATGATAAAATGTAGATTTTGGGCAGTAATGGGTTAATGATAGAATATAAGTGGAGCTTTCTCATTTCAAATTGTTCTTCATGTCTGTTTGCATCAATTTCAGGTGAGTTTTGCTGCCATTTTATATATCACGGTAGCGTTCCGGCCCGTTCCGCGTACTGTTTCGTGATAAAATGTAGATTTTGGGCAGTAATGGGTCAATGACAGCATATTGGTGGAGCTTTCTCATTTCAAAATGTTCTTCATGTGTGTTTGCATCATTTTCAGATGAGTTTCACTTCCGTATTATATATTAGGGTTGTGTTCTAGCCCGTTCCGGATACTTTTCCGTGATAAAATGTAGATTTTGGGCAGTAATGGGTTCATGACAGCATATTGGTGCACCTTTTTCATTTCAAAATGTTCTTCATGTGTGTTTACATCATTTTCAGTGGAGTTTTGCTGCCGTTTTATATGTTAGGGTAGCGTTCCGGCCCGTTCCGGGTACTTTTTCATGATAAAATATATATTTTGGGCAGTAATGGGTGAATGACGACATATTGGTGGAGCTTTCACATTTCAAAATGTTCTTCATGTGTGGTGGCATCATTTTCAGATGAGTTTTGCTGCCGTTTTATATATTAGGATAGGGTTCTGGCTCGTTCCGGGTAGTTTTTCATGATAAAATGTAGATTTTGGGCAGTAATGGGTTAATGATAGCATATAAGTGGAGCTTTCTCATTTCAAAATGTTCTTCATGTTTGTTTGCATCATTTTCAGGTGAGTTTCACTGCCGCATTATATATTAGGGTAGCGTTCCAGCCCGTTCCGGGCACTTTTTCGTGATAAAATGTAGATTTTGGGCAGTAATGGGTGAATGACAGCATATCGGTGGAGCTTTCTCATTTCAAAATGTTCTTCATGTTTGTTTGCATCATTTTCAGGTGAGTTTTGCTGCCACTTTATATATCAGGGAAGCGTTGCGGGCCGTTCTGCGTACTTTTTCGTGATAAAATGTAGATTTTGGGCAGTAATGGGTGAATGACAGCATATTGGTGGAGCTTTCTCATTTCAAAATGTTCTTCATGTGTGTTTGCATCATTTTCAGGTGCGTTTTGCTGCTGTTTTATATATTAGGGTAGCGTTCCGGCCTGTTCCGGGTACTTTTTCGTGATAAAATGTAGATTTTGGGCAGTAATGGGTGAATGACAGCAGATTGGTGCACCTTTCTCATTTCAAAATGTTCTTCATGTGTGTTTGCATCATTTTCAGGTGAGTTTTGCTGCCGTTTTATATATTCGGTAGCGTTATGGCTCGTTCCTGGTAGTTTTTCATGATAAAATGTAGATTTTGGGCAGTAATGGGTTAATGATAGCATGTAAGTGGAGCTTTCTCATTTCAAAATGTTCTTCATGTGTGTTTGCATCATTTTCAGGTGAGTTTTGCTGCCATTTTTATATCACGGTAGCGTTCCGGCCCGTTCCGGGTACTGTTTCGTGATAAAATGTAGATTTTGGGCAGTAATGGGTGTATAACAGCATATTGGTGGAGCTTTCTCATTTCAAAATGTTCTTCATGTGTGTTTGCATCATTTTCAGGTGAGTTTCACTGCCGTATTATATATTAGGGTAGCGTTCCAGCCCGTTCCGGGTAGTTTATTGTGATAAAATGTAGATTTTGGGCAGTAATGGGTTAATGACAGCATATTGGTGCACCTTTCTCATTTCAAAATGTTCTTCATGTGTGTTTGCATCATTTTCAGGTGAGTTTTGCTGCCATTTTATAAGTTAAGGTACCGTTCCGGCCCGTATCGGGTACTTTTGGTGATAAAATGTAGATTTTGGGCAGTAATGGGCGAATGACAGCATATTGGTGGAGCTTTCTCATTTCAAAATGTTCTTCATGTGTGTTTGCATAATTTTCAGATGATTTTTGCTGCCGTTTTATATGTTAGGGTAGCGTTCCGGCCCGTTCCGTGTACTTTTTCGTGATAAAATGTAGATTTTGGGCAGTAATGGGTGAATGACAGCATATTGGTGCACCTTTCTCATTTCAAAATGTTCTTCATGTGTGTTTGCATCATTTTCAGGTGAGTTTTGCTGCCGTTTTATATATTAGGGTAGGGTTAATGCTCGTTCCTGGTAGATTTTCATGATAAAATGTAGATTTTGGGCAGTAATGGGTTAATGATAGCCTATAAGTGGAGCTTTCTCATTTCAACGTGTTCTTCATGTGTGTTTGCATCATTTTCAGGTGAGTTTTGCTGCCATTTTATATATCACGGTAGCGTTCCTGCCCGTTCCACTTACTGTTTCGTGATGAAATGTAGATTTTGGGCAGTAATGGGTGAATGACAGCATATTGGTGGAGCTTTCTCATTTCAAAATGTTCTTCATGTGTGTTTACATCATTTTCAGGTGAGTTTTGCTGCCATTTTATATATCAGGGTAGCGTTGCGGCCCGTTCCGCGTACTTTTTCGTGATAAAATGTATATTTTGGGCAGTAATGGGTGAATGACAGCATATTGGTGGAGCTTTCTCATTTCAAAATGTTCTTCATGTGTGTTTGCATCATTTTTAGGTGAGTTTCACTGCCGCATTATATATTAGGGTAGCGTTCCAGCCCGTTCCGGGTACTTTTTCGTGATAAAATGTAGATTTTGGGCAGTAATGGGTGAATGACAGCATATTGGTGGAGCTTTCTCATTTCAAAATGTTCTTTATGTGTGTTTGCATAATTTTCAGATGATTTTTGCTGCCATTTTATATATTAGGGTAGCGTTAATGCTCGTTCCTGGTAGATTTTCATGAGAAAATGTAGATTTTGGGCAGTAATGGGTTAATGATAGCATATAAGTGGAGCTTTCTCATTTCAAAGTGTTCGTCATGTGTGTTTGCATCATTTTCAGGTGAGTTTTGCTTCCATTTTATATATCACGGTAGCGTTCCTGCCCGTTCCGCGTACTGTTTCGTGATAAAATTTAGATTTTGGGCATTAATGGGTGAATGACAGCATATTGGTGCACCTTTCTCATTTCAAAATGTTCTTCATGTGTGTTTGCATCATTTTTAGGTGAGTTTTGCTGCCGTTTTATATATTAGGTAGCGTTATGGCTCGTTCCTGGTAGTTTTTCATGATAAAATGTAGATTTTGGGCAGTAATGGGTTAATGATAGCATATAAGTGGAGCTTTCTCATTTCAAAATGTTCTTCATGTGTGTTTGCATAATTTTCAGATGATTTTTGCTGCCATTTTATATATTAGGGTAGCGTTGCGGCCCGTTCCGGGTACTTTTTCGTGATAAAATGTAGATTTTGGGCAGTAATGGGTGAATGACAGCAGATTGGTGCACCGTTGTCATTTCAAAATGTTCTTCATGTGTGTTTGCATCATTTTCAGGTGAGTTTTGCTGCCGTTGTATATATTAGGTAGCGCTATGGCTCGTCCCTGGTAGTTTTTCATGATAAAATGTAGATTTTGGGCAGTAATGGGTTAATGATAGCATATAAGTGGAGCTTTCTCATTTCAAAATGTTCTTTATGTGTGTTTGCATCATTTTCAGGTGAATTTTGCTGCCATTTTATATATCACGGTAGCGTTCCGGCCCGTTCCGCGTACTGTTTCGTGATAAAATGTAGATTTTGGGCAGTAATGGGTGTATGAAAGCATATTGGTGGAGCTTTCTCATTTCAAAATGTTCTTCATGTGTGTTTGCATCATTTTCAGGTGAGTTTCACTGCCGTATTATATATTAGGGTAGCGTTCCAGCCCGTTCCGGGTAGTTTATTGTGATAAAATGTAGATTTTGGGCAGTAATGGGTTAATGACAGCATATTGGTGCAACTTTCTCATTTCAAAATGTTCTTCATGTAAGTTTGCAGCATTTTCAGGTGAGTTTTGCTGCCATTTTATATGTTAAGGTACCGTTCCGGCCCGTTCCGGGTACTTTTTCGTGATAAAATGTAGATTTTGGGCAGTAATGAGTTAATGACAGCATATTGGTGCACCTTTCTCATTTCAAAATGTTCTTCATGTGTGTTTGCATCATTTTCAGGTGAGTTTTGCTGCCCTTTTATAAGTTAAGGTACCGTTCCAGCCCGTATCGGGTACTTTTGGTGATAAAATGTAGATTTTGGGCAGTAATGGGTGAATGACAGCATAATGGTGGAGCTTTCTCATTTCAAAATGTTCTTCATGTGTGTTTGCATAATTTTCAGATGATTTTTGCTGCCGTTTTATATGTTAGGGTAGCGTTCCGGCCCGTTCCGTGTACTTTTTCGTGATAAAATGTAGATTTTGGGCAGTAATGGGTGTATGAAAGCATATTGGTGGAGCTTTCTCATTTCAAAATGTTCTTCATGTGTGTTTGCATAATTTTCAGATGATTTTTGCTGCCGTTTTATATGTTAGGGTAGCGTTCCGGCCCGTTCCGTGTACTTTTTCGTGATAAAATGTAGATTTTGAGCAGTAATGGGTGAATGACAGCATATTGGTGCCCCTTTCTCATTTCAAAATGTTCTTCATGTGTGTTTGCATCATTTTCAGGTGAGTTTTGCTGCCGTTTTATATATTAGGGTAGGGTTAATGCTCGTTCCTGGTAGATTTTCATGATAAAATGTAGATTTTGGGCAGTAATGGGTTAATGATAGCCTATAAGTGGAGCTTTCTCATTTCAACGTGTTCTTCATGTGTGTTTGCATCATTTTCAGGTGAGTTTTGCTGCCATTTTATATATCACGGTAGCGTTCCTGCCCGTTCCACTTACTGTTTCGTGATGAAATGTAGATTTTGGGCAGTAATGGGTGAATGACAGCATATTGGTGGAGCTTTCTCATTTCAAAATGTTCTTCATGTGTGTTTGCATCATTTTCAGGTGAGTTTTGCTGCCATTTTATATATCAGGGTAGCGTTGCGGCCCGTTCCGCGTACTTTTTCGTGATAAAATGTATATTTTGGGCAGTAATGGGTGAATGACAGCATATTGGTGGAGCTTTCTCATTTCAAAATGTTCTTCATGTGTGTTTGCATCATTTTTAGGTGAGTTTCACTGCCGCATTATATATTAGGGTAGCGTTCCAGCCCGTTCCGGGTACTTTTTCGTGATAAAATGTAGATTTTGGGCAGTAATGGGTGAATGACAGCATATTGGTGGAGCTTTCTCATTTCAAAATGTTCTTTATGTGTGTTTGCATAATTTTCAGATGATTTTTGCTGCCATTTTATATATTAGGGTAGCGTTAATGCTCGCTCCTGGTAGATTTTCATGAGAAAATGTAGATTTTGGGCAGTAATGGGTTAATGATAGCATATAAGTGGAGCTTTCTCATTTCAAAGTGTTCTTCATGTGTGTTTGCATCATTTTCAGGTGAGTTTTGCTTCCATTTTATATATCACGGTAGCGTTCCTGCCCGTTCCGCGTACTGTTTCGTGATAAAATTTAGATTTTGGGCATTAATGGGTGAATGACAGCATATTGGTGCACCTTTCTCATTTCAAAATGTTCTTCATGTGTGTTTGCATCATTTTTAGGTGAGTTTTGCTGCCGTTTTATATATTAGGTAGCGTTATGGCTCGTTCCTGGTAGTTTTTCATGATAAAATGTAGATTTTGGGCAGTAATGGGTTAATGATAGCATATAAGTGGAGCTTTCTCATTTCAAAATGTTCTTCATGTGTGTTTGCATAATTTTCAGATGATTTTTGCTGCCATTTTATATATTAGGGTAGCGTTGCGGCCCGTTCCGGGTACTTTTTCGTGTTAAAATGTAGATTTTGGGCAGTAATGGGTGAATGACAGCAGATTGGTGCACCGTTGTCATTTCAAAATGTTCTTCATGTGTGTTTGCATCATTTTCAGGTGAGTTTTGCTGCCGTTGTATATATTAGGTAGCGCTATGGCTCGTTCCTGGTAGTTTTTCATGATAAAATGTAGATTTTGGGCAGTAATGGGTTAATGATAGCATATAAGTGGAGCTTTCTCATTTCAAAATGTTCTTTATGTGTGTTTGCATCATTTTCAGGTGAATTTTGCTGCCATTTTATATATCACGGTAGCGTTCCGGCCCGTTCCGCGTACTGTTTCGTGATAAAATGTAGATTTTGGGCAGTAATGGGTGTATGAAAGCATATTGGTGGAGCTTTCTCATTTCAAAATGTTCTTCATGTGTGTTTGCATCATTTTCAGGTGAGTTTCACTGCCGTATTATATATTAGGGTAGCGTTCCAGCCCGTTCCGGGTAGTTTATTGTGATAAAATGTAGATTTTGGGCAGTATTGGGTTAATGACAGCATATTGGTGCAACTTTCTCATTTCAAAATGTTCTTCATGTGAGTTTGCAGCATTTTCAGGTGAGTTTTGCTGCCATTTTATATGTTAAGGTACCGTTCCGGCCCGTTCCGGGTACTTTTTCGTGATAAAATGTAGATTTTGGGCAGTAATGAGTTAATGACAGCATATTGGTGCACCTTTCTCATTTCAAAATGTTCTTCATGTGTGTTTGCATCATTTTCAGGTGAGTTTTGCTGCCATTTTATAAGTTAAGGTACCGTTCCAGCCCGTATCGGGTACTTTTGGTGATAAAATGTAGATTTTGGGCAGTAATGGGTGAATGACAGCATATTGGTGGAGCTTTCTCATTTCAAAATGTTCTTCATGTGTGTTTGCATAATTTTCAGATGATTTTTGCTGCCGTTTTATATGTTAGGGTAGCGTTCCGGCCCGTTCCGTGTACTTTTTCGTGATAAAATGTAGATTTTGGGCAGTAATGGGTGTATGAAAGCATATTGGTGGAGCTTTCTCATTTCAAAATGTTCTTCATGTGTGTTTGCATCATTTTCAGGTGAGTTTCACTGCCGTATTATATATTAGGGTAGCGTTCCAGCCCGTTCCGGGTAGTTTATTGTGATAAAATGTAGATTTTGGGCAGTAATGGGTTAATGATAGCATATAAGTGGAGCTTTCTCATTTCAAAGTGTTCTTCATGTCTGTTTGCATCAATTTCAGGTGAGTTTTGCTGCCATTTTATATATCACGGTAGCGTTCCGGCCCGTTCTGCGTACTGTTTCGTGATAAAATGTAGATTTTGGGCAGTAATGGGTGAATGACAGCATATTGGTGGAGCTTTCTCATTTCAAAATGTTCTTCATGTGTGTTTGCATCATTTTCAGGTGAGTTTCACTTCCGTATTAAATATTAGGGTTGTGTTCCAGCCAGTTCCGGATACTTTTCCGTGATAAAATGTAGATCTTGGGCAGTAATGGGTTCATGACAGCATATTGGTGCACCTTTTTCATTTCAAAATGTTCTTCATGTGTGTTTACATCATTTTCAGTGGAGTTTTGCTGCCGTTTTATATAATAGGTAGCGTTCTGGCCCGTTCCGGGTACTTTTTCGTGATAAAATATATATTTTGGGCAGTAATGGGTGAATGACGGCATATTGGTGGAGCTTTCACATTTCAAAATGTTCTTCATGTGTGGTGGCATCATTTTCAGATGAGTTTTGCTGCTGTTTTATATATTAGGATAGCGTTCTGGCTCGTTCCGGGTAGTTTTTCATGATAAAATGTAGATTTTGGGCAGTAATGGGTTAATGATAGCATATAAGTGGAGCTTTCTCATTTCAAAATGTTCTTCATGTGTGTTTGCATCATTTTCAGGTGAGTTTCACTGCCGCATTATATATTAGGCTAGCGTTCCAGCCCGTTCCGGGTACTTTTTCGTGATAAAATGTAGATTTTGGGCAGTAATGGGTTCATGACAGCATACTGGTGCACCTTTTTCATTTCAAAATGTTCTTCATGTGTGTTACATCATTTTCAGTGGAGTTTTGCAGCCGTTTTATATATTAGGGTAGCGTTCTGGCTCGTTCCAGGTAGTTTTTCATGATAAAATGTAGATTTTGGGCAGTAATGGGTGAATGACAGCATATTGGTGGAGCTTTCTCATTTCAAAATGTTCTTCATGTGTGTTTGCATCATTTTCAAGTGAGTTTCACTGCCGCATTATATATTAGGGTAGTGTTCCAGCCAGTTCCGGGTACTTTTTCGTGATAAAATGTAGATTTTGGGCAGTAATGGGTGAATGACAGCATATTGGTGGAGCTTTCTCATTTCAAAATGTTCTTTATGTGTGTTTGCATAATTTTCAGATCATTTTTGCTGCCATTTTATATATTAGGGTAGCGTTCCGGCCTGTTCCGGGTACTTTTTCGTGATAAAATGTAGATTTTGGGCAGTAATGGGTGAATGACATCAGATTGGTGCACCTTTCTCATTTCAAAATGTTCTTCATGTGTGTTTGCATCATTTTCAGGTGAGTTTTGCTGCCGTTTTATATATTCGGTAGCGTTATGGCTCGTTCCTGGTAGTTTTTCATGATAAAATATAGATTTTGGGCAGTAATGGGTTAATGATAGCATGTAAGTGGAGCTTTCTCATTTCAAAATGTTCTTCATGTGTGTTTGCATCATTTTCAGGTGAGTTTTGCTGCCATTTTTATATCACGGTAGCGTTCCGGCCCGTTCCGCGTACTGTTTTGTGATAAAATGTAGATTTTGGGCAGTAATGGGTGTATGACAGCATATTGGTGCAACTTTCTCATTTCAAAATGTTCTTCATGTGTGTTTGCATCATTTTCAGGTGAGTTTTGCTGCCATTTTATATGTTAAGGTACCGTTCCGGCCCTTTCCGGGTACTTTTCCGTGATAAAATGTAGATTTTGGGCAGTAATGGGTTAATGACAGCATATTGGTGCACCTTTCTCATTTCAAAATGTTCTTCATGTGTGTTTGCATCATTTTCAGGTGAGTTTTGCTGCCATTTTATAAGTTAAGGTACCGTTCCGGCCCGTATCGGGTACTTTTGGTGATAAAATGTAGATTTTGGGCAGTAATGGGCGAATGACAGCATATTGGTGGAGCTTTCTCATTTCAAAATGTTCTTCATGTGTGTTTGCATAATTTTCAGATGATTTTTGCTGCCGTTTTATATGTTAGGGTAGCGTTCCGGCCCGTTCCGTGTACTTTTTCGTGATAAAATGTAGATTTTGGGCAGTAATGGGTGAATGACAGCATATTGGTGCACCTTTCTCATTTCAAAATGTTCTTCATGTGTGTTTGCATCATTTTCAGGTGAGTTTTGCTGCCGTTTTATATATTAGGGTAGCGTTATGGCTCGTTCCTGGTAGATTTTCATGATAAAATGTAGATTTTGGGCAGTAATGGGTTAATGATAGCATATAAGTGGAGTTTTCTCATTTCAAAGTGTTCTTCATGTGTGTTTGCATCATTTTCAGGTGAGTTTTGCTGCCATTTTATATATCACGGTAGCGTTCCTGCCCGTTCCGCGTACTGTTTCGTGATAAAATGTAGATTTTGGGCAGTAATGGGTGAATGACAGCATATTGGTGGAGCTTTCTCATTTCAAAATGTTCTTTATGTGTGTTTGCATAATTTTCAGATGATTTTTGATGCCATTTTATATATTAGGGTAGCGTTGCGGCCCGTTCAGGGTACTTTTTCGTGATAAAATGTAGATTTTGGGCAGTAATGGGTGAATGACAGCAGATTGGTGCACCTTTCTCATTTCAAAATGTTCTTCATGTGTGTTTGCATCATTTTCAGGTGAGTTTTGCTGCCGTTTTATATATTAGGTAGCGTTATGGCTCGTTCCTGGTAGTTTTTCATGATAAAATGTAGATTTTGGGCAGTAATGTGTTAATGATAGCATATAAGTGGAGCTTTCTCATTTCAAAATGTTCTTCATGTGTGTTTGCATCATTTTCAGGTGAGTTTTGCTGCCATTTTATATATCAGGGTAGCGTTGCGGCCCGTTCCGCGTACTTTTTGGTGATGAAATGTAGATTTTGGGCAGTAATGGGTGAATGACAGCATATTGGTGGAGCTTTCTCATTTCAAAATGTTCTTCATGTGTGTTTGCATCATTTTCAGGTGAGTTTTGCTACCGTTTTATATATTCGGTAGCGTTATGGCTCGTTCCTGGTAGTTTTTCATGATAAAAGGTAGATTTTGGGCAGTAATGGGTTAATGATAGCATGTAAGTGGAGCTTTCTCATTTCAAAATGTTCTTCATGTGTGTTTGCATCATTTTCAGGTGAGTTTTGCTGTCATTTTTATATCACGGTAGCGTTCCGGCCCGTTCCGCGTACTGTTTTGTGATAAAATGTAGATTTTGGGCAGTAATGGGTGTATGACAGCATATTGGTGCAACTTTCTCATTTCAAAATGTTCTTCATGTGTGTTTGCATCATTTTCAGGTGAGTTTTGCTGCCATTTTATATGTTAAGGTACCGTTCCGGCCCTTTCCGGGTACTTTTCCGTGATAAAATGTAGATTTTGGGCAGTAATGGGTTAATGACAGCATATTGGTGCACCTTTCTCATTTCAAAATGTTCTTCATGTGTGTTTGCATCATTTTCAGGTGAGTTTTGCTGCCATTTTATAAGTTAAGGTACCGTTCCGGCCCGTATCGGGTACTTTTGGTGATAAAATGTAGATTTTGGGCAGTAAAGGGCGAATGACAGCATATTGGTGGAGCTTTCTCATTTCAAAATGTTCTTCATGTGTGTTTGCATAATTTTCAGGTGAGTTTTGCTGCCGTTTTATATGTTAGGGTAGCGTTCCGGCCCGTTCCGTGTACTTTTTCGTGATAAAATGTAGATTTTGGGCAGTAATGGGTGAATGACAGCATATTGGTGCACCTTTCTCATTTCAAAATGTTCTTCATGTGTGTTTGCATCATTTTCAGGTGAGTTTTTCTGCCGTTTTATATATTAGGGTAGCGTTATGGCTCGTTCCTGGTAGATTTTCATGATAAAATGTAGATTTTGGGCAGTAATGGGTTAATGATAGCATATAAGTGGAGCTTTCTCATTTCAAAGTGTTCTTCATGTGTGTTTGCATCATTTTCAGGTGAGTTTTGCTGCCATTTTATATATCACAGTAGCGTTCCTGCCCGTTCCGCGTACTGTTTCGTGATAAAATGTAGATTTTGGGCAGTAATGGGTGAATGACAGCATATTGGTGGAGCTTTCTCATTTCAAAATGTTCTTTATGTGTGTTTGCATAATTTTCAGATGATTTTTGCTGCCATTTTATATATTAGGGTAGCGTTGCGGCCCGTTCAGGGTACTTTTTCGTGATAAAATGTAGATTTTGGGCAGTAATGGGTGAATGACAGCAGATTGGTGCACCTTTCTCATTTCAAAATGTTCTTCATGTGTGTTTGCATCATTTTCAGGTGAGTTTTGCTGCCGTTTTATATATTAGGTAGCGTTATGGCTCGTTCCTGGTAGTTTTTCATGATAAAATGTAGATTTTGGGCAGTAATGTGTTAATGATAGCATATAAGTGGAGCTTTCTCATTTCAAAATGTTCTTCATGTGTGTTTGCATCATTTTCAGGTGAGTTTTGCTGCCATTTTATATATCAGGGTAGCGTTGCGGCCCGTTCCGCGTACTTTTTCGTGATAAAATGTAGATTTTGGGCAGTAACGGGTGAATGACAGCATATTGGTGGAGCTTTCTCATTTCAAAATGTTCTTCATGTGTGTTTGCATCATTTTCAGGTGAGTTTCACTGCCGCATTATATATTAGGGTAGTGTTCCAGCCCGTTCCGGGTACTTTTTCGTGATAAAATGTAGATTTTGGGCAGTAATGGGTTAATGACAGCATATTGGTGCAACTTTCTCATTTCAAAATGTTCTTCATGTGTGTTTGCATCATTTTCAGGTGAGTTTTGCTGCCATTTTATATGTTAAGGTACCGTTCCGGCCCTTTCCGGGTACTTTTCCGTGATAAAATGTAGATTTTGGGCAGTAATGGGTTAATGACAGCATATTGGTGCACCTTTCTCATTTCAAAATGTTCTTCATGTGTGTTTGCATCATTTTCAGGTGAGTTTTGCTGCCATTTTATAAGTTAAGGTACCGTTCCGGCCCGTATCGGGTACTTTTGGTGATAAAATGTAGATTTTGGGCAGTAAAGGGCGAATGACAGCATATTGGTGGAGCTTTCTCATTTCAAAATGTTCTTCATGTGTGTTTGCATAATTTTCAGGTGAGTTTTGCTGCCGTTTTATATGTTAGGGTAGCGTTCCGGCCCGTTCCGTGTACTTTTTCGTGATAAAATGTAGATTTTGGGCAGTAATGGGTGAATGACAGCATATTGGTGCACCTTTCTCATTTCAAAATGTTCTTCATGTGTGTTTGCATCATTTTCAGGTGAGTTTTGCTGCCGTTTTATATATTAGGGTAGCGTTATGGCTCGTTCCTGGTAGATTTTCATGATAAAATGTAGATTTTGGGCAGTAATGGGTTAATGATAGCATATAAGTGGAGCTTTCTCATTTCAAAGTGTTCTTCATGTGTGTTTGCATCATTTTCAGGTGAGTTTTGCTGCCATTTTATATATCACAGTAGCGTTCCTGCCCGTTCCGCGTACTGTTTCGTGATAAAATGTAGATTTTGGGCAGTAATGGGTGAATGACAGCATATTGGTGGAGCTTTCTCATTTCAAAATGTTCTTTATGTGTGTTTGCATAATTTTCAGATGATTTTTGCTGCCATTTTATATATTAGGGTAGCGTTGCGGCCCGTTCAGGGTACTTTTTCGTGATAAAATGTAGATTTTGGGCAGTAATGGGTGAATGACAGCAGATTGGTGCACCTTTCTCATTTCAAAATGTTCTTCATGTGTGTTTGCATCATTTTCAGGTGAGTTTTGCTGCCGTTTTATATATTAGGTAGCGTTATGGCTCGTTCCTGGTAGTTTTTCATGATAAAATGTAGATTTTGGGCAGTAATGTGTTAATGATAGCATATAAGTGGAGCTTTCTCATTTCAAAATGTTCTTCATGTGTGTTTGCATCATTTTCAGGTGAGTTTTGCTGCCATTTTATATATCAGGGTAGCGTTGCGGCCCGTTCCGCGTACTTTTTCGTGATAAAATGTAGATTTTGGGCAGTAACGGGTGAATGACAGCATATTGGTGGAGCTTTCTCATTTCAAAATGTTCTTCATGTGTGTTTGCATCATTTTCAGGTGAGTTTCACTGCCGCATTATATATTAGGGTAGTGTTCCAGCCCGTTCCGGGTACTTTTTCGTGATAAAATGTAGATTTTGGGCAGTAATGGGTGAATGACAGCATATTGGTGGAGTTTTCTCATTTCAAAATGTTCTTCATGTGTGTTTGCATAATTTTCAGATGATTTTTGCTGCCGTTTTATATGTTAGGGTAGCGTTCCGGCCCGTTCCGTGTACTTTTTCATGATAAAATGTAGATTTTGGGCAGTAATGGGTTAATGACAGCATATAAGTGGAGCTTTCTCATTTCAAAATGTTCTTCATGTGTGTTTGCATCATTTTCAGGTGCGTTTTGCTGCTGTTTTATGTATTAGGGTAGCGTTCCAGCCCGTTCCGCGTACTTTTTCGTGATAAAATGTAGATTTTGGGCATTAATGGGTGAATGACAGCATATTGGTGCACCTTTCTCATTTCAAAATGTTCTTCATGTGTGTTTGCATCATTTTCAGGTGAGTTTTGCTGCCGTTTTATATATTAGGGTAGCGTTATGGCTCGTTCCTGGTAGTTTTTCATGATAAAATGTAGATTTTGAGCAGTAATGGGTGAATGACAGCATATTGGTGGAGCTTTCTCATTTCAAAATGTTCTTCATGTGTGTTTGCATAATTTTCAGATGATTTTTGCTGCCGTTTTATATGTTAGGGTAGCATTCCGGCCCGTTCCGTGTACTTTTTCGTGATAAAATGTAGATTTTGAGCAGTAATGGGTGAATGACAGCATATTGGTGCACCTTTCTCATTTCAAAATGTTCTTCATGTGTGTTTGCATCATTTTCAGGTGAGTTTTGCTGCCGTTTTATATATTAGGGTAGGGTTAATGCTCGTTCCTGGTAGATTTTCATGATAAAATGTAGATTTTGGGCAGTAATGGGTTAATGATAGCCTATAAGTGGAGCTTTCTCATTTCAACGTGTTCTTCATGTGTGTTTGCATCATTTTCAGGTGAGTTTTGCTGCCATTTTATATATCACGGTAGCGTTCCTGCCCGTTCCACTTACTGTTTCGTGATGAAATGTAGATTTTGGGCAGTAATGGGTGAATGACAGCATATTGGTGGAGCTTTCTCATTTCAAAATGTTCTTCATGTGTGTTTGCATCATTTTCAGGTGAGTTTTGCTGCCATTTTATATATCAGGGTAGCGTTGCGGCCCGTTCCGCGTACTTTTTCGTGATAAAATGTATATTTTGGGCAGTAATGGGTGAATGACAGCATATTGGTGGAGCTTTCTCATTTCAAAATGTTCTTCATGTGTGTTTGCATCATTTTTAGGTGAGTTTCACTGCCGCATTATATATTAGGGTAGCGTTCCAGCCCGTTCCGGGTACTTTTTCGTGATAAAATGTAGATTTTGGGCAGTAATGGGTGAATGACAGCATATTGGTGGAGCTTTCTCATTTCAAAATGTTCTTTATGTGTGTTTGCATAATTTTCAGATGATTTTTGCTGCCATTTTATATATTAGGGTAGCGTTAATGCTCGCTCCTGGTAGATTTTCATGAGAAAATGTAGATTTTGGGCAGTAATGGGTTAATGATAGCATATAAGTGGAGCTTTCTCATTTCAAAGTGTTCTTCATGTGTGTTTGCATCATTTTCAGGTGAGTTTTGCTTCCATTTTATATATCACGGTAGCGTTCCTGCCCGTTCCGCGTACTGTTTCGTGATAAAATTTAGATTTTGGGCATTAATGGGTGAATGACAGCATATTGGTGCACCTTTCTCATTTCAAAATGTTCTTCATGTGTGTTTGCATCATTTTTAGGTGAGTTTTGCTGCCGTTTTATATATTAGGTAGCGTTATGGCTCGTTCCTGGTAGTTTTTCATGATAAAATGTAGATTTTGGGCAGTAATGGGTTAATGATAGCATATAAGTGGAGCTTTCTCATTTCAAAATGTTCTTCATGTGTGTTTGCATAATTTTCAGATGATTTTTGCTGCCATTTTATATATTAGGGTAGCGTTGCGGCCCGTTCCGGGTACTTTTTCGTGTTAAAATGTAGATTTTGGGCAGTAATGGGTGAATGACAGCAGATTGGTGCACCGTTGTCATTTCAAAATGTTCTTCATGTGTGTTTGCATCATTTTCAGGTGAGTTTTGCTGCCGTTGTATATATTAGGTAGCGCTATGGCTCGTTCCTGGTAGTTTTTCATGATAAAATGTAGATTTTGGGCAGTAATGGGTTAATGATAGCATATAAGTGGAGCTTTCTCATTTCAAAATGTTCTTTATGTGTGTGTTTGCATCATTTTCAGGTGAATTTTGCTGCCATTTTATATATCACGGTAGCGTTCCGGCCCGTTCCGCGTACTGTTTCGTGATAAAATGTAGATTTTGGGCAGTAATGGGTGTATGAAAGCATATTGGTGGAGCTTTCTCATTTCAAAATGTTCTTCATGTGTGTTTGCATCATTTTCAGGTGAGTTTCACTGCCGTATTATATATTAGGGTAGCGTTCCAGCCCGTTCCGGGTAGTTTATTGTGATAAAATGTAGATTTTGGGCAGTAATGGGTTAATGACAGCATATTGGTGCAACTTTCTCATTTCAAAATGTTCTTCATGTGAGTTTGCAGCATTTTCAGGTGAGTTTTGCTGCCATTTTATATGTTAAGGTACCGTTCCGGCCCGTTCCGGGTACTTTTTCGTGATAAAATGTAGATTTTGGGCAGTAATGAGTTAATGACAGCATATTGGTGCACCTTTCTCATTTCAAAATGTTCTTCATGTGTGTTTGCATCATTTTCAGGTGAGTTTTGCTGCCATTTTATAAGTTAAGGTACCGTTCCAGCCCGTATCGGGTACTTTTGGTGATAAAATGTAGATTTTGGGCAGTAATGGGTGAATGACAGCATATTGGTGGAGCTTTCTCATTTCAAAATGTTCTTCATGTGTGTTTGCATAATTTTCAGATGATTTTTGCTGCCGTTTTATATGTTAGGGTAGCGTTCCGGCCCGTTCCGTGTACTTTTTCGTGATAAAATGTAGATTTTGGGCAGTAATGGGTGTATGAAAGCATATTGGTGGAGCTTTCTCATTTCAAAATGTTCTTCATGTGTGTTTGCATCATTTTCAGGTGAGTTTCACTGCCGTATTATATATTAGGGTAGCGTTCCAGCCCGTTCCGGGTAGTTTATTGTGATAAAATGTAGATTTTGGGCAGTAATGGGTTAATGATAGCATATAAGTGGAGCTTTCTCATTTCAAAGTGTTCTTCATGTCTGTTTGCATCAATTTCAGGTGAGTTTTGCTGCCATTTTATATATCACGGTAGCGTTCCGGCCCGTTCTGCGTACTGTTTCGTGATAAAATGTAGATTTTGGGCAGTAATGGGTGAATGACAGCATATTGGTGGAGCTTTCTCATTTCAAAATGTTCTTCATGTGTGTTTGCATCATTTTCAGGTGAGTTTCACTTCCGTATTAAATATTAGGGTTGTGTTCCAGCCAGTTCCGGATACTTTTCCGTGATAAAATGTAGATCTTGGGCAGTAATGGGTTCATGACAGCATATTGGTGCACCTTTTTCATTTCAAAATGTTCTTCATGTGTGTTTACATCATTTTCAGTGGAGTTTTGCTGCCGTTTTATATAATAGGTAGCGTTCTGGCCCGTTCCGGGTACTTTTTCGTGATAAAATATATATTTTGGGCAGTAATGGGTGAATGACGGCATATTGGTGGAGCTTTCACATTTCAAAATGTTCTTCATGTGTGGTGGCATCATTTTCAGATGAGTTTTGCTGCTGTTTTATATATTAGGATAGCGTTCTGGCTCGTTCCGGGTAGTTTTTCATGATAAAATGTAGATTTTGGGCAGTAATGGGTTAATGATAGCATATAAGTGGAGCTTTCTCATTTCAAAATGTTCTTCATGTGTGTTTGCATCATTTTCAGGTGAGTTTCACTGCCGCATTATATATTAGGCTAGCGTTCCAGCCCGTTCCGGGTACTTTTTCGTGATAAAATGTAGATTTTGGGCAGTAATGGGTTCATGACAGCATACTGGTGCACCTTTTTCATTTCAAAATGTTCTTCATGTGTGTTACATCATTTTCAGTGGAGTTTTGCAGCCGTTTTATATATTAGGGTAGCGTTCTTGCTCGTTCCAGGTAGTTTTTCATGATAAAATGTAGATTTTGGGCAGTAATGGGTGAATGACAGCATATTGGTGGAGCTTTCTCATTTCAAAATGTTCTTCATGTGTGTTTGCATCATTTTCAAGTGAGTTTCACTGCCGCATTATATATTAGGGTAGTGTTCCAGCCCGTTCCGGGTACTTTTTCGTGATAAAATGTAGATTTTGGGCAGTAATGGGTGAATGACAGCATATTGGTGGAGCTTTCTCATTTCAAAATGTTCTTTATGTGTGTTTGCATAATTTTCAGATCATTTTTGCTGCCATTTTATATATTAGGGTAGCGTTCCGGCCTGTTCCGGGTACTTTTTCGTGATAAAATGTAGATTTTGGGCAGTAATGGGTGAATGACATCAGATTGGTGCACCTTTCTCATTTCAAAATGTTCTTCATGTGTGTTTGCATCATTTTCAGGTGAGTTTTGCTGCCGTTTTATATATTCGGTAGCGTTATGGCTCGTTCCTGGTAGTTTTTCATGATAAAATATAGATTTTGGGCAGTAATGGGTTAATGATAGCATGTAAGTGGAGCTTTCTCATTTCAAAATGTTCTTCATGTGTGTTTGCATCATTTTCAGGTGAGTTTTGCTGCCATTTTTATATCACGGTAGCGTTCCGGCCCGTTCCGCGTACTGTTTTGTGATAAAATGTAGATTTTGGGCAGTAATGGGTGTATGACAGCATATTGGTGCAACTTTCTCATTTCAAAATGTTCTTCATGTGTGTTTGCATCATTTTCAGGTGAGTTTTGCTGCCATTTTATATGTTAAGGTACCGTTCCGGCCCTTTCCGGGTACTTTTCCGTGATAAAATGTAGATTTTGGGCAGTAATGGGTTAATGACAGCATATTGGTGCACCTTTCTCATTTCAAAATGTTCTTCATGTGTGTTTGCATCATTTTCAGGTGAGTTTTGCTGCCATTTTATAAGTTAAGGTACCGTTCCGGCCCGTATCGGGTACTTTTGGTGATAAAATGTAGATTTTGGGCAGTAATGGGCGAATGACAGCATATTGGTGGAGCTTTCTCATTTCAAAATGTTCTTCATGTGTGTTTGCATAATTTTCAGATGATTTTTGCTGCCGTTTTATATGTTAGGGTAGCGTTCCGGCCCGTTCCGTGTACTTTTTCGTGATAAAATGTAGATTTTGGGCAGTAATGGGTGAATGACAGCATATTGGTGCACCTTTCTCATTTCAAAATGTTCTTCATGTGTGTTTGCATCATTTTCAGGTGAGTTTTGCTGCCGTTTTATATATTAGGGTAGCGTTATGGCTCGTTCCTGGTAGATTTTCATGATAAAATGTAGATTTTGGGCAGTAATGGGTTAATGATAGCATATAAGTGGAGTTTTCTCATTTCAAAGTGTTCTTCATGTGTGTTTGCATCATTTTCAGGTGAGTTTTGCTGCCATTTTATATATCACGGTAGCGTTCCTGCCCGTTCCGCGTACTGTTTCGTGATAAAATGTAGATTTTGGGCAGTAATGGGTGAATGACAGCATATTGGTGGAGCTTTCTCATTTCAAAATGTTCTTTATGTGTGTTTGCATAATTTTCAGATGATTTTTGATGCCATTTTATATATTAGGGTAGCGTTGCGGCCCGTTCAGGGTACTTTTTCGTGATAAAATGTAGATTTTGGGCAGTAATGGGTGAATGACAGCAGATTGGTGCACCTTTCTCATTTCAAAATGTTCTTCATGTGTGTTTGCATCATTTTCAGGTGAGTTTTGCTGCCGTTTTATATATTAGGTAGCGTTATGGCTCGTTCCTGGTAGTTTTTCATGATAAAATGTAGATTTTGGGCAGTAATGTGTTAATGATAGCATATAAGTGGAGCTTTCTCATTTCAAAATGTTCTTCATGTGTGTTTGCATCATTTTCAGGTGAGTTTTGCTGCCATTTTATATATCGGGGTAGCGTTGCGGCCCGTTCCGCGTACTTTTTTGTGATAAAATGTAGATTTTGGGCAGTAATGGGTGAATGACAGCATATTGGTGGAGCTTTCTCATTTCAAAATGTTCTTCATGTGTGTTTGCATCATTTTCAGGTGAGTTTTGCTACCGTTTTATATATTCGGTAGCGTTATGGCTCGTTCCTGGTAGTTTTTCATGATAAAAGGTAGATTTTGGGCAGTAATGGGTTAATGATAGCATGTAAGTGGAGCTTTCTCATTTCAAAATGTTCTTCATGTGTGTTTGCATCATTTTCAGGTGAGTTTTGCTGTCATTTTTATATCACGGTAGCGTTCCGGCCCGTTCCGCGTACTGTTTTGTGATAAAATGTAGATTTTGGGCAGTAATGGGTGTATGACAGCATATTGGTGCAACTTTCTCATTTCAAAATGTTCTTCATGTGTGTTTGCATCATTTTCAGGTGAGTTTTGCTGCCATTTTATATGTTAAGGTACCGTTCCGGCCCTTTCCGGGTACTTTTCCGTGATAAAATGTAGATTTTGGGCAGTAATGGGTTAATGACAGCATATTGGTGCACCTTTCTCATTTCAAAATGTTCTTCATGTGTGTTTGCATCATTTTCAGGTGAGTTTTGCTGCCATTTTATAAGTTAAGGTACCGTTCCGGCCCGTATCGGGTACTTTTGGTGATAAAATGTAGATTTTGGGCAGTAAAGGGCGAATGACAGCATATTGGTGGAGCTTTCTCATTTCAAAATGTTCTTCATGTGTGTTTGCATAATTTTCAGGTGAGTTTTGCTGCCGTTTTATATGTTAGGGTAGCGTTCCGGCCCGTTCCGTGTACTTTTTCGTGATAAAATGTAGATTTTGGGCAGTAATGGGTGAATGACAGCATATTGGTGCACCTTTCTCATTTCAAAATGTTCTTCATGTGTGTTTGCATCATTTTCAGGTGAGTTTTGCTGCCGTTTTATATATTAGGGTAGCGTTATGGCTCGTTCCTGGTAGATTTTCATGATAAAATGTAGATTTTGGGCAGTAATGGGTTAATGATAGCATATAAGTGGAGCTTTCTCATTTCAAAGTGTTCTTCATGTGTGTTTGCATCATTTTCAGGTGAGTTTTGCTGCCATTTTATATATCACAGTAGCGTTCCTGCCCGTTCCGCGTACTGTTTCGTGATAAAATGTAGATTTTGGGCAGTAATGGGTGAATGACAGCATATTGGTGGAGCTTTCTCATTTCAAAATGTTCTTTATGTGTGTTTGCATAATTTTCAGATGATTTTTGCTGCCATTTTATATATTAGGGTAGCGTTGCGGCCCGTTCAGGGTACTTTTTCGTGATAAAATGTAGATTTTGGGCAGTAATGGGTGAATGACAGCAGATTGGTGCACCTTTCTCATTTCAAAATGTTCTTCATGTGTGTTTGCATCATTTTCAGGTGAGTTTTGCTGCCGTTTTATATATTAGGTAGCGTTATGGCTCGTTCCTGGTAGTTTTTCATGATAAAATGTAGATTTTGGGCAGTAATGTGTTAATGATAGCATATAAGTGGAGCTTTCTCATTTCAAAATGTTCTTCATGTGTGTTTGCATCATTTTCAGGTGAGTTTTGCTGCCATTTTATATATCAGGGTAGCGTTGCGGCCCGTTCCGCGTACTTTTTCGTGATAAAATGTAGATTTTGGGCAGTAACGGGTGAATGACAGCATATTGGTGGAGCTTTCTCATTTCAAAATGTTCTTCATGTGTGTTTGCATCATTTTCAGGTGAGTTTCACTGCCGCATTATATATTAGGGTAGTGTTCCAGCCCGTTCCGGGTACTTTTTCGTGATAAAATGTAGATTTTGGGCAGTAATGGGTTAATGACAGCATATTGGTGCAACTTTCTCATTTCAAAATGTTCTTCATGTGTGTTTGCATCATTTTCAGGTGAGTTTTGCTGCCATTTTATATGTTAAGGTACCGTTCCGGCCCTTTCCGGGTACTTTTCCGTGATAAAATGTAGATTTTGGGCAGTAATGGGTTAATGACAGCATATTGGTGCACCTTTCTCATTTCAAAATGTTCTTCATGTGTGTTTGCATCATTTTCAGGTGAGTTTTGCTGCCATTTTATAAGTTAAGGTACCGTTCCGGCCCGTATCGGGTACTTTTGGTGATAAAATGTAGATTTTGGGCAGTAAAGGGCGAATGACAGCATATTGGTGGAGCTTTCTCATTTCAAAATGTTCTTCATGTGTGTTTGCATAATTTTCAGGTGAGTTTTGCTGCCGTTTTATATGTTAGGGTAGCGTTCCGGCCCGTTCCGTGTACTTTTTCGTGATAAAATGTAGATTTTGGGCAGTAATGGGTGAATGACAGCATATTGGTGCACCTTTCTCATTTCAAAATGTTCTTCATGTGTGTTTGCATCATTTTCAGGTGAGTTTTGCTGCCGTTTTATATATTAGGGTAGCGTTATGGCTCGTTCCTGGTAGATTTTCATGATAAAATGTAGATTTTGGGCAGTAATGGGTTAATGATAGCATATAAGTGGAGCTTTCTCATTTCAAAGTGTTCTTCATGTGTGTTTGCATCATTTTCAGGTGAGTTTTGCTGCCATTTTATATATCACAGTAGCGTTCCTGCCCGTTCCGCGTACTGTTTCGTGATAAAATGTAGATTTTGGGCAGTAATGGGTGAATGACAGCATATTGGTGGAGCTTTCTCATTTCAAAATGTTCTTTATGTGTGTTTGCATAATTTTCAGATGATTTTTGCTGCCATTTTATATATTAGGGTAGCGTTGCGGCCCGTTCAGGGTACTTTTTCGTGATAAAATGTAGATTTTGGGCAGTAATGGGTGAATGACAGCAGATTGGTGCACCTTTCTCATTTCAAAATGTTCTTCATGTGTGTTTGCATCATTTTCAGGTGAGTTTTGCTGCCGTTTTATATATTAGGTAGCGTTATGGCTCGTTCCTGGTAGTTTTTCATGATAAAATGTAGATTTTGGGCAGTAATGTGTTAATGATAGCATATAAGTGGAGCTTTCTCATTTCAAAATGTTCTTCATGTGTGTTTGCATCATTTTCAGGTGAGTTTTGCTGCCATTTTATATATCAGGGTAGCGTTGCGGCCCGTTCCGCGTACTTTTTCGTGATAAAATGTAGATTTTGGGCAGTAACGGGTGAATGACAGCATATTGGTGGAGCTTTCTCATTTCAAAATGTTCTTCATGTGTGTTTGCATCATTTTCAGGTGAGTTTCACTGCCGCATTATATATTAGGGTAGTGTTCCAGCCCGTTCCGGGTACTTTTTCGTGATAAAATGTAGATTTTGGGCAGTAATGGGTTAATGACAGCATATTGGTGCAACTTTCTCATTTCAACATGTTCTTCATGTGTGTTTGCATCATTTTCAGGTGAGTTTTGCTGCCATTTTATATGTTAAGGTACCGTTCCGGCCCGTTCCGGGTACTTTTTCGTGATAAAATGTAGATTTTGGGCAGTAATGAGTTAATGACAGCATATTGGTGCACCTTTCTCATTTCAAAATGTTCTTCATGTGTGTTTGCATCATTTTCAGGTGAGTTTTGCTGCCATTTTATAAGTTAAGGTACCGTTCCGGCCCGTATCGGGTACTTTTGGTGATAAAATGTAGATTTTGGGCAGTAATGGGTGAATGACAGCATATTGGTGGAGTTTTCTCATTTCAAAATGTTCTTCATGTGTGTTTGCATAATTTTCAGATGATTTTTGCTGCCGTTTTATATGTTAGGGTAGCGTTCCGGCCCGTTCCGTGTACTTTTTCATGATAAAATGTAGATTTTGGGCAGTAATGGGTTAATGACAGCATATAAGTGGAGCTTTCTCATTTCAAAATGTTCTTCATGTGTGTTTGCATCATTTTCAGGTGCGTTTTGCTGCTGTTTTATGTATTAGGGTAGCGTTCCAGCCCGTTCCGCGTACTTTTTCGTGATAAAATGTAGATTTTGGGCATTAATGGGTGAATGACAGCATATTGGTGCACCTTTCTCATTTCAAAATGTTCTTCATGTGTGTTTGCATCATTTTCAGGTGAGTTTTGCTGCCGTTTTATATATTAGGGTAGCGTTATGGCTCGTTCCTGGTAGTTTTTCATGATAAAATGTAGATTTTGAGCAGTAATGGGTGAATGACAGCATATTGGTGGAGCTTTCTCATTTCAAAATGTTCTTCATGTGTGTTTGCATAATTTTCAGATGATTTTTGCTGCCGTTTTATATGTTAGGGTAGCATTCCGGCCCGTTCCGTGTACTTTTTCGTGATAAAATGTAGATTTTGGGCAGTAATGGGTGAATGACAGCATATTGGTGCCCTTTCTCATTTCAAAATGTTCTTCATGTGTGTTTGCATCATTTTCAGGTGAGTTTTGCTGCCGTTTTATGTATTAGGGTAGTGTTATGGCTCGTTCCTGGTAGTTTTTCATGATAAAATGTAGATTTTGGGCAGTAATGGGTTAATGATAGCATATAAGTGGAGCTTTCTCATTTCAAAATGTTCTTCATGTTGTTTGCATCATTTTCAGGTGAGTTTCACTGCCGTATTATATATTAGGGTTGTGTTCCAGCCCCTTCCGGGTACTTTTCCATGATAAAATGTAGATTTTGGGCAGTAATGGATTCATGACAGCATATTGGTGCACCTTTTTCATTTCAAAATGTTCTTCATGTGTGTTTACATCATTTTCAGTGGAGTTTTGCTGCCGTTTTATATGTTAGGGTAGCGTTCCGGACCGTTCCGGGTACTTTTTCGTGATAAAATATATATTTTGGGCAGTAATGGGTGAATGACGGCATATTGGTGGAGCTTTCACATTTCAAAATGTTCTTCATGTGTGGTGGCATCATTTTCAGATGAGTTTTGCTGCCGTTTTATATATTAGGATAGCGTTCTGGCTCGTTTCGGGTAGTTTTTCATGGTAAAATGTAGATTTTGGGCAGTAATGTGTTAATGATAGCATATAAGTGGAGCTTTCTCATTTCAAAATGTTCTTCATGTGTGTTTGCATCATTTTCAGCTGAGTTTCACTGCCGCATTATATATTAGGGTAGGGTTCCAGCCCGTTCCGGGTACTTTTTCGTGATAAAATGTAGATTTTGGGCAGTAATGGGTTCATGACAGCATACTGGTGCACCTTTTTCATTTCAAAATGTTCTTCATGTGTGTTTACAGCATTTTCAGTGGAGTTTTGCAGCCGTTTTATATATTAGGGTAGCGTTCCAGTCCGTTCCGGGTACTTTTTCGTGATAAAATGTAGATTTTGGGCAGTAATGGGTGAATGACAGCATATCGGTGGAGCTTTCTCATTTCAAAATGTTCTTCATGTGTGTTTGCATCATTTTCAGGTGAGTTTTGCTGCCATTTTATATATCAGGGTAGCGTTGCGGCCCGTTCCGCGTACTTTTTCGTGATAAAATGTAGATTTTGGGCAGTAATGGGTGAATGACAGCATATCGGTGGAGCTTTCTCATTTCAAAATGTTCTTCATGTGTGTTTGCATCATTTTCAGGTGAGTTTTGCTGCCATTTTATATATCAGGGTAGCGTTGCGGCCCGTTCCGCGTACTTTTTCGTGATAAAATGTAGATTTTGGGCAGTAATGGGTGAATGACAGCATATTGGTGGAGCTTTCTCATTTCAAAATGTTCTTCATGTGTGTTTGCATCATTTTCAGGTGAGTTTCACTGCCGTATTATATATTAGGGTAGCGTTCCAGCCCGTTCCGGGTAGTTTATTGTGATAAAATGTAGATTTTGGGCAGTAATGGGTTAATGACAGCATATCGGTGGAGCTTTCTCATTTCAAAATGTTCTTCATGTGTGTTTGCATCATTTTCAGCTGAGTTTCACTGCCGCATTATATATTAGGGTAGGGTTCCAGCCCGTTCCGGGTACTTTTTCGTGATAAAATGTAGATTTTGGGCAGTAATGGGTTAATGACAGCATATACGTGGAGCTTTCTCATTTCAAAATGTTCTTCATGTGTGTTTGCATCATTTTCAGGTGCGTTTTGCTGCTGTTTTATGTATTAGGGTAACGTTCCAGTCCGTTCCGGGTACTTTTTCGTGATAAAATGTATATTTTGGGCAGTAATGGGTGAATGACAGCATATCGGTGGAGCTTTCTCATTTCAAAATGTTCTTCATGTGTGTTTGCATCATTTTCAGGTGAGTTTTGCTGCCATTTTATATATCAGGGTAGCGTTGCGGCCCGTTCCGCGTACTTTTTCGTGATAAAATGTAGATTTTGGGCAGTAATGGGTGAATGACAGCATATTGGTGGAGCTTTCTCATTTCAAAATGTTCTTCATGTGTGTTTGCATCATTTTCAGGTGAGTTTCACTGCCGTATTATATATTAGGGTAGCGTTCCAGCCCGTTCCGGGTAGTTTATTGTGATAAAATGTAGATTTTGGGCAGTAATGGGTGAATGACAGCATATTGGTGCAACTTTCTCATTTCAAAATGTTCTTCATGTGTGTTTGCATCATTTTCAGGTGAGTTTTGCTGCCATTTTATATGTTAAGGTACCGTTCCGGCACTTTCCGGGTACTTTTCCGTGATAAAATGTAGATTTTAGGCAGTAATGGGTTAATGACAGCATATTGGTGCACCTTTCTCATTTCAAAATGTTCTTCATGTGTGTTTGCATCATTTTCAGGTGAGTTTTGCTGCCATTTTATAAGTTAAGGTACCGTTCCGGCCCGTATCGGGTACTTTTGGTGATAAAATGTAGATTTTGGGCAGTAATGGGCGAATGACAGCATATTGGTGGAGCTTTCTCATTTCAAAATGTTCTTCATGTGTGTTTGCATAATTTTCAGATGATTTTTGCTGCCATATTATATATTAGGGTAGCGTTGCGGCCCGTTCCGGGTACTTTTTCGTGATAAAATGTAGATTTTGGGCAGTAATGGGTGAATGACAGCAGATTGGTGCACCTTTCTCATTTAAAAATGTTCTTCATGTGTGTTTGCATCATTTTCAGGTGAGTTTTGCTGCCGTTTTATATATTAGGTAGCGTTATGGCTCGTTCCTGGTAGTTTTTCATGATAAAATGTAGATTTTGGGCAGTAATGTGTTAATGAAAGCATATAAGTGGAGCTTTCTCATTTCAAAATGTTCTTCATGTGTGTTTGCATCATTTTTAGGTGAGTTTTGCTGCCATTTTATATATCAGGGTAGCGTTGCGGCCCATTCCGCGTACTTTTTCGTGATAAAATGTAGATTTTGGGCAGTAATGGGTGAATGACAGCATATTGGTGGAGCTTTCTCATTTCAAAATGTTCTTCATGTGTGTTTGCATCATTTTCAGGTGAGTTTCACTGCCGCATTATATATTAGGGTAGTGTTCCAGCCCGTTCCGGGTACTTTTTCGTGATAAAATGTAGATTTTGGGCAGTAATGGGTTAATTACAGCATATTGGTGCAACTTTCTCATTTCAAAATGTTCTTCATGTTGTCGGGGGGAAATTCTGCCGGGGTCGGCCAGGCCGTCCGCAGACCTCCGGGCAGGGAGGCCCCAACTCCTCCCGTATATCCCAAAAGAGATAGAGTATGAGACACACACAAGAAGCAAGGTGACTCTGCTGTTTATTAAACACAAACGGCAGGGATGGGTCAAGGATCATACGCGTCTGACCTGACACACACACAATCGTGGGGCTCGCAGGCCCTTTTCAACTGTAGTATGACGCGCTACTTGCGTCACTCTAGAAAATTAACAAAAAACCTATCGCCACTCTTAATTGGTTGCTCGAGTGGTAGGGTTAGTATAGCATACGTATAGAGAATAATATGAGTGGACGAGGGTTAGTCAGGTGATATATCTGGGTTGTCCCTACAATTAGATACATGAGAATTGTTACATGAAGACTCCTAATGATTGGTTAATGTTACTGTCGTCAGTGATAAGAGCCCCATGTTCTGATTGGTGCGCCCGTGAGCTTCCCAGCCTGGGACCATCGCTGTTCCCAGCTCTCGGTGTACCTGCAATTTGCAACAATGTTTCACTATGGGTACATGCAGACAATGTGAAGACTTATTCATGAGCTGGATGGCCGAATACTCCCACCGTCGCAGATGTCCATTGATCCTTTCAAGTGTATCTGCCTGTGTCTCATAACGAGTGATCCAGACGCCTCTTTCCTCCTGGGCTTGGCATCTCGTCAGGTTCGGCTTGGTCACTTGAGGTGGGACCGTGTTTGAGGCAGAATTCTGCACAATTAATATTGTTTTTCCACTGTGTGCCTGATTTAATTGCAGGTGCAACTTTGATGTTGGTGCACGGCGTGCGAGGTTGCAACATCGTGCCCTTGATGGTCTGCTTTTGGAATGTGGGTTTGCAACATTAAGACCTTGGCTGTCTGCTTTCGCCAGGCTCATTCTGCAGGATCAGCAACCTGACTCTTGTTCTGTTAACGTCCACGGGAGCTCTTGCTTGCGGCCTACTTAGGCCTGGTGTATAGATGGAACCATTTGGTGCACAGGCGCTTTAGGTTATAGTCTCATACTGTCTTATGACCAGTATCGTGTCTTCGTTATAATTCTCATTATGGCACCTAGGTTTAGAAGAAGCGTAATCAAGCTCTTTAGATGAGTTCATGGTGCGTCTTGCGTTTCTGCATTTTGAGAGCCTATGTGGAAAATAATAAAGATGCACGTCCGTGAGTATGTCTGTCGCCTACGTCATAGCACTGAGTATATTCTTCATGTAGATTGGTGCGGGAGTGTCTAGTGTGTATGTTGGCACAGGTGTGCTATCCGTTGGCTAGGTCGTCATGGCATCTCTAACGACGTATAGTTTTAGTCCAGTTGATCCATGCCACAGGCATCGGCATGGGCAGGGTGGGCTGCTGGGCAGGCAGATGGACACATCCTTATGTTCCTGTACCAGGGTATCTGGTCGTCTGGTAGATGGGCAAACTCTTCTCGTGGCGGGTGCTTGGGCCGTGAACCTTTAGGCTAGGCGCGAGAGGGGGAAGATGGGAGCCTGTTTTTCCATTTTTCCACTTCAGTCCCCCCTCTGGTCGACTTGTCGACCACAAACATATCCTTTTCGTTATCTCCTCTTACTCTCCACACTTTATTTATTCCTCCTAAATGTCCATAATGGTTAACATGATCTACAAATGACCAATACATATATTCACAGGTTCCTCCAGGAGTACAGTATACCCATTTCCCTATGTAACTCCTGGGCTTTCTTGGGTTCTCGACCTTCACCGATGGTGGGTCCAGGTGGTTGGTGATGATCTGGTTGCGCAATTTCTCTCTCTTTTGTATTATTATGCCTGTGTGTTGGCCGTCGTCTGCTGGCATCAGTGGGTACATACCGACCATTTCAAGCAACTCGTCAGTGGTGCGTGCCTTCCGGGCTTTCCAAAATCTTATTATGATCAGTGTAGCTCCAGCCAAAATAATACAACCAACTATAATTTTCAGTCCATCTGACAGCCAAGATGGCATCCATGACCATAATAGCGAAAACCAGCTCTCATCCTTTTTCACACCTTTACTTTCATCCACCATTTTGGAGTGCAACTGGGCCAATTGTGAAACTGCTTCTGTCAGTGTACCGTTGTCAGCATCGTTGGCAGGAATGAATGTGCAGCATGATTGTCCTATCTTTGCGCAAACTCCTCCTTCCATGGCAGTGAGGAGGTCCAATACATATCTGTTCTGCAGTGCTACCATCCTTATTGCTCGCAGCTCCTCTTTTATCGCGTTGAATCCGTTTACTGTAGAATTGATGGTCATCATAAGTTCCCATCTAGTTATCTGGAGCCATTTTGCGTTTGCGTAAGCCTGTAGTCCCGGATGGATTATTGAGGAGAAGAACATTGCTGCTCTGCTGAATAGTCTGTGTTCTGGCGGGATTGAAGTCAGTGCCGTTTCCGACCTTCCCCATAGGTAATTTCCTGTCAGAGGTTCTCCTTGTCTCTTCTGTCTATTTAGGACAGTATCATTGCCGCTGGTCCTGTTCCCTGGCTCCTCCTGAGGTGGTGCAGATCTCTTATTTCTCTTGTCCCCTTCATCCATCTTGGGAAAGTTCGCCACATTCACATGCTTCTGGGGTACCACTAGTGATGGTACATTGACATGCACCATCGTACATACACCATTCCACAGAGGGGGCAGTGTGTGATATGCCTTTTCTCCACAGGCCCAGTAATGGTCCATTATCACTGCTGTTCCTGCTCCCCCTCAGGTAACTCCATCACGCTTCCACAATTGGTGTTGTATCCTACGTCCACCTCTCCTTTATGTTGGTAGCATACTTTAGGCGCAGTCAGCGGCAGTATTGTTATCGGGTCTTCATCCGTTTCTATCCATGTGAGCATAGGCACGTATTTGATCCAAGTAGTCCAACATCTGTGATTGTGTACATCGATAGTTGAAATAGTTTCTTTTGTTACCATGTTGCTGCCAACCACTCCTATCTCCCATTTATTATCCAGGTATACTTTCCCCGTTATCGTCACCAGTGGCCTCTCCCAGCATCCTAGTTTACCAGGAACTTCAGTGGCGTACCAATCACATGATAAATACTGCAGTGTTACTTTCTTTGTTTCTCCTTTTGCAGGACCACTTGTTATGTATCTGAATGCTTCAGCATGTAAACTGCTCTTGTGGTAACTCAAATAAGTCTTGAGGAAGTTGTTTTCGTATGGGTATGAGTCTCGTGTTTTCCACGTCATATGCACCACTGTCCCTTGAAATCTTCCTTTCGTTTGGAACAGTGCCAAGCATATTATGCATCGTGCTGTTTTTTCGTCTATTTCTGTGGCAACAAATGTTCGAGAAGCGCTCATGGCGTATGGTATTAATGAGCAAACGTAGCAGCTGTCTTCTGTTGTCTGCTTACCAATGCGGGTCATGTGTTGATACCATATGTTGTTTGAGACGTGTGCTGAATCTTGTATATAATTGTCAATACCTTTATTATCTGAGTATGTGCTGCGTTGGACTCTATTTTGCTTGTGCGCAATTTTACTAATATCACCTGACGTAACACCTGTTGCAGCTGGGGATGGGGGTGTGTTAGGTTTGGGTACAGCAACAATATTGATAGCACAGCTGTACTGCCATACAGAGGCAGCTACGAACACGGTGATTACCAAAATCCCTATTACTTTTATTACATATGCTAATTTCACCGGCATTTTGCTCTTACCTTGCTGCAGTCCGGCAGCGTATTCTTGCGACGTTATAGTTGCCCGCCTGAAAATTCTCAATATGCTGGTTATTAAATGTTAGTTGTTGTTTTTTAAGCTCTCCCTATCAAATAGTCATTCAGTGCCTTAGGGCAGGCAAGTATGGGTGGAGGTGGGGCATCGAATATTCTATGGCCAAAAGGAACGCTGTGTAGTAGACACGTACCCTTTTCCTTTTCAGGTACGTTGGCCTTTTTATTTCATATACAAATTGGTGTGACAATTCTTCTGGGTAATTATCGTCTGAGGGTACCATCTACTCCTGGGCAGTGAATTGGTTAGTTATCTATTTTCTTAGCAATACAATAATACGCGGTTCCTGCATGTGCGAGAGAAAAGAAAAGAGAGCATTCACGTGTTTACATGTGTATTTGTGCAATACAATGTCCTTCAGTTCAGTTACTACTGTAATGGGGACAGGGGTCAGTGGATGGTGGGCAGGGGGTTTTTGGGTTCAACTGGTGGGCGTGGCTTTTACTCTTGAGCGTGTGATCATGGGGTGGGCTGTATGGGGATCACCCCTTTCTTCTTCAGTTATTGTCTCTGGGGAGTCTGGGGAGTGACAAGGTATGGGAATACTTGGGCCGCTGGCTGTGGTAGAACTTTCTTCTTCCGTTGTCGATGTTGTTGCTGTTCTCTCAATGGACCTGTCGATGGCGCTGGGGCGGGTCTGTTGTCTGTAGATCTTTACGTCGTGTAGGTGGTTCCAAGCACGCTTGTCCTGTAACTTTACTGCTCTTGTTGATACCTCCTCTACCAGATGGGGACCAGTAAAGCATGGGTTATTCCATTTCCTATTGAAGTTGCGAAGTAGTACGTGGTCACCTTTAGCAACCTTACACAGTCCTTCCTTTTCCAGTTCTTTATCCGCGTCTTCTTGTTGGCTTCTATTAGACCCGCCCCGTGTGCGCTCGAGCTGTTGAGACACAAACACTACACTAGTAATCAAAGAAGACACATATTGGTACATTTCATCACCCAGAACACTTGCAGTGCTTTCGTGGTCGGTAAATGCTCTTGACGTTGGCGTTAGGGGAAGGCACATTTGACGTCCGGTAACCACCTCATGGGGAGTGAGGTGGTGGTCGGACCCTGGCCTATTCCTTAGCTCAAATAAGGCTAATGGAAGACAATATAACCAACTCCTCTTTGTTGTTTGCTGTATCTTTGCAATCGCCTCCTTTAATAGGCCATTCAGGCGTTCACATACACCGTTGGCCTGTGGGTGGTATGCACATGCAAATTTATGTTGAATGTTCAGCAGTGATGTAATGTGCTGAAACATTTCGTTTGCGAAATGTGGGCCATTGTCTGATCTTAACACCTCGCACACTCCCCACCTGGGGAAGACCTCCCTCACTAGGAACTTGGCTGCTCTAAATGCATCTGGGTGTGAACAGGGCCCTGCCTCAATCCACCTAGAGAATGGGCATACTACTACAATCATATACCTATTTCCTTGACATACATTGATCATATCAACATAGTCAATATGGAGATGCCGGAAAGGTCCCTCTGGCCGGGGTATAGTACCTCTTATCACCTTTAGAGTGTGGCCGGCCGTAAACTGTTGACATGTGAGACAATTACTGATAAAATTCGACACATGCGAATTTAACTCGGGGCAGAACCAGTCTTCCCTAATTCGTGCTGCAATTACTTCCTTGCCTGTGTGGGCTGGATAATGTAGTTGGTTCAGGGCGGTGTTCAAAAGTGCCAATGGTATTACAACCTTTCCAGTGCCACCCTGGCGCCATAGTGCGTCGGTTCGTGACATTGTACACCCTCTTTTTACCCATATTTCTTTTTTGGCCATTGGTGCAGCCGCTTGTAACTCCATAATCTGTGTGGCTGGGAGATGGGCGTACCCTTCTCTTATCAACATCTCCTTAGCCATTCCCCTCCCTCTTCCTCTCTGTGACTCTGGGGGGTTCCATATCTCACCAAAGTATGCAGCATACTTCGCCTGTGCGTCCGCTGCTGCGTTTCCCTTCGAGACGTGGTCCTCACCATTGGTGTGTGCGGTGCATTTCACTAAAGCTAATTCTTGGGGATTATTAATTACTTCAATTAGTTCAGCCAATAAGAGGGCATGTTGCACTGGAGTGCCATCAGCTCTCCTAAACCCTCTTCTTCTCCATTTAGACAACCCTGAGTGGACAGTGGATGTAACATATGCGCTGTCGGAATATATGGTCACTCGTTTGTCAAAGCTTTCCTTCAACGCCAAGATCAGTGCGACCAGTTCAGCTGCTTGAGCGGAGTAATGCTGTGGTAATTGTACACATTTCACTGCCACACACACCGGTACCTCCATCATTTTCACCACTGCTGCCCCAGTCCTCCTCACACCATCCCTCTGATCGATAGTTGATGACCCATCAATAAATAAGAGCTCACCCCCCTCTAGTGCGTTTTCCTCAACTTTTCTAGTACATGAGTACATTTCAGTTATTTGTGTACAGTCATGGGCATAATCTCCCTCCTCAATTACTTCTGCTAGGAACCTTGCAGGGTTGACCGTGCTACATCTAACAATTGATAGTTCAGCTCTGGATAGAATGATCTCATAACCTGATGCTCTTTGCGTGGTTAGGGTGGATTTAGGTTTATTTAATATCGCAAAAAGTGCATGTTCCACAAATAGTGTAGTCGGGCACCCCATGGTGATTGCTGATGCTTTTTCCACCGCAAAAGCAGCTGCGGCGAGACCTTGTTCGCAGGGGAAGTGGCCTCACATTACAGGATCTAAGTGGCCACTGTAAAATGCTACGGGTTTGTAGCCCATGCTTGTCTTTTGAGCCAACACTGCTTTCATTACTGCTGAGTCGCAATGTGAAAATATAAAAAATTGACGCTCGTAGTCTGGGGATGCCAGTACCGGAGCAGTCGATATCGCATCTTTTAATTCATCAACAGCTTCTTTCATTTCCATCGTCCACCCCAGTTTTTTCTCCCCTTTATTAGCTTCCCGTAACGCCTCAAGCAGGGGTCCTATGTATGAACTGTAATCAAATACCCAAGCTCTACAGTAGTTGCAGAGCCCCAGGAAAAGCTGCAGTTCCCTTACAGTTTGTGGCATTGGAGTGGTCGAAATAGCTTGTGCTCTTTGTGGTGCGATCTTTCTTCCATGTTGGGATATAAGCTGACCAATGTAAAGTACCTGTTCTTGACAGTACTGTATCTTTTCCATGTCTACCTTGTAACCTTTGTCAGCCAATATTGTCAACATTTTTAAGGAGTCCTCTGCATGTTTTTTCGTTTTTACTGCAAATTATTATGTCATCCACATACTGCAACACCGTGCTTTCTACTTCAATGTTACCCAAATCCATCTGTATCACTCTGTTGAAAATTGAAGGTGATTCACAATACCCTTGTGGTAATCTGGTGTGCTTCCACTTAGCGTTTCTGTAAGTGAAGCTCGTCAGATCTTGTGAGTCTGGGTGTAATGGTATTGAGAAAAAAGCATTTTTAAGGTCGATCACTGTAAATCGTGATGCTTCTGCTGGAATGCCACACAATATTGTGGCCGGGTTTGCAGCTACGGGATATTCTGCTTCTACTATGTTGTTCAAAGGCCTGAGATCCTGTATAAAGCGCCAAGACCCCCCTTTAGCCTTGCGCACTGGGTACACAGCCGTATTACATGGTGATTCTGAGGGGACCAATATACCATTATTTATAAGGGCCGTTATGGTTTCATATATGCCCTCATCTGCCTCTTTTGATAGTGGGTACTGTTTTACTCTGGGGAGTATTGCACCTTTTTTCAATTTATTTTTACTCCCCCTATGCTTTTTATGCAGCCCACGTCATAGGGGCCAGTAGTCCACAATGATTTGGGTACCTTTGACATATCGTCCTTAAAGAAAGGGACCGGGGTGCATGCGGGTGCCTCAAGTGCCATTGCAATTTTCTGTGCTACTTGTTTGTAGGCCACTCTTAGCCATATTTCCACACTCATCATAAACACCATTTCACCTTCCTCCTTTTCATCTGAAAACAGCTGCTCATCTGACACCTGGGTGAGCCTACATCCTTCTGCTAATGCTATCACTGCCCTCCATGCTCTTCCTTCTCTGTCTTGGGCATGTACAGCAATATAATCGGCTGTTGCAATAATGCTCTCAATATCCATTGAAACCACCTTCCCTTCTGGTTCATTAACAGGTGTTTCTGGTCTGAACAGATAGGCTGCTGGCCTTCTCCATATTTTCCCTTCTATCCCTGGCATCCATGCAATTGCCATGTCCGTTCCATACTGGAAGAGTTCACCATCTACTGGCTCCGCCCTAATCGCTGTCTGTCCACAGTATGCCTGCATAATTTGTCGTGCTGTGAGCATGTTAATCCCCGGAGTAGAGCAAATTATGCCATCCTCAGTAAAGGAGATCGTCATATTCAACCTGTTCATTATATCTCTCCCCAGTATATTTACTGGTGAGGCACTATAATATAAAAGTGGAACTGACAGGTCGTAATCTCCAATAGTTAAGGCAATGTTATCAGTAAAGGGAACCAACCCTCTAGCCCCAGAGAATCCTTGGGTGTTCATGGTCTCGCCTGACATCTTAAATTTACCTTCGCTTATGCAAGACCGGGTCGCCCCGGTGTCAACAAGGAATGATAATTTTTTGTCACCTATCGTTACCTCTATGCGTGGTTCCTCCGCACTATTAGGTGTTACTGACAGGATGGGACACACCAAGGCCGTCTGTGGGCTGTCCTATTGGGGGTACAATGACTGGCCATTTCCGGTATAAGGGTTGTGTCCCAAAACCGTCACCCTACCCAGTTGTGTTTGTGGTATTTGTGGTTGTTGTGTCATCGCTACCTGTTGTTGTGGCAGTGTTTGGGGCTGTTGTTGTGTTAATTGTTGTTGTTGTTCATTTCCTGGTGGCAACATTTGCTGTTGTGGTATGCTCTGCTGTACCTGTGCGGGCCGTGGTTGTCCCTGATCACTCCATGATGGTGTTCCTGGTCTAACTCTACACGTGCGTGACATGTGCCCCAATAGTCCACAGCTCCAACACACCGGTGGTTCCCTATTCTGCCATGGAAAGCTCCCTGTGTTGTCCTGGTATACTGGTTGCCCTGTGGGGTAGGAATTTCTAAATCCTCCCACCTGCGGTTGGGTACCATACCCGTACCCTCTCCCTCTCATAATTCCTCCTCTCCCCCTGTTATAATTGTAATATCCAGCTCCTTGCACTGGGTATCCTCCTCCCATGTTGGGCGTGTATGGTTGGAGTGGCGGCACCTGTTGTGTTGTAGTCTGTGAAGGTGGTATTTGGGAGGAATCTTGTGCAGCCACTACTTGTGTGGGGCTTTGGGTCATTGTTGTAGGTGTAGTTATTAGTGCCCCTTCCATTGTGTATTTAGTAAGCTTTTTCTGTACTAATTTAGCCTCTTCCGTTTTCCTGTCCTCTTCCTTTTGTTTCATTTTTCCTTGCCATGTCCTACAATGATGCACTATAGTCAGTTGTATTTCGGGCCATGGTTTTGCTTCCATTCCCACTACTTTCTTTAGTTGTTTCTGAACTCCTTCTGGGAGCCCTTGTACCAGTATATGGTAAAATATTGCTGGTGTTTTATCCCATTGTTCTCTAGTTTCCATGCGCCACTTCTCTTGGATTTCCTGGATATAATCAACAGGATCTTCGTTCTCATGCATCTTGCGGGATGTAATTGCTCCTATATCTGATGTGTCTGGGTACTGTACCCTCAATGCCTGCCATAGTGCATGTCTGCAGCTTGCGAACGGTGCCCCATCGTGCGATGTATTTGTTATTGTTACCCCATGAAATCCCGTTCTTTTCCATATGTCATCCGCTCTATCCCCTAATATTGATATTAAAAGGCCCTTTACATCTCCTACTGCTAGCTTCTGTCCTGCGGTGTGTTTTTCCATTTCATATATCAATTTACCCGCACCTCCACTTAATGATGGGAGCCTACATTTTATATTTTCTGTATCGGTATGCTTCCAAGGAACATACTGTGGTCTAACCCCACCTCTCTCCAAAAGTGGCATTAAATTATGCCTTGTTTCACCCTTTGTGTTCCATAATATTGAGTCCTCACACCCTTCCTCCTCTTCCCTTTCTTCCACATTTTCACTTTCGTTTGTATTTCCCCTGCTCATACCTCTTTCTTCTCCATCTTTTCCCCTTCTTCCATCTTTCTCTGTATTTAATGTGGGCATGTGTATACCTCTTTCCTGTCTGCGACTAGGGAGGTCTCTAAGCCGCCATGTATAGGGTGTCCGTTCGTCGGTGAAGGGCGCTAGTTTTATTTTGCGTAACGAACGTGAGGTGGTTGAGCATGTAGGGTGCGATAGGGGAGGGCGTGATGGGGATGATGGGGATGGGGATGTTGCGTCCTCATATGCCTGTCTTTTCTCTATTCCTTTCTTTCCCTCCTCACTTCTCTCCATCTCATCCTTTCTCCTACTGATCCATGGTGAGTCTATGTTGGTCCGGGTGATGTATAGTTTATCCAAGCTTTCCCTTTCACTGTTTCTCCCTTCATTTTCCACTCCCTCTTCCTCACTACAAAAGCTATTCATAAACGGCACCCCCCACTCGGTCTTTTTCCCCTTGATCGTTACTGTTTGTAAATCTATTAGGTCCAGTTCTCATCTTTCTCCTTTATCAACCGCTCCCCTTTGTGCTGATGTTGTTGCTACTTCTGTGTCATCATATACATCCCCCCATATTCCACTCTCCCTTCCCCTATCCCCTCTTTCTCCTTCATACCTTTCCTCCATCTCCTTACTATTTTCCTCCCTTTTCCTTTTCAATTCCTCCATCACTTCACTTCTCATCTGTTCTAATATTCTTTCATCCTCTTTCTTCCTTTCCCATTTCGCCCTTTCTTTTTCTACTATACTCTCCATCACCCTCCCTTCTTCGTATTTCTTAGTTGATTCTGATAGTAACCTCCTCCTCCATATTGCCATTTCTTTTTCTTTTTCTTCTTCCTCCCTTTTCTTTTCCCGCAGTATTACTCTTGATACCCTTTCTGCTGCTGCTTTTACCCTGTCAGCTTCTCTCCTTTGCTCCTCAGTTCGTTCCCTTATTTTTTCCAATTCGTTCTTACCTTCTTTCCTTTTCCTCGCTCTCTCTCTCCTCCCTCTCAAGCTGCTTGATCAATTCATCCCTTAATTTTGCTAAGCGTTCCTCCGAAATCTCTTCTTTTTGTCTTAACAGCTCTTCCCCCCTCAATTCACTCTCCCTGGCATTATCCTCGTCTGTTTTCTTTACTACCTCCTTCTCTTCTCCTGTTAATGAACCTCGTAATTTTAATAATATCTGTGCAGCTACCCATTCATCGTTTCCTATTTCCACAGTCTGGTCTTCTCCAGTCCTCCCCTCCCCTGCTGGCATTTTCCTATGAGCCACATATGGTGGAGGACTGTATGCCGGGTTCGAGTACCCCTCAGCCGCCCTTAACTGTCCTCTTTCTATTTCTCCCAATTCTCTTAAAGGGTACAACCCCCCTCCCTCTGTTTTTACTCCCGTTACTAGGGGTATATCATTGCTCGGTTCCTTTTTTATTTCATCTGCTTTATTATTCTTTTCTCCTCCCTCACCTCTGTTTCCCGTGGTTTTTGGGTCCTCATACCCCTGTTTCCCATCCTCTCCTTGCTCCTTAATCTCTGTTTCTTCTGGTATTTCCCCCATAGTGAATAGTCCATTTGGTCCTGGTCGGGACCCCTGGACATCCTCCATAAGTTAAACACTTCCACGTGATTTGCCAACTTCTTCCCTTTATATGTATTGTGCAGATGATTTAATAGTGAATGTTGGGCATATGGATCGAAGCTACCGTTAGGCGGCCACGGTGTTAGCATTTTGTTATCCGTCCCCTGGGTCCATTCTATGCTATACTTAATCAGTTTCTCCCTATGGGGTGGCAGTGTTGTGCATATGTATTGTAGTGGCGTGGTGAGGGTGTTCCCCCACCCTCCCGATCCTGTTCCGTATGACATAGTAGCGCTCCACTCGCTACCCTTCCCTAATCTGGTATCAGTTTATCCCACTAGTAGTTTACAATATACAGCCTTATATCGTTACCTGGCCCCGTAAGTTTGGGGACTTACGATAGTCCGCTTAAGGAAAATTATAAAAATATAGTATGTTACATTTGTAGATTTTCCTCTGCCTTTCTTCCTTTATACAACACCCTTACGGCCCCCTGCGACTGAGGCGTACGTAGCCCCCTGCGGCTGCGTACCCCTTAGTACGTTCTTATACAGTCGTCTTGTTTTCACGTGCTCCTCCCCCTTCTACACTTGCCGTGGCCGGCGTTCTCCGTGCGCAGCCACGTTCCCCGTTTCGCCTTTCCTCGATCAACTCGTTTACCGTTTATCTCCGTTTCCACTCCCTTACCGCAGTTCTCTTCCTCAACACTCTCAAAACGAGGATGCCTCGTGTTTGCGATATCCTATGAAAACCCTATTGGTGACGTCACCGATCACGTAGAGCTACTGGTAAGTTCTTCATATACTCTTTAAATCCGAAATACACCTGCAATCTACCCCCGTTAACCCCACAGCTGTCTTCCTGTCACTCCTGGAACAAGGTAATCAAATCAACAATATAATCGGACTGCGCACGCTGCGTCGCCTCGCGTGTGATACGCCCCTCGACAGGAGGGCTTAACCAGCCAATTATCTTCCGTATTGGGCAACTAACTAGCTACCGCCTACAGGGAAACGTCATCTACCTATCGAGTGTCTTGCTCGAACAATAGGGATCCTCATCTACTCATTGATCAATAAATGCCAAATCGTAGGAAACCACACACACACACACACACCCTTACACGTAGTCGCGGCCTAGGCCAATCAGTGTCTACGAGCGGCCGCACGTGATGTTTTCACGCTCCGCCCCTTCTCTCACGTTACGTAGCCAACTGCTCTTGCGCTTGTTCAACTATCATTCATTCTATTTCTAACACTAAACTGTCAAACCTTCGCCGTTCACCTGTGCAACACCTCCCGCCTCCCGTATTTAATTCCTCCCCCCTCCCTCACAATTTCACATTGTTTGTTGTGCGTGGCATGCTCACCAAGTTCTCTTGATGCGGGGCCGCTCGACTGCGTGCACCCCTCCAAGCGGCTCGCCACCTCCCCTCGTCTGGACCACGTCTGGACACTCGCCAACCGCGGGCGGGATACTTCTCAACCGGATCCCGAGGGCCAATATCCGGATTGCGCTGTCCGGTCTTCTCGCAGTTCCGCAACGTCCTGTAGTCCTCAGAAGGGGGCGACGGCAGAGGGGGCCGCGCCGCTGGGCCTCCTCGCAACTGGAGTGCTTGGAAGAAGTAAAAAAAATAAATAAATAAAAATCTTAAACAGATCTCAGCAGTGCCTCCAACTTGTCGGGGGGAAATTCTGCCGGGGTCGGCCGGGCCGTCCGCAGACCTCCGGGCAGGGAGGCCCCAACTACTCCCGTATATCCCAAAAGAGATAGAGTATGAGACACACACAAGAAGCAAGGTGACTCTGCTGTTTGTTAAACACAAACGGCAGGGATGGGTCAAGGATCATACGCGTCTGACCTGACACACACACAATCGTGGGGCTCGCAGGCCCTTTTTACTGTAGTATGACGCGCTACTTGCGTCACTCTAGAAAGTTAACAAAAAACCTATCGCCACTCTTAATTGGTTGCTCGAGTGGTAGGGTTAGTATAGCATACGTATAGAGAATAATATGAGTGGACGAGGGTTAGTCAGGTGATATATCTGGGTTGTCCCTACAATTAGATACATGAGAATTGTTACATGAAGACTCCAAATGATTGGTTAATGTTACTGTCGTCAGTGATAAGAGCCCCATGTTCTGATTGGTGCGCCCGTGAGCTTCCCAGCCTGGGACCATCGCTGTTCCCAGCTCTCGGTGTACCTGCAATTTGCAACAATGTTTCACTATGGGTACATGCAGACAATGTGAAGACTTATTCATGAGCTGGATGGCCGAATACTCCCACCGTCGCAGATGTCCATTGATCCTTTCAAATGTATCTGCCTGTGTCTCGTAACGAGGGATCCAGACGCCTCTTTCCTCCTGGGCTTGGCATCTCGTCAGGTTCGGCTTGGTCACGTGAGGTGGGACCGTGTTTGAGGCAGAATTCTGCACAATTAATATTGTTTTTCCACTGTGTGCCTGATTTAATTGCAGGTGCAACTTTGATGTTGGTGCACAGCGTGCGAGGTTGCAACATCGTGCCCTTGATGGTCTGCTTTTGGAATGTGGGTTTGCAACATTACGACCTTGGCTGTCTGCTTTCGCCAGGCTCATTCTGCAGGATCAGCAACCTGCCTGTTGTTCTGTTAACGTCCACGGGAGCTCTTGCTTGCGGCCTACTTAGGCCTGGTGTATAGATGGAACCATTTGGTGCACAGGCGCTTTAGGTTATAGTCTCATACTGTCTTATGACCAATATCGTGTCTTCGTTATAATTCTCATTATGGCACCTAGGTTTAGAAGAAGCGTAAGCAAGCTCTTTAGATGAGTTCATGGTGCGTCTTGCGTTTCTGCATTTTGAGAGCCTATGTGGAAAATAATAAAGATGCACGTCCGTGAGTATGTCTGTCGCCTACGTCATAGCACTGAGTATATTCTTCATGTATATTGGTGCGGGAGTGTCTAGTGTGTATGTTGGCACAGGTGTGCTATCCGTTGGCTAGGTCGTCATGGCATCTCTAACGACGTATAGTTTTAGTCGAGTTGATCCATGCCGCAGGCATCGGCATGGGCAGGGCGGGGTGCTGGGCAGGCAGATGGACACATCCTTATGTTCCTGTACCAGGGTATCTGGTCGTCTGGTAGATGGGCAAACTCTTCTCGTGGCAGGTGCTTGGGCCGTGAACCTTTAGGCCAGGCGCGAGAGGGGGAAGATGGGAGCCTGTTTTTCCATTTTCCCACTTCAATGTGTGTTTGCATCATTTTCAGGTGAGTTTTGCTGCCATTTTATATGTTAAGGTACCGTTCCGGCCCATTCCGGGTACTTTTTCGTGATAAAATGTAGATTTTGGGCAGTAATGAGTTAATGACAGCATATTGGTGCACCTTTCTCATTTCAAAATGTTCTTCATGTGTGTTTGCATCATTTTCAGGTGTGTTTTGCTGCCATTTTATAAGTTAAGGTACCGTTCCGGCCCGTATCGGGTACTTTTGGTGATAAAATGTAGATTTTGGGCAGTAATGGGTGAATGACAGCATATTGGTGGAGCTTTCCCATTTCAAAATGTTCTTCATGTGTGTTTGCATAATTTTCAGATGATTTTTGCTACCGTTTTATATGTTAGGGTAGCGTTCCGGCCCGTTCCGTGTACTTTTTCTTGATAAAATGTAGATTTTGGGCAGTAATGGGTTAATGACAGCATATAAGTGGAGCTTTCTCATTTCAAAATTTTCTTCATGTGTGTTTGCATCATTTTCAGGTGCGTTTTGCTGCTGTTTTATGTATTATGGTAGCGTTCAAGCCCGTTCCGCGTACTTTTTCGTGATAAAACGTAGATTTTGGGCAGTAATGGGTGAATGACAGCATATTGGTGCACCTTTCTCATTTCAAAATGTTCTTCATGTGTGTTTGCATCATTTTCAGGTGAGTTTTGCTGCCGTTTTATATATTAGGGTAGCGTTATGGCTCGTTCCTGGTAGTTTTTCATGATAAAATGTAGATTTTGGGCAGTAATGGGTTAATGATAGCATATAAGTGGAGCTTTCTCATTTCAAAGTGTTCTTCATGTGTGTTTGCATCATTTTCAGGTGAGTTTTGCTGCCATTTTATATATCAGTGTAGCGTTGCGGCCCGTTCCGCGTACTTTTTCGTGATAAAATGTAGATTTTGGGCAGTAATGGGTGAATGACAGCATATTGGTGGAGCTTTCTCATTTCAGAAATGTTCTTCATGTGTGTTTGCATCATTTTCAGGTGAGTTTCACTGCCGCATTATATATTAAGGTAGTGTTCCAGCCCGTTCCGGGTACTTTTTCGTGATAAAATGTAGATTTTGGGCAGAAATGGGTTAATGACAGCATATTGGTGCAACTTTCTCATTTCAAAATGTTCTTCATGTGTGTTTGCATCATTTTCAGGTGAGTTTTGCTGCCATTTTATATGTTAAGGTACCGTTCCGGCCCGTTCCGGGTACTTTTTCGTGATAAAATGTAGATTTTGGGCAGTAATGAGTTAATGACAGTATATTGGTGCACCTTTCTCATTTCAAAATGTTCTTCATGTGTGTTTGCATCATTTTCAGGTGAGTTTTGCTGCCATTTTATAAGTTAAGGTACCGTTCCGGCCCGTATCGGGTACTTTTGGTGATAAAATGTAGATTTTGGGCAGTAATGGGTGAATGACAGCATATTGGTGGAGCTTTCTCATTTCAAAATGTTCTTCATGTGTGTTTGCATAATTTTCAGATGATTTTTGCTGCCGTTTTATATGTTAGGGTAGCGTTCCGGCCCATTCCGTGTACTTTTTCGTGATAAAATGTAGATTTTCGGCAGTAATGGGTGAATGACAGCATATTGGTGCACCTTTCTCATTTCAAAATGTTCTTCATGTGTGTTTGCATCATTTTCAGGTGAGTTTTACTGCCGCATTATATATTAAGGTAGTGTTCCAGCCCGTTCCGGGTACTTTTTCGTGATAAAATGTAGATTTTGGGCAGTAATGGGTGAATGACAGCATATTGGTGCACCTTTCTCATTTCAAAATGTTCTTCATGTGTGTTTGCATCATTTTCAGGTGAGTTTTGCTACCGTTTTATATATTAGGGTAGCGTTATGGCTCGTTCCTGGTAGTTTTTCATGATAAAATGTAGATTTTGGGCAGTAATGGGTTAATGATAGCATATAAGTGGAGCTTTCTCATTTCAAAGTGTTCTTCATGTGTGTTTGCATAATTTTCAGATGATTTTTGCTGCCGTTTTATATGTTAGGGTAGCGTTCCGGCCCATTCCGTGTACTTTTTCGTGATAAAATGTAGATTTTCGGCAGTAATGGGTGAATGACAGCATATTGGTGGAGCTTTTTCATTTCAAAATGTTCTTCATGTGTGCTTGCATCATTTTCAGGTGAGTTTCACTGCCGTATTATATATTAGGGTTGTGTTCCAGCCTGTTCCGGGTACTTTTCCGTGATAAAATGTAGATTTTGGGCAGTAATGGGTTCATGACAGCATATTGGTGCACCTTTTTCATTTCAAAATGTTCTTCATGTGTGTTTACATCATTTTCAGTGGAGTTTTGCTGCCGTTGTATATGTTAGGGTAGCGTTCCAGACCGTTCCGGGTACTTTTTCGTGATAAAATATATATTTTGGGCAGTAATGGGTGAATGACGGCATATTGGTGGAGCTTTCACATTTCAAAATGTTCTTCATGTGTGGTGGCATCATTTTCAGATGAGTTTTGCTGCCGTTTTATCTATTAGGATAGCGTTCTGGCTCGTTCCGGGTAGTTTTTCATGGTAAAATGTAGATTTTGGGCAGTAATGGGTTAATGACAGCATATAAGTGGAGCTTTCTCATTTCAAAATGTTCTTCATGTGTGTTTGCATCATTTTCAGCTGAGTTTCACTGTCGCATTATATATTAGGGTAGCGTTCCAACCCGTTACGGGTACTTTTTCGTGATAAAATGTAGATTTTGGGCAGTAATGGGTTCATGACAGCATACTGGTGCAGCTTTTTCATTTCAAAATGTTCTTCATGTGTGTTTACATCATTTTCAGTGGAGTTTTGCAGCCGTTTCATATATTAGGGTAGCGTTCTGGCTCGTTCCAGGTAGTTTTTCATGATAAAATGTAGATTTTGGGCAGTAATGGGTTAATGACAGCATATAAGTGGAGCTTTCTCATTTCAAAATGTTCTTCATGTGTGTTTGCATCATTTTCAGGTGCGTTTTGCTGCTGTTTTATGTATTATGGTAGCGTTCCAGTCCGTTCCGGGTACTTTTTCGTGATAAAATGTAGATTTTGGGCAGTAATGGGTGAATGACAGCATATCGGTGGAGCTTTCTCATTTCAAAATGTTCTTCATGTGTGTTTGCATCATTTTCAGGTGAGTTTTGCTGCCATTTTATATATCAGGGTAGCGTTGCGGCCCGTTCCGCGTACTTTTTCGTGATAAAATGTAGATTTTGGGCAGTAATGGGTGAATGACAGCATATTGGTGGAGCTTTCTCATTTCAAAATGTTCTTCATGTGTGTTTGCATCATTTTCAAGTGAGTTTCACTGCCGCATTATATATTACGGTAGTGTTCCAGCCCGTTCCGGGTACTTTTTCGTGATAAAATGTAGATTTTGGGCAGTAATGGGTGAATGACAGCATATTGGTGGAGCTTTCTCATTTCAAAATGTTCTTTATGTGTGTTTGCATAATTTTCAGATGATTTTTGCTTCCATTTTATATATTAGGGTAGCGTTCCGCCCTGTTCCGGGTACTTTTTCGTGATAAAATGTAGATTTTGGGCAGTAATGGGTGAATGACAGCAGATTGGTGCACCTTTCTCATTTCAAAATGTTCTTCATGTGTGTTTGCATCATTTTCAGGTGAGTTTTGCTGCCGTTTTATATATTAGGTAGCGTTATGGCTCGTTCCTGGTAGTTTTTCATGATAAAATGTAGATTCTGGGCAGTAATGGGTTAATGATAGCATATAAGTGGAGCTTTCTCATTTCAAAATGTTCTTCATGTGTGTTTGCATCATTTTCAGGTGAGTTTTGCTGCCATTTTATATATCACGGTAGCGTTCCGGCCCGTTCCGCCTACTGTTTTGTGATAAAATGTAGATTTTGGGCAGTAATGGGTGAATGACAGCATATTGGTGGAGCTTTCTCATTTCAAAATGTTCTTCATGTGTGTTTGCATCATTATCAGGTGAGTTTCACAGCCGTATTATATATTAGGGTAGTGTTCCAGCCCGTTCCGGGTAGTTTATTGTGATAAAATGTAGATTTTGGGCAGAAATGGGTTAATGACAGCATATTGGTGCACCTTTCTCATTTCAAAATGTTCTTCATGTGTGTTTGCATCATTTTCAGGTGATTTTTGCTGCCATTTTATAAGTTAAGGTACAGTTCCGGCCCATATCGGGTACTTTTGGTGATAAAATGTAGATTTTGGGCAGTAATGAGCGAATGACAGCATATTGGTGGAGCTTTCTCATTTCAAAATGTTCTTCATGTGTGTTTGCATAATTTTCAGATGATTTTTGCTGCCGTTTTATATGTTATGGTATCGTTCCGGCCCGTTCCGTGTACTTTTTCGTGATAAATTGTAGATTTTGGGCAGTAATGGGTGAATGACAGCATATTGGTGCACCTTTCTCATTTCAAAATGTTCTTCATGTGTATTTGCATCATTTTCAGGTGAGTTTTGCTGCCGTTTTATATATTAGGGTAGCGTTATGGCTCGTTCCTGGTAGTTTTTCATGATAAAATGTAGATTTTGGGCAGTAATGGGTTAATGATAGCATATAAGTGGAGCTTTCTCATTTCAAAGTGTTCTTCATGTGTGTTTGCATCATTTTCAGGTGAGTTTTGCTGCCATTTTATATATCACGGTAGCGTTCCGGCCCGTTACGCGTACTGTTTCGTGATAAAATGTAGATTTTGGGCAGTAATGGGTGAATGACAGCATATTGGTGGAGCTTTCTCATTTCAAAATGTTCTTTATGTGTGTTTGCATAATTTTCAGATGATTTTTGCTGCCATTTTATATATTAGGGTAGCGTTCCGGCCCGTTCCGGGTACTTTTTCGTGATAAAATGTAGATTTTGAGCAGTAATGGGAGAATGACAGCAGATTGGTGCACCTTTCTCATTTCAAAATGTTCTTCATGTGTGTTTGCATCATTTTCAGGTGAGTTTTGCTGCCGTTTTATATATTAGGTAGCGTTATGGCTCGTTCCTGGTAGTTTTTCATGATAAAATGTAGATTGTGGGCAGTAATGGGTTAATGATAGCATATAAGTGGAGCTTTCTCATTTCAAAATGTTCTTCATGTGTGTTTGCATCATTTTCAGGTGCGTTTTGCTGCTGTTTTATGTATTAGGGTAGCGTTCCAGCCCGTTCCGGGTACTTTTTCGTGATAAAATGTAGATTTTGAGCAGTAATGGGTGAATGACAGCATATTGGTGGATCTTTCTCATTTCAAAATGTTCTTCATGTGTGTTTGCATCATTTTCAGGTGAGTTTCACTGCCGTATTATATATCAGGGTAGCGTTGCGGCCCGTTCCGCGTACTTTTTCGTGATAAAATGTAGATTTTGGGCAGTAATGGGTGAATGACAGCATATTAGTGAAGCTTTCTCATTTCAAAATGATCTTCATGTGTGTTTGCATCATTTTCAAGTGAGTTTCACTGCCGCATTATATATTAGGGTAGCGTTCCAGCCCGTTCTGGGCAGTTTATTGTGATAAAATGTAGATTTTGGGCAGTAATGGGTTAATCATAGCATATAAGTGGAGCTTTCTCATTTCAAAGTGTTCTTCATGTGTGTTTGCATCATTTTCAGGTGAGTTTTGCTGCCATTTTATATATCACGGTAGCGTTCCAGTCCGCTCCGGGTACTTTTTCGTGATAAAATGTAGATTTTGGGCAGTAATGGGTGAATGACAGCATATCGGTGGAGCTTTCTCATTTCAAAATGTTCTTCATGTGTGTTTGCATCATTTTCAGGTGCGTTTTGCTGCCATTTTATATATCAGGGTAGCGTTGCGGCCCGTTCCGCGTACTTTTTCGTGATAAAATGTAGATTTTGGGCAGTAATGGGTGAATGACAGCATATTAGTGAAGCTTTCTCATTTCAAAATGATCTTCATGTGTGTTTGCATCATTTTCAAGTGAGTTTCACTGCCGCATTATATATTAGGGTAGTGTTCCAGCCCGTTCCGGGTACTTTTTCGTGATAAAATGTAGATTTTGGGCAGTAATGGGTGAATGACAGCATATTGGTGGAGCTTTCTCATTTCAAAATGTTCTTTATGTGTGTTTGCATAATTTTCCGATGATTTTTGCTGCCATTTTATATATTAGGGTAGCGTTCCGCCCTGTTCCGGGTACTTTTTCGTGATAAAATGTAGATTTTGGGCAGTAATGGGTGAATGACAGCAGATTGGTGCACCTTTCTCATTTCAAAATGTTCTTCATGTGTGTTTGCATCATTTTCAGGTGAGTTTTGCTGCCGTTTTATATATTAGGTAGCGTTATGGCTCGTTCCTGGTAGTTTTTCCTGATAAAATGTAGATTTTGGGCAGTAATGGGTTAATGATAGCATATAAGTGGAGCTTTCTCATTTCAAAATGTTCTTCATGTGTGTTTGCATCATTTTCAGGTGAGTTTTGCTGCCATTTTATATATCACGGTAGCGTTCCGGCCCGTTCCGCCTACTGTTTCGTGATAAAATGTAGATTTTGGGCAGTCATGGGTGTATGACAGCATATTGGTGGAGCTTTCTCATTTCAAAATGTTCTTCATGTGTGTTTGCATCATTATCAGGTGAGTTTCACAGCCGTATTATATATTAGGGTAGCGTTCCAGCCCGTTCCGGGTAGTTTATTGTGATAAAATGTAGATTTTGGGCAGAAATGGGTTAATGACAGCATATTGGTGCACCTTTCTTATTTCAAAATGTTCTTCATGTGTGTTTGCATCATTTTCAGGTGAGTTTTGCTGCCATTTTATAAGTTAAGGTACAGTTCCGGCCCATATCGGGTACTTTTGGTGATAAAATGTAGATTTTGGGCAGTAATGAGCGAATGACAGCATATTGGTGGAGCTTTCTCATTTCAAAATGTTCTTCATGTGTGTTTGCATAATTTTCAGATCATTTTTGCTGCCGTTTTATATGTTATGGTAGCGTTCCGGCCCGTTCCGTGTACTTTTTCGTGATAAATTGTAGATTTTGGGCAGTAATGGGTGAATGACAGCATATTGGTGCACCTTTCTCATTTCAAAATGTTCTTCATGTGTATTTGCATCATTTTCAGGTGAGTTTTGCTGCCGTTTTATATATTAGGGTAGCGTTATGGCTTGTTCCTGGTAGTTTTTCTTGATAAAATGTAGATTTTGGGCAGTAATGGGTTAATGATAGCATATAAGTGGAGCTTTCTCATTTCAAAGTGTTCTTCATGTGTGTTTGCATCATTTTCAGGTGAGTTTTGCTGCCATTTTATATATCACGGTAGCGTTCCGGCCCGTTACGAGTACTGTTTTGTGATAAAATGTAGATTTTGGGCAGTAATGGGTGAATGACAGCATATTGGTGGAGCTTTCTCATTTCAAAATGTTCTTTATGTGTGTTTGCATAATTTTCAGATGATTTTTGCTGCCATTTTATATATTAGGGTAGCGTTCCGGCCCGTTCCGGGTACTTTTTCGTGATAAAATGTAGATTTTGAGCAGTAATGGGAGAATGACAGCAGATTGGTGCACCTTTCTCATTTCAAAATGTTCTTCATGTGTGTTTGCATCATTTTCAGGTGAGTTTTGCAGCCGTTTTATATATTAGGTAGCGTTATGGCTCGTTCCTGGTAGTTTTTCATGATAAAATGTAGATTGTGGGCAGTAATGGGTTAATGATAGCATATAAGTGGAGCTTTCTCATTTCAAAATGTTCTTCATGTGTGTTTGCATCATTTTCAGTTGAGTTTTGCTGCCATTTTATATATCACGGTAGCGTTCCGGCCCGTTCCGCGTACTGTTTCGTGATAAAATGTAGATTTTGGGCAGTAATGGGTGTATGACAGCATATTGGTGGAGCTTTCTCATTTCAAAATGTTCTTCATGTGTGTTTGCATCATTTTCAGGTGCGTTTTGCTGCTGTTTTATGTATTAGGGTAGCGTTCCAGCCCGTTCCGGGTACTTTTTCGTGATAAAATGTAGATTTTGAGCAGTAATGGGTGAATGACAGCATATCGGTGGATCTTTCTCATTTCAAAATGTTCTTCATATGTGTTTGCATCATTTTCAGGTGAGTTTCACTGCCGTATTATATATTAGGGTAGCGTTCCAGCCCGTTCTGGGCAGTTTATTGTGATAAAATGTAGATTTTGGGCAGTAATGGGTTAATGATAGCATATAAGTGGAGCTTTCTCATTTCAAAGTGTTCTTCATGTGTGTTTGCATCATTTTCAGGTGAGTTTTGCTGCCATTTTATATATCACGGTAGCGTTCCTGCCCGTTCCACGTACTTTTTCGTGATAAAATGTAGATTTTGGGCAGTAATGGGTTAATGACAGCATATTGGTGCACCTTTCTCATTTCAAAATGTTCTTCATGTGTGTTTGCATCATTTTCAGGTGAGTTTTGCTGCTATTTTATAAGTTAAGGTACCGTTCCGGCCCGTATCGGGTACTTTTGGTGATAAAATGTAGATTTTGGGCAGTAATGGGTGAATGACAGCATATTGGTGGAGCTTTCTCATTTCAAAATGTTCTTCATGTGTGTTTGCATAATTTTCAGATGATTTTTGCTGCTGTTTTATATGTTAGGGTAGCGTTCCGGCCCGTTCCGTGTACTTTTTCGTGATAAAATGTAGATTTTGGGCAGTAATGGGTGAATGACAGCATATTGGTGCACCTTTCTCATTTCAAAATGTTCTTCATGTGTGTTTGCATCATTTTCAGGTGAGTTTTGCTGCCGTTTTATATATTAGGGTAGCGTTATGGCTCGTTCCTGGTAGTTTTTCATGATAAAATGTAGATTTTGGGCAGTAATGGGTTAATGATAGCATATAAGTGGAGCTTTCTCATTTCAAAGTGTTCTTCATGTGTGTTTGCATCATTTTCAGGTGAGTTTTGCTACCATTTTACATATCACGGTAGCGTTCCGGCCCGTTCCGCGTACTGTTTCGTGATAAAATGTAGATTTTGGGCAGTAATGGGTGAATGCCAGCATATTGGTGGAGCTTTCTCATTTCAAAATGTTCTTCATGTGTGTTTGCATCATTTTCAGGTGAGTTTCACTGCCGTATTATATATTAGGGTAGTGTTCCAGCCCGTTCCGGGTACTTTTCCGTGATAAAATGTAGATTTTGGGCAGTAATGGGTTCATGACAGCATATTGGTGCACCTTTTTCATTTCAAAATGTTCTTCATGTGTGTTTATATAATGTTCAGTGGAGTTTTGCTGCTGTTTTTTATATGTTAGGGTAGCGTTCCGGTCCGTTCCAGGTACTTTTCCGTGATAAAATATATATTTTGGGCAGTAATGGGTGAATTGCGGCATATTGGTGGAGCTTTCACATTTCAAAATGTTCTTCATGTGTGGTGGCATCATTTTCAGATGAGTTTTGCTGCCTTTTTATATTTTAGGATAGCGTTCTGGTTCGTTCCGGGTAGTTTTTCATGATAAAATGTAGATTTTGGGCAGTAATGGGTTAATGATAGCATATAAGTGGAGCTTTCTCATTTCAAAATGTTCTTCATGTGTGTTTGCATCATTTTCAGGTGAGTTTCACTGCCGCATTATATATTGGGGTAGCGTTCCAGCCCGTTCCGGGTACTTTTTCATGATAAAATGTAGATTTTGGGCAGTAATGGGTTAATGATAGCATATAAGTGGAGCTTTCTCATTTCAAAATGTTCTTCATGTGTGTTTGCATCATTTTCAGGTGAGTTTTGCTGCCATTTTATATATCATGGTAGCGTTCCGGCCCGTTCCGCGTACTGTTTCGTGATAAAATGTAGATTTTGGGCAGTAATGGGTTAATGAAAGCATATAAGTGGAGCTTTCTCATTTCAAAATGTTCTTCATGTGTGTTTGCATCATTTTCAGTTGCGTTTTGCTGCTGTTTTATGTATTAGGGTCGCGTTCCAGCCCGTTCCGGGTACTTTTTCGTGATAAAATGTAGATTTTGGGCAGTAATGGGTGAATGACAGCATATCGGTGGAGCTTTCTCATTTCAAAATGTTCTTCATGTGTGTTTGCATCATTTTCAGGTGAGTTTTGCTGCCATTTTATATATCAGGGTAGCTTTGCGGCCCGTTCCGCATACTTTTTCGTGATAAAATGTAGATTGTGGGCAGTAATGGGTGAATGACAGCATATTGGTGCACCTTTCTCATTTCAAAATGTTCTTCATGTGTGTTTGCATCATTTTCAGGTGAGTTTCACTGCCGCATTATATATTAGGGTAGTGTTCCAGCCCGTTCCGGGTACTTTTTCGTGATAAAATGTAGATTTTGGGCAGTAATGGGTGAATGACAGCATATTGGTGGAGCTTTCTCATTTCAAAATGTTCTTTATGTGTGTTTGCATAATTTTCAGATTATTTTTGCTGCCATTTTATATATTAGGGTAGCGTTCCGGCCTGTTCCGGGTACTTTTTCGTGATAAAATGTAGATATTGGGCAGTAATGGGTGAATGACAGCAGATTGGTGCACCTTTCTCATTTCAAAATGTTCTTCATGTGTGTTTGCATCATTTTCAGGTGAGTTTTGCTGCCGTTTTATATAATAGGTAGCGTTATGGCTTGTTCCTGGTAGTTGTTCATGAGAAAATGTAGATTGTGGGCAGTAATGGGTGAATGACAGCATATTGGTGCACCTTTCTCATTTCAAAATGTTCTTCATGTGTGTTTGCATCATTTTCAGGTGAGTTTCACTGCCGTATTATATATTAGGGTAGCTTTCCAGCCCGTTCCCGGTAGTTTATTGTGATAAAATGTAGATTTTGGGCAGTAATGGGTTAATGACAGCATATTGGTGCAACTTTCTCATTTCAAAAAGTTCTTCATGTGTGTTTGCATAATTTTCAGGTGAGTTTTGCTGCCATTTTATATGTTAAGATACCGTTCCGGCCCGTTCCGGGTACTTTTTCGTGATAAAATGTAGATCTTGGGCAGTAATGGGTTAATGACGGCATATTGGTGCACCTTTCACATTTCAAAATGTTCTTCATGTGTGTTTGCATCATTTTCAGGTGAGTTTTGCTGCCATTTTATATGTTAAGATACCGTTCCGGCCCGTATCGGGTACTTTTGGTGATAAAATGTAGATTTTGGGCAGTAATGGGTGAATGACAGCATATTGGTGCACCTTTCTCATTTCAAAATGTTCTTCATGTGTGTTTGCATCATTTTCAGGTGAGTTTCACTGCCGTATTATATATTAGGGTAGTGTTCCAGCCCGTTCCGGGTACTTTTCCGTGATAAAATGTAGATTTTGGGCAGTAATGGGTTCATGACAGCATATTGGTGCACCTTTTTCATTTCAAAATGTTCTTCATGTGTGTTTACATCATTTTCAGTGGAGTTTTGCTGCCATTTTATATGTTAGGGTAGCGTTCCGGCCCGTTCCGAGTACTTTTTCGTGATAAAATATATATTTTGGGCAGTAATGGGTGAATGACGGCATATTGGTGGAGCTTTCACATTTCAAAATGTTCTTCATGTTTGTTTGCATCATTTTCAGATGAGTTTTGTGCCGTTTTATATATTAGGATAGCGTTCTGGCTCGTTCCGGGTAGTTTTTCATGATAAAATGTAGATTTTGGGCAGTAATGGGTTAATGACAGCATATAAGTGGAGCTTCTCATTTCAAAATGTTCTTCATGTGTGTTTGCATCATTTTCAGGTGCGTTTTGCTGCTGTTTTTTGTATTAGGGTAGCGTTCCAGCCCGTTCCGGGTACTTTTTCGTGATAAAATGTAGATTTTGGGCAGTAATGGGTGAATGACAGCATATTGGTGGAGCTTTCTCATTTCAAAATGTTCTTCATGTGTGTTTGCATAATTTTCAGATGATTTTTGCTGCTGTTTTATATGTTAGGGTAGCGTTCAGGCCCGTTCTGTGTACTTTTTTGTGATAAAATGTAGATTTTGGGCAGTAATGGGTGAATGACAGCATATTGGTGCACCTTTCTCATTTCAAAATGTTCTTCATGTGTGTTTGCATCATTTTCAGGTGAGTTTTGCTGCCGTTTTATATATTAGGGTAGCGTTATGGCTCGTTCCTGGTAGTTTTTCATGATAAAATGTAGATTTTGGGCAGTAATGGGTTAATGATAGCATATAAGTGGAGCTTTCTCATTTCAAAGTGTTCTTCATGTGTGTTTGCATCATTTTCAGGTGAGTTTTGCTGCCATTTTATATATCACGGTAGCGTTCCTGCCCGTTCTGCGTACTGTTTCGTGATAAAATGTAGATTTTGGGCAGTAATGGGTGAATGACAGCATATTGGTGCACCTTTCTCATTTCAAAATGTTCTTCATGTGTGTTTGCATCATTTTCAGGTGAGTTTTGCTGCCGTTTTATATATTAGGGTAGCGTTATGGCTCGTTCCTGGTAGTTTTTCATGATAAAATGTAGATTTTGGGCAGTAATGGGTTAATGATAGCATATAAGTGGAGCTTTCTCATTTCAAAGTGTTCTTCATGTGTGTTTGCATCATTTTCAGGTGAGTTTTGCTGCCATTTTATATATTAGGGTAGCGTTGCGGCCCGTTCGGGTACTTTTTCGTGATAAAATGTAGATTTTGGGCAGTAATGGGTGAATGACAGCAGATTGGTGCACCTTTCTCATTTCAAAATGTTCTTCATGTGTGTTTGCATCATTTTCAGGTGAGTTTTGCTGCCGTTTTATATATTAGGTAGCGTTATGGCTCGTTCCTGGTAGTTTTTCATGATAAAATGTAGATTTTGGGCAGTTATGTGTTAATGATAGCATATAAGTGGAGCCTTCTCATTTCAAAATGTTCTTCATGTGTGTTTGCATCATTTTCAGGTGAGTTTTGCTGCCATTTTATATATCAGGGTAGCGTTGCGGCCCGTTTCGCGTACCTTTTCGTGATAAAATGTAGATTTTGGGCAGTAATGGGTGAATGACAGCATATTGGTGGAGCTTTCTCATTTCAAAATGTTCTTCATGTGTGTTTGCATCATTTTCAGGTGAGTTTCACTGCCGCGTTATATATTAGGGTAGTGTTCCAGCCCGTTCCGGGTACTTTTTCGTGATAAAATGTAGATTTTGGGCAGTAATGGGTTAATGACAGCATATTGGTGCAACTTTCTCATTTCAAAATGTTCTTCATGTGTGTTTGCATCATTTTCAGGTGAGTTTTGCTGCCATTTTATATGTTAAGGTACGGTTCCGGCTCTTTCCGGGTACTTTTCCGTGATAAAATGTAGATTTTGGGCAGTAATGGGTTAATGAGAGCATATTGGTGCACCTTTCTCATTTCAAAATGTTCTTCATGTGTGTTTGCATCATTTTCAGGTGAGTTTTGCTGCCATTTTATAAGTTAAGGTACCGTTCCGGCCCGTATCGGGTACTTTTGGTGATAAAATGTAGATTTTGGGCAGTAATGGGCGAATGACAGCATATTGGTGGAGCTTTCTCATTTCAAAATGTTCTTCATGTGTGTTTGCATAATTTTCAGATGATTTTTGCTGCCGTTTTATATGTTAGGGTAGCGTCCCGGCCCGTTCCGTGTACTTTTGGTGATAAAATGTAGATTTTGGACAGTAATGGGCGAATGACAGCATATTGGTGGAGCTTTCTCATTTCAAAATGTTCTTCATGTGTGTTTGCATCATTTTCAGGTGAGTTTTGCTGCCATTTTATATATCACGGTAGCGTTCCTGCCCGTTCCGCGTACTGTTTCGTGATAAAATGTAGATTTTGGGCAGTAATGGGTGAATGACAGCATATTGGTGGAGCTTTCTCATTTCAAAATGTTCTTCATGTGTGTTTGCATCATTTTCAGGTGAGTTTTGCTGCCATTTTATATGGTAAGGTACCGTTCCGGCCCGTTCTGGGTACTTTTTCGTGATAAAATGTAGATTTTGGGCAGTAATGAGTTCATGAGAGCATATTGGTGCACCTTTCTCATTTCAAAATGTTCTTCATGTGTGTTTGCATTATTTTCAGGTGAGTTTTGCTGCCATTTTATAAGTTAAGGTACCGTTCCGGCCCGTATCGGGTACTTTTGGTGATAAAATGTAGATTTTGGGCAGTAATGGGTGAATGACAGCATATTGGTGAAGCTTTCTCATTTCAAAATGTTCTTCATGTGTGTTTGCATAATTTTCAGATGATTTTTGCTGCCGTTTTATATGTTAGGGTAGCGTTCCGGCCCGTTCCGTGTACTTTTTCATGATAAAATGTAGATTTTGGGCAGTAATGGGTTAATGACAGCATATAAGTGGAGCTTTCTCATTTCAAAATGTTCTTCATGTGTGTTTGCATCATTTTCAGGTGCGTTTTGCTGCTGTTTTATGTATTAGGGTAGCGTTCCAGCCCGTTCCGCGTACTTTTTCGTGATAAAATGTAGATTTTGGGCAGTAATGGGTGAATGACAGCATATTGGTGCACCTTTCTCATTTCAAAATGTTCTTCATGTGTGTTTGCATCATTTTCAGGTGAGTTTTGCTGCCGTTTTATATATTAGGGTAGCGTTATGGCTCGTTCCTGGTAGTTTTTCATGATAAAATGTAGATTTTGGGCAGTAATGGGTTAATGATAGCATATAAGTGGAGCTTTCTCATTTCAAAGTTTTCTTCATGTGTGTTTGCATCATTTTCAGGTGAGTTTCGCTGCCATTTTATATATCAGTGTAGCGTTGCGGCCCGTTCCGCGTACTTTTTTGTGATAAAATGTAGATTTTGGGCAGTAATGGGTGAATGACAGCATATTGGTGGAGCTTTCTCATTTCAAAATGTTCTTCATGTGTGTTTGCATCATTTTCAGGTGAGTTTTGCTGCCATTTTATATGTTAAGGTACCGTTCCGGCCCGTTCCGGGTACTTTTTCGTGATAAAATGTAGATTTTGGGCAGTAATGGGTGAATGACAGCATATTGGTGGAGCTTTCTCATTTCAAAATGTTCTTCATGTGTGTTTGCATAATTTTCAGATGATTTTTGCTGCCGTTTTATATGTTAGGGTAGCGTTCCGGCCCGTTCCGTGTACTTTTTCGTGATAAAATGTAGATTTTGGGCAGTAATGGGTGAATGACAGCATATTGGTGCACCTTTCTCATTTCAAAATGTTTTTCATGTGTGTTTGCATCATTTTCAGGTGAGTTTTGCTGCCGTTTTATATATTAGGGTAGCGTTATGGCTCGTTCCTTGTAGTTTTTCATGATAAAATGTAGATTTTGGGCAGTAATGGGTTAATGATAGCATATAAGTGGAGCTTTCTCATTTCAAAGTGTTCTTCATGTGTGTTTGCATCATTTTCAGGTGAGTTTTGCTGCCATTTTATATATCACGGTAGCGTTCCGGCCCGTTCCGCGTACTGTTTCGTGATAAAATGTAGATTTTGGGCAGTAATGGGTGAATGACAGCATATTGGTGGAGCTTTTTCATTTCAAAATGTTCTTCATGTGTGTTTGCATCATTTTCAGGTGAGTTTCACTGCCGTATTATATATTAGGGTTGTGTTCCAGCCCGTTCCGGGTACTTTTCCGTGATAAAATGTAGATTTTGGGCAGTAATGGGTTCATGACAGCATATTGGTGCACCTTTTTCATTTCAAAATGTTCTTCATGTGTGTTTACATCATTTTCAGTGGAGTTTTGCTGCCGTTTTATATGTTAGGGAAGCGTTCCGGACCGTTCCGGGTACTTTTTCGTGATAAAATATATATTTTGGGCAGTAATGGGTGAATGACGGCATATTGGTGGAGCTTTCACATTTCAAAATGTTCTTCATGTGTGGTGGCATCATTTTCAGATGAGTTTTGCTGCCGTTTTATATATTAGGATAGCGTTCTGGCTCGTTCCGGGTAGTTTTTCATGGTAAAATGTAGATTTTGGGCAGTAATGGGTTAATGATAGCATATAAGTGGAGCTTTCTCATTTCAAAATGTTCTTCATGTGTGTTTGCATCATTTTCAGGTGAGTTTTGCTGCCATTTTATATATCAGGGTAGCGTTGCGGCCCGTTCCGCGTACTTTTTTTCGTGATAAAATGTAGATTTTGGGCAGTAATGGGTGAATGACAGCATATTGGTGGAGCTTTCTCATTTCAAAATGTTCTTCATTTGTGTTTGCATCATTTTCAGGTGAGTTTCACTGCCGTATTATATATTAGGGTAGCGTTCCAGCCCGTTCCGGGTAGTTTATTGTGATAAAATGTAGATTTTGGGCAGTAATGGCTTAATGACAGCATATTGGTGCAACTTTCTCATTTCAAAATGTTCTTCATGTGTGTTTGCATCATTTTCAGGTGAGTTTTGCTGCCATTTTATATGTTAAGGTACCGTTCCGGCCCTTTCCGGGTACTTTTCCGTGATAAAATGTAGATTTTGGGCAGTAATGGGTTAATGACAGCATATTGGTGCACCTTTCTCATTTCAAAATGTTCTTCATGTGTGTTTGCATCATTTTCAGGTGAGTTTTGCTGCCATTTTATATGTTAGGGTAGCGTTCCGGCCCGTATCGGGTACTTTTGGTGATAAAATGTAGATTTTGGGCAGTAATGGGCGAATGACAGCATATTGGTGGAGCTTTCTCATTTCAAAATGTTCTTCATGTGTGTTTGCATAATTTTCAGATGATTTTTGCTGCCGTTTTATATGTTAGGGTAACGTTCCGGCCCGTTCCGTGTACTTTTCCGTGATAAAATGTAGATTTTGGGCAGTAATGGGTGAATGACACCATATTGGTGCACCTTTCTCATTTCAAAATGTTCTTCATGTGTGTTTGCATCATTTTCAGGTGAGTTTTGCTGCCGTTTTATATATTAGGGTAGCGTTATGGCTCGTTCCTGGTAGATTTTCATGATAAAATGTAGATTTTGGGCAGTAATGGGTTAATGGTAGCATATAAGTGGAGCTTTCTCATTTCAAAGTGTTCTTCATGTGTGTTTGCATAATTTTCAGATGATTTTTGCTGCCGTTTTATATGTTAGGGTAGCGTTCCGGCCCATTCCGTGTACTTTTTCGTGATAAAATGTAGACTTTCGGCAGTAATGGGTGAATGACAGCATATTGGTGCACCTTTCTCATTTCAAAATGTTCTTCATGTGTGTTTGCATCATTTTCAGGTGAGTTTTGCTGCCATTTTATATATCACGGTAGCGTTCCGGCCCGTTCCGCGTACTGTTTCGTGATAAAATGTAGATTTTGGGCAGTAATGGGTGAATGACAGCATATTGGTGGAGATTTCTCATTTCAAAATGTTCTTTATGTGTGTTTGCATAATTTTCAGATGATTTTTGCTGCCATTTTATATATTAGGGTAGCGTTGCGGCCCGTTCCGGGTACTTTTTGTGATAAAATGTAGATTTTGGGCAGTAATGGGTGAATGACAGCAGATTGGTGCACCTTTCTCATTTCAAAATGTTCTTCATGTGTGTTTGCATCATTTTCAGGTGAGTTTTGCTGCCGTTTTATATATCACGGTAGCGTTCCGGCCCGTTCCGCGTACTGTTTCGTGATAAAATGTAGATTTTGGGCAGTAATGGGTGTATGACAGCATATTGGTGGAGCTTTCTCATTTCAAAATGTTCTTCATGTGTGTTTGCATCATTTTCAGGTGAGTTTCACTGCCGTATTATATATTAGGGTAGCGTTCCAGCCCGTTCTGGGCAGTTTATTGTGATAAAATGTAGATTTTGGGCAGTAATGGGTTAATGATAGCATATAAGTGGAGCTTTCTCATTTCAAAGTGTTCTTCATGTGTGTTTGCATCATTTTCAGGTGAGTTTTGCTGCCATTTTATATATCACGGTAGCGTTCCGGCCCGTTCCGCGTACTGTTTCGTGATAAAATGTAGATTTTGGGCAGTAATGGGTGTATGACAGCATATTGGTGGAGCTTTCTCATTTCAAAATGTTCTTCATGTGTGTTTGCATCATTTTCAGGTGCGTTTTGCTGCTGTTTTATGTATTAGGGTAGCGTTCCAGCCCGTTCCGGGTACTTTTTCGTGATAAAATGTAGATTTTGAGCAGTAATGGGTGAATGACAGCATATCGGTGGATCTTTCTTATTTCAAAATGTTCTTCATGTGTGTTTGCATCATTTTCAGGTGAGTTTCACTGCCGTATTATATATTAGGGTAGCGTTCCAGCCCGTTCTGGGCAGTTTATTGTGATAAAATGTAGATTTTGGGCAGTAATGGGTTAATGATAGCATATAAGTGGAGCTTTCTCATTTCAAAGTGTTCTTCATGTGTGTTTGCATCATTTTCAGGTGAGTTTTGCTGCCATTTTATATATCACAGTAGCGTTCCTGCCCGTTCCGCGTACTTTTTCGTGATAAAATGTAGATTTTGGGCAGTAATGGGTTAATGACAGCATATTGGTGCACCTTTCTCATTTCAAAATGTTCTTCATGTGTGTTTGCATCATTTTCAGGTGAGTTTTGCTGCTATTTTATAAGTTAAGGTACCGTTCCGGCCCGTATCGGGTACTTTTGGTGATAAAATGTAGATTTTGGACAGTAATGGGTGAATGACAGCATATTGGTGGAGCTTTCTCATTTCAAAATGTTCTTCATGTGTGTTTGCATAATTTTCAGATGATTTTTGCTGCTGTTTTATATGTTAGGGTAGCGTTCCGGCCCGTTCCGTGTACTTTTTCGTGATAAAATGTAGATTTTGGGCAGTAATGGGTGAATGACAGCATATTAGTGCACCTTTCTCATTTCAAAATGTTCTTCATGTGTGTTTGCATCATTTTCAGGTGAGTTTTGCTGCCGTTTTATATATTAGGGTAGCGTTATGGCTCGTTCCTGGTAGTTTTTCATGATAAAATGTAGATTTTGGGCAGTAATGGGTTAATGATAGCATATAAGTGGAGCTTTCTCATTTCAAAGTGTTCTTCATGTGTGTTTGCATCATTTTCAGGTGAGTTTTGCTGCCATTTTACATATCACAGTAGCGTTCCGGCCCGTTCCGCGTACTGTTTCGTGATAAAATGTAGATTTTGGGCAGTAATGGGTGAATGACAGCATATTGGTGGAGCTTTCTCATTTCAAAATGTTCTTCATGTGTGTTTGCATCATTTTCAGGTGAGTTTCACTGCCGTATTATATATTAGGGTATTGTTCCAGCCCGTTCCGGGTACTTTTCCGTGATAAAATGTAGATTTTGGGCAGTAATGGGTTCATGACAGCATATTGGTGCACCTTTTTCATTTCAAAATGTTCTTCATGTGTGTTTATATAATTTTCAGTGGAGTTTTGCTGCCATTTTATATGTTAGGGTAGCGTTCCGGTCCGTTCCAGGTACTTTTTCGTGATAAAATATATATTTTGGGCAGTAATGGGTGAATTACGGCATATTGGTGGAGCTTTCACATTTCAAAATGTTCTTCATGTGTGGTGGCATCATTTTCAGATGAGTTTTGCTGCCTTTTTATATTTTAGGATAGCGTTCTGGTTCGTTCCGGGTAGTTTTTCATGATAAAATGTAGATTTTGGGCAGTAATGGGTTAATGATAGCATATAAGTGGAGCTTTCTCATTTCAAAATGTTCTTCATGTGTGTTTGCATCATTTTCAGGTGAGTTTCACTGCCGCATTATATATTGGGGTAGCGTTCCAGCCCGTTCCGGGTACTTTTTCGTGATAAAATGTAGATTTTGGGCAGTAATCGGTTCATGACAGCATATTGGTGCACCTTTTTCATTTCAAAATGTTCTTCATGTGTGTTTGCATCATTTTCAGGTGAGTTTTGCTGCCATTTTATATATCACGGTAGCGTTCCGGCCTGTTCCGCGTACTGTTTCGTGATAAAATGTAGATTTTGGGCAGTAATGGGTGAATGACAGCATATTGGTGGAGCTTTCTCATTTCAAAATGTTCTTCATGTGTGTTTGCATCATTTTCAGGTGAGTTTCACTGCCGTATTATATATTAGGGTAGTGTTCCAGCCCGTTCCGGGTACTTTTCAGTGATAAAATGTGGATTTTGGGCAGTAGTGGGTTCATGACAGCATATTGGTGCACCTTTTTCATTTCAAAATGTTCTTCATGTGTGTTTACATCATTTTCAGTGGAGTTTTGCTGCCGTTTTATATGTTAGGGTAGCGTTCCGGCCCATTCTGGGTACTTTTTCGTGATAAAATATATATTTTGGGCAGTAATGGGTGAATGACGGCATATTGGTGGAGCTTTCACATTTCAAAATGTTCTTCATGTGTGGTGGCATCATTTTCAGATGAGTTTTGCTGCCGTTTTATATATTAGGGTAGCGTTCTGGCTCGTTCCAGGTAGCTTTTCATGATAAAAATGTAGATTTTGGGCAGTAATGGGTTAATGAAAGCATATAAGTGGAGCTTTCTCATTTCAAAATGTTCTTCATGTGTGTTTGCATCATTTTCAGTTGCGTTTTGCTGCTGTTTTATGTATTAGGGTCGCGTTCCAGCCCGTTCCGGGTACTTTTTCGTGATAAAATGTAGATTTTGGGCAGTAATGGGTGAATGACAGCATATCGGTGGAGCTTTCTCATTTCAAAATGTTCTTCATGTGTGTTTGCATCATTTTCAGGTGAGTTTTGCTGCCATTTTATATATCAGGGTAGCTTTGCGGCCCGTTCCGCATACTTTTTCGTGATAAAATGTAGATTGTGGGCAGTAATGGGTGAATGACAGCATATTGGTGCACCTTTCTCATTTCAAAATGTTCTTCATGTGTGTTTGCATCATTTTCAGGTGAGTTTTGCTGCCTTTTTATATTTTAGGATAGCGTTCTGGTTCGTTCCGGGTAGTTTTTCATGATAAAATGTAGATTTTGGGCAGTAATGGGTTAATGATAGCATATAAGTGGAGCTTTCTCATTTCCAAATGTTCTTCATGTGTGTTTGCATCATTTTCAGGTGAGTTTCACTGCCGCATTATATATTGGGGTAGCGTTCCAGCCCGTTCTGGGTACTTTTTCGTGATAAAATGTAGATTTTGGGCAGTAATGGGTGAATGACAGCATATTGGTGGAGCTTTCTCATTTCAAAATGTTCTTCATGTGTGTTTGCATCATTTTCAGGTGAGTTTTGCTGCCATTTTATATATCAGGGTAGCTTTGCGGCCGGTTCCGCATACTTTTTCGTGATAAAATGTAGATTGTGGGCAGTAATGGGTGAATTACGGCATATTGGTGGAGCTTTCACATTTCAAAATGTTCTTCATGTGTGGTGGCATCATTTTCAGATGAGTTTTGCTGCCTTTTTATATTTTAGGATAGCGTTCTGGTTCGTTCCGGGTAGTTTTTCATGATAAAATGTAGATTTTGGGCAGTAATGGGTTAATGATAGCATATAAGTGGAGCTTTCTCATTTAAAAATGTTCTTCATGTGTGTTTGCATCAATTTCAGGTGAGTTTCACTGCCGCATTATATATTGGGGTAGCGTTCCAGCCCGTTCCGGGTACTTTTTCGTGATAAAATGTAGATTTTGGGCAGTAATCGGTTCATGACAGCATATTGGTGCACCTTTTTCATTTCAAAATGTTCTTCATGTGTGTTTGCATCATTTTCAGGTGAGTTTTTCTGCCATTTTATATATCACGGTAGCGTTCCGGCCCGTTCCGCGTACTGTTTCGTGATAAAATGTAGATTTTGGGCAGTAATGGGTGAATGACAGCATATTGGTGGAGCTTTCTCATTTCAAAATGTTCTTCATGTGTGTTTGCATCATTTTCAGGTGAGTTTCACTGCCGTATTATATATTAGGGTAGTGTTCCAGCCCGTTCCGGGTACTTTTCAGTGATAAAATGTGGATTTTGGGCAGTAGTGGGTTCATGACAGCATATTGGTGCACCTTTTTCATTTCAAAATGTTCTTCATGTGTGTTTACATCATTTTCAGTGGAGTTTCACTGCCGCATTATATATTGGGGTAGCGTTCCAGCCCGTTCCGGGTACTTTTTCGTGATAAAATGTAGATTTTGGGCAGTAATGGGTGAATGACAGCATATCGGTGGAGCTTTCTCATTTCAAAATGTTCTTCATGTGTGTTTGCATCATTTTCAGGTGAGTTTTGCTGCCATTTTATATATCAGGGTAGCTTTGCGGCCGGTTCCGCATACTTTTTCGTGATAAAATGTAGATTGTGGGCAGTAATGGGTGAATTACGGCATATTGGTGGAGCTTTCACATTTCAAAATGTTCTTCATGTGTGGTGGCATCATTTTCAGATGAGTTTTGCTGCCTTTTTATATTTTAGGATAGCGTTCTGGTTCGTTCCGGGTAGTTTTTCATGATAAAATGTAGATTTTGGGCAGTAATGGGTTAATGATAGCATATAAGTGGAGCTTTCTCATTTAAAAATGTTCTTCATGTGTGTTTGCATCATTTTCAGGTGAGTTTCACTGCCGCATTATATATTGGGGTAGTGTTCCAGCCCGTTCCGGGTACTTTTCAGTGATAAAATGTGGATTTTGGGCAGTAGTGGGTTCATGACAGCATATTGGTGCACCTTTTTCATTTCAAAATGTTCTTCATGTGTGTTTACATCATTTTCAGTGGAGTTTTGCTGCCGTTTTATATGTTAGGGTAGCGTTCCGGCCCATTCTGGGTACTTTTTCGTGATAAAATATATATTTTGGGCAGTAATGGGTGAATGACGGCATATTGGTGGAGCTTTCACATTTCAAAATGTTCTTCATGTGTGGTGGCATCATTTTCAGATGAGTTTTGCTGCCGTTTTATATATTAGGGTAGCGTTCTGGCTCGTTCCAGGTAGCTTTTCATGATAAAATGTAGATTTTGGGCAGTAATGGGTGAATGACAGCATATCGGTGGAGCTTTCTCATTTCAAAATGTTCTTCATGTGTGTTTGCATCATTTTCAGGTGAGTTTTGCTGCCATTTTATATATCAGGGTAGCTTTGCGGCCCGTTCCGCATACTTTTTCGTGATAAAATGTAGATTGTGGGCAGTAATGGGTGAATGACAGCATATTGGTGCACCTTTCTCATTTCAAAATGTTCTTCATGTGTGTTTGCAGCATTTTCAGGTGAGTTTCACTGCCGCATTATATATTAGGGTAGTGTTCCAGCCCGTTCCGGGTACTTTTTCGTGATAAAATGTAGATTTTGGGCAGTAATGGGTTAATGATAACATATAAGTGGAGCTTTCTCATTTCAAAGTGTTCTTCATGTGTGTTTGCATCATTTTCAGGTGAGTTTTGCTGCCATTTTATATATCACGGTAGCGTTCCGGCCCATTCCGCGTACTGTTTCGTGATAAAATGTAGATTTTGGGCAGTAATGGGTGAATGACAGCATATTGGTGGAGCTTTCTCATTTCAAAATGTTCTTCATGTGTGTTTGCATCATTTTCAGGTGAGTTTCACTGCCGTATCCTATATTAGGGTAGTGTTCCAGCCCGTTCCGGGTACTTTTCCGTGATAAAATGTAGATTTTGGGCAGTAATGGGTTCATGACAGCATATTGGTGCACCTTTTTCATTTCAAAATATTCTTCATGTGTGTTTACATCATTTTCAGTGGAGTTTTGCTGCCATTTTATATGTTGGGTAGCGTTCCGGCCCGTTCCGAGTACTTTTTCGTGATAAAATATATATTTTGGGCAGTAATGGGTGAATGACGGCATATTGGTGGAGCTTTCACATTTCAAAATGTTCTTCATGTGTGGTGGCATCATTTTCAGATGAGTTTTGCTGCCGTTTTATATATTAGGGTAGCGTTCTGGCTCGTTCCAGGTAGCTTTTCATGATAAAATGTAGATTTTGGGCAGTAATGGGTGAATGACAGCATATCGGTGGAGCTTTCTCATTTCAAAATGTTCTTCATGTGTGTTTGCATCATTTTCAGGTGAGTTTCACTGCCGCATTATATATTGGGGTAGTGTTCCAGCCCGTTCCGGGTACTTTTCAGTGATAAAATGTGGATTTTGGGCAGTAGTGGGTTCATGACAGCATATTGGTGCACCTTTTTCATTTCAAAATGTTCTTCATGTGTGTTTACATCATTTTCAGTGGAGTTTTGCTGCCGTTTTATATGTTAGGGTAGCGTTCCGGCCCATTCTGGGTACTTTTTCGTGATAAAATATATATTTTGGGCAGTAATGGGTGAATGACGGCATATTGGTGGAGCTTTCACATTTCAAAATGTTCTTCATGTGTGGTGGCATCATTTTCAGATGAGTTTTGCTGCCGTTTTATATATTAGGGTAGCGTTCTGGCTCGTTCCAGGTAGCTTTTCATGATAAAATGTAGATTTTGGGCAGTAATGGGTGAATGACAGCATATCGGTGGAGCTTTCTCATTTCAAAATGTTCTTCATGTGTGTTTGCATCATTTTCAGGTGAGTTTTGCTGCCATTTTATATATCAGGGTAGCTTTGCGGCCCGTTCCGCATACTTTTTCGTGATAAAATGTAGATTGTGGGCAGTAATGGGTGAATGACAGCATATTGGTGCACCTTTCTCATTTCAAAATGTTCTTCATGTGTGTTTGCAGCATTTTCAGGTGAGTTTCACTGCCGCATTATATATTAGGGTAGTGTTCCAGCCCGTTCCGGGTACTTTTTCGTGATAAAATGTAGATTTTGGGCAGTAATGGGTTAATGATAACATATAAGTGGAGCTTTCTCATTTCAAAGTGTTCTTCATGTGTGTTTGCATCATTTTCAGGTGAGTTTTGCTGCCATTTTATATATCACGGTAGCGTTCCGGCCCGTTCCGCGTACTGTTTCGTGATAAAATGTAGATTTTGGGCAGTAATGGGTGAATGACAGCATATTGGTGGAGCTTTCTCATTTCAAAATGTTCTTCATGTGTGTTTGCATCATTTTCAGGTGAGTTTCACTGCCGTATCCTATATTAGGGTAGTGTTCCAGCCCGTTCCGGGTACTTTTCCGTGATAAAATGTAGATTTTGGGCAGTAATGGGTTCATGACAGCATATTGGTGCACCTTTTTCATTTCAAAATATTCTTCATGTGTGGTGGCATCATTTTCAGATGAGTTTTGCTGCCGTTTTATATATTAGGGTAGCGTTCTGGCTCGTTCCAGGTAGCTTTTCATGATAAAATGTAGATTTTGGGCAGTAATGGGTGAATGACAGCATATCGGTGGAGCTTTCTCATTTCAAAATGTTCTTCATGTGTGTTTGCATCATTTTCAGGTGAGTTTCACTGCCGCATTATATATTGGGGTAGTGTTCCAGCCCGTTCCGGGTACTTTTCAGTGATAAAATGTGGATTTTGGGCAGTAGTGGGTTCATGACAGCATATTGGTGCACCTTTTTCATTTCAAAATGTTCTTCATGTGTGTTTACATCATTTTCAGTGGAGTTTTGCTGCCGTTTTATATGTTAGGGTAGCGTTCCGGCCCATTCTGGGTACTTTTTCGTGATAAAATATATATTTTTGGCAGTAATGGGTGAATGACGGCATATTGGTGGAGCTTTCACATTTCAAAATGTTCTTCATGTGTGTTTACATCATTTTCAGTGGAGTTTTGCTGCCGTTTTATATGTTAGGGTAGCGTTCCGGCCCATTCTGGGTACTTTTTCGTGATAAAATATATATTTTGGGCAGTAATGGGTGAATGACGGCATATTGGTGGAGCTTTCACATTTCAAAATGTTCTTCATGTGTGGTGGCATCATTTTCAGATGAGTTTTGCTGCCGTTTTATATATTAGGGTAGCGTTCTGGCTCGTTCCAGGTAGCTTTTCATGATAAAATGTAGATTTTGGGCAGTAATGGGTGAATGACAGCATATCGGTGGAGCTTTCTCATTTCAAAATGTTCTTCATGTGTGTTTGCATCATTTTCAGGTGAGTTTTGCTGCCATTTTATATATCAGGGTAGCTTTGCGGCCCGTTCCGCATACTTTTTCGTGATAAAATGTAGATTGTGGGCAGTAATGGGTGAATGACAGCATATTGGTGCACCTTTCTCATTTCAAAATGTTCTTCATGTGTGTTTGCAGCATTTTCAGGTGAGTTTCACTGCCGCATTATATATTAGGGTAGTGTTCCAGCCCGTTCCGGGTACTTTTTCGTGATAAAATGTAGATTTTGGGCAGTAATGGGTTAATGATAACATATAAGTGGAGCTTTCTCATTTCAAAGTGTTCTTCATGTGTGTTTGCATCATTTTCAGGTGAGTTTTGCTGCCATTTTATATATCACGGTAGCGTTCCGGCCCGTTCCGCGTACTGTTTCGTGATAAAATGTAGATTTTGGGCAGTAATGGGTGAATGACAGCATATTGGTGGAGCTTTCTCATTTCAAAATGTTCTTCATGTGTGTTTGCATCATTTTCAGGTGAGTTTCACTGCCGTATCCTATATTAGGGTAGTGTTCCAGCCCGTTCCGGGTACTTTTCCGTGATAAAATGTAGATTTTGGGCAGTAATGGGTTCATGACAGCATATTGGTGCACCTTTTTCATTTCAAAATATTCTTCATGTGTGTTTACATCATTTTCAGTGGAGTTTTGCTGCCATTTTATATGTTGGGTAGCGTTCCGGCCCGTTCCGAGTACTTTTTCGTGATAAAATATATATTTTGGGCAGTAATGGGTGAATGACGGCATATTGGTGGAGCTTTCACATTTCAAAATGTTCTTCATGGTTGTTTGCATCATTTTCAGATGAGTTTTGTGCCGTTTTATATATTAGGATAGCGTTCTGGCTCGTTCCGGGTAGTTTTTCATGATAAAATGTAGATTTTGGGCAGTAATGGGTTAATGACAGCATATAAGTGGAGCTTCTCATTTCAAAATGTTCTTCATGTGTGTTTGCATCATTTTCAGGTGCGTTTTGCTGCTGTTTTTTGTATTAGGGTAGCGTTCCAGCCCGTTCCGGGTACTTTTTCGTGTTAAAATGTAGATTTTGGGCAGTAATGGGTGAATGACAGCATATTGGTGGAGCTTTCTCATTTCAAAATGTTCTTCATGTGTGTTTGCATAATTTTCAGATGATTTTTGCTGCTGTTTTATATGTTAGGGTAGCGTTCAGGCCCGTTCCGTGTACTTTTTCGTGATAAAATGTAGATTTTGGGCAGTAATGGGTGAATGACAGCATATTGGTGCACCTTTCTCATTTCAAAATGTTCTTCATGTGTGTTTGCATCATTTTCAGGTGAGTTTTGCTGCCGTTTTATATATTAGGTAGCGTTATGGCTTGTTCCTGGTAGTTGTTCATGAGAAAATGTAGATTTTGGGCAGTAATGGGTTAATGATAGCATATAAGTGGAGCTTTCTCATTTCAAAATTTTCTTCATGTGTGTTTGCATCATTTTCAGGTGAGTTTTGCTGCCATTTTATATATCACGGTAGCGTTCCGGCCCGTTCCGCATATTGTTTTGTGATAAAATGTAGATTTTGGGCAGTAATGGGTGTATGACAGCATATTGGTGGAGCTTTCTCATTTCAAAATGTTCTTCATGTGTGTTTGCATCATTTTCAGGTGAGTTTCACTGCCGTATTATATATTAGGGTAGCTTTCCAGCCCGTTCCCGGTAGTTTATTGTGATAAAATGTAGATTTTGGGAAGTAATGGGTTAATGACAGCATATTGGTGCAACTTTCTCATTTCAAAATGTTCTTCATGTGTGTTTGCATCATTTTCAGGTGAGTTTTGCTGCCATTTTATATGTTAAGATACCGTTCCGGCCCGTTCCGGGTACTTTTTCGTGATAAAATGTAGATCTTGGGCAGTAATGGGTTAATGACGGCATATTGGTGCACCTTTCACATTTCAAAATGTTCTTCATGTGTGTTTGCATCATTTTCAGGTGAGTTTTGCTGTAGTTTTATATATTAGGGTAGCGTTATGGCTCGTTCCTGGTAGTGTTTCATGATAAAATGTGGATTTTGGGCAGTAATGGGTTAATGATAACATATAAGTGGAGCTTTCTCATTTCAAAGTGTTCTTCATGTGTGTTTGCATCATTTTCAGGTGAGTTTTGCTGCCATTTTATATATCACGGTAGCGTTCCGGCCCGTTCCGCGTACTGTTTCGTGATAAAATGTAGATTTTGGGCAGTAATGGGTGTATGACAGCATATTGGTGGAGCTTTCTCATTTCAAAATGTTCTTCATGTGTGTTTGCATCATTTTCAGGTGCGTTTTGCTGCTGTTTTATGTATTAGGGTAGCGTTCCAGCCCGTTCCGGGTACTTTTTCGTGATAAAATGTAGATTTTGAGCAGTAATGGGTGAATGACAGCATATCGGTGGATCTTTCTCATTTCAAAATGTTCTTCATGTGTGTTTGCATCATTTTCAGGTGAGTTTCACTGCAGTATTATATATTAGGGTAGCGTTCCAGCCCGTTCTGGGCAGTTTATTGTGATAAAATGTAGATTTTGGGCAGTAATGGGTTAATGATAGCATATAAGTGGAGCTTTCTCATTTCAAAGTGTTCTTCATGTGTGTTTGCATCATTTTCAGGTGAGTTTTGCTGCCATTTTATATATCACGGTAGCGTTCCTGCCCGTTCTGCGTACTTTTTCGTGATAAAATGTAGATTTTGGGCAGTAATGGGTTAATGACAGCATATTGGTGCACCTTTCTCATTTCAAAATGTTCTTCATGTGTGTTTGCATCATTTTCAGGTGAGTTTTGCTGCTATTTTATAAGTTAAGGTACCGTTCCGGCCCGTATCGGGTACTTTTGGTGATAAAATGTAGATTTTGGACAGTAATGGGTGAATGACAGCATATTGGTGGAGCTTTCTCATTTCAAAATGTTCTTCATGTGTGTTTGCATAATTTTCAGATGATTTTTGCTGCTGTTTTATATGTTAGGGTAGTGTTCCGGCCCGTTCCGTGTACTTTTTCGTGATAAAATGTAGATTTTGGGCAGTAATGGGTGAATGACAGCATATTGGTGCACCTTTCTCATTTCAAAATGTTCTTCATGTGTGTTTGCATCATTTTCAGGTGAGTTTTGCTGCCTTTTTATATATTAGGGTAGCGTTATGGCTCGTTCCTGGTAGTTTTTCATGATAAAATGTAGATTTTGGGCAGTAATGGGTTAATGATAGCATATAAGTGGAGCTTTCTCATTTCAAAGTGTTCTTCATGTGTGTTTGCATCATTTTCAGGTGAGTTTTGCTGCCATTTTACATATCACAGTAGCGTTCCGGCCCGTTCCGCATACTGTTTCGTGATAAAATGTAGATTTTGGGCAGTAATGGGTGAATGACAGCATATTGGTGGAGCTTTCTCATTTCAAAATGTTCTTCATGTGTGTTTGCATCATTTTCAGGTGAGTTTCACTGCCGTATTATATATTAGGGTAGTGTTCCAGCCCGTTCCGGGTACTTTTCCGTGATAAAATGTAGATTTTGGGCAGTAATGGGTTCATGACAGCATATTGGTGCACCTTTTTCATTTCAAAATGTTCTTCATGTGTGTTTATATAATTTTCAGTGGAGTTTTGCTGCCATTTTATATGTTAGGGTAGCGTTCCGGTCCGTTCCAGGTACTTTTTCGTGATAAAATATATATTTTGGGCAGTAATGGGTGAATTACGGCATATTGATGGAGCTTTCACATTTCAAAATGTTCTTCATGTGTGGTGGCATCATTTTCAGATGAGTTTTGCTGCCTTTTTATATTTTAGGATAGCGTTCTGGTTCGTTCCGGGTAGTTTTTCATGATAAAATGTAGATTTTGGGCAGTAATGGGTTAATGATAGCATATAAGTGGAGCTTTCTCATTTCAAAATGTTCTTCATGTGTGTTTGCATCATTTTCAGGTGAGTTTCACTGCCGCATTATATATTGGGGTAGCGTTCCAGTCCGTTCCGGATACTTTTTCGTGATAAAATGTAGATTTTGGGCAGTAATCGGTTCATGACAGCATATTGGTGCACCTTTTTCATTTCAAAATGTTCTTCATGTGTGTTTGCATCATTTTCAGGTGAGTTTTGCTGCCATTTTATATATCAGGGTAGCGTTCCGGCCCGTTCCGCGTACTGTTTCGTGATAAAATGTAGATTTTGGGCAGTAATGGGTGAATGACAGCATATTGGTGGAGCTTTCTCATTTCAAAATGTTCTTCATGTGTGTTTGCATCATTTTCAGGTGAGTTTCACTGCCTTATTATATATTAGGGTAGTTTTCCAGCCCGTTCCGGGTACTTTTCAGTGATAAAATGTGGATTTTGGGCAGTAGTGGGTTCATGACAGCATATTGGTGCACCTTTTTCATTTCAAAATGTTCTTCATGTGTGTTTACATCATTTTCAGTGGAGTTTTGCTGCCGTTTTATATGTTAGGGTAGCGTTCCGGCCCATTCTGGGTACTTTTTCGTGATAAAATATATATTTTGGGCAGTAATGGGTGAATGACGGCATATTGGTGGAGCTTTCACATTTCAAAATGTTCTTCATGTGTGGTGGCATCATTTTCAGATGAGTTTTGCTGCCGTTTTATATATTAGGGTAGCGTTCTGGCTCGTTCCAGGTAGCTTTTCATGATAAAATGTAGATTTTGGGCAGTAATGGGTTAATGAAAGCATATAAGTGGAGCTTTCTCATTTCAAAATGTTCTTCATGTGTGTTTGCATCATTTTCAGTTGCGTTTTGCTGCTGTTTTATGTATTAGGGTCGCGTTCCAGCCCGTTCCGGGTACTTTTTCGTGATAAAATGTAGATTTTGGGCAGTAATGGGTGAATGACAGCATATCGGTGGAGCTTTCTCATTTCAAAATGTTCTTCATGTGTGTTTGCATCATTTTCAGGTGAGTTTTGCTGCCATTTTATATATCAGGGTAGCTTTGCGGCCCGTTCCGCATACTTTTTCGTGATAAAATGTAGATTGTGGGCAGTAATGGGTGAATGACAGCATATTGGTGCACCTTTCTCATTTCAAAATGTTCTTCATGTGTGTTTGCATCATTTTCAGGTGAGTTTCACTGCCGCATTATATATTAGGGTAGTGTTCCAGCCCGTTCCGGGTACTTTTTCGTGATAAAATGTAGATTTTGGGCAGTAATGGGTGAATGACAGCATATTGGTGGAGCTTTCTCATTTCAAAATGTTCTTTATGTGTGTTTGCATAATTTTCAGATTATTTTTGCTGCCATTTTATATATTAGGGTAGCGTTCCGGCCTGTTCCGGGTACTTTTTCGTGATAAAATGTAGATATTGGGCAGTAATGGGTGAATGACAGCAGATTGGTGCACCTTTCTCATTTCAAAATGTTCTTCATGTGTGTTTGCATCATTTTCAGGTGAGTTTTGCTGCCGTTTTATATATTAGGTAGCGTTATGGCTTGTTCCTGGTAGTTGTGCATGAGAAAATGTAGATTTTGGGCAGTAATGGGTTAATGATAGCATATAAGTGGAGCTTTCTCATTTCAAAATTTTCTTCATGTGTGTTTGCATAATTTTCAGATTATTTTTGCTGCCATTTTATATATGAGGGTAGCGTTCCGGCCTGTTCCGGGTACTTTTTCGTGATAAAATGTAGATATTGGGCAGTAATGGGTGAATGACAGCAGATTGGTGCACCTTTCTCATTTCAAAATGTTCTTCATGTGTGTTTGCATCATTTTCAGGTGAGTTTTGCTGCCGTTTTATATATTAGGTAGCGTTATGGCTTGTTCCTGGTAGTTGTTCATGAGAAAATGTAGATTTTGGGCAGTAATGGGTTAATGATAGCATATAAGTGGAGCTTTCTCATTTCAAAATTTTCTTCATGTGTGTTTGCATCATTTTCAGGTGAGTTTTGCTGCCATTTTATATATCACGGTAGCGTTCCGGCCCGTTCCGCATATTGTTTTGTGATAAAATGTAGATTTTGGGCAGTAATGGGTGTATGACAGCATATTGGTGGAGCTTTCTCATTTCAAAATGTTCTTCATGTGTGTTTGCATCATTTTCAGGTGAGTTTCACTGCCGTATTATATATTAGGGTAGCTTTCCAGCCCGTTCCCGGTAGTTTATTGTGATAAAATGTAGATTTTGGGCAGTAATGGGTTAATGACAGCATATTGGTGCAACTTTCTCATTTCAAAATGTTCTTCATGTGTGTTTGCATCATTTTCAGGTGAGTTTTCCTGCCATTTTATATGTTAGATACCGTTCCGGCCCGTTCCGGGTACTTTTTCGTGATAAAATGTAGATCTTGGGCAGTAATGGGTTAATGACGGCATATTGGTGCACCTTTCACATTTCAAAATGTTCTTCATGTGTGTTTGCATCATTTTCAGGTGAGTTTTGCTGTAGTTTTATATATTAGGGTAGCGTTATGGCTCGTTCCTGGTAGTGTTTCATGATAAAATGTAGATTTTGGGCAGTAATGGGTTAATGATAACATATAAGTGGAGCTTTCTCATTTCAAAGTGTTCTTCATGTGTGTTTGCATCATTTTCAGGTGAGTTTTGCTGCCATTTTATATATCACGGTAGCGTTCCGGCCCGTTCCGCGTACTGTTTCGTGATAAAATGTAGATTTTGGGCAGTAATGGGTGAATGACAGCATATTGGTGGAGCTTTCTCATTTCAAAATGTTCTTCATGTGTGTTTGCATCATTTTCAGGTGAGTTTCACTGCCGTATTATATATTAGGGTAGTGTTCCAGCCCATTCCGGGTACTTTTACGTGATAAAATGTAGATATTGGGCAGTAATGGGTGAATGACAGCAGATTGGTGCACCTTTCTCATTTCAAAATGTTCTTCATGTGTGTTTGCATCATTTTCAGGTGAGTTTTGCTGCCGTTTTATATATTAGGTAGCGTTATGGCTTGTTCCTGGTAGTTGTTCATGAGAAAATGTAGATTTTGGGCAGTAATGGGTTAATGATAGCATATAAGTGGAGCTTTCTCATTTCAAAATTTTCTTCATGTGTGTTTGCATCATTTTCAGGTGAGTTTTGCTGCCATTTTATATATCACGGTAGCGTTCCGGCCCGTTCCGCATATTGTTTTGTGATAAAATGTAGATTTTGGGCAGTAATGGGTGTATGACAGCATATTGGTGGAGCTTTCTCATTTCAAAATGTTCTTCATGTGTGTTTGCATCATTTTCAGGTGAGTTTCACTGCCGTATTATATATTAGGGTAGCTTTCCAGCCCGTTCCCGGTAGTTTATTGTGATAAAATGTAGATTTTGGGCAGTAATGGGTTAATGACAGCATATTGGTGCAACTTTCTCTTTTCAAAATGTTCTTCATGTGTGTTTGCATCATTTTCAGGTGAGTTTTGCTGCCATTTTATATGTTAAGATACCGTTCCGGCCCGTTCCGGGTACTTTTTCGTGATAAAATGTAGATCTTGGGCAGTAATGGGTTAATGACGGCATATTGGTGCACCTTTCACATTTCAAAATGTTCTTCATGTGTGTTTGCATCATTTTCAGGTGAGTTTTGCTGCCATTTTATAAGTTAAGATACCGTTCCGGCCCGTATCGGGTACTTTTGGTGATAAAATGTAGATTTTGGGCAGTAATGGGTGAATGACAGCATATTGGTGGAGCTTTTTCATTTCAAAATGTTCTTCATGTGTGTTTGCATAATTTTCAGATGATTTTTGCTGCCGTTTTATATGTTAGGGTAGCGTTCCGGCCCGTTCCGTGTACTTTTTCGTGATAAAATGTAGATTTTGGGCAGTAATGGGTGAATGACAGCATATTGGTGCACCTTTCTCATTTCAAAATGTTCTTCATGTGTGTTTGCATCATTTTCAGGTGAGTTTTGCTGTAGTTTTATATATTAGGGTAGCGTTATGGCTCGTTCCTGGTAGTGTTTCATGATAAAATGTAGATTTTGGGCAGTAATGGGTTAATGATAACAAAGAAGTGGAGCTTTCTCATTTCAAAGTGTTCTTCATGTGTGTTTGCATCATTTTCAGGTGAGTTTTGCTGCCATTTTATATATCACGGTAGCGTTCCGGCCCGTTCCGGGTACTTTTTCGTGATAAAATGTAGATCTTGGGCAGTAATGGGTTAATGACGGCATATTGGTACACCTTTCACATTTCAAAATGTTCTTCATGTGTGTTTGCATCATTTTCAGGTGAGTTTTGCTGTAGTTTTATATATTAGGGTAGCGTTATGGCTCGTTCCTGGTAGTGTTTCATGATAAAATGTAGATTTTGGGCAGTAATGGGTTAATGATAACATATATGTGGAGCTTTCTCATTTCAAAGTGTTCTTCATGTGTGTTTGCATCATTTTCAGGTGAGTTTTGCTGCCATTTTATATATCACGGTAGCGTTCCGGCCCGTTCCGCGTACTGTTTCGTGATAAAATGTAGATTTTGGGCAGTAATGTAGCGTTCCGGCCCGTTCCGCGTACTGTTTCGTGATAAAATGTAGATTTTGGGCAGTAATGGGTGAATGACAGCATATTGGTGGAGCTTTTTCATTTCAAAATGTTCTTCATGTGTGTTTGCATCATTTTCAGGTGAGTTTCACTGCCGTATTATATATTAGGGTTGTGTTCCAGCCCGTTCCGGGTACTTTTCCGTGATAAAGTGTAGATTTTGGGCAGTAATGGGTTCATGACAGCATATTGGTGCACCTTTTTCATTTCAAAATGTTCTTCATGTGTGTTTACATCATTTTCAGTGGAGTTTTGCTGCCGTTTTATATGTTAGGGAAGCGTTCCGGACCGTTCCGGGTACTTTTTCGTGATAAAATATATATTTTGGGCAGTAATGGGTGAATGACGGCATATTGGTGGAGCTTTCACATTTCAAAATGTTCTTCATGTGTGGTGGCATCATTTTCAGATGAGTTTTGCTGCCGTTTTATATATTAGGATAGCGTTCTGGCTCGTTCCGGGTAGTTTTTCATGGTAAAATGTAGATTTTGGGCAGTAATGGGTTAATGATAGCATATAAGTGGAGCTTTCTCATTTCAAAATGTTCTTCATGTGTGTTTGCATCATTTTCAGGTGAGTTTTGCTGCCATTTTATATATCAGGGTAGCGTTGCGGCCCGTTCCGCGTACTTTTTTATGTGATAAAATGTAGATTTTGGGCAGTAATGGGTGAATGACAGCATATTGGTGGAGCTTTCTCATTTCAAAATGTTCTTCATGTGTGTTTGCATCATTTTCAGGTGAGTTTCACTGCCGTATTATATATTAGGGTAGCGTTCCAGCCCGTTCCGGGGTAGTTTATTGTGATAAAATGTAGATTTTGGGCAGTAATGGGTTAATGACAGCATATTGGTGCAACTTTCTCATTTCAGAATGTTCTTCATGTGTGTTTGCATCATTTTCAGGTGAGTTTTGCTGCCATTTTATATGTTAAAGTACCGTTCCGGCCCTTTCCGGGTACTTTTCCGTGATAAAATGTAGATTTTGGGCAGTAATGGGTTAATGACAGCCTATTGGTGCACCTTTCTCATTTCAAAATGTTCTTCATGTGTGTTTGCATCATTTTCAGATGAGTTTTGCTGCCATTTTATAAGTTAAGGTACCGTTCCGGCCCGTATCGGGTACTTTTGGTGATAAAATGTAGATTTTGGGCAGTAATGGGCGAATGACAGCATATTGGTGGAGCTTTCTCATTTCAAAATGTTCTTCATGTGTGTTTGCATAATTTTCAGATGATTTTTGCTGCCGTTTTATATGTTAGGGTAGCGTTCCGGCCCGTTCCGTGTACTTTTTCGTGATAAAATGTAGATTTTGGGCAGTAATGGGTGAATCACAGCATATTGGTGCACCTTTCTCATTTCAAAATGTTCTTCATGTGTGTTTGCATCATTTTCAGGTGAGTTTTGCTGCCGTTTTATATATTAGGGTAGCGTTATGGCTCGTTCCTGGTAGATTTTCATGATAAAATGTAGATTTTGGGCAGTAATCGGTTAATGGTAGCATATAAGTGGAGCTTTCTCATTTCAAAGTGTTCTTCATGTGTGTTTGCATAATTTTCAGATGATTTTTGCTGCCGTTTTATATGTTAGGGTAGCGTTCCGGCCCATTCCGTGTACTTTTTCGTGATAAAATGTAGATTTTCGGCAGTAATGGGTGAATGACAGCATATTGGTGCACCTTTCTCATTTCAAAATGTTCTTCATGTGTGTTTGCATCATTTTCAGGTGAGTTTTGCTGCCATTTTATATATCACGGTAGCGTTCCGGCCCGTTCCGCGTACTGTTTCGTGATAAAATATATATTTTGGGCAGTAATGGGTGAATGACAGCATATTGGTGGAGCTTTCTCATTTCAAAATGTTCTTCATGTGTGTTTGCATCATTTTCTGGTGAGTTTCACTGCCGCATTATATATTAGGGTAGTGTTCCAGCCCGTTCCAGGTACTTTTTCGTGATAAAATGTAGATTTTGGGCAGTAATGGGTTAATGACATCATATTGGTGCAACTTTCTCATTTCAAAATGTTCTTCTTGTGTGTTTGCATCATTTTCAGGTGAGTTTTGCTGCCATTTTATATGTTAAGGTACCGTTCCGGCCCGTTCCGGGTACTTTTTCGTGATAAAATGTAGATTTTGGGCAGTAATGAGTTAATGACAGCATATTGGTGCACCTTTCTCATTTCAAAATGTTCTTCATGTGTGTTTGCATCATTTTCAGGTGAGTTTTGCTGCCATTTTATAAGTTAAGGTACCGTTCCGGCCCGTATCGGGTACTTTTGGTGATAAAATGTAGATTTTGGGCAGTAATGGGTGAATGACAGCATATTGGTGGAGCTTTCTCATTTCAAAATGTTCTTCATGTGTGTTTGCATAATTTTCAGATGATTTTTGCTGCCGTTTTATATGTTAGGGTAGCGTTCCGGCCCGTTCTGTGTACTTTTTCATGATAAAATGTAGATTTTGGGCAGTAATGGGTGAATGACAGCATATTGGTGGAGCTTTTTCATTTCAAAATGTTCTTCATGTGTGTTTGCATCATTTTCAGGTGAGTTTCACTGCCGTATTATATATTAGGGTTGTGTTCCAGCCCGTTCTGGTTACTTTTCCGTGATAAAGTGTAGATTTTGGGCAGTAATGGGTTCATGACAGCATATTGGTGCACCTTTTTCATTTCAAAATGTTCTTCATGTGTGTTTACATGATTTTCAGTGGAGTTTTGCTGCCGTTTTATATGTTAGGGAAGCGTTCCGGACCGTTCCGGGTACTTTTTCGTGATAAAATATATATTTTGGGCAGTAATGGGTGAATGACGGCATATTGGTGGAGCTTTCACATTTCAAAATGGTCTTCATGTGTGTTTGCATCATTTTCAGGTGAGTTTTGCTGCCATTTTATATATCAGGGTAGCGTTGCGGCCCGTTCCGCGTACTTTTTTACGTGATAAAATGTAGATTTTGGGCAGTAATGGGTGAATGACAGCATATTGGTGGAGCTTTCTCATTTCAAAATGTTCTTCATGTGTGTTTGCATCATTTTCAGGTGAGTTTCACTGCCGTATTATATATTAGGGTAGCGTTCCAGCCCGTTCCGGGGTAGTTTATTGTGATAAAATGTAGATTTTGGGCAGTAATGGGTTAATGACAGCATATTGGTGCAACTTTCTCATTTCAGAATGTTCTTCATGTGTGTTTGCATCATTTTCAGGTGAGTTTTGCTGCCATTTTATATGTTAAGGTACCGTTCCGGCCCTTTCCGGGTACTTTTCCGTGATAAAATGTAGATTTTGGGCAGTAATGGGTTAATGACAGCCTATTGGTGCACCTTTCTCATTTCAAAATGTTCTTCATGTGTGTTTGCATCATTTTCAGGTGAGTTTTGCTGCCATTTTATAAGTTAAGGTACCGTTCCGGCCCGTATCGGGTACTTTTGGTGATAAAATGTAGATTTTGGGCAGTAATGGGCGAATGACAGCATATTGGTGGAGCTTTCTCATTTCAAAATGTTCTTCATGTGTGTTTGCATAATTTTCAGATGATTTTTGCTGCCGTTTTATATGTTAGGGTAGCGTTCCGGCCCGTTCCGTGTACTTTTTCGTGATAAAATGTAGATTTTGGGCAGTAATGGGTGAATGACAGCATATTGGTGCACCTTTCTCATTTCAAAATGTTCTTCATGTGTGTTTGCATCATTTTCAGGTGAGTTTTGCTGCCGTTTTATATATTAGGGTAGCGTTATGGCTCGTTCCTGGTAGATTTTCATGATAAAATGTAGATTTTGGGCAGTAATGGGTGAATGACAGCATATTGGTGCACCTTTCTCATTTCAAAATGTTCTTCATGTGTGTTTGCATCATTTTCAGGTGAGTTTTGCTGCCATTTTATATATCACGGTAGCGTTCCGGCCCGTTCCGCGTACTGTTTCGTGATAAAATGTAGATTTTGGGCAGTAATGGGTGAATGACAGCATATTGGTGGAGCTTTTTCATTTCAAAATGTTCTTCATGTGTGTTTGCATCATTTTCAGGTGAGTTTCACTGCCGTATTATATATTAGGGTTGTGTTCCAGCCCGTTCCGGGTACTTTTCCGTGATAAAGTGTAGATTTTGGGCAGTAATGGGTTCATGACAGCATATTGGTGCACCTTTTTCATTTCAAAATGTTCTTCATGTGTGTTTACATCATTTTCAGTTGAGTTTTGCTGCCGTTTTATATGTTAGGGAAGCGTTCCGGACCGTTCCGGGTACTTTTTCGTGATAAAATATATATTTTGGGCAGTAATGGGTGAATGACGGCATATTGGTGGAGCTTTCACATTTCAAAATGTTCTTCATGTGTGGTGGCATCATTTTCAGGTGAGTTTTGCTGCCATTTTATATGTTAAGGTAGCATTGCGGCCCATTCCGGGTACTTTTTCGTGATAAAATGTAGATTTTGGGCAGTAATGAGTTAATGACAGCATATTGGTGCACCTTTCTCATTTCAAAATGTTCTTCATGTGTGTTTGCATCATTTTCAGGTGAGTTTTGCTGCCATTTTATAAGTTAAGGTACCGTTCCGGCCCGTATCGGGTACTTTTGGTGATAAAATGTAGATTTTGGGCAGTAATGGGTGAATGACAGCATATTGGTGGAGCTTTCTCATTTCAAAATGTTCTTCATGTGTGTTTGCATAATTTTCAGATGATTTTTGCTGCCGTTTTATATGTTAGGGTAGCGTTCCGGCCCGTTCTGTGTACTTTTTCATGATAAAATGTAGATTTTGGGCAGTAATGGGTTAATGACAGCATATAAGTGGAGCTTTCTCATTTCAAAATGTTCTTCATGTGTGTTTGCATCATTTTCAGGTGCGTTTTGCTGCTGTTTTATGTATTAGGGTAGCGTTCCAGCCCTTTCCGCGTACTTTTTCGTGATAAAATGTAGATTTTGGGCAGTAATGGGTGAATGACAGCATATTGGTGCACCTTTCTCATTTCAAAATGTTCTTCATGTGTGTTTGCATCATTTTCAGGTGAGTTTTGCTGCCATTTTATATATTAGGGTAGCGTTATGGCTCGTTCCTGGTAGTTTTTCATGATAAAATGTAGATTTTGGGCAATAATGGGTTAATGACAGCATATAAGTGGAGCTTTCTCATTTCAAAGTGTTCTTCATGTGTGTTTGCATCATTTTCAGGTGAGTTTTGCTGCCATTTTATATATCAGTGTAGCGTTGCAGCCCGTTCCGCGTACTTTTTCGTGATAAAATGTAGATTTTGGGCAGTAATGGGTGAATGACAGCATATTGGTGGAGCTTTCTCATTTCAAAATGTTCTTCATGTGTGTTTCCATCATTTTCAGGTGAGTTTCACTGCCGCATTATATATTAGGGTAGTGTTCCAGCCCGTTCCGGGTACTTTTTCGTGATAAAATGTAGATTTTGGGCAGAAATGGGTTAATGACAGCATATTGGTGCAACTTTCTCATTTCAAAATGTTCTTCATGTGTGTTTGCATCATTTTCAGGTGAGTTTTGCTGCCATTTTATATGTTAAGGTACCGTTCCGGCCCGTTCCGGGTACTTTTTCGTGATACAATGTAGATTTTGGGCAGTAATGAGTTAATGACAGTATATTGGTGCACCTTTCTCATTTCATAATGTTCTTCATGTGTGTTTGCATCATTTTCAGGTGAGTTTTGCTGCCATTTTATAAGTTAAGGTACCGTTCCGGCCCGTTCCGTGTACTTTTTCGTGATAAAATGTAGATTTTGGGCAGTAATGGGTGAATGACAGCATATTGGTGCACCTTTCTCATTTCAAAATGTTCTTCATGTGTGTTTGCATCATTTTCAGGTGAGTTTTACTGCCGTTTTATATATTAGGGTAGCGTTATGGCTCATTCCTGGTAGTTTTTCATGATAAAATGTAGATTTTGGGCAGTAATGGGTTAATGATAGCATATAAGTGAAGCTTTCTCATTTCAAAGTGTTCTTCATGTGTGTTTGCATCATTTTCAGGTGAGTTTTGCTGCCATTTTATATATCACGGTAGCGTTCCGGCCCGTTCCGCGTACTGTTTCGTGATAAAATGTAGATTTTGGGCAGTAATGGGTTCATGACAGCATATTGGTGCACCTTTTTCATTTCAAAATGTTCTTCATGTGTGTTTACATCATTTTCAGTGGAGTTTTGCTGCCGTTTTATATGTTAGGGTAGCGTTCCGGACCGTTCCGGGTACTTTTTCGTGATAAAATATATATTTTGGGCAGTAATGGGTGAATGACGGCATATTGGTGGAGATTTCACATTTCAAAATGTTCTTCATGTGTGGTGGCATCATTTTCAGATGAGTTTTGCTGCCATTTTATATATTAGGATAGCGTTCTGGCTCGTTCCGTGTAGTTTTTCATGGTAAAATGTAGATTTTGGGCAGTAATGGGTTAATGATAGCATATAAGTGGAGCTTTCTCATTTCAAAATGTTCTTCATGTGTGTTTGCATCATTTTTCAGGTGAGTTTTGCTGCTATTTTATAAGTTAAGGTACCGTTCCGGCCCGTATCGCGTACTTTTGGTGATAAAATGTAGATTTTGGGCAGTAATGGGTGAATGACAGCATATTGGTGGAGCTTTCTCATTTCAAAATGTTCTTCATGTGTGTTTGCATAATTTTCAGATGATTTTTGCTGCTGTTTTATATGTTAGGGTAGCGTTCCGGCCGGTTCCGTGTACTTTTTTGTGATAAAATGTAGATTTTGGGCAGTAATGGGTGAATGACAGCATATTGGTGCACCTTTCTCATTTCAAAATGTTCTTCATGTGTGTTTGCATCATTTTCAGGTGAGTTTTGCTGCCGTTTTATATATTAGGGTAGCGTTATGGCTCGTTCCTGGTAGTTTTTCATGATAAAATGTAGATTTTGGGCAGTAATGGGTTAATGATAGCATATAAGTGGAGCTTTCTCATTTCAAAGTGTTCTTCATGTGTGGTGGCATCATTTTCAGATGAGTTTCACTGCCGCATTATATATTAGGGTAGTGTTCCAGCCCGTTCCGGGTACTTTTTCGTGATAAAATGTAGATTTTGGGCAGTAATGGGTGAATGACAGCATATTGGTGCACCTTTCTCATTTCAAAATGTTCTTCATGTGTGTTTGCATCATTTTCAGGTGAGTTTCACTGCCGCATTATATATTAGGGTAGTGTTCCAGCCCGTTCCGGGTACTTTTTTGTGATAAAATGTAGATTTTGGGCAGTAATGGGTGAATGACAGCAGATTGGTGCACCTTTCTCATTTCAAGATGTTCTTCATGTGTGCTTGCATCATTTTCAGGTGAGTTTTGCTGCCGTTTTATATATTAGGTAGAGTTATGGCTTGTTCCTGGTAGTTGTTCATGAGAAAATGTAGATTTTGGGCAGTAATGGGTTAATGATAGCATATAAGTGGAGCTTTCTCATTTCAAAATTTTCTTCATGTGTGTTTGCATCATTTTCAGGTGAGTTTTGCTGCCATTTTATATATCACGGTAGCGTTCCGGCCCGTTCCGCATATTGTTTTGTGATAAAATGTAGATTTTGGGCAGTAATGGGTGTATGACAGCATATTGGTGGAGCTTTCTCATTTCAAAATGTTCTTCATGTGTGTTTGCATCATTTTCAGGTGAGTTTCACTGCCGTATTATATATTAGGGTAGCTTTCCAGCCCGTTCCCGGTAGTTTATTGTGATAAAATGTAGATTTTGGGCAGTAATGGGTTAATGACAGCATATTGGTGCAACTTTCTCATTTCAAAATGTTCTTCATGTGTGTTTGCATCATTTTCAGGTGAGTTTTGCTGCCATTTTATATGTTAAGATACCGTTCCGGCCCGTTCCGGGTACTTTTTCGTGATAAAATGTAGATCTTGGGCAGTAATGGGTTAATGACGGCATATTGGTGCACCTTTCACATTTCAAAATGTTCTTCATGTGTGTTTGCATCATTTTCAGGTGAGTTTTGCTGCCATTTCATAAGTTAAGATACCGTTCCGGCCCGTATCGGGTACTTTTGGTGATAAAATGTAGATTTTGGGCAGTAATGGGTGAATGACAGCATATTGGCGGATTTTTTTCATTTCAAAATGTTCTTCATGTGTGTTTGCATAATTTTCAGATGATTTTTGCTGCCGTTTTATATGTTAGGGTAGCGTTCCGGCCCGTTCCGTGTACTTTTTCGTGATAAAATGTAGGTTTTGGGCAGTAATGGGTGAATGACAGCATATTGGTGCACCTTTCTCATTTCAAAATGTTCTTCATGTGTGTTTGTATCATTTTCAGGTGAGTTTTGCTGTAGTTTTATATATTAGGGTAGCGTTATGGCTGGTTCCTGGTAGTTTTTCAATGATAAAATGTAGATTTTGGGCAGTAATGGGTTAATGATAACATATAAGTGGAGCTTTCTCATTTCAAAGTGTTCTTCATGTGTGTTTGTATCATTTTCAGGTGAGTTTTGCTGCCATTTTATATATCACGGTAGCGTTCCGGCCCGTTACGCGTACTGTTTCGTGATAAAATGTAGATTTTGGGCAGTAATGGGTGAATGACAGCATATAAGTGGAGCTTTCTCATTTCAAAATGTTCTTCATGTGTGTTTGCATCATTTTCAGGTGAGTTTCACTGCCGTATTATATATTAGGGTAGCTTTCCAGCCCGTTCCCGGTAGTTTATTGTGATAAAATGTAGATTTTGGGCAGTAATGGGTTAATGACAGCATATTGGTGCAACTTTCTCATTTCAAAATGTTCTTCATGTGTGTTTGCATCATTTTCAGGTGAGTTTTGCTGCTATTTTATAAGTTAAGGTACCGTTCCGGCCCGTATCGCGTACTTTTGGTGATAAAATGTAGATTTTGGGCAGTAATGGGTGAATGACAGCATATTGGTGGAGCTTTCTCATTTCAAAATGTTCTTCATGTGTGTTTGCATAATTTTCAGATGATTTTTGCTGCTGTTTTATATGTTAGGGTAGCGTTCCGGCCCGTTCCGTGTACTTTTTTGTGATAAAATGTAGATTTTGGGCAGTAATGGGTGAATGACAGCATATTGGTGCACCTTTCTCATTTCAAAATGTTCTTCATGTGTGTTTGCATCATTTTCAGGTGAGTTTTGCTGCCGTTTTATATATTAGGGTAGCGTTATGGCTCGTTCCTGGTAGTTTTTCATGATAAAATGTAGATTTTGGGCAGTAATGGGTTAATGATAGCATATAAGTGGAGCTTTCTCATTTCAAAGTGTTCTTCATGTGTGGTGGCATCATTTTCAGATGAGTTACACTGCCGCATTATATATTAGGGTAGTGTTCCAGCCCGTTCCGGGTACTTTTTCGTGATAAAATGTAGATTTTGGGCAGTAATGGGTGAATGACAGCATATTGGTGGAGCTTTCTCATTTCAAAATGTTCTTTATGTGTGTTTGCATAATTTTCAGATTATTTTTGCTGCCATTTTATATATCAGGGTAGCTTTGCGGCCCGTTCCGCATACTTTTTCGTGATAAAATGTAGATTGTGGGCAGTAATGGGTGAATGACAGCATATTGGTGCACCTTTCTCATTTCAAAATGTTCTTCATGTGTGTTTGCATCATTTTCAGGTGAGTTTCACTGCCGCATTATATATTAGGGTAGTGTTCCAGCCCGTTCCGGGTACTTTTTCGTGATAAAATGTAGATTTTGGGCAGTAATGGGTGAATGACAGCATATTGGTGCACCTTTCTCATTTCAAAATGTTCTTCATGTGTGTTTGCATCATTTTCAGGTGAGTTTCACTGCCGCATTATATATTAGGGTAGTGTTCCAGCCCGTTCCGGGTACTTTTTCGTGATAAAATGTAGATTTTGGGCAGTAATGGGTTAATGGCATCATATTGGTGCAACTTTCTCATTTCAAAATGTTCTTCATGTGTGTTTGCATCATTTTCAGGTGAGTTTTGCTGCCATTTTATATGTTAAGGTACCGTTCCGGCCCGTTCCGGGTACTTTTTCGTGATAAAATGTAGATTTTGGGCAGTAATGAGTTAATGACAGCATATTGGTGCACCTTTCTCATTTCAAAATGTTCTTCATGTGTGTTTGCATCATTTTCAGGTGAGTTTTGCTGCCATTTTATAAGTTAAGGTACCGTTCCGGCCCGTATCGGGTACTTTTGGTGATAAAATGTAGATTTTGGGCAGTAATGGGTGAATGACAGCATATTGGTGGAGCTTTCTCATTTCAAAATGTTCTTCATGTGTGTTTGCATAATTTTCAGATGATTTTTGCTGCCGTTTTATATGTTAGGGTAGCGTTCCGGCCCGTTCTGTGTACTTTTTCATGATAAAATGTAGATTTTGGGCAGTAATGGGTTAATGACAGCATATAAGTGGAGCTTTCTCATTTCAAAATGTTCTTCATGTGTGTTTGCATCATTTTCAGGTGCGTTTTGCTGCTGTTTTATGTATTAGGGTAGCGTTCCAGCCCTTTCCGCGTACTTTTTCGTGATAAAATGTAGATTTTGGGCAGTAATGGGTGAATGACAGCATATTGGTGCACCTTTCTCATTTCAAAATGTTCTTCATGTGTGTTTGCATCATTTTCAGGTGAGTTTTGCTGCCATTTTATATATTAGGGTAGCGTTATGGCTCGTTCCTGGTAGTTTTTCATGATAAAATGTAGATTTTGGGCAATAATGGGTTAATGACAGCATATAAGTGGAGCTTTCTCATTTCAAAGTGTTCTTCATGTGTGTTTGCATCATTTTCAGGTGAGTTTTGCTGCCATTTTATATATCAGTGTAGCGTTGCAGCCCGTTCCGCGTACTTTTTCGTGATAAAATGTAGATTTTGGGCAGTAATGGGTGAATGACAGCATATTGGTGGAGCTTTCTCATTTCAAAATGTTCTTCATGTGTGTTTCCATCATTTTCAGGTGAGTTTCACTGCCGCATTATATATTAGGGTAGTGTTCCAGCCCGTTCCGGGTACTTTTTCGTGATAAAATGTAGATTTTGGGCAGAAATGGGTTAATGACAGCATATTGGTGCAACTTTCTCATTTCAAAATGTTCTTCATGTGTGTTTGCATCATTTTCAGGTGAGTTTTGCTGCCATTTTATATGTTAAGGTACCGTTCCGGCCCGTTCCGGGTACTTTTTCGTGATACAATGTAGATTTTGGGCAGTAATGAGTTAATGACAGTATATTGGTGCACCTTTCTCATTTCATAATGTTCTTCATGTGTGTTTGCATCATTTTCAGGTGAGTTTTGCTACCATTTTATAAGTTAAGGTACCGTTCCGGCCCGTTCCGTGTACTTTTTCGTGATAAAATGTAGATTTTGGGCAGTAATGGGTGAATGACAGCATATTGGTGCACCTTTCTCATTTCAAAATGTTCTTCATGTGTGTTTGCATCATTTTCAGGTGAGTTTTACTGCCGTCTTATATATTAGGGTAGCGTTATGGCTCATTCCTGGTAGTTTTTCATGATAAAATGTAGATTTTGGGCAGTAATGGGTTAATGATAGCATATAAGTGAAGCTTTCTCATTTCAAAGTGTTCTTCATGTGTGTTTGCATCATTTTCAGGTGAGTTTTGCTGCCATTTTATATATCACGGTAGCGTTCCGGCCCGTTCCGCGTACTGTTTCGTGATAAAATGTAGATTTTGGGCAGTAATGGGTTCATGACAGCATATTGGTGCACCTTTTTCATTTCAAAATGTTCTTCATGTGTGTTTACATCATTTTCAGTGGAGTTTTGCTGCCGTTTTATATGTTAGGGTAGCGTTCCGGACCGTTCCGGGTACTTTTTCGTGATAAAATATATATTTTGGGCAGTAATGGGTGAATGACGGCATATTGGTGGAGATTTCACATTTCAAAATGTTCTTCATGTGTGGTGGCATCATTTTCAGATGAGTTTTGCTGCCATTTTATATATTAGGATAGCGTTCTGGCTCGTTCCGTGTAGTTTTTCATGGTAAAATGTAGATTTTGGGCAGTAATGGGTTAATGATAGCATATAAGTGGAGCTTTCTCATTTCAAAATGTTCTTCATGTGTGTTTGCATCATTTTTCAGGTGAGTTTTGCTGCTATTTTATAAGTTAAGGTACCGTTCCGGCCCGTATCGCGTACTTTTGGTGATAAAATGTAGATTTTGGGCAGTAATGGGTGAATGACAGCATATTGGTGGAGCTTTCTCATTTCAAAATGTTCTTCATGTGTGTTTGCATAATTTTCAGATGATTTTTGCTGCTGTTTTATATGTTAGGGTAGCGTTCCGGCCGGTTCCGTGTACTTTTTTGTGATAAAATGTAGATTTTGGGCAGTAATGGGTGAATGACAGCATATTGGTGCACCTTTCTCATTTCAAAATGTTCTTCATGTGTGTTTGCATCATTTTCAGGTGAGTTTTGCTGCCGTTTTATATATTAGGGTAGCGTTATGGCTCGTTCCTGGTAGTTTTTCATGATAAAATGTAGATTTTGGGCAGTAATGGGTTAATGATAGCATATAAGTGGAGCTTTCTCATTTCAAAGTGTTCTTCATGTGTGGTGGCATCATTTTCAGATGAGTTTCACTGCCGCATTATATATTAGGGTAGTGTTCCAGCCCGTTCCGGGTACTTTTTCGTGATAAAATGTAGATTTTGGGCAGTAATGGGTGAATGACAGCATATTGGTGGAGCTTTCTCATTTCAAAATGTTCTTTATGTGTGTTTGCATAATTTTCAGATTATTTTTGCTGCCATTTTATATATCAGGGTAGCTTTGCGGCCCGTTCCGCATACTTTTTCGTGATAAAATGTAGATTGTGGGCAGTAATGGGTGAATGACAGCATATTGGTGCACCTTTCTCATTTCAAAATGTTCTTCATGTGTGTTTGCATCATTTTCAGGTGAGTTTCACTGCCGCATTATATATTAGGGTAGTGTTCCAGCCCGTTCCGGGTACTTTTTCGTGATAAAATGTAGATTTTGGGCAGTAATGGGTGAATGACAGCATATTGGTGCACCTTTCTGATTTCAAAATGTTCTTCATGTGTGTTTGCATCATTTTCAGGTGAGTTTCACTGCCGCATTATATATTAGGGTAGTGTTCCAGCCCGTTCCGGGTACTTTTTCGTGATAAAATGTAGATTTTGGGCAGTAATGGGTGAATGACAGCAGATTGGTGCACCTTTCTCATTTCAAGATGTTCTTCATGTGTGCTTGCATCATTTTCAGGTGAGTTTTGCTGCCGTTTTATATATTAGGTAGAGTTATGGCTTGTTCCTGGTAGTTGTTCATGAGAAAATGTAGATTTTGGGCAGTAATGGGTTAATGATAGCATATAAGTGGAGCTTTCTCATTTCAAAATTTTCTTCATGTGTGTTTGCATCATTTTCAGGTGAGTTTTGCTGCCATTTTATATATCACGGTAGCGTTCCGGCCCGTTCCGCATATTGTTTTGTGATAAAATGTAGATTTTGGGCAGTAATGGGTGTATGACAGCATATTGGTGGAGCTTTCTCATTTCAAAATGTTCTTCATGTGTGTTTGCATCATTTTCAGGTGAGTTTCACTGCCGTATTATATATTAGGGTAGCTTTCCAGCCCGTTCCCGGTAGTTTATTGTGATAAAATGTAGATTTTGGGCAGTAATGGGTTAATGACAGCATATTGGTGCAACTTTCTCATTTCAAAATGTTCTTCATGTGTGTTTGCATCATTTTCAGGTGAGTTTTGCTGCCATTTTATATGTTAAGATACCGTTCCGGCCCGTTCCGGGTACTTTTTCGTGATAAAATGTAGATCTTGGGCAGTAATGGGTTAATGACGGCATATTGGTGCACCTTTCACATTTCAAAATGTTCTTCATGTGTGTTTGCATCATTTTCAGGTGAGTTTTGCTGCCATTTCATAAGTTAAGATACCGTTCCGGCCCGTATCGGGTACTTTTGGTGATAAAATGTAGATTTTGGGCAGTAATGGGTGAATGACAGCATATTGGTGGAGCTTTTTCATTTCAAAATGTTCTTCATGTGTGTTTGCATAATTTTCAGATGATTTTTGCTGCCGTTTTATATGTTAGGGTAGCGTTCCGGCCCGTTCCGTGTACTTTTTCGTGATAAAATGTAGGTTTTGGGCAGTAATGGGTGAATGACAGCATATTGGTGCACCTTTCTCATTTCAAAATGTTCTTCATGTGTGTTTGTATCATTTTCAGGTGAGTTTTGCTGTAGTTTTATATATTAGGGTAGCGTTATGGCTGGTTCCTGGTAGTTTTTCAATGATAAAATGTAGATTTTGGGCAGTAATGGGTTAATGATAACATATAAGTGGAGCTTTCTCATTTCAAAGTGTTCTTCATGTGTGTTTGTATCATTTTCAGGTGAGTTTTGCTGCCATTTTATATATCACGGTAGCGTTCCGGCCCGTTACGCGTACTGTTTCGTGATAAAATGTAGATTTTGGGCAGTAATGGGTGAATGACAGCATATAAGTGGAGCTTTCTCATTTCAAAATGTTCTTCATGTGTGTTTGCATCATTTTCAGGTGAGTTTCACTGCCGTATTATATATTAGGGTAGCTTTCCAGCCCGTTCCCGGTAGTTTATTGTGATAAAATGTAGATTTTGGGCAGTAATGGGTTAATGACAGCATATTGGTGCAACTTTCTCATTTCAAAATGTTCTTCATGTGTGTTTGAATCATTTTCAGGTGAGTTTTGCTGCTATTTTATAAGTTAAGGTACCGTTCCGGCCCGTATCGCGTACTTTTGGTGATAAAATGTAGATTTTGGGCAGTAATGGGTGAATGACAGCATATTGGTGGAGCTTTCTCATTTCAAAATGTTCTTCATGTGTGTTTGCATAATTTTCAGATGATTTTTGCTGCTGTTTTATATGTTAGGGTAGCGTTCCGGCCCGTTCCGTGTACTTTTTTGTGATAAAATGTAGATTTTGGGCAGTAATGGGTGAATGACAGCATATTGGTGCACCTTTCTCATTTCAAAATGTTCTTCATGTGTGTTTGCATCATTTTCAGGTGAGTTTTGCTGCCGTTTTATATATTAGGGTAGCGTTATGGCTCGTTCCTGGTAGTTTTTCATGATAAAATGTAGATTTTGGGCAGTAATGGGTTAATGATAGCATATAAGTGGAGCTTTCTCATTTCAAAGTGTTCTTCATGTGTGGTGGCATCATTTTCAGATGAGTTTCACTGCCGCATTATATATTAGGGTAGTGTTCCAGCCCGTTCCGGGTACTTTTTCGTGATAAAATGTAGATTTTGGGCAGTAATGGGTGAATGACAGCATATTGGTGGAGCTTTCTCATTTCAAAATGTTCTTTATGTGTGTTTGCATAATTTTCAGATTATTTTTGCTGCCATTTTATATATCAGGGTAGCTTTGCGGCCCGTTCCGCATACTTTTTCGTGATAAAATGTAGATTGTGGGCAGTAATGGGTGAATGACAGCATATTGGTGCACCTTTCTCATTTCAAAATGTTCTTCATGTGTGTTTGCATCATTTTCAGGTGAGTTTCACTGCCGCATTATATATTAGGGTAGTGTTCCAGCCCGTTCCGGGTACTTTTTCGTGATAAAATGTAGATTTTGGGCAGTAATGGGTGAATGACAGCATATTGGTGCACCTTTCTCATTTCAAAATGTTCTTCATGTGTGTTTGCATCATTTTCAGGTGAGTTTCACTGCCGCATTATATATTATGGTAGTGTTCCAGCCCGTTCCGGGTACTTTTTCGTGATAAAATGTAGATTTTGGGCAGTAATGGGTGAATGACAGCAGATTGGTGCACCTTTCTCATTTCAAGATGTTCTTCATGTGTGCTTGCATCATTTTCAGGTGAGTTTTGCTGCCGTTTTATATATTAGGTAGCGTTATGGCTTGTTCCTGGTAGTTGTTCATGAGAAAATGTAGATTTTGGGCAGTAATGGGTTAATGATAGCATATAAGTGGAGCTTTCTCATTTCAAAATTTTCTTCATGTGTGTTTGCATCATTTTCAGGTGAGTTTTGCTGTAGTTTTATATATTAGGGTAGCGTTATGGCTCGTTCCTGGTAGTTTTTCATGATAAAATGTAGATTTTGGGCAGTAATGGGTTAATGATAACATATAAGTGGAGCTTTCTCATTTCAAAGTGTTCTTCATGTGTGTTTGCATCATTTTCAGGTGAGTTTTGCTGCCATTTTATATATCACGGTAGCGTTCCGGCCCGTTACGCGTACTGTTTCGTGATAAAATGTAGATTTTGGGCAGTAATGGGTGAATGACAGCATATAAGTGGAGCTTTCTCATTTCAAAATGTCCTTCATGTGTGTTTGCATCATTTTCAGGTGAGTTTCACTGCCGTATTATATATTAGGGTAGCTTTCCAGCCCGTTCCCGGTAGTTTATTGTGATAAAATGTAGATTTTGGGCAGTAATGGGTTAATGACAGCATATTGGTGCAACTTTCTCATTTCAAAATGTTCTTCATGTGTGTTTGCATCATTTTCAGGTGAGTTTTGCTGCCATTTTATATATTAGGATAGCGTTCTGGCTCGTTCCGTGTAGTTTTTCATGGTAAAATGTAGATTTTGGGCAGTAATGGGTTAATGATAGCATATAAGTGGAGCTTTCTCATTTCAAAATGTTCTTCATGTGTGTTTGCATCATTTTCAGGTGAGTTTTGCTGCTATTTTATAAGTTAAGGTACCGTTCCGGCCCGTATCGCGTACTTTTGGTGATAAAATGTAGATTTTGGGCAGTAATGGGTGAATGACAGCATATTGGTGGAGCTTTCTCATTTCAAAATGTTCTTCATGTGTGTTTGCATAATTTTCAGATGATTTTTGGTGCTGTTTTATATGTTAGGGTAGCGTTCCGGCCCGTTCCGTGTACTTTTTTGTGATAAAATGTAGATTTTGGGCAGTAATGGGTGAATGACAGCATATTGGTGCACCTTTCTCATTTCAAAATGTTCTTCATGTGTGTTTGCATCATTTTCAGGTGAGTTTTGCTGCCGTTTTATATATTAGGGTAGCGTTATGGCTCGTTCCTGGTAGTTTTTCATGATAAAATGTAGATTTTGGGCAGTAATGGGTTAATGATAGCATATAAGTGGAGCTTTCTCATTTCAAAGTGTTCTTCATGTGTGGTGGCATCATTTTCAGATGAGTTTCACTGCCGCATTATATAATAGGGTAGTGTTCCAGCCCGTTCCGCATACTTTTTCGTGATAAAATGTAGATTGTGGGCAGTAATGGGTGAATGACAGCATATTGGTGCACCTTTCTCATTTCAAAATGTTCTTCATGTGTGTTTGCATCATTTTCAGGTGAGTTTCACTGCCGCATTATATATTAGGGTAGTGTTCCAGCCCGTTCCGGGTACTTTTTCGTGATAAAATGTAGATTTTGGGCAGTAATGGGTGAATGACAGCATATTGGTGCACCTTTCTCATTTCAAAATGTTCTTCATGTGTGTTTGCATCATTTTCAGGTGAGTTTCACTGCCGCATTATATATTAGGGTAGTGTTCCAGCCCGTTCCGGGTACTTTTTCGTGATAAAATGTAGATTTCGGGCAGTAATGGGTGAATGACAGCATATTGGTGCACCTTTCTCATTTCAAGATGTTCTTCATGTGTGCTTGCATCATTTTCAGGTGAGTTTTGCTGCCGTTTTATATATTAGGTAGCGTTATGGCTTGTTCCTGGTAGTTGTTCATGAGAAAATGTAGATTTTGGGCAGTAATGGGTTAATGATAGCATATAAGTGGAGCTTTCTCATTTCAAAATTTTCTTCATGTGTGTTTGCATCATTTTCAGGTGTGTTTTGCTGCCATTTTATATATCACGGTAGCGTTCCGGCCCGTTCCGCATATTGTTTTGTGATAAAATGTAGATTTTGGGCAGTAATGGGTGTATGACAGCATATTGGTGGAGCTTTCTCATTTCAAAATGTTCTTCATGTGTGTTTGCATCATTTTCTGGTGAGTTTCACTGCCGTATTATATATTAGGGTAGCTTTCCAGCCCGTTCCCGGTAGTTTATTGTGATAAAATGTAGATTTTGGGCAGTAATGGGTTAATGACAGCATATTGGTGCAACTTTCTCATTTCAAAATGTTCTTCATGTGTGTTTGCATCATTTTCAGGTGAGTTTTGCTGCCATTTTATATGTTAAGATACCGTTCCGGCCCGTTCCGGGTACTTTTTCGTGATAAAATGTAGATCTTGGGCAGTAATGGGTTAATGACGGCATATTGGTGCACCTTTCACATTTCAAAATGTTCTTCATGTGTGTTTGCATCATTTTCAGGTGAGTTTTGCTGCCATTTCATAAGTTAAGATACCGTTCCGGCCCGTATCGGGTACTTTTGGTGATAAAATGTAGATTTTGGGCAGTAATGGGTGAATGACAGCATATTGGTGGAGCTTTTTCATTTCAAAATGTTCTTCATGTGTGTTTGCATAATTTTCAGATGATTTTTGCTGCCGTTTTATATGTTAGGGTAGCGTTCCGGCCCGTTCCGTGTACTTTTTCGTGATAAAATGTAGATTTTGGGCAGTAATGGGTGAATGACAGCATATTGGTGCACCTTTCTCATTTCAAAATGTTCTTTATGTGTGTTTGTATCATTTTCAGGTGAGTTTTGCTGCCGTTTTATATATTAGGGTAGCGTTATGGCTCGTTCCTGGTAGTTTTTCATGATAAAATGTAGATTTTGGGCAGTAATGGGTTAATGATAGCATATAGGTGGAGCTTTCTCATTTCAAAGTGTTCTTCATGTGTGTTTGCATCATTTTCAGGTGAGTTTTGCTGCCATTTTACATATCACGGTAGCGTTCCGGCCCGTTCCGCGTACTGTTTCGTTATAAAATGTAGATTTTGGGCAGTAATGGGTGAATGACAGCATATTGGTGGAGCTTTCTCATTTCAAAATGTTCTTCATGTGTGTTTGCATCATTTTCAGGTGAGTTTCACTGCCGTATTATATATTAGGGTAGTGTTCCAGCCCGTTCCGGGTACTTTTCCGTGATAAAATGTAGATTTTGGGCAGTAATGGGTTCATGACAGCATATTGGTGCACCTTTTTCATTTCAAAATGTTCTTCATGTGTGTTTACATCATTTTCAGTGGAGTTTTGCTGCCATTTTATATGTTAGGGTAGCGTTCCGGCCCGTTCCGAGTACTTTTTCGTGATAAAATATATATTTTGGGCAGTAATGGGTGAATGACGGCATATTGGTGGAGCTTTCACATTTCAAAATGTTCTTCATGTTTGTTTGCATCATTTTCAGATGAGTTTTGTGCCGTTTTATATATTAGGATAGCGTTCTGGCTCGTTCCGGGTAGTTTTTCATGATAAAATGTAGATTTTGGGCAGTAATGGGTTAATGACAGCATATAAGTGGAGCTTTCTCATTTCAAAATGTTCTTCATGTGTGTTTGCATCATTTTCAGGTGAGTTTTGCTGCTATTTTATAAGTTAAGGTACCGTTCCGGCCCGTATTGGGTACTTTTGGCGATAAAATGTAGATTTTGGGCAGTAATGGGTGAATGACAGCATATTGGTGGAGGTTTCTCATTTCAAAATGTTCTTCATGTGTGTTTGCATAATTTTCAGATGATTTTTGCTGCTGTTTTATATGTTAGGGTAGCGTTCAGGCCCGTTCCGTGTACTTTTTCGTGATAAAATGTAGATTTTGGGCAGTAATGGGTGAATGACAGCATATTGGTGCACCTTTCTCATTTCAAAATGTTCTTCATGTGTGTTTGCATCATTTTCAGGTGAGTTTTGCTGCCGTTTTATATATTAGGGTAGCGTTATGGCTCGTTCCTGGTAGTTTTTCATGATAAAATGTAGATTTTGGGCAGTAATGGGTTAATGATAGCATATAAGTGGAGCTTTCTCATTTCAAAGTGTTCTTCATGTGTGTTTGCATCATTTTCAGGTGAGTTTTGCTGCCATTTTACATATCACGGTAGCGTTCCGGCCCGTTCCGCGTACTGTTTCGTGATAAAATGTAGATTTTGGGCAGTAATGGGTGAATGACAGCATATTGGTGGAGCTTTCTCATTTCAAAATGTTCTTCATGTGTGTTTGCATCATTTTCAGGTGAGTTTCACTGCCGTATTATATATTAGGGTAGTGTTCCAGCCCATTCCGGGTACTTTTTCGTGATAAAATGTAGATTTTGGGCAGTAATGGGTGAATGACAGCATATTGGTGGAGCTTTCTCATTTCAAAATGTTCTTTATGTGTGTTTGCATAATTTTCAGATTATTTTTGCTGCCATTTTATATATTAGGGTAGCGTTCCGGCCTGTTCCGGGTACTTTTTCGTGATAAAATGTAGATTTTGGGCAGTAATGGGTGAATGACAGCAGATTGGTGCACCTTTCTCATTTCAAAATGTTCTTCATGTGTGTTTGCATCATTTTCAGGTGAGTTTTGCTGCCGTTTTATATATTAGGTAGCGTTATGGCTTGTTCCTGGTAGTTGTTCATGAGAAAATGTAGATTTTGGGCAGTAATGGGTTAATGATAGCATATAAGTGGAGCTTTCTCATTTCAAAATGTTCTTCATGTGTGTTTGCATCATTTTCAGGTGAGTTTTGCTGCCATTTTATATATCACGGTAGCGTTCCGGCCCGTTCCGCATATTGTTTCGTGATAAAATGTAGATTTTGGGCAGTAATGGGTGTATGACAGCATATTGGTGGAGCTTTCTCATTTCAAAATGTTCTTCATGTGTGTTTGCATAATTTTCAGGTGAGTTTCACTGCCGTAGCTTTCCAGCCCGTTCCCGGTAGTTTATTGTGATAAAATGTAGATTTTGGGCAGTAATGGGTTAATGACAGCATATTGGTGCAACTTTCTCATTTCAAAATGTTCTTCATGTTTGTTTGCATCATTTTCAGGTGAGTTTTGCTGCCATTTTATATGTTAAAATACCGTTCCGGCCCGTTCCGGGTACTTTTTTGTGATAAAATGTGGATCTTTGGCAGTAATGGGTTAATGCCGGCATATTGGTGCACCTTTCACATTTCAAAATGTTCTTCATGTGTGTTTGCATCATTTTCAGGTGAGTTTTGCTGCCATTTTATAAGTTAAGGTACCGTTCCGGCCCGTATCGTGTACTTTTGGTGATAAAATGTAGATTTTGGGCAGTAATGGGTGAATGACAGCATATTGGTGGAGCTTTTTCATTTCAAAATGTTCTTCATGTGTGTTTGCATAATTTTCAGATGATTTTTGCTGTAGTTTTATATATTAGGGTAGCGTTATGGCTCGTTCCTGGTAGTTTTTCATGATAAAATGTAGATTTTGGGCAGTAATGGGTTAATGATAACATATAAGTGGAGCTTTCTCATTTCAAAGTGTTCTTCATGTGTGTTTGAATCATTTTCAGGTGAGTTTTGCGGCCATTTTATATATCACGGTAGCGTTCCGGCCCGTTCCGCGTACTGTTTCGTGATAAAATGTAGATTTTGGGCAGTAATGGGTGAATGACAGCATATTGGTGGAGCTTTCTCATTTCAAAATGTCCTTCATGTGTGTTTGCATCATTTTCAGGTGAGTTTCACTGCCGTATTATATATTAGGGTAGTGTTCCAGCCCATTCCGGGTACTTTTTCGTGATAAAATGTAGATTTTGGGCAGTAATGGGTGAATGACAGCATATTGGTGGAGCTTTCTCATTTCAAAATGTTCTTCATGTGTGTTTGCATCATTTTCAGGTGAGTTTTGCTGCCATTTTACATATCACGGTAGCGTTCCGGCCCGTTCCGCGTACTGTTTCGTGATAAAATGTAGATTTTGGGCAGTAATGGGTGAATGACAGCATATTGGTGGAGCTTTCTCATTTCAAAATGTTCTTCATGTGTGTTTGCATCATTTTCAGGTGAGTTTCACTGCCGTATTATATATTAGGGTAGTGTTCCAGCCCATTCCGGGTACTTTTTCGTGATAAAATGTAGATTTTGGGCAGTAATGGGTGAATGACAGCATATTGGTGGAGCTTTCTCATTTCAAAATGTTCTTTATGTGTGTTTGCATAATTTTCAGATTATTTTTGCTGCCATTTTATATATTAGGGTAGCGTTCCGGCCTGTTCCGGGTACTTTTTCGTGATAAAATGTAGATTTTGGGCAGTAATGGGTGAATGACAGCAGATTAGTGCACCTTTCTCATTTCAAAATGTTCTTCATGTGTGTTTGCATCATTTTCAGGTGAGTTTTGCTGCCGTTTTATATATTAGGTAGCGTTATGGCTTGTTCCTGGTAGTTGTTCATGAGAAAATGTAGATTTTGGGCAGTAATGGGTTAATGATAGCATATAGGTGGAGCTTTCTCATTTCAAAGTGTTCTTCATGTGTGTTTGCATCATTTTCAGGTGAGTTTTGCTGCCATTTTACATATCACGGTAGCGTTCCGGCCCGTTCCGCGTACTGTTTCGTTATAAAATGTAGATTTTGGGCAGTAATGGGTGAATGACAGCATATTGGTGGAGCTTTCTCATTTCAAAATGTTCTTCATGTGTGTTTGCATCATTTTCAGGTGAGTTTCACTGCCGTAGCTTTCTAGCCCGTTCCCGGTAGTTTATTGTGATAAAATGTAGATTTTGGGCAGTAATGGGTTAATGACGGCATATTGGTGCAACTTTCTCATTTCAAAATGTTCTTCATGTGTGTTTGCATCATTTTCAGGTGAGTTTTGCTGCCGTTTTATATATTAGGGTAGCGTTATGGCTCGTTCCTGGTAGTTTTTCATGATAAAATGTAGATTTTGGGCAGTAATGGGTTAATGATAGCATATAAGTGGAGCTTTCTCATTTCAAAGTGTTCTTCATGTGTGTTTGCATCATTTTCAGGTGAGTTTTGCTGCCATTTTACATATCACGGTAGCGTTCCGGCCCGTTCCGCGTACTGTTTCGTGATAAAATGTAGATTTTGGGCAGTAATGGGTGAATGACAGCATATTGGTGGAGCTTTCTCATTTCAAAATGTTCTTCATGTGTGTTTGCATCATTTTCAGGTGAGTTTCACTGCCGTATTATATATTAGGGTAGTGTTCCAGCCCATTCCGGGTACTTTTTCGTGATAAAATGTAGATTTTGGGCAGTAATGGGTGAATGACAGCATATTGGTGGAGCTTTCTCATTTCAAAATGTTCTTTATGTGTGTTTGCATAATTTTCAGATTATTTTTGCTGCCATTTTATATATTAGGGTAGCGTTCCGGCCTGTTCCGGGTACTTTTTCGTGATAAAATGTAGATTTTGGGCAGTAATGGGTGAATGACAGCAGATTGGTGCACCTTTCTCATTTCAAAATGTTCTTCATGTGTGTTTGCATCATTTTCAGGTGAGTTTTGCTGCCGTTTTATATATTAGGTAGCGTTATGGCTTGTTCCTGGTAGTTGTTCATGAGAAAATGTAGATTTTGGGCAGTAATGGGTTAATGATAGCATATAAGTGGAGCTTTCTCATTTCAAAATGTTCTTCATGTGTGTTTGCATCATTTTCAGGTGAGTTTTGCTGCCATTTTATATATCACGGTAGCGTTCCGGCCCGTTCCGCATATTGTTTCGTGATAAAATGTAGATTTTGGGCAGTAATGGGTGTATGACAGCATATTGGTGGAGCTTTCTCATTTCAAAATGTTCTTCATGTGTGTTTGCATAATTTTCAGGTGAGTTTCACTGCCGTAGCTTTCCAGCCCGTTCCCGGTAGTTTATTGTGATAAAATGTAGATTTTGGGCAGTAATGGGTTAATGACAGCATATTGGTGCAACTTTCTCATTTCAAAATGTTCTTCATGTTTGTTTGCATCATTTTCAGGTGAGTTTTGCTGCCATTTTATATGTTAAAATACCGTTCCGGCCCGTTCCGGGTACTTTTTTGTGATAAAGTGTGGATCTTTGGCAGTAATGGGTTAATGACGGCATATTGGTGCACCTTTCACATTTCAAAATGTTCTTCATGTGTGTTTGCATCATTTTCAGGTGAGTTTTGCTGCCATTTTATAAGTTAAGGTACCGTTCCGGCCCGTATCGTGTACTTTTGGTGATAAAATGTAGATTTTGGGCAGTAATGGGTGAATGACAGCATATTGGTGGAGCTTTTTCATTTCAAAATGTTCTTCATGTGTGTTTGCATAATTTTCAGATGATTTTTGCTGCCATTTTATATATTAGGGTAGCGTTCCGGCCTGTTCCGGGTACTTTTTCGTGATAAAATGTAGATTTTGGGCAGTAATGGGTGAATGACAGCAGATTGGTGCACCTTTCTCATTTCAAAATGTTCTTCATGTGTGTTTGCATCATTTTCAGGTGAGTTTTGCTGCCGTTTTATATATTAGGTAGCGTTATGGCTTGTTCCTGGTAGTTGTTCATGAGAAAATGTAGATTTTGGGCAGTAATGGGTTAATGATAGCATATAAGTGGAGCTTTCTCATTTCAAAATGTTCTTCATGTGTGTTTGCATCATTTTCAGGTGAGTTTTGCTGCCATTTTATATATCACGGTAGCGTTCCGGCCCGTTCCGCATATTGTTTCGTGATAAAATGTAGATTTTGGGCAGTAATGGGTGTATGACAGCATATTGGTGGAGCTTTCTCATTTCAAAATGTTCTTCATGTGTGTTTGCATCATTTTCAGGTGAGTTTCACTGCCGTATTATATATTAGGGTAGTGTTCCAGCCCATTCCGGGTACTTTTTCGTGATAAAATGTAGATTTTGGGCAGTAATGGGTGAATGACAGCATATTGGTGGAGCTTTCTCATTTCAAAATGTTCTTTATGTGTGTTTGCATAATTTTCAGATTATTTTTGCTGCCATTTTATATATTAGGGTAGCGTTCCGGCCTGTTCCGGGTACTTTTTCGTGATAAAATGTAGATTTTGGGCAGTAATGGGTGAATGACAGCAGATTGGTGCACCTTTCTCATTTCAAAATGTTCTTCATGTGTGTTTGCATCATTTTCAGGTGAGTTTTGCTGCCGTTTTATATATTAGGTAGCGTTATGGCTTGTTCCTGGTAGTTGTTCATGAGAAAATGTAGATTTTGGGCAGTAATGGGTTAATGATAGCATATAAGTGGAGCTTTCTCATTTCAAAATGTTCTTCATGTGTGTTTGCATCATTTTCAGGTGAGTTTTGCTGCCATTTTATATATCACGGTAGCGTTCCGGCCCGTTCCGCATATTGTTTCGTGATAAAATGTAGATTTTGGGCAGTAATGGGTGTATGACAGCATATTGGTGGAGCTTTCTCATTTCAAAATGTTCTTCATGTGTGTTTGCATAATTTTCAGGTGAGTTTCACTGCCGTAGCTTTCCAGCCCGTTCCCGGTAGTTTATTGTGATAAAATGTAGATTTTGGGCAGTAATGGGTTAATGACAGCATATTGGTGCAACTTTCTCATTTCAAAATGTTCTTCATGTTTGTTTGCATCATTTTCAGGTGAGTTTTGCTGCCATTTTATATGTTAAAATACCGTTCCGGCCCGTTCCGGGTACTTTTTTGTGATAAAATGTGGATCTTTGGCAGTAATGGGTTAATGCCGGCATATTGGTGCACCTTTCACATTTCAAAATGTTCTTCATGTGTGTTTGCATCATTTTCAGGTGAGTTTTGCTGCCATTTTATAAGTTAAGGTACCGTTCCGGCCCGTATCGTGTACTTTTGGTGATAAAATGTAGATTTTGGGCAGTAATGGGTGAATGACAGCATATTGGTGGAGCTTTTTCATTTCAAAATGTTCTTCATGTGTGTTTGCATAATTTTCAGATGATTTTTGCTGTAGTTTTATATATTAGGGTAGCGTTATGGCTCGTTCCTGGTAGTTTTTCATGATAAAATGTAGATTTTGGGCAGTAATGGGTTAATGATAACATATAAGTGGAGCTTTCTCATTTCAAAGTGTTCTTCATGTGTGTTTGAATCATTTTCAGGTGAGTTTTGCGGCCATTTTATATATCACGGTAGCGTTCCGGCCCGTTCCGCGTACTGTTTCGTGATAAAATGTAGATTTTGGGCAGTAATGGGTGAATGACAGCATATTGGTGGAGCTTTCTCATTTCAAAATGTCCTTCATGTGTGTTTGCATCATTTTCAGGTGAGTTTCACTGCCGTATTATATATTAGGGTAGTGTTCCAGCCCATTCCGGGTACTTTTTCGTGATAAAATGTAGATTTTGGGCAGTAATGGGTGAATGACAGCATATTGGTGGAGCTTTCTCATTTCAAAATGTTCTTCATGTGTGTTTGCATCATTTTCAGGTGAGTTTTGCTGCCATTTTACATATCACGGTAGCGTTCCGGCCCGTTCCGCGTACTGTTTCGTGATAAAATGTAGATTTTGGGCAGTAATGGGTGAATGACAGCATATTGGTGGAGCTTTCTCATTTCAAAATGTTCTTCATGTGTGTTTGCATCATTTTCAGGTGAGTTTCACTGCCGTATTATATATTAGGGTAGTGTTCCAGCCCATTCCGGGTACTTTTTCGTGATAAAATGTAGATTTTGGGCAGTAATGGGTGAATGACAGCATATTGGTGGAGCTTTCTCATTTCAAAATGTTCTTTATGTGTGTTTGCATAATTTTCAGATTATTTTTGCTGCCATTTTATATATTAGGGTAGCGTTCCGGCCTGTTCCGGGTACTTTTTCGTGATAAAATGTAGATTTTGGGCAGTAATGGGTGAATGACAGCAGATTAGTGCACCTTTCTCATTTCAAAATGTTCTTCATGTGTGTTTGCATCATTTTCAGGTGAGTTTTGCTGCCGTTTTATATATTAGGTAGCGTTATGGCTTGTTCCTGGTAGTTGTTCATGAGAAAATGTAGATTTTGGGCAGTAATGGGTTAATGATAGCATATAGGTGGAGCTTTCTCATTTCAAAGTGTTCTTCATGTGTGTTTGCATCATTTTCAGGTGAGTTTTGCTGCCATTTTACATATCACGGTAGCGTTCCGGCCCGTTCCGCGTACTGTTTCGTTATAAAATGTAGATTTTGGGCAGTAATGGGTGAATGACAGCATATTGGTGGAGCTTTCTCATTTCAAAATGTTCTTCATGTGTGTTTGCATCATTTTCAGGTGAGTTTCACTGCCGTAGCTTTCTAGCCCGTTCCCGGTAGTTTATTGTGATAAAATGTAGATTTTGGGCAGTAATGGGTTAATGACGGCATATTGGTGCAACTTTCTCATTTCAAAATGTTCTTCATGTGTGTTTGCATCATTTTCAGGTGAGTTTTGCTGCCGTTTTATATATTAGGGTAGCGTTATGGCTCGTTCCTGGTAGTTTTTCATGATAAAATGTAGATTTTGGGCAGTAATGGGTTAATGATAGCATATAAGTGGAGCTTTCTCATTTCAAAGTGTTCTTCATGTGTGTTTGCATCATTTTCAGGTGAGTTTTGCTGCCATTTTACATATCACGGTAGCGTTCCGGCCCGTTCCGCGTACTGTTTCGTGATAAAATGTAGATTTTGGGCAGTAATGGGTGAATGACAGCATATTGGTGGAGCTTTCTCATTTCAAAATGTTCTTCATGTGTGTTTGCATCATTTTCAGGTGAGTTTCACTGCCGTATTATATATTAGGGTAGTGTTCCAGCCCATTCCGGGTACTTTTTCGTGATAAAATGTAGATTTTGGGCAGTAATGGGTGAATGACAGCATATTGGTGGAGCTTTCTCATTTCAAAATGTTCTTTATGTGTGTTTGCATAATTTTCAGATTATTTTTGCTGCCATTTTATATATTAGGGTAGCGTTCCGGCCTGTTCCGGGTACTTTTTCGTGATAAAATGTAGATTTTGGGCAGTAATGGGTGAATGACAGCAGATTGGTGCACCTTTCTCATTTCAAAATGTTCTTCATGTGTGTTTGCATCATTTTCAGGTGAGTTTTGCTGCCGTTTTATATATTAGGTAGCGTTATGGCTTGTTCCTGGTAGTTGTTCATGAGAAAATGTAGATTTTGGGCAGTAATGGGTTAATGATAGCATATAAGTGGAGCTTTCTCATTTCAAAATGTTCTTCATGTGTGTTTGCATCATTTTCAGGTGAGTTTTGCTGCCATTTTATATATCACGGTAGCGTTCCGGCCCGTTCCGCATATTGTTTCGTGATAAAATGTAGATTTTGGGCAGTAATGGGTGTATGACAGCATATTGGTGGAGCTTTCTCATTTCAAAATGTTCTTCATGTGTGTTTGCATAATTTTCAGGTGAGTTTCACTGCCGTAGCTTTCCAGCCCGTTCCCGGTAGTTTATTGTGATAAAATGTAGATTTTGGGCAGTAATGGGTTAATGACAGCATATTGGTGCAACTTTCTCATTTCAAAATGTTCTTCATGTTTGTTTGCATCATTTTCAGGTGAGTTTTGCTGCCATTTTATATGTTAAAATACCGTTCCGGCCCGTTCCGGGTACTTTTTTGTGATAAAGTGTGGATCTTTGGCAGTAATGGGTTAATGACGGCATATTGGTGCACCTTTCACATTTCAAAATGTTCTTCATGTGTGTTTGCATCATTTTCAGGTGAGTTTTGCTGCCATTTTATAAGTTAAGGTACCGTTCCGGCCCGTATCGTGTACTTTTGGTGATAAAATGTAGATTTTGGGCAGTAATGGGTGAATGACAGCATATTGGTGGAGCTTTTTCATTTCAAAATGTTCTTCATGTGTGTTTGCATAATTTTCAGATGATTTTTGCTGCCATTTTATATATTAGGGTAGCGTTCCGGCCTGTTCCGGGTACTTTTTCGTGATAAAATGTAGATTTTGGGCAGTAATGGGTGAATGACAGCAGATTGGTGCACCTTTCTCATTTCAAAATGTTCTTCATGTGTGTTTGCATCATTTTCAGGTGAGTTTTGCTGCCGTTTTATATATTAGGTAGCGTTATGGCTTGTTCCTGGTAGTTGTTCATGAGAAAATGTAGATTTTGGGCAGTAATGGGTTAATGATAGCATATAAGTGGAGCTTTCTCATTTCAAAATGTTCTTCATGTGTGTTTGCATCATTTTCAGGTGAGTTTTGCTGCCATTTTATATATCACGGTAGCGTTCCGGCCCGTTCCGCATATTGTTTCGTGATAAAATGTAGATTTTGGGCAGTAATGGGTGTATGACAGCATATTGGTGGAGCTTTCTCATTTCAAAATGTTCTTCATGTGTGTTTGCATCATTTTCAGGTGAGTTTCACTGCCGTATTATATATTAGGGTAGTGTTCCAGCCCATTCCGGGTACTTTTTCGTGATAAAATGTAGATTTTGGGCAGTAATGGGTGAATGACAGCATATTGGTGGAGCTTTCTCATTTCAAAATGTTCTTTATGTGTGTTTGCATAATTTTCAGATTATTTTTGCTGCCATTTTATATATTAGGGTAGCGTTCCGGCCTGTTCCGGGTACTTTTTCGTGATAAAATGTAGATTTTGGGCAGTAATGGGTGAATGACAGCAGATTGGTGCACCTTTCTCATTTCAAAATGTTCTTCATGTGTGTTTGCATCATTTTCAGGTGAGTTTTGCTGCCGTTTTATATATTAGGTAGCGTTATGGCTTGTTCCTGGTAGTTGTTCATGAGAAAATGTAGATTTTGGGCAGTAATGGGTTAATGATAGCATATAAGTGGAGCTTTCTCATTTCAAAATGTTCTTCATGTGTGTTTGCATCATTTTCAGGTGAGTTTTGCTGCCATTTTATATATCACGGTAGCGTTCCGGCCCGTTCCGCATATTGTTTCGTGATAAAATGTAGATTTTGGGCAGTAATGGGTGTATGACAGCATATTGGTGGAGCTTTCTCATTTCAAAATGTTCTTCATGTGTGTTTGCATAATTTTCAGGTGAGTTTCACTGCCGTAGCTTTCCAGCCCGTTCCCGGTAGTTTATTGTGATAAAATGTAGATTTTGGGCAGTAATGGGTTAATGACAGCATATTGGTGCAACTTTCTCATTTCAAAATGTTCTTCATGTTTGTTTGCATCATTTTCAGGTGAGTTTTGCTGCCATTTTATATGTTAAAATACCGTTCCGGCCCGTTCCGGGTACTTTTTTGTGATAAAATGTGGATCTTTGGCAGTAATGGGTTAATGCCGGCATATTGGTGCACCTTTCACATTTCAAAATGTTCTTCATGTGTGTTTGCATCATTTTCAGGTGAGTTTTGCTGCCATTTTATAAGTTAAGGTACCGTTCCGGCCCGTATCGTGTACTTTTGGTGATAAAATGTAGATTTTGGGCAGTAATGGGTGAATGACAGCATATTGGTGGAGCTTTTTCATTTCAAAATGTTCTTCATGTGTGTTTGCATAATTTTCAGATGATTTTTGCTGTAGTTTTATATATTAGGGTAGCGTTATGGCTCGTTCCTGGTAGTTTTTCATGATAAAATGTAGATTTTGGGCAGTAATGGGTTAATGATAACATATAAGTGGAGCTTTCTCATTTCAAAGTGTTCTTCATGTGTGTTTGAATCATTTTCAGGTGAGTTTTGCGGCCATTTTATATATCACGGTAGCGTTCCGGCCCGTTCCGCGTACTGTTTCGTGATAAAATGTAGATTTTGGGCAGTAATGGGTGAATGACAGCATATTGGTGGAGCTTTCTCATTTCAAAATGTCCTTCATGTGTGTTTGCATCATTTTCAGGTGAGTTTCACTGCCGTATTATATATTAGGGTAGTGTTCCAGCCCATTCCGGGTACTTTTTCGTGATAAAATGTAGATTTTGGGCAGTAATGGGTGAATGACAGCATATTGGTGGAGCTTTCTCATTTCAAAATGTTCTTCATGTGTGTTTGCATCATTTTCAGGTGAGTTTTGCTGCCATTTTACATATCACGGTAGCGTTCCGGCCCGTTCCGCGTACTGTTTCGTGATAAAATGTAGATTTTGGGCAGTAATGGGTGAATGACAGCATATTGGTGGAGCTTTCTCATTTCAAAATGTTCTTCATGTGTGTTTGCATCATTTTCAGGTGAGTTTCACTGCCGTATTATATATTAGGGTAGTGTTCCAGCCCATTCCGGGTACTTTTTCGTGATAAAATGTAGATTTTGGGCAGTAATGGGTGAATGACAGCATATTGGTGGAGCTTTCTCATTTCAAAATGTTCTTTATGTGTGTTTGCATAATTTTCAGATTATTTTTGCTGCCATTTTATATATTAGGGTAGCGTTCCGGCCTGTTCCGGGTACTTTTTCGTGATAAAATGTAGATTTTGGGCAGTAATGGGTGAATGACAGCAGATTAGTGCACCTTTCTCATTTCAAAATGTTCTTCATGTGTGTTTGCATCATTTTCAGGTGAGTTTTGCTGCCGTTTTATATATTAGGTAGCGTTATGGCTTGTTCCTGGTAGTTGTTCATGAGAAAATGTAGATTTTGGGCAGTAATGGGTTAATGATAGCATATAGGTGGAGCTTTCTCATTTCAAAGTGTTCTTCATGTGTGTTTGCATCATTTTCAGGTGAGTTTTGCTGCCATTTTACATATCAAGGTAGCGTTCCGGCCCGTTCCGCGTACTGTTTCGTTATAAAATGTAGATTTTGGGCAGTAATGGGTGAATGACAGCATATTGGTGGAGCTTTCTCATTTCAAAATGTTCTTCATGTGTGTTTGCATCATTTTCAGGTGAGTTTCACTGCCGTAGCTTTCTAGCCCGTTCCCGGTAGTTTATTGTGATAAAATGTAGATTTTGGGCAGTAATGGGTTAATGACGGCATATTGGTGCAACTTTCTCATTTCAAAATGTTCTTCATGTGTGTTTGCATCATTTTCAGGTGAGTTTTGCTGCCGTTTTATATATTAGGGTAGCGTTATGGCTCGTTCCTGGTAGTTTTTCATGATAAAATGTAGATTTTGGGCAGTAATGGGTTAATGATAGCATATAAGTGGAGCTTTCTCATTTCAAAGTGTTCTTCATGTGTGTTTGCATCATTTTCAGGTGAGTTTTGCTGCCATTTTACATATCACGGTAGCGTTCCGGCCCGTTCCGCGTACTGTTTCGTGATAAAATGTAGATTTTGGGCAGTAATGGGTGAATGACAGCATATTGGTGGAGCTTTCTCATTTCAAAATGTTCTTCATGTGTGTTTGCATCATTTTCAGGTGAGTTTCACTGCCGTATTATATATTAGGGTAGTGTTCCAGCCCATTCCGGGTACTTTTTCGTGATAAAATGTAGATTTTGGGCAGTAATGGGTGAATGACAGCATATTGGTGGAGCTTTCTCATTTCAAAATGTTCTTTATGTGTGTTTGCATAATTTTCAGATTATTTTTGCTGCCATTTTATATATTAGGGTAGCGTTCCGGCCTGTTCCGGGTACTTTTTCGTGATAAAATGTAGATTTTGGGCAGTAATGGGTGAATGACAGCAGATTGGTGCACCTTTCTCATTTCAAAATGTTCTTCATGTGTGTTTGCATCATTTTCAGGTGAGTTTTGCTGCCGTTTTATATATTAGGTAGCGTTATGGCTTGTTCCTGGTAGTTGTTCATGAGAAAATGTAGATTTTGGGCAGTAATGGGTTAATGATAGCATATAAGTGGAGCTTTCTCATTTCAAAATGTTCTTCATGTGTGTTTGCATCATTTTCAGGTGAGTTTTGCTGCCATTTTATATATCACGGTAGCGTTCCGGCCCGTTCCGCATATTGTTTCGTGATAAAATGTAGATTTTGGGCAGTAATGGGTGTATGACAGCATATTGGTGGAGCTTTCTCATTTCAAAATGTTCTTCATGTGTGTTTGCATAATTTTCAGGTGAGTTTCACTGCCGTAGCTTTCCAGCCCGTTCCCGGTAGTTTATTGTGATAAAATGTAGATTTTGGGCAGTAATGGGTTAATGACAGCATATTGGTGCAACTTTCTCATTTCAAAATGTTCTTCATGTTTGTTTGCATCATTTTCAGGTGAGTTTTGCTGCCATTTTATATGTTAAAATACCGTTCCGGCCCGTTCCGGGTACTTTTTTGTGATAAAGTGTGGATCTTTGGCAGTAATGGGTTAATGACGGCATATTGGTGCACCTTTCACATTTCAAAATGTTCTTCATGTGTGTTTGCATCATTTTCAGGTGAGTTTTGCTGCCATTTTATAAGTTAAGGTACCGTTCCGGCCCGTATCGTGTACTTTTGGTGATAAAATGTAGATTTTGGGCAGTAATGGGTGAATGACAGCATATTGGTGGAGCTTTTTCATTTCAAAATGTTCTTCATGTGTGTTTGCATAATTTTCAGATGATTTTTGCTGTAGTTTTATATATTAGGGTAGCGTTATGGCTCGTTCCTGGTAGTTTTTCATGATAAAATGTAGATTTTGGGCAGTAATGGGTTAATGATAACATATAAGTGGAGCTTTCTCATTTCAAAGTGTTCTTCATGTGTGTTTGAATCATTTTCAGGTGAGTTTTGCTGCCATTTTATATATCACGGTAGCGTTCCGGCCCGTTCCGCTTACTGTTTCGTGATAAAATGTAGATTTTGGGCAGTAATGGGTGAATGACAGCATATTGGTGGAGCTTTCTCATTTCAAAATGTTCTTCATGTGTGTTTGCATCATTTTCAGGTGAGTTTCACTGCCGTATTATATATTAGGGTATTGTTCCAGCCCGTTCCGGGTACTTTTCCGTGATAAAATGTAGATTTTGGGCAGTAATGGGTTCATGACAGCATATTGGTGCACCTTTTTCATTTCAAAATGTTCTTCATGTGTGTTTACATCATTTCATTGGAGTTTTGCTGCTATTTTATATGTTAGGGTAGCGTTCCGGCCTGTTCCGGGTACTTTTTCGTGATAAAATATATATTTTGGGCAAATTTATACAAAAATCTTGTTCATAGGCTTTCCAATAGGCTGACTTCGTGCATAGAATCAATTAAACCCAAGAGTAAATCAGAATAAATCAAAAAGAAGATAAAAAAAGCAAAAATGTCAGATATATTCGAAAAAAGAGAGGCAGAAGCTGAAGAACTTTTCCTGAGACACAGACAGACACCTGGCGATGTACGTTCAACTCAGACATCGACGTCATTGAGAAATCTATTTGAAAGATTGGAAACAGTTTCGAAAAAAGAATTAGCCAAGTGGTGGGAAATGAAAACCCTGAGAATGTATATGGATATGGAAAGAATTCCACGAGGACTTAGAATATGTATTTTTCCTTCCTTTGAAGATGAAGATATAGAAGACTTGAAAAATTGGGAGGCTCTCCTCGCGAAAACTTCAAAAGATATGATGGTCAGAATAATCAACCATTCGGCAATAGCCCATGAGAAAGCATTGGAAGAAATTAAGATACTAAAAGAAACAATTGAGAAATTGAACCTACCTGAAATAACGTTTAAAAATTATCAAATATTAGATGATTATTTAAATAAATTCACTGAAGAATTAAAATCTAAAAAACAAAAAGCATTTCTAAGAGACGAAATAGATTATAAAATTGGAAGAGTATACACATATCAGAGAAAATATGACATCAAAGGAAGAACTACTCCTATTTCAAAACCTTATTCTAAGGCAAAAAATGTGAATATACCATCTTCAACTACTCAATCTTCTGACACAGAAAAGGTTAGTGAAGCAGAAAGAGAAATGGAACCAAGTACATCAGGTAAAACACGTGAATTCAATTTTTTAGCAGAATTCAGAAGGCACAAGTCGATCACGAAATCGAATTTTCAACAAAGTACCATCAATACAAGGGGCACAAGACCTGGTATAAATGAAGGTATATCAATCAACTTACCAAAAACAAGAGAGGAAAAAGAGGAGGAACGCAAAAACAAAGGAAGCGGACAAGGGGGAATGCAAACCAGATCACAAGACAAGAGGATGAAGTAAATTTAGTCATGAATCTAACTGGACAAGTAGTCGACACAACAATTAACAAGGTGTTGAATAAAGGACTACATTTCAGTCTATCAAATAAGGCAGATTATTTTCACACTAATGTAGATCTATTCAAATTTTGTAGAAAATTAAAATTGAAAAAATACTTTGCCGAATCAATATTCGAGAAACAAAAGAAGACGAATCAGGATATCTCACCTCTGTCAGTAGAAATTGTAGAAAAGACAATAAATATCATGAATCTCACAGAAGAAAATTATACTACAGAAATGTTCCTGGATGAACAAAATATTGATCCTTGTTTATCGGAAGAATCAAACTTAAAACTAAAATCTAAGTTCATTCCTAAAATGGCAGAAAACAATGTAATTGATGTCTTTCAAAAAATGGTGAGTGCAGATCTGAGACAAAATTTCCTCAAAAATAAACAAACGAAAATGAAACACAATCTTTCACAAAAAGAATCGATGGCTATTGAGACCTTATCAAAAAATACACAATGGATAATTAAGAGTGCAGATAAAGGAGGCAATATTGTCCTGATGCAAAGAAAAGACTATATTACTGAAGGAAACAGACAATTGAATGATAGGAATTGTTATTGTCTACTACAGAAGAATCCAATTATGGATTTGCAGTCAGAATGGCACAGCATGATCAAAAATTGGGAAGAAATCGGCTTACTCTCTGAAGATGAATATCATTATCTGAACAACACTCATCCAATTATGCCAATAATATATTTTTTGCCAAAGATCCATAAAACATTTGAACAATTTCCAACCTGTAGACCAATCATCAATGGCATAGGTTCATTAACAGAAAGAGTGTCCCAATATATTGATTTACACCTTCAGCCTTTAACAACTAATCTGTCATCATACCTGAGAGACAGTAAACATGTCATACAACAACTGGAAGAAATACCCTGGGAAGAAAGTTTTCTTTTTGTAACTATGGACGTGGTATCCTTATATACCAGTATTGAACATTTAAAAGGGCTTGAAACAACAGAGTTCTTTTTGAAAACAAGATCAATTTCGTTCCTCCAACAAAATTCAATGATTCTAGAAATGTTGCATTTTGCTTTAACCAACAACATCTTTTTGTTCAATAAACAAATTTACAGACAAGAACGAGGCACAGCAATGGGGGCCAGGTTTGCACCATCCTATGCAAACTTATTCATGGGACACTTTGAGAGCAACCACGCATGGCAACATACAGCATTTACAAATGGATACATAACCTATTGGGGAAGATATATCGATGATATTCTTATGATATGGAATGGAGATAAAAAGAACTTTCTGACTACATCAGATATCTGAATGCGAATGATTATAATATCAAATTTACTGAAAAAATGAGTTCTGAAAAAATGTAATTTTTGGATCTGCTAATCTATACAGATGGGGAAAATATCCTAACAGATCTATATATAAAGCCAACTTCAGTAAATAAAGTACTACATGCTGAAAGCAATCACGTGAAGCATATAATCAAAAATATACCATATGGTGAAATTCTGAGAACAAAACGTAACTGCAGTTCAAATGAAAAATACGAAAATCATGTTAAATTGCTGAAAGAAAAATTTATCCAGAGAGGTTACAAAAATCAAGATGTGGACAAAGCCATCTACAAAGCTGAAAAAGTACCTAGAAATGAACTACATAAGGACAAACCAAGAATGGTGAAGAATAGAGAAGAAAAGGTAGACTTCATAATGACTTTCAATAGTGAAGCTCACCTTTTGAAAAAATTCCTGACAAAACATTGGAACATTTTGCAAAGCGATGAAATGCTAAAACAGTATATAGAAGCTACACCCAGGATAATTTATAGAAGGGCACCAACTTTAAAGCAAAAAATTAGCCCCAGCCATATGAAAGAAGAAAAAAACGAAGTGCTAAGTCAATTTTTACAAGTACCAGCACCAACAGGAACCCACAAGTGTGGGAGTTGTGGAATCTGTGACCAAATCGAAAATGGTGTAAAAGGGATAAGGCTACCAAATGGAAAAATTCACAAACTAAAACAATTCATTAATTGTAACACTAAGTATGTGATTTATACAATTACATGTATATGTAATAAGAAATACGTGGGAAGTACTATCAGAGTACTGAAAATCAGATTACAAGAACATATTAGAGCCATTAAAAATAAGGACACAAGATACCCTATGGCAATTCATTTTAATCAAGAACATAAAGCAACTGATATTAAGGGTATCAAGTTTCTGGGTATAGAAAAAATTGAAAGCATGGAGAGAGGAGGCAACAGAGAGCTACAATTAAGGAGAAGAGAAGCGAAATGGATCTGATTTTTGGACACTTGCAATACAGGGCTAAATTCAGATAATGAAATGAGTTATTGGTTGTAATGATTTATTTTTTGAAATTCTGTTTGAAATTTAAAAATTGTTTGGGGGTTGTGAAAATGTCTAACTAAATTCAAAAGAATTGCTGATATAGTGAAAAGTAACTTGAGAGAGTTTAAAATCCCATATATTTTTTCTGGAAGATAAGAAAGGATAAATGTTTGCTATAAATGGGAAAAAAATAACTTTAACAAAAGGATTTAAAAGTTGAGAATATTATCGAGTTTGAAAAAATTGGTGAGTATGTTAAATGAATATTTCAATTGGTGGTTTGCCTCTACCACCTAATTTGTTGTACATAAACAATGTATTTGAGTTGATATAGCTAAGCAAAAAAATGTTTTTCTTGTTTTATATTAGAAAACTCTCCTGATGAACCTTGTGCGTTAAACGTGGAGAAACACGTGTTGAGAGACAAAAGGGATATGGTTATTTGAAGAAGAAAGTTTATGTTTGAAAGGAAATAAAAAACAAAGATGTGCATAACCAATCAAAGATGTATCTTTGTATGATTTAAAAAGTTCAGAAAAGGAATACCGGAAGCGCACTCCAATGAAGTGTACAGTTAAAAAGAATAATATATTTTGGGCAGTAATGGGTGAATGACGGCATATTGGTGGAGCTTTCACATTTCAAAATATTCTTCATGTGTGTTTGCATCATTTTCAGATGAGTTTTGCTGCCGTTTTATATATTAGGATAGCGTTCTGGCTCGTTCCGGGTAGTTTTTCATGATAAAATGTAGATTTTGGGCAGTAATGGGTTAATGACAGCATATAAGTGGAGCTTTCACATTTCAAAATGTTCTTCATGTGTGTTTGCATCATTTTCAGGTGCGTTTTGCTGCTGTTTTATGTATTAGGGTAGCGTTCCAGCCCGTTCCGGGTACTTTTTCGTGATAAAATGTAGATTTTGGGCAGTAATGGGTGAATGACAGCATATCGGTGGAGCTTTCTCATTTCAAAATGTTCTTCATGTGTGTTTGCATCATTTGCAGGTGAGTTTTGCTGCCATTGTATATATCAGGGTAGCGTTGCGGCCCGTTCCGCGTACTTTTTCGTGATAAAATGTAGATTTTGGGCAGTAATGGGTGAATGACAGCATATTGGTGGAGCTTTCTCATTTCAAAATGTTCTTCATGTGTGTTTGCATCATTTTCAGGTGAGTTTCACTGCCGCTATATATATTAGGGTAGCGTTCCAGCCAGTTCCGGGAACTTTTTCGTGATAAAATGTAGATTTTGGGCAGTAATGGGTTCATGACAGCATATTGGTGCACCTTTTTCATTTCAAAATGTTCTTCATGTGTGTTTATATCATTTTCAGTGGAGTTTTGCAGCCGTTTTATATATTAGGGTAGCGTTCTGGCTCGTTCCAGGTAGTTTTTCATGATAAAATGTAGATTTTGGGCAGTAATGGGTGAATGACAGCAAATTGGTGGAGCTTTCTCATTTCAAAATGTTCTTCATGTGTGTTTGCATCATTTTCAGGTGAGTTTCACTGCCGTGTTATATATTAGGGTAGTGTTCCAGCCCGTTCCGGGTACTTTTCCGTGATAAAATGTAGATTTTGGGCAGTAATGGGTTCATGACAGCATATTGGTGCACCTTTTTCATTTCAAAATGTTCTTCATGTGTGTTTACAGCATTTTCAGTGGAGTTTTGCTGCCATTTTATATGTTAGGGTAGCGTTCCGGCCCGTTCCGGGTAGTTTTTCATGATAAAATGTAGATTTTGGGCAGTAATGGGTTAATGATAGCATATAAGTGGAGCTTTCTCATTTCAAAATGTTCTTCATGTGTGTTTGCATCATTTTCAGGTGAGTTTCACTGCCGCATTATATGTTAGGGTAGCGTTCCAGCCCGTTCCGGGTACTTTTTCGTGATAAAATGTAGATTTTGGGCAGTAATGGGTTCATGACAGCATATTGGTGCACCTTTTTCATTTCAAAATTTTCTTCATGTGTGTTTACATCATTTTCAGTGGAGTTTTGCAGCCGTTTTATAAGTTAAGGTACCGTTCCGGCCCGTATTGTGTACTTTTGGTGATAAAATGTAGATTTTGGGCAGTAATGGGTGAATGACAGCATATTGGTGGAGCTTTCTCATTTCAAAATGTTCATCATGTATGTTTGCATAATTTTCAGATGATTTTTGCTGCCGTTTTATATATTAGGGTAGCGTTCCGGCCCGTTCCGCGTACTTTTTCGTGATAAAATGTAGATTTTGGGCAGTAATGGGTGAATGACAGCATATTGGTGCACTTTCTCATTTCAAAATGTTCTTCATGTGTGTTTGCATCATTTTCAGGTGCGTTTTGCTGCCGTTTTATATATTAGGGTAGCGTTATGGCTCGTTCCTGGTAGTTTTTCATGATAAAATGTAGATTTTGGGCAGTAATGGGTTAATGATAGCATATAAGTGGAGCTTTCTCATTTAAAAATGTTCTTCATGTGTGTTTGCATCATTTTCAGGTGAGTTTTGCTGCCATTTTATATATCACCGTAGGGTTTCGGCCCGTTCTGCGTACTGTTTCGTGATAAAATGTGGAGTTTGGGCAGTAACGGGTGAATGACGGCATATTGGTGGAGCTTTCTCATTTCAAAATGTTCTTCATGTGTGTTTGCATCATTTTCAGGTGAGTTTCACTGCCGTATCATATATTAGGGTAGCGTTCCAGCCAGTTCCGGGTACTTTTCCGTGATAAAATGTAGATTTTGGGCAGTAATGGGTTCATGACAGCATATTGGTGCACCTTTTTCATTTCAAAATGTACTTCATGTGTGTTTGCATCATTTTCAGATGAGTTTTGCTGCCGTTTTATATATTAGGGTAGCGTTCTGGCTCGTTCCGGGTAGTTTTTCATGATAAAATGTAGATTTTGGGCAGTAATGGGTTAATGACAGCATATAAGTGGAGCTTTCTCATTTCAAAATGTTATTCATGTGTGTTTGCATCATTTTCAGGTGCGTTTTGCTGCTGTTTTATGTATTAGGGTAGCGTTCCAGCACGTTCCGCGTACTTTTTCATGATAAAATGTAGATTTTGGGCAGTAATGGGTGAATGACAGCATATTGGTGCACCTTTCTCATTTCAAAATGTTCTTCATGTGTGTTTGCATCATTTTCAGGTGAGTTTTGCTGCCGTTTTATATATTAGGGTAGCGTTATGGCTCGTTCCTGGTAGTTTTTCATGATAAAATGTAGATTTTGGGCAGTAATGGGTTAATGATAGCATATAAGTGGAGCTTTCTCATTTAAAAATGTTCTTCATGTGTGTTTGCATCATTTTCAGGTGAGTTTTGCTGCCATTTTATATATCACGGTAGCGTTCCGGCCCGTTCTGCGTACTGTTTCGTGATAAAATGTGGATTTTGGGCAGTAATGGGTGAATGACGGCATATTGGTGGAGCTTTCTCATTTCAAAATGTTCTTCATGTGTGTTTGCATCATTTTCAGGTGAGTTTCACTGCCGTATCATATATTAGGGTAGCGTTCCAGCCAGTTCTGGGTACTTTTCCGTGATAAAATGTAGATTTTGGGCAGTAATGGGTTCATGACAGCATATTGGTGCACCATTTTCATTTCAAAATGTTCTTCATGTGTGTTTGCATTATTTTCAGATGAGTTTTGCTGCCGTTTTATATATTAGGGTAGCGTTCTGGCTCGTTCCGGGTAGTTTTTCATGATAAAATGTAGATTTTGGGCAGTAATGGGTTAATGACAGCATATAAGTGGAGCTTTCTCATTTCAAAATGTTCTTCATGTGTGTTTGCATCATTTTCAGGTGCGTTTTGCTGCTCTTTTATGTATTAGGGTAGCGTTCCAGCCCGTTCCGGGTACTTTTTCGTGATAAAATGTAGATTTTGGGGAGTAATGGGTTAATGACAGCATATCGGTGGAGCTTTCTCATTTCAAACTGTTCTTCATGTGTGTTTGCATCATTTTCAGGTGAGATTTGCTGCCATTTTATATATCAGGGTAGCGTTGCGGCCCGTTCCGCGTACTTTTTCGTGATAAAATGTAGATTTTGGGCAGTAATGGGTGAATGACAGCATATTGGTGGAGCTTTCTCATTTCAAAATGTTCTTCATGTGTGTTTGCATCATTTTCAGGTGAGTTTCACTGCCGCATTATATATTAGGGTAGCGTTCTGGCTTGTTCCGGGTAGTTTTTCATGATAAAATGTAGATTTTGGGCAGTAATGGGTGAATGACAGCATATTGGTGAAGCTTTCTCATTTCAAAATGTTCTTCATGTGTGTTTGCATCCTTTTCAGGTGAGTTTCACTGCCGCATTATATATTAGGGTAGCGTTCCAGCCCGTTCCGGGTACTTTTTCGGGATAAAATGTAGATTTTGGGCAGTAATGGGTGAATGACAGCATATCGGTGGTGCTTTCTCATTTCAAAATGTTCTTCATGTGTGTTTGCATCATTTTCAGGTGAGTTTTGCTGCCATTTTATATATCAGGGAAGCGTTGAAGCCCGTTCTGCGTACTGTTTCGTGATAAAATATGGATTTTGGGCAGTAATGGGTGAATGACGGCATATTGGTGGAGCTTTCTCATTTCAAAATGTTCTTCATGTGTGTTTGCATCATTTTCAGGTGAGTTTCACTGCCGTATTATATATTAGGGTAGCGTTCCAGCCCGTTCCGGGTACTTTTCTGTGATAAAATGTAGATTTTGGGCAGTAATGGGTTCATGACAGCATATTGGTGCACCTTTTTCATTTCAAAATGTTCTTCATGTGTGTTTGCATCATTTTCAGATGAGTTTTGCTGCCGTTTTATATATTAGGGTAGCGTTCTGGCTCGTTCCGGGTAGTTTTTCATGATAAAATGTAGATTTTGGGCAGTAATGGGTTAATGACAGCATATAAGTGCACCTTTCTCATTTCAAAATGTTCTTCATGTGTGTTTGCATCATTTTCAGGTGCGTTTTGCTGCTGTTTTATGTATTAGGGTAGCGTTCCAGCCCGTTCCGGGTACTTTTTCGTGATAAAATGTAGATTTTGGGCAGTAATGGGTTAATGATAGCATATAAGTGGAGCTTTCTCTTTTAAAAATGTTCTTCATGTGTGTTTGCATCATTTTCAGGTGAGTTCTGCTGCCATTTTATATATCACGGTAGCGTTCCGGCCCTTTCTGCGTACTGTTTCGTGACAAAATGTGGATTTTGGGCAGTAATGGGTGAATGACGGCATATTGGTGGAGCTTTCTCATTTCAAAATGTTCTTCATGTGTGTTTGCATCATTTTCAGGTGAGTTTCACTGCCGTATTATATATTAGGGTAGCGTTCCAGCCCGTTCCGGGTACTTTTCCGTGATAAAATGTAGATTTTGGGCAGTAATGGGTTCATGACAGCATATTGGTGCACCTTTTTCATTTCAAAATGTTCTTCATGTGTGTTTGCATCATTTTCAGATGAGTTTTGCTGCCGTTTTATATATTAGGGTAGCGTTCTGGCTCGTTCTGGGTAGTTTTTCATGATAAAATGTAGATTTTGGGCAGTAATGGGTTAATGACAGCATATAAGTGGGGCTTTCTCATTTCAAAATGTTCTCCATGTGTGTTTGCATCATTTTCAGGTGCGTTTTGCTGCTGTTTTATGTATTAGGGTAGTGTTCCAGCCCGTTCCGGGTACTTTTTCGTGATAAAATGTAGATTTTGGGCAGTAATGGGTGAATGACAGCATATCGGTGGAGCTTTCTCATTTCAAACTGTTCTTCATGTGTGTTTGCATCATTTTCAGGTGAGATTTGCTGCCATTTTATATATCAGGGTAGCGTTGCGGCCCTTTCTGCGGACTTTTTCGTGATAAAATGTAGATTTTGAGCAGTAATGGGTGAATGGCAGCATATTGGTGGAGCTTTCTCATTTCAAAATATTCTTCATGTGTGTTTGCATCATTTTCAGGTGAGTTTTGCTGCCGTTTTATATATTAGGGTAGCGTTCTTACTCGTTCCGGGTAGTTTTTCATGATAAAATGTAGATTTTGGGCAGTAATGGGTGAATGACAGCATATTGGTGAAGCTTTCTCATTTCAAAATGTTCTTCATGTATGTTTGCATCATTTTCAGTTGAGTTTCTCTGCCGCATTATATATTAGGGTAGCGTTCCAGCCCGTTCCGGGTACTTTTTCGGGATAAAATGCAGATTTTGGGCAGTAATGGGTGAATGACAGCATATCGGTGGTGCTTTCTCATTTCAAAATGTTCTTCATGTGTGTTTGCATCATTTTCAGGTGAGTTTCACTGCCGCATTATATATTAGGGTAGCGTTCCATCCCGTTCCGGGTACTTTTCGTGATAAAATGTAGATTTTGGGCAGTAATGGGTTCATGACAGCATATTGGTGCACCTTTTTCATTTCAAAATGTTCTTCATGGGTGTTTACATCATTTTCAGTGGAATTTTGCAGCCGTTTTATATATTAGGGTAGCGTTCTGGCTTGTTCCGGGTAGTTTTTCATGATAAAATGTAGATTTTGGGCAATAATGGGTTAATGATTGCATATAAGTGGAGCTTTCTCATTTCAAAATGTTCTTCATGTGTGTTTGCATCATTTTCAGGTGAGTTTTGCTGCCATTTTACATGTCATGGTAGCGTTCCGGCCCGTTCCGTGTACTTTTTCGTGATAAAATGTAGATTTTGGGCAGTAATGGGTGAATGAGAGCATATTGGTGGAGCTTTCTCATTTCAAAATGTTCTTCATGTGTGTTTGCATCATTTTCAGGTGAGTTTCACTGCCGTATTATATATTAGGGTAGTGTTCCAGCCCGTTCCGGGTACTTTTTCGTGATAAAATGTAGATTTTGGGCAGTAATGGGTTCATGACAGCATATTGGTGCACCTTTTTTCATTTCAAAATGTTCTTCATGTGTGTTTACATCATTTTCAGTGGAGTTTTGCTGCCGTTTTCTATGTTAGGGTAGCGTTCCGGCCCGTTCCGGGTACTTTTTCATGATAAAATGTATATTTTGGGCAGTAATGGGTGAATGACGGCATATTGGTGGAGCTTTCACATTTCAAAATATTATTCATGTGTGTCTGCATCATTTTCAGGTGAGTTTTGCTGCCGTTTTATATATTAGGGTAGCGTTCTGGCTCGTTCCGGGTAGTTTTTCATGATAAAATGTAGATTTTTGTTACGCTCACCTGGTGTCCACGGGGGCGTTGATCTGAACTGGGCTGTTGTTACCTCTTCCAGCGACACACGGGGTGCCGAAATGATGGACTGGACCGGACAACCAGCTTAGCTTGTTTTGCCCGTATAAATATTCTTCTGTAATGGAGAAAAGGGAATTAGCCACCTGCGGGGACTGGGCGCCAACCCCACCTTCCCCCACTCCTGCGATCTCTTCCCACAAATTACTTCCGAACTCTTGCTACGTTCTCACCTGATAGTTTGGAAAGATGAGCTCTCCATCCTGCCTCGAGCGCAGGGGCGCGTAGATGACCAGTTACTTCACTGGTGTGGGATGTTGGAGAGTTGCAGAACGGTATTGACTCTGTAAGGAAATAGTTTGAAAAAAAGTTCAAAAACATCTGGCCTTCACTCTGTCCAAATTCCCTAGGTTGCCTTAATAGTTCTTGAGAAGAGTTCCAAGTGGCAACCAGTAAGATGCAGGTAAGTGTTTATGGATTCTATTCAGTTCGATAATGAGGACCTGGTCTAACCTGTGACCCTTTCCTTTTGCAGGCGCTGAATCGGTGGAGGTTCCGGTGATTGCGGCCTCAGGCAGTAACCAGGTAAGTCTGTAGCGGAATTCGGTTTCCCCTACATGCGCTTTTGTGTTGCTTTTGTTTCCCGTTTGGTGCCGGGGTACGGCGGAGAAGCTGTGGAGGCTGCGCCGACCCGAGATGAGGTAAGTACCCCCTGTGGTATCAGGTAAGTCCTGGGGATTGCCTTTATTGTCTGGGAATGCTCCCTTGCTCACCTTATTGTCTTTATTTCCACAGGTGTTGGAGAGCGGCCGCTGGATGCTGAAAAGCGCGATGGAATGCGGAGGATAGCTTCAGGTGAGTTCCCGCGCGGCGCTGCAGGATGCGAAGCGGCGCGCGTCTGATGATTTCTTCCTTCTAGGTCAGAGCAAAGAAGATTCAGGATTCAGGTAAGGAATGCAGGTAAAAACTCTGGTTCTCACCTTCCTTCTGCTTTCTTTCCGGTTTTCAGGAGTTCCGGCATCCAGGCGGGCGTGGCTGAAGACTGGAAGCTGCTGCAGGCACGGTGAGCATTAAGCTGCAGGTGCAGAATAACACGAAGCATGGATTGCTGTCAGGGCGTGGTTTAAATAGACTTGGAAGTAGTTCCAGGTAAGTATCCTTCCGCGGCCCCACCCGAGTAAAAAATAGTTCCTAGGGAAAAATAGTCCCTCCTAGGCCTCGTTTGACTTCTGGTCACTGGCAGCATGGTCTGCCTCAGGTAAGTCCTTGACCATGAGCCTGGCGCCCATGGCGCCAGGACTGATTCTGAACTTATGAGCCTGGCGCCATAGGCGCCAGGACTGCACCCAAATAGCCCCTAATTGTGGTTCATGGGCTTGCATTAAATGGCATGATGCCTGCTTCCGGGGTAGCTGGGCCAAACCTGGTTTCCCGGGGGCAGGCATTGTGACAATTTTGGGCAGTAATGGGTTAATGACAGCATATAAGTGGAGCTTTCTCATTTCAAAATTTTCTTCATGTGTGTTTGCATCATTTTCAGGTGCGTTTTGCTGCTGTTTTATATATTAGGGTAGCGTTCCGGCCCGTTCTGGATACTTTATCGTGATAAAATGTAGATTTTGGGCAGTAATGGGTGAATGAGAAAATATTGATGGAGCTTTCTCATTTTAAAATGTTCTTCATGTGTGTTTGCATCATTATCAGGTGAGTTTTGCTGCCATTTTATATATCAGGGTAGCGTTCTGGCCCGTTCTGCGTACATTTTTGTGATAAAATGTAGATTTTGGGCAGTAATGGGTGAATGGAAGCATATTGGTGGAGCTTTCTCATTTCAAAATGTTCTTCATGTGTGTTTGCATCATTTTTAGGTGAGTTTCACTGGCGTATTATATATTAGGGTAGCGTTCCAGCCCGTTCCGGATACTTTTTCGTGCTAAAATGTAGATTTTGGGCAGTAATGGGTTAATGACAGCATATTGGTGCACCTTTCTCATTTCAAAATGTTCTTCATGTGTGTTTGCATCATTTTTAGGTGAGTTTTGCTGCCATTTCATAAGTTAAGGTACCGTTCCGGCCCGTATCGGGTACTTTTGGTGATAAAATGTAGATTTCGGGCAGTAATGGGTGAATGACAGCATATTGGTGGAGCTTTCTCATTTCAAAATGTTCTTCATGTGTGTTTGCATAATTTTCAGATGATTTTTGCTGCCGTTTTATATATTAGGGTAGCGTTCCGGCCCGTACCGGGTACTTTTTCGTGATAAAATGTAGATTTTGGGCAGTAATGGGTGAATGACAGCATATTGGTGCACCTTTCTCATTTCAAAATGTTCTTCATGTGTGTTTGCATCATTTTCAGGTGAGTTTTGCTGCCGTTGTATATGTTAGGGTAGCGTTATGGCTCGTTCTGGTAGTTTTTCATGATAAAATGTAGATTTTGGGCAGCAATGGGTTAATGGTAGCATATAAGTGGAGCTTTCTCATTTCAAAATGTTCTTCATGTGTGTTTGCATGATTTTCAGGTGAGTTTTGCTGCCATTTAATATATCACGTTAGCGTTCCGGCCGGTTCCGCGTACTGTTTCGTGATAATATGTAGATTTTGGGCAGTAATGGGTGAATGACAGCATATTGGTGGAGCTTTCTCATTTCAAAATGTTCTTCATGTGTGTTTGCATCATTTTCAGGTGAGTTTCACTGCCGTATTATATATTAGGGTAGCGTTCCAGCCCGTTCCGGGTACTTTTCCGTGATAAAATGTAGATTTTGGGCAGTAATGGGTTCATGACAGCATATTGGTGCACCTTTTTCATTTCAAAATGTTCTTCATGTGTGTCTACATCATTTTCAGTGGAGTTTAGCTGCCGTTTTATATCTTAGGGTAGCGTTCCGGCCCGTTCCGGGTACTTTTTCATGATAAATTGCATATTTTGGGCAGTAATGGGTTAATGACAGCATATAAGTGGAACTTTCTCATTTCAAAATGTTCTTCATGTGTGTTTGCATCATTTTCAGGTGCGTTTTGCTGCTGTTTTATGTATTAGGGTAGCGTTCCAGCCCGTTCCGGGTACTTTTTCGTGATAAAATGTAGATTTTGGGCAGTAATGGGCGAATGACAGCATATCGGTGGAGCTTTCTCATCTCAGAATGTTCTTCATGTGTGTTTGCATCATTTTCAGGTGAGTTTTGCTGCCATTTTATATATTAGGGTAGCGTTCCAGCCCGTTCCGGGTACTTTTCCGTGATAAAATGTAGATTTTGGGCAGTAATGGGTTCATGACAGCATATTGGTGCACCTTTTTCATTTCAAAATGTTCTTCATGTGTGTCTACATCATTTTCAGTGGAGTTTTGCTGCCGTTTTACATCTTAGGGTAGCGTTCCGGCCCGTTCCGGGTACTTTTTCATGATAAATTGCATATTTTGGGCAGTAATGGGTGAATGACGGCATATTGGTGGAGCTTTCTCATCTCAGAATGTTCTTCATGTGTGTTTGCATCATTTTCAGGTGAGTTTTGCTGCCATTTTATATATTAGGGTAGCGTTCCAGCCCGTTCCGGGTACTTTTCCGTGATAAAATGTAGATTTTGGGCAGTAATGGGTTCATGACAGCATATTGGTGCACCTTTTTCATTTCAAAATGTTCTTCATGTGTGTTTGCATCATTTTCAGATGAGTTTTGCTGCCGTTTTATATATTAGGGTAGCGTTCTGGCTCCTTCCGGGTAGTTTTTCATGATAAAATGTAGATTTTGGGCAGTAATGGGTTAATGACAGCATATAAGTGGAACTTTCTCATTTCAAAATGTTCTTCATGTGTGTTTGCATCATTTTCAGGTGCATTATTTTGCTGCTGTTTTATGTATTAGGGTAGCGTTCCAGCCCGTTCCGGGTACTTTTTCGTGATAAAATGTAGATTTTGGGCAGTAATGGGTGAATGACAGCATATCGGTGGAGCTTTCTCATCTCAGAATGTTCTTCATGTGTGTTTGCATCATTTTCAGGTGAGTTTTGCTGCCATTTTATATATCAGGGTAGCGTTGCAGCCCGTTCCGGGTACTTTTTCGTGATACAATGTAGATTTTGGGCAGTAATGGGTTCATGACAGAATATTGGTGCACCTTTTTCATTTCAAAATGTTCTTCATGTGTGTTTACATCATTTTCAGTGGAGTTTTGCAGCAGCCGTTTTATATATTAGGGTAGCGTTCTGGCTCGTTCCGGGTAGTTTTTCATGATAAAATGTAGATTGCAGTAATGGGTTAATGATAGCATATAAGTGGAGCTTTCTCATTTCAAAATGTTCTTCATGTGTGTTTGCATCATTTCAGGTGAGTTTTGCTGCCATTTTATATATCACGGTAGCGTTCCGGCCCGTTCCGTGTACTTTTTCATGATAAAATGTAGATTTTGGGCATTAATGGGTGAATGAACGCATATTGGTGGAGCTTTCTCATTTCAAAATGTTCTTCATGTGTGTTTGCATCATTTTCAGGTGAGTTTCACTGCCGTATTATATATTAGGGTAGCGTTCCAGCCCGTTCCGGGTACTTTTTCGTGATAAAATGTAGATTTTGGGCAGTAATGGGTTCATGACAGCATATTGGTGCACCTTTTTTATTTCAAAATGTTCTTCATGTGTGTTTACATCATTTTCAGTGGAGTTTTGCAGCAGCCGTTTTATATATTAGGGTAGCATTCTGGCTCGTTCCGGGTAGTTTTTCATGATAAAATGTATATTTTGGGCAGTAATGGGTGAATGACGGCATATTGGTGGAGCTTTCACGTTTCAAAATGTTCTTCATGCGTGTTTGCATAATTTTCATTTGATTTTTGCTGCCATTTTATATATCACGGTACCGTTCCGGCCCGTGTCGGGTACTTTTGGTGATAAAATGTAGATTTTGGGCAGTAATGGGTGAATGACAGCATATTGGTGGAGCTTTCTCATTTCAAAATGTTCTTCATGTGTGTTTGCATAATTTTCAGATGATTTTTGCTGCTGTTTTATATATTAGGGTAGTGTTCTGGCCCGTTCCGGGTACTTTTTCGTGATAAAATGTAGATTTTGGGCATTAATGGGTGAATGACAGCATATTGGTGGAGCTTTCTCATTTCAAAATGTTCTTCATGTGTGTTTGCATCATTTTCAGGTGAGTTTCACTGCCGTATTATATATTAGGGTAGCGTTCCAGCCCGTTCCGGGTACTTTTCCGTGATATCATGTAGATTTTGGGCAGTAATGGGTTCATGACAGCATATTGGTGCACCTTTTTCATTTCAAAATGTTCTTCATGTGTGTTTACATCATTTTCAGTGGAGTTTTGCTGCCGTTTTATATGTTAGGGTAGCGTTCCGGCCCATTGTGGGTACTTTTTTGTGATAAAATGTATATTTTGGGCAGTAAAGGGTGAATGACGGCATATTGGTGGAGCGTGCACATTTCAAAATGTTCTTCATGTGTGTTTGCATCATTTTCAGAGGAGTTTTGCTGCCGTTTTATATATTAGGGTAGCGTTCTGGCTCGTTCCGGGTAGTTTTTCGTGATAAAATGTATATTTTGGGCAGTAATGGGTTAATGACAGCATATAAGTGGAGCTTTCTCATTTAAAAATGTTCTTCATGTGTGTTTGCATCATTTTCAGGTGCGTTTTGCTGCTGTTTTATGTATTAGGGTAGCGTTCCAGCCCGTTCCAGGTACTTTTTCGAGATAAAATGTAGATTTTGGGCAGTAATGGGTGAATGACAGCATATCGGTGGAGCTTTCTCATTTCAAATTGTTCTTCTTGTGTGTTTGCATCATTTTCAGGTGAGTTTTGCTGCCATTTTATATATCAGTGTAGCGTTCCAGCCCGTTCCGGGTACTTTTTCGTGATAAAATGTAGATTTTGGGCAGTAATGGGTTCATGACAGCATATTGGTGCACCTTTTTCATTTCAAAATGTTCTTCATGTGTGTTTACATCATTTTCAGTGGAGTTTTGCAGCCGTTTTGTATATTAGGGTAGCGTTCTGGCTCGTTCCGGGTAGTTTTTCATGATAAAATGTAGATTTTGGGCAGTAATGGGTTAATGATAGCATATAAGTGGAGCTTTCTCATTTTAAAATGTTCGTCATGTGTGTTTGCATCATTTTCAGGTGAGTTTTACTGCCGCATTACATATTAGGGTAGCGTTCTAGCCCGTTCCGGGTACTTTTTCGTGATAAAATGTAGATTTTGGGCAGTAATGGGTTCATGACAGCATATTGGTGCACCTTTTTCATTTCAAAATGTTCTTCATGTGGGTTTACATCATTTTCAGTGGAGTTTTGCAGCCGTTTTATATATTAGGGTAGCGTTCTGGCTCGTTCCGGGTAGTTTTTCATGATAAAATGTAGATTTTGGGCAGTAATGGGTTAATGATAGCATATAAGTGGAGCTTTCTCATTTCAAAATGTTCTTCATGTGTGTTTGCATCATTTTCAGGTGAGTTTTGCTGCCATTTTATATATCACGGTAGCATTCCGGCCCGTTCCGTGTACTTTTTCGTGATAAAATGTAGGTTTTGGGCAGTAATGGGTGAATGACAGCATATTGGTGGAGCTTTCTCATTTCAAAATGTTCTTCATGTGTGTTTACATCATTTTCAGTGGAGTTTTGCTGCTCTTTTCTATGTAAGGGTAGCGTTCCGGGTACTTTTTCGTGATAAAATGTATATTTTGGGCAGTAATGGGTGAATGACGGCATATTGGTGGAGCTTTCACATTTCAAAATATTCTTCATGTGTGTTTGCATCATTTTCAGGTGAGTTTTGCTGCCGTTTTATATATTAGGGTAGCGTTCTGGATCGTTCCGGGTAGTTTTTCATGATAAAATGTAGATTTTGGGCAGTAATGGGTTAATGACAGCATATAAGTGGAGCTTTCTCATTTCAAAATGTTCTTCATGTGTGTTTGCATGATTTTCAGGTGCGTTTTGCTGCTGTTTTATATATTAGGGTAGCGTTCCGGCCCGTTCTGGGTACTTTATCGTGATAAAATGCAGATTGTGGGCAGTAATGGGTGAATGACAGCATATTGATGGAGCTTTCTCATTTTAAAATGTTCTTCATGTGTGTTTGCATCATTTTCAGGTGAGTTTTGCTGCCATTTTATATATCAGGGTAGCGTTCTGGCCCGTTCCGCGTACCTTTTCGTGATAAAATGTAGATTCTGTGCAGTAATGGGTGAATGACAGCATATTGGTGGAGCTTTCTCATTTCAAAATGTTCTTCATGTGTGTTTGCATCATTTTTAGGTGAGTTTCACTGGCGTATTATATATTAGGGTAGCTTCCAGCCCGTTCCGGATACTTTTTTCGTGATAAAATGTAGATTTTGGGCAGTAATGGGTTAATGACAGCATATTGGTGCACCTTTTTCATTTCAAAATGTTCTTCATGTGTGTGTACATCATTTTCAGTGGAATCTTGCTGCCATTTTATATATTAAGGTAGCTTTCCGGCCCGTTCCAGGTACTTTTTCGTGATATAATGTAGATTTTGGGCAGTAATGGGTTCATGACAGCATATAGGTGCACCTTTTTCATTTCAAAATGTTCTTCATGTTTGTTTGCATCATTTTCAGTGGAGTTTTGCTGCCATTTTATATATTAGGGTAGCGTTCCGGCCCGTTCCGTGTACTTTTTGGTGATAAAATGTATATTTTGGGCAGTAATGAGTTAATGACAGCATATTGGTGCACCTTTGTCATTTCAAAATGTTCTTCATGTGTGTTTGCATCATTTTCAGTGGAGTTTTGCTGCTGTTTTATAAGTTAGGGTAGCGTTCCGGCCCCTTCCGGGTACTTTTTCGTGATAAAATGTATATTTTGGGCAGTAATGAGTTAATGACAGCATATTGGTGCACCTTTCTCATTTCAAAATGTTCTTCATGTGTATTTGCATCATTTTCAGTGGAATTTTGCTGCCGTTTTATATGTTAGGGTAGCGTTCCGGCCCGTTCCGGGTACTTTTTGGTGATAAAATGTAGATTTTGGGCAGTAATGGGTTAATGGCAGTATATTGGTGCACCTTTCTCATTTCAAAATGTTCTTCATGTGTGTTTGCATCATTTTCAGTGGAGTTTTGCTGCTGTTTTATATGTTAGGGTAGCGTTCCGGCCCGTTCTGGGTACTTTTTCGTGATAAAATGCATATTTTGGGCAATAATGGGTTAATGACAGCATATTGGTGCACCTTTCTCATTTCATAATGTTCTTCATGTGTGTTTACATCATTTTCAGTGGAGTTTTTCTGCCGTTTTATATGTTAGGGTAGCGTTCCGGCCGGTTCCGGGTATTTTTTCGTGATAAAATGTATATTTTGGGCAGTAATGGATTAATGACAGCATATTGGTGTACCTTTGTCATTTTAAAATTTTCTTCATGTGTGTTTGTATCATTTTCAGGTGAGTATTGCTGCCGTTTTATATATTAGGGTAGCGTTCCGGCTCGTTCTGGGTAGTTTTTTGTGGAGATTTTGGGCAGTAATGGGTTAATGACAGCATAATGGTGGGGCTTTCTCATTTCAAAATGTTCTTCATGTGTGTTTGCATCATTTTCAGGTGAGTTTTGCTGCCATTTTATATATTAAGGTAGCGTTCCGGCCCGTTCCAGGTACTTTTTCGTGATAAAATGTAGATTTTGGGCAGTAATGGGTTAATGACATCACATTGGTGCACCTTTCCCATTTTAAAATATTCTTCATGTGTGTGTGTGCATCATTTTCAGTGGACTTTCACTGCCATTTTAACGGGGAAATTCATAGAAATTCGCGCACAAGTGGCGCACGCGGCTGGCGCACAGTGTGCGCGTGCGAATGTCTGCGCCAGCCGCGTGCTCTAAAATCGATTTCCGCGCACAGCGTATTCATGGATTTTAGACTCCAAAACCAGCCATGGTGCACATTGGCGCAGCGACCATGCAGCCGCGCCAGTTACGCCCCCAAGAACGCCCCTCCTGCAGGGAAAAGCCATCAAAATCCCCAATCTAGCGCAAAGGGCTGCGCTAACCCTGTAACAGCATGGCAAGCGGGGAACGTGTATTACTGGGGTTCCCGGGAAGTTTCACACGCGATAGGCCCTGTGCAAGTAGGGTATGTGTATTACTGGGGTTCGCGGGAAGTTTCACACGCGATTGGAGCAGGGTACGTGTATTTCGGGGGTGCGTGGGAAGTTTCACACGCAATTGGCCCTGTGCGAGTGGGGTACGTGTATTACTGGGGTTCGCGGGAAGTTTCACATGCGATTGGAGCAGGGTACGTGTATTTCGGGGGTGCGCGGGAAGTTTCACACACGATTGGCCCTGTGCGAGTGGGTTACGTGTATTACTGGGGTTTGCGGGAAGTTTCAAACGCGATTGGAGCAGGGTACGTGTATTTCGGGGGTGCGCGGGAAGTTTCACACGCGATTGGCCTTGTGCGAGTGGGGTACGTGTATTACTGGGGTTTGCGGGAAGTTTCACACGCGATTGGAGCAGGGTACTTGTTTTTCGGGGGTGCGCGGGAAGTTTCACACGCGATTGGCCCTGTGCGAGTGGGGTACGTGTATTACTGGGGTTCGCGGGAAGTTTCACACGCGATTGGAGCCGGGTACGTGTATTCCTGGGGTGCGCGGAAGTTTCACATGCGATTTTGCTGTCAGAGCGGGGTACGTGAATTTCGGGGGTGCGCAGGGAGTCCTACACGTGAATTGGCAGTGTGGGTCCTCCCAGGTGTTCCTGTTATGACTAATAAACAAAACTTTACTGAGAGAGCCCGTGTGAGGATTACATAGAAACAAAAAAAGGTCTCTCACCTGGGAAATGGAACCAGGGATGATGAGGTTCGATGACAAATAGAATTCCCCCCGAGAAACTCCCAGTGAACCGGCACAAAGGCCAGGGCAGAGGAAGGTTCCCAGGGAAACCCTCTTGGGGAATAAAACCCTGTGGAGCTGCTAGAGAACGTAGACTCCTTGAGAAGTCCCGTGGATGTAGGTGAAGCTATCCCGGGAGTTTCGGAGATGACTGGTCGTGTCTTTAGAAGATCGGGGCCAGAGCAACAATGCCAGGCCGGCTGATGAAAGATAGAGAGACAGAATGATTAGTCTTAAAGTTGCCTAGACATTAGATAGATACCCCTGAAGCAGGAATCTTACCAAAGGATCCGTTGGTAACACGGCCTTGAAATGTGAATAGTAGATGACCAGGGATGGAACAAGAGACTGGGCACGCTAGACAAAGCAGAGCAAGGCACAAGGATGGTAAACACACTAACGAAAGGAAAACTCGGAGCCACCTGTAATCAAGGATAAGACCTGAAGGCAATCTTACCGAGAACGACCAGAAACCCTCAGAATGATTAGAGGTAACCGATGTCCAGAAGGAATGAAGTCAAAAGGTGGTGGATCTGAGTTATAAAACAAAAACTAAACTAAGAATCCACAGGTGAAGAGACCAAAACCCCTCTTAATGCTCCAAGCTAAACAAGTGCCTACCACTAGGGAACCAAGCCGGAAGGAGACGGTGGCAGGAAACAACTTCTTCAATGATTGGTAGCTGAGAACTCACGAGACTGAAAGGCACCGAGACGTCCTAAACCACAAACACACATCAAAAACAAAGGTCTGTAAAGATCAAAGGGAGCACAGTCGTAGTTATTAGAAGCTAACAAAGGCAAGGCAGAAGAGAGGGAGTAAGAGATTCCCTAACACGAACTCACGTAGCGTTCGCCAGCTCCTTGGAGAGTAGCAACGCGTCCTCGTTCGGGACGAGCAGGTTGATAAGCCGTCGGCATTCCGTCCCGGAGACATCGCAAAGCATGATGGGGCGCAACAACTAGACCGCCACACACACTGTAGCGGTCCGCAAGGTCCGCCATGTTGGAATCAGGCATGTCCGTGCCTCCCGCCATGTCGAAGTCAGGCATCGCACTGTGGGCAACGCGATTTGCCGTGACAGTATGCCCCCCCTTAGGGTTGGCACCTCCCGGCTTGCCTGGATGTCTCGTATGAAATCTTTTAATCAGCCGAGGAGCGCGGACGGCAGATACTGGTTCCCAGGTACGATCAGCGGGCGAGTACCCCTTCCAATCAATTAGGTACTGAAGACGACCCCGGTGATATCGGGAGTCGCAAATTTCTTTGACTTCAAATTCAGGCCCTGAATTGGGAATTATGGGCGCAGGACAGTCTGTAACCGTGGGATGGAAGGCACTGCGATTATCGGGCTTCAATTGTGACACATGAAAAACTGGGTGTATTCTTGACCAGGAATCAGGTAAACAGAGTTTGAAAGCCGCGGAACCTATGGCGGCGATTACTCGGAAGGGACCAAAATATCGAGGAGAGAGTTTAGACGGAACAATATGTCTAGGTAGAAACCTTGAAGAAAGCCATACCCGATCTCCGGGTTTGATAACAGGTGCTGGGGTGCGATGACGATCAGCGAAGTATTTTCTCCTGTCCTGGGAATGACGTAGAGCGATAACCGCGGAGCGGTGTCCTTGACGGATTTGTTCCATGAGTTTGTTTAAGTCTGGGAATTTAGTGTCAGACCTCTTCATAGTGGGAAAAGATGTTGGACTGAATCCAAAAGAGCACTGAAAAGGAGATGTACGTATGGCCGAATGGTAAGAGTTATCATACGCGAACTCAGCTAGGGGCAGGAGGTCCTTCCAATCGTCCAGAGCCGCCGAGATGTAATTTCTGAGGTATCCTTCTAATGTTTGATTTAGTCTTTCTGTTTGACCATTCGATTGGGGGTGGTAGCCAGAACTAAGAGCCCTGGATACCCCCAGAAACCGACAAACGAGTTTCCAATATCGGGACGTGTACTGTGGACCTCTGTCCGATATGATTGTTTCAGGTAGGCCATGAAGGGTAAAAACATGTCTGATGAAAATACGTGCCATTTGAGCTGCAGAGGGAATCCCAATCAAGGGAACAAAATGCGCCAGTTTTGTCAATGTGTCAATAGTGACCATAATAGTATTATAGCCCTGAGATTGGGGCAGATCTACGATGAAGTCTGTGGTTATGATTTGCCATGGACGGGAAGGCAAGGGCATTCTGACCAGTTCTCCCAAGGGTGTTTGCCTGGGTATCTTATTTTGTAAGCACGTGGGACATGAGCTCACATATTCCTTGGTGTCCCTTCGAACAGCAGGCCACCAAAAGAAACGTGAAACAAGATCCAATGTGGAGGTGAAGCCTCGATGTCCTGCTACCTTGGATTTATGGCACATGTCCAAAACCTCCTTCTGAAGAGAACGAGTCGGAATGTAGGCCCTTTGTTCCATGAAATAACATCCATCCTCCTCTACCAGAACTGATCGGTTAGACAATGAAAGTGACTTCTTTGCAATGGAATCAGATTGAGCTCTAAGGCGAGACAGGAAATCTGGAGCTGCCACCACTCCCATGGTCAATGGTGGAAATATAGGTTCTGATCTGAAAGGACTGTCAATAGGATGGTCCTTGCGAGACAAGGCATCAGCTCTTAGATTCTCCCTTCCAGGAATAAACGAAAACGTAATCCTGAAAGGAGAAAAAAAATGAGCCCATCGTGCCTGACGACTGTTACAGGTTTGAGCGTATTGAAGAATTCGGAGATTATGATGGTCTGTCCTTACTTCGACCGAGAATTTGGCTCCTAAGAGTAAATGTCGCCATTCCTCAAAGGCTCGCTTGATGGCGAGAAGTTCCTTCTCCAGGACCGTGTAGTGGATCTCAGAAGGCAAAAGAGTTTTGGAAAGAAAAGCAACAGGTCTCTCCTGCTCAAGGTCGTCCGGTTGTAGTAGGACGGCGCCTAAAGCATGTTGGGAGGCATCAGTCTCCACGATGAATCTTCGATTTTGGTTCGGCGTTAGAAGAATCGGTGCTGATGTAAATAACTTCTTAAGTCTGTCAAAGGCTTGATCGGTAGCTGCCGACCAGACAAACATGACTCCTTTCTTAAGAAGATTGGTAAGTGGCTGAGTAAGTTTTGAGAATTCAGGTATGAATCTCCGATAGAAATTTGCGAACCCTATAAAGCGTTGAATTTCTTTAACAGACGCGGGTGTAGGCCAGTCTCGTACCGCCAAGACTTTTTCTGGGTCCATTGCTATCCCCTGGGCGGATAAAACGTATCCCAAGTAAGTAACTTTGGGTTGATGAAAGGAACACTTCTCGGGGTTACAGAACAAATGATTTTGTTGTAGACGTCGAAGCACCTCTTGAACGTGCGGTATGTGGTCTTGTATGGAGGAGGAAAAAATCAAAATGTCGTCCAAGTACACCACCATACTGTGTAAGAGAAGGTCAGAAAAAAGATGATCCATAAAGCGTTGGAAAACAGCAGGGGCGTTGGATAGCCCAAACGGCATGACCCTGTACTGATAATGCCCAAACGGCGTTCTAAAAGCCGTCTTCCATTCGTCCCCGGGCTTTATCCGTATCAGGTGGTATGCTCCTTTTAAGTCCAACTTTGTATATATAGTAGCCCCTTTAACTGCTTCAAGGATGTCAGGGATGAGTGGCATGGGGTATTTGTCGGGCACAGTGATCTTGTTCAAACCGCGGAAGTCTATACAGGGTCGTAATTCCTTAGAATTCTTCTTGGCTATAAAGAACAAAGAGGCGGCAGCTGGGGATGTAGATTCTGTTATCAGTCCATTCTTCAAATTGGAGCGAAGATACTCACGTAGAACCTCTTTTTCCGTGTTAGACAGAATATACATACGGCCAAAGGGAAGCGGTTGATCAGGTATCAAATCTATAGCACAGTCGTCTCTCCTGTGGGGAGGCAACTGGTTAAACTCCGAGGACAGAAATACGTCCTGAAAACTCTCGTAAACTTCAGGGAGGCCTGCGATCTGATTGAGAGAACGTACCCCTTTTGTATTATTCGAGGAAGGAGAAGATTCTATGGCGACCCTTTGGTGATTTCCTATGCAGTGTGTCAGACAGAACTCTGAACCAAGAAAGAAAGACCCAGCGGTCCAGTTGATAAACGGATTATGTTTCCTGAGCCAAGGTAATCCTAAGATCACCGGATGATGAGCTGCTCGTATGATATCTAGAGTTAGAATCTCCTGATGGGTAGAAATGGACATTTGAATTGCTGCGGTCTGTTCTTTGATGGGACCCGAGATCAGCGGGCTTCCATCCACACTTTCAACCGGGATCGGTTCCTCTTTAGGGAAACGTGGAATCTTTAAAGAAGCAGCCCAGTGGTCGTCCACGAAATTACCCGCAGCCCCACTATCAATTAGGGCCGGAACGTCCTGTAAGATGAGACTTCCGATTGTGAAGGAAACCTTTAATACCAACATATTGGTGGTTGAAAGGTTGGTGCAATAGAAAGAATGTGAAGTATATGAGGAACCTTGATCAGACTTAGGTTCCCGGATCGTGGTTCCTCTTACGACCGGGCGTTGGCGTTTCCCGACCGCCGAACTGGAGCAATAGGACATTCTTGGACAGAGTGGGAGCTGGCGCCACAGTACATACACAGTCCCAGGCTTCGTCTGCGGTTTCTCTCCTCTGGACTCAAAGGTCCACGAGACGCTGAACCAAGTTGCATAGGTTCCTCTGTTGGCGGGGGTTTAGAGGCTGAGGGGACAAAGGATGTCCTTGCGAACCTACCCTTTCTCCTTTCAGTCATCCTCTCCTTCATACGATAATCGATCTGCATCACTAGGGCGATGAACTCTGTGAGAGTGGTGGGACGTGGAACTCTGGAGACCTCGTCCTTGAGATCTTCTGATAAACCCCTCCTAAATAATGTGACCTGCGCATCGTCCGACCATGTGGTCTCACTGGCCATTTGTTTAAATTTTGTGATATACGCCAGTATGTCCAGATTGCCCTGCTTGAGATCCAATAGATGTTCTTGTGAAGCAACCCTGATCTCCTGTCGCCCAAACATAGTACGAACGCTATTGCAGAAGGCGGTGTAGGAGTCCAATAACGGGTTATTATTTGTAACTAAAGGAGTAACCCAAGCCAATGCGGGTCCTACCATCTGAGATACCATGTAGCCAACCCGATCCCGGTCTGTATGAAAGAAATGTTCTTTAAATGCGAATTGCACCGCACATGCCTCAAGGAACTCCTTCACCCTATGCGGGTTTCCATCGAATTGCCCTCCCGGAAGACGTCCGGGAGGAACCTCGGAACAATGGGGGATGCGAGATATATTGGCTTGTTGTGCAATCTGTTGAGACGCATGCTGCTGCTGCTGTCTCAAGGAGGTGTTGTCTTGTTGCAATTGCTGAACCTCGTTAGTCAGGGATTGCACTGCAGCAATCAATTGTTGAATCTGCTGCTGCTGTGGATCCATCCTAGACTTATAGTCGAAATGTATTCCTCACCCGGGGCAAGTGAAAACAGTGTCACTTCTTATTTCGGGCGTTGCTAACTGTTATGACTAATAAACAAAACTTTACTGAGAGAGCCTGTGTGAGGATTACATAGAAACAAAAAAAGGTCTCTCACCTGGGAAATGGAACCAGGGATGATGAGGTTCGATGACAAATAGAATTCCCCCCGAGAAACTCCCAGTGAACCGGCACAAAGGCCAGGGCAGAGGAAGGTTCCCAGGGAAACCCTCTTGGGGAATAAAACCCTGTGGAGCTGCTAGAGAACGTAGACTCCTTGAGAAGTCCCGTGGATGTAGGTGAAGCTATCCCGGGAGTTTCGGAGATGACTGGTCGTGTCTTTAGAAGATCGGGGCCAGAGCAACAATGCCAGACCGGCTGATGAAAGATAGAGAGACAGAATGATTAGTCTTAAAGTTGCCTAGACATTAGATAGATACCCCTGAAGCAGGAATCTTACCAAAGGATCCGTTGGTAACACGGCCTTGAAATGTGAATAGTAGATGACCAGGGATGGAACAAGAGACTGGGCACGCTAGACAAAGCAGAGCAAGGCACAAGGATGGTAAACACACTAACGAAAGGAAAACTCGGAGCCACCTGTAATCAAGGATAAGACCTGAAGGCAATCTTACCGAGAACGACCAGAAACCCTCAGAATGATTAGAGGTAACCGATGTCCAGAAGGAATGAAGTCAAAAGGTGGTGGATCTGAGTTATAAAACAAAAACTAAACTAAGAATCCACAGGTGAAGAGACCAAAACCCCTCTTAATGCTCCAAGCTAAACAAGTGCCTACCACTAGGGAACCAAGCCGGAAGGAGACGGTGGCAGGAAACAACTTCTTCAATGATTGGTAGCTGAGAACTCACGAGACTGAAAGGCACCGAGACGTCCTAAACCACAAACACACATCAAAAACAAAGGTCTGTAAAGATCAAAGGGAGCACAGTCGTAGTTATTAGAAGCTAACAAAGGCAAGGCAGAAGAGAGGGAGTAAGAGATTCCCTAACACGAACTCACGTAGCGTTCGCCAGCTCCTTGGAGAGTAGCAACGCGTCCTCGTTCGGGACGAGCAGGTTGATAAGCCGTCGGCATTCCGTCCCGGAGACATCGCAAAGCATGATGGGGCGCGACAACTAGACCGCCACACACACTGTAGCGGTCCGCAAGGTCCGCCATGTTGGAATCAGGCATGTCCGTGCCCCCCGCCATGTCGAAGTCAGGCATCGCACTGTGGGCAACGCGATTTGCCGTGACAGTTCCCTCTACACCCTCCACGGCCCCTGCAGGCAGCCCACACCACATGGGACTACCCTGCACCCCTGGTCATGTCCCGCAGGCAGCCCATCCACTGTGGGCATGCCCCCCAGCCACGCCACATGTCACCTTGCACTACTGATCACCAACTCATGTCCCCTTGCACCCACCCCCCAGCACTGAGGGGCACCTGCCAGCAGGCCCCCACTCATGTCCCCCTGCACCCCTACCCCCCAGCACTGAGGGGCACCTGCCAGCAGGCCCCCACTCATGTCCCCCTGCACCCCCACCCCCCAGCACTGAGGGGCACCTGCCAGCAGGCCCCCACTCATGTCCCCTTGCACCCCCAACCCCCAGTACTGTGGGGCACCTGCCAGCAGGCCCCCACCCGTATCCCCTTGCACCCCCTGCACTGAGGGGCACCTGCCAGCAGGCCCCCACTCATGTCCCCTTGCACCCCCACCCCCCAGCACTGAGGGGCACCTGCCAGCAGGCCCCCACTCATGTCCCCTTGCACCCCCACCCCCCAGCACTGAGGAGCACCTGCCAGCAGGCCCCTACTCATGTTCCACTCATGTCCCCCTGCACCCCCACCCCCCAGCACTGAGGGGCACCTGCCAGCAGGGCCCCACTCATGTCCCACTCATGTCCCCTTGCACCCCCAGCACTGAGGGGCACCTGCCAGCAGGCCCCCACTCATGTCCCCTTGTACCCCCACCCCCCAGCACTGAGGGGCACCTGCCAGCAGGCCCCCACTCATGTCCCACTCATGTCCCCTGTACCCCCACCCCCCCCGCAGTGTCGGGCACCTGCCAGCAGGCCCCCATTCATGTCCCCCTGCACCCCCAGCCCCCAGCACTGAGGGGCACCTGCCAGCAGGCCCCCACTCATGTCCCACTCATGTCCCCTTGCACCCCCATGTGCCAGCACTGAGGGGCACCTGCCAGCAGGCCCCCACTCATGTCCCACTCATGTCCCCTTGCACCCCCACCCCATAGCACTGAGGGGCACCTGCCAGCAGGCCCCCACTCATGTCCCCTTGCACCCCCACCCCCCACACTGAGGGGCACTTGCCAGCAGGCCCCCACTCATGTCCCCTTGCACCCCCACCCCCAGCACTGAGGGGCACCTGCCAGCAGGCCCCCACTCATGTCCCACTCATGTCCCCCTGCACCCCCACCCCCCAGCACTGAGGGGCACCTGCCAGCAGGCCCCCACTCGTGCCCCACTCATGTCCCCTTGCACCCCCAGCACTGAGGGGCACCTGCCAGCAGGCCCCCACTCATGTCCCCTTGCACCCCCACCCCCCAGCACTGAGGAGCACCTGCCAGCAGGCCCCCACTCATGTCCCACTCATGTCCCCCTGCACCCCCACCCCCCAGCACTGAGAGGCACCTGCCAGCAGGCCCCCACTCATGTCCCCTTGCACCCCCACCCCCCAGCACTGAGGGGCACCTGCCAGCAGGCCCCCACTCATGTCCCACTCATGTCCCCTTGTACCCCCACCCCCAGCACTGAGGGGCACCTGCCAGCAGGCCCCCACTCATGTCCCACTAATGTCCCCTTGCACCCCCACCCCCCAGCACTGCGGGGCAACTGCCAGCAGGCCCCCACTCATGTCCCCTTGCACCCCCACCCCCCAGCACTGAGGGGCACCTGCCAGCAGGCCCCCACTCATGTCCCACTCATGTCCCCCTGGACCCCCACCCCCCAGCAGTGAAATGCCGATCTCATGACACAAACCAAAAGTCAACTATGTACATCAACACATGTCCGTCACATTTTCACATACATCAACCCAATGAGCGAATCCCATACATGGAACTAAAAAATGAAACTGTATTATGTACATAAAATCTAAAATTAAATGAAAGCATACCAAAATATGAAACATGAAATGAAAAGCATGTGAAAAAGATGATTGAATGAAAATGATAACCAATCCAAAAAAATAAGAAAGAAAAACAGTCCAAAGTCACCCTCCAACAACGCAAATCCAAAGGAAATGTAAAAAAAAAATCTCTATTGCTTCATGTTCATAATAAAAAAAAGAGAAATCAATCCATAGTCCAACTATTTACAATCCATTGTCCGGAAAAAATAAATCCATTGCTCCATGTCCATAAAGCAAAAAAAAAAAGAAAAAATGAATACATGATGAAACTATATACAATCCATTGTCCAAAGATGTAAGGGTCCATGATCCCAACCAAACAAATTAAACCTACCTAACAAACTACCTAAAAATATAACTATATACAAATTTGTGTGGCATTGTCCATTGACCACAAATAAAAGGAAAACGAAAAGGAAACCTAACTCTAAAAACTATTTACAAGGGCAGCGGTCTAGTCCGACGGCTCACTTTTGGATGTCCCGGGCCAGGGCATCATCGAACTCCTGCTCAATGTCCTGGAGGCGGTGCTCTTCCAAGGCCCCGAGGGTTCGCAGGGACGACGACATGTTCTCCCCCAACTCCCTGTGAATTGCCTCGAGACACTTGGCCTCAGGGCCCTTCGCGTGGAGTTCTCCGCCCTGACCATCGTGAGCCATGTCTCTTCTGCCCGGTGCCGCTCCGCATCTATAGCATGGCCTAACCGCTGCCACATGGAAGCCACTTCCAGTCCTGGGTCCTCCTGCCCTCTGGCCGATGCCTGCCCCTCCGATGTCGAAGGCCCCGAGCCATGATGGCTCCAACCTTGTTGCTGCTGTTGCTGTGCCTCTGCCTGTGCCCTGGCTCTTGCTGCCTGCACATCCTCCTCCGGCTGGGGTGCAGTTGTTGAGGTGGCCACCCCTGCTGGACGTCCGACTCCCGACTGTGGCAGGGGTGTGTCCTCCACCAGCTTGGCCGCAGGGTCAGAGGCAGCTCCACAGGGTACCCAGGTGATACATGGGTGGGAAGATGGCATGGAGGACGACTGGCACGTAGGGGGTTCAGGTGAGGAGGGGGTCGCAAGGAGGTCCAGCACACAGAGGAATCCAGCACTGGTGACCTGTCCCAGCAGGTCAACGCGGTCAAAGAGGCACCCGAGATGACGTGCTGTCTCTTCACGAAAACACTGCACGTCACCTGGCATGCCCCGTTGACACAACGCTATCCCGGCCAGGACAGGCTCAACACGGTCCCGGATAGCCACGTCCGCAGGGAGAGGAAGGCCAGTTGTTGTGCGCTCATCCCCTCCCTGAAAACGGGTCTGGACGTAGGCATCCCTGCTGGTGCCAGATGATGCAGTGACAGGATCAGGCTAAGTCTGGGCAAGTCTCTCGCAACCAGGACTAAGGTCTGGCAGAGAGACTCCCAGGACCCCCCTTGTTAATTTGTGACAGGATCAGGGACAGGATTGCACACAGGCACCTCTGCGGCGGCCTGTGCTGCCTCCTGTCCCTGGTCCTGCACTGCACCACTAGCACCAGTGGAATCCCCACCTCCAGACCCTGTGTGTGTCCCTTCCACGGCCTCCTCCTCCACCAAACCCCCCACCAACCTGGATGACTCCATGCCATCTTCCTCTGTCGGACCCTGTGGGGTCTCAGCTGCCCCTTCTGCTGCCGAGGAGTCCACCTCCAACCTCCTCCTCTTGGACCTACCCTCGGCAGCTGTGGCCTGGGACACGGCACCACACTCCTCACTCCCCGACGAGATGACAATCTGAGAGGGGAGCCGGGCCTTGCGTCTCCGGCTGGCGGGACGATCCCTGCCGCTGTGCTCCACAGCACCCTCTCCGCCCTCTTCTTCAGTTGACGCTGCAGACAGGGAGAGATAAAACACAGGCATCAGGGCACTGTACAATGGACTGATACACACATGACAGTTCCACATGAGTGGCAATGTTTAACTTCAGACACGGCATCACACTCCATGAGACACATGTCATTTTAACTCACACACATGAACATTTCAACAGCAATATTGCACCAGGCAGCACCATCCATACACATACAACAGCATGAACAGCCAAAGGTGAGCCTGACATCACATGAAACACAAGGAGTGCACTAGACATGCACACACGCCACCACACTTACATGCATGTCTACATCTGCTCCAACTGTTGCAGTGATGAGATCGCTATACATGTCACATCTGCCATTCATCCTTCTACATATCAGTGTCACGTGCATCCATGTTGCATGACAGTATCACAGTTGCACACTTGTCAGATACACATACATTCACATGTACACAGTGCAGATACATGCATTATGAACCACCATCCATGCCACAACCATGCCAATGTACATACACAGAAATTCAAACATGTGTGCTCCCACACCTGCATTTGCCCAGCATGCTTACCAACACATACACCATCAATGTGTCTCACAACTGAGAGGACTCACATGTGGCAGCCTCACGCCCATGTTCATACACATCCCTACATGGCCCTACATAAACACATGGGCAACCTGCACACTACTGGCACGATACGCACAGCGTACTATCAACATGCATGTACACTTACCGCTCAACTCCAGACGGGTCTGCCTCTCAAGGATCTGGACGTAGAGGGGTGGGCATATGCGTTCCAGGACCCTCATTTGATGGTTCGACAGCTGGCCCCGGCACCCCTTGGCATCCGCTGCCTTAGCGAGGCGCCGGGCCTTGTTGAGGGTCCTGGACCTGAAGTCCTCCCAGCGCTTCTTGACATGATGTAAGTCACGGACTGCCACCCCCTCCGCGTTGATGGCAGTCACGATGTCCATCCAGATCCTGGTCCGTCCTTCATTGTCGGCACGCAAACTTCCAAAGCGGGCATCATACTGCCCCAGGACTTGCTCCACCAGGACACCAACTTCTGTGGCAGTGAAGCTGGTGGCCCTCTGCCTCTCTGGCTGGGGGTTGTCAAGGCTGCCAGATGGTGTTGTGCCAGACATGGCAACCCCAGAGGCAGGAATGGGTGGGCAACTGGGTCCTGGGGCTGGGCTGTGGAGCGATGTAATCCCAGTCGGGAGTCTTCGGTTCCAGCAGGGGTGGTCACAGCAACTACACCCCTGGCTGACGTGCAGGCAGCAAATGGCAGGGCACGTGGGCAGCAGGCAGTCAGGCAGCAGCAGATGGCAGGTAGGAGCATGCTCGGGGCTCTGGGGGACAGTAATTCGGCCTTCTGGGCAGGAGCATGGTCTTCCGTGTGTTTTCGCGTGGCCAGCTTGATACAGAGTGATTTGGCACGTGAAAAAATTGCACGTCAGCGTGTAATTCGAGGAAAGGGCCTTAGCGCATAAGCGCGTCAGCACACGCACGCGATTTCATTGGACCAAAGGCCCTTAGCGCGTAAGCGCGTAAGTTACATTACGCGCGCTGGCGTTTGCCTCATAGCACATGATGACAGAGCACACGTGGAAAAACTGCACGTCCGAGTGTCATCGCGTGTAATTGGAGGAAAGCGCCCACGTACAGGCGTATCTGACGTGTACGTGTGGGCCAGTTTAAAAGCTACGTGTAGGACGCCATTTCCTTGTACGTGCTTTTTGTGGAGAGCGAGTGGGTGAAATCTGTACTTCTTGTCGGTTCACACGCGATTACTTCACAGCGTTTCTAGTTCGTACTCCCTGTTACCTCTGACAGCTCTTTTCTGAATTTTTGTTGGGCCTGTTTCCTCAAACAGAGTTCACTTCTCCTTTTGTCCTGTCTCCTCAGACAGCGTACAATTCTTCTTTTAGCGGGGGTGTTGCCAACGCGCACACGTGTGTATTTTTCACATTCTTTTTCCAGGCAGACGGTGAGTTCCGCACGTACTTAGCAACTGTGCTTGCTCCGTGTGTCGTGTTCCCCTTCAGAGGTCATTGTAGGCTGCGTGTATTACGCGTATGCTTAGTTTTGTGTTTCTGGGTGCCACAGTGTAGTGCGGGTTCATTTTTTCACGCACGGTGTCTACGAGGGGTTGCGTGCACGTATGATTTTTGATTTTGGGCTGCCTGTGCATTGCGTGACCCGTCATCTTCCCCCAGGGGTCACAGACAGCCTTGTTAGAGCACTAGGGTACGAATTCCATCTAGTATCCTACCCCTTTGACCCCCAATTGCCCAGGACAATAGTTTACTGCAACTCCCATATGCACAACAACATCAGTGCCATGGTTGGGAGGTGACCAAGCGGTAAGGGAGGCAAAGGTGGCCGACCTTCAAAAGGTGGGCGTGGTGGGCGCAGTAGAGGACGTGGCCGGGATTTGCAGGGCGCCCCTATACCCCCATGTGTGGAGGAACAATCAGGGACACCCATGCCCCCCCCATGGTTGAGGGAAACGTGGCTGACACCATCCCAGCTCAGCCCCAGTTGGACCAGCCCATTGTGGCACCTGACCTGGCACAGGATGACTCCCTGGCTGACTTCCAGGTCAGCAAGTCTAGGCCACGTGTGGCGGTGCAAGTTGTTGTCACCAAGCGACGTGGATCTGGGGCAGCTATGTCATCTGCTGCCCCAAGTATGCAGGGTGGGGAGGCTGTAGGGGCAGCTGCAGCTCCTTCCGCCCCAGCTCTGACTCTCCCAGCCAGGACAGTGTCAGTCCAGGTCCATCAAACTGACGTTCCCCCTGCCAACATTACCCTGCAACCAATGCCTGCATCAAGACCTATGGTCATTGTGCATTCCCACACTCCTACTACCCAGTCCACTGGTGATTCTGCCCCTACTGACCAGAGCGGCGTAAGCCACTCTGGCTCTGCTCCACCTTTAAAGAAGAGGAAGAAGGGTGCTCTGGCACGACAGGCTGAGACCCCAGACACGGCTACACACTCCGGTACCTCAAGGAAGCCTTGCTTTAATGATCCGGAACTTGATGCACTTGTGGCCTGTGTGTCAGCACATAGCCGCAAAATGGTGGTGACTGCAGGGTGCAAGACCACACCTGGTCAACGTAGGGCACACTGGCAGAACATCGCGGACCGCATATGTGCCCTTGGATTTGTGAGGCGCACAGCTGATGATTGCTACAAGCGGTGGAATGACCTGAAACGCAGAGCAAAGAACAAGCTGGCCTCAATTCATGCCGCTACTCTGGTGACTGGCGGTGGGTCTCCACAAGAGGACAACGAACTCACTGAACATGAGTCTGTTGCTGGGGCCTTCGTCACAGAGGAACAGATCAAAGGTGTGGGAGAACTACCTGATTATGATGCATTGTCCGGTGAGTGCCCATGCATGTGTGTGTAATGCATGTGTATGTTGTTTGGTTGACGGGTTCTGATTGAGTGCCAGGTGAGGGTGTGTGTGCCTAAGTAGTATGGGTCACCCATGTGCTTGGTCCAAAACATTCAGCGGCCTTGGATTTGGGTGTGACAGTATCCCTTCTGCCCACAGTAGTAATTTAGAGCAACATTACGGCAGTTGCCCTTGAAGTGGCATCTTGCAACAACATTGTTTGTATTTTTCAGTGTTCGTTCAGGATGCTTGTTTCAATTCTCCTACTTTTGCTACGCATTCCTCAGCCCTATTGTCACATTTGTGACATGCTTCTGTCATTGATGAACCCCACATTGGCCCACATGTGTTACCTTGTTAGGTGAATGATTTGACCATTCAGGCTGATTGAGTATTGGCCTGATCACATACATTTTTGGGGCCTGTTTGAATGTGGAACATGATAGTTGTTTCCTGTCATGTTGAAGTGCACAACCATTGATGTGTACATCGGCCTGCAATCACTGTATTTATGTACACTGGATGTGTTGCAGTGTGTGGCACATGCCTATTTTGTCACACTATGTAGCATTTTTCATCTCATCATATCCATCTCGCATGGATGGCTGACAGTATTCATTCACTGACATATTGATGTACTTGTGGAATGTACCATGGCTATGGTACATGCCATCTGTGTGATGGCATGTGTCATGTATGTGTATTGGACATACCACTCACAGGCCAATGTGTGATGACAGTGCTACCCAGCATGCAGCAAATGTGTTGCTCTTCCATCTTGGTGTCATCAGTGTCTGCCTTTTGCCTCCCCTGAGTTCAGTGACAGTACATGCACGGGAGGGTAATAGTCATGTGGGACATGTGTAAATCATGTACTGGTTCTGTAGCTTGTCAGGCCTATTAGTGTGCTATGTTGCTAATGCCTGCTTCCATTTTTTGTCTTTCATGTTTTTGCAGGGGATGACGCACTTGATGCTGTTGAGGTTGAGGAGATGGTGCAGACCCAGGAGGGATCTCAGGCACGATCGGGCACCAGTGGGGGACGTGGTGTGGTGGTGGGTGAGAACCCAATCTTGCTGCAGACCATTCTGTCCAGGGGTGTCTCTGGGTGCACCTCCCCAGACCTCTATTCAGGTGCTGATTCGGATGATGAGATCTATGTGCCGTCGCAGGTAAGTGTTTCTGGCAGGGATTCTGTTCTGTCCAACCCACCTGCACCAGGGGTAGAACCCTCTATGGGGATGTCAGTGTTGGTAAGTCCGCCTTTGGCGGTTACGGATGCAGGGTCACACTCCACAACATCTGGTCCTGTTCCTGGGCCAGCAGATCAGAGGGGCCGGCACAGCAAGGTGCAGATCGCCTTGCCCCAAACAGGTGTGGTGCCCGCCAACGCGGTGGCCGTACGCCACTAGGCAAAACCGCATGGGAACAATCCATGTACGGTGTGGCAACCCAACAGGCAGCATCAGTTGAGATGATGGCTCAAGCAATGGAGAGGGTGGCCACTTCCATTGTCCCCCATGAAAGACAGATGGAGCAACTACAGCAGGCAACAGACTCCATTTGCCAATCACACAGGGAGGACATGTTGGCGTCCAACAGGGACAGACGGGCGGCACTGGAGACTCAATAGAGTCCCAGGGCCACAGGGAAGCCCTGAGGGTAGAACTTCATCACCTCAGAGAGACTCTTGTTGACCTTGTGGCTTCCATTAACTTCAGGACAGAACAGCAGCTGGAGCGGCTCACACGTTCACTCTCAGCTGAGATGCAGGCAACTCGGGAGGAGATCCGGCCATCACGTCAGGTGGTGCATGGGGATCACCGCACTATAATCCTCCAGAACGAGACCTTCCACACCCGCATGCTTGCTGCCATGGAGGACCATACCAGGGCTTTGCGTGGGCTGTCTCCCATAGCACCACCACCTCCTGTGGCAGCAGCAGAGGGTGATGAGAGCGACAGAAGCAGTTCTCCCACATTGGCATAGCCGTGCAGGCCATGAGCCCATGGAGGTGTTTTTTTTCCCAACATCCACACAGGTGGCTGTTGGTGCGCACCCTGTGCTCGGACCACCTGGGTGCCCGCCCCCTCCCGACCCCCACATGGCCATTTTTGATTTTTGATTTATATTTACAGTGTGTTGCCTTGTGTGGCTCCCGTGGGCATCCACTGTATTCCAACTGGGCACATGCAAGCTTGTCCTGAGTTTGGGTTAGATGCTTGGGTTCGTGAGGCACACACCCCTCCTAGTTCCCGTTTCCATGGGCTTGCAAAGGGTGTGCCCAAGTGACAGTGACTTACACAGTGACGTTGGACTCCCATGAGCTGTGTGGGCAGTCTGTAGCCAATACTGTGTATACATTCCTAGTGGATATTGTTGTTGTATTGTACACCGCATGGTGTATTGATATGTGCTTGTGCATCCATGTCTTCCTCCTAATTTGCAGGTTCATTCCTCATGTCTTCACAAGGCCGTCTACTTTGGAGATGGAGTTCATGTTGTAAGCAGTGCACTTACACATTTGCGTGGCAACAGCACTGTACAGTTGGAAGTGGTCGATGTGCTGACATGATCAGGTTGTCGGACTACCACTACTTTAACTTAGTACTGTCATGTTTATGCTATGTTTGAGGTTGTGTAGCTGCATTGTATTTTTGGTAAGTATTTGGTCATGTGTGTTGTTAGTTCTACATTACTGGGAGCATATTGTGTGTGGCCAGTTTCCATTAGGGACACTGTACTTTGTGACACTTGTGTCATGTTTTGGGGATTGCTTTGTTTGCTCTCACATAGCATGACATGCCATGGTGTGTTGGGTGGCGGTGCTGGGCAGGGGTTGGGCACTGTTGTCATGTTGTATTTTGCAAGGGGGTTGTAACGCTCACCTGATTCTCGCAGAGGCGCCGGTCTTGACTGGGCGACTACCGTATCTTCAAAGGTGATCTGTAGCACCCGGTTGGCTCTTTGGGCTGGACCTCTGTGCACTGTATGCCTGACTTCAAGAGTAAGATGTCTGCAGACAGAAAATATGGGATTAATGAACTGGGGTTATTGGGGTGTCCCTATCTCTTCCCATTTTTGCTCTCCTGTAGACCCCCAAAGGTTAACGCTCTCACCTTAGGTAAGTGAATGCCGAGCTCTCCATCTGCCTCGGGGCAGGGTGCTGTAACCAGTTTCTTCACTGGATCGGTAGCGCAGGCCTCTTGACTTCAGAGGACTGCTGTCCGTCGTTTACTGCACGAACGGTAAGTTTCGAGTAATTCTATTGTCTTTAAAGTCTTTAGCAATGATGTCTCTTGTTTTGCAGGTTCCGGCGATGGCGGATGACGGGCTGAAGTGAGTTGAAGATGGAGTCCGTATGATGAATAGAAGCGCCTGAAAGCACGTAAGTAAGCGCTTGTTGCCTGCTTCACGATGCGCTCTAACTGTCTTTTATTTTGCAGGTACGAGTTCGGAGCGGCTGCAGGGTGCCGGAATACCCACTGGGGTTGATGTGGAAAGGAGTAATGGCACGTGAGTATTAAAGTTCCCCAATGTCTTTAAACGCACCTTGTTTTGTCTTTCAGATGCAGGATGCAGCGCCGAAGGCCTCCGGAGCGTGCGAAGAGTCAGTAAGCTTTTGTCTTTCAGATGCCGGAATGCAGTGTGAAGACCTCCGGAGCGCACGAAGAATAGGTAAGCCTTTGTCTTTCAGATGCCGGAATGCTAACCTGTTCTTTCTTGTCTTTATAGGTGTTGCTGAAGACTGGATTCAGGATGGTAAGCCTTTTTCCTTAGGCCCAGGATCCGATGCAGAAGACACGATGAGCGTTCTGCTGCAGAGGATGCAGAATAACGCAAAGCAAGATTCATCCACCGGGTGTGGTTTAAATAGCCTCCTGTAGTGCTTAGGTGTCTCCTTCCACAGCCACGCCTAGGTAAGAAAAGAGTTCCTGCTTTCCAGAAGAGTTCCAGTGTTCTGAATCTAGGGAGTGGCTCCTGCCCCACCCAACAGGAAAAGTAGTTCCAAACAGAAGAGGATCAGAGGCTCAGCTGGCAGGCAAGTAAGCAGCATGGTCTGCTGCAGGTAAGTCCACCCAAGCATTATGAGCCCGGCGCTTCCAGCGCTGGGACTGGGCACATTTATGAGCCTGGTGCCACTGGCGCCAGGACTGGGTCCAAAAGGTCCCAATTGGGACTGGTTGGCCCTCGGAACCTGGGTTATGGATCTGCTTCCAAGGGAGTTGGGAAAACCCTGACCTTTTGGAAGCAGAGATCATGACAGTACCCCCCCTCAAGGCCCCTCCCAAACCGGGCTTCTCCGGGGGTTTTGGCTTGTCAGGAAATGTTCGGTGAAATCTTTTGATTAGGCGAGGAGCGTGGACATATTCAGCAGGTTCCCAGGATCTCTCTTGGGGGCCGTAGCCTTTCCAGTCAATTAGGTAAAATAGTTTAGATTTGGAGATCTTGGAGTCCAGAATGCTTTTGACTTCAAACTCGAGTTCTCCATCAACTAGGATGGGTTTTGGAGATTTAGTTAGTCGGGTTTGAGGTTGCACGGGTTTTAATAGAGAGACGTGGAAGACAGGATGTATCTTCATGTGAGGGGGCAAGTCCAACTTGACCGCTACTGGGTTTACTATGGTAGTGATGGAATAGGGACCAAGGTATCTTGGGTTGAATGTGCGTGGCCCTTTTAGAGGTATATATTTGGTGGATAACCAGACTTGGTCCCCTACTTGATATTGAGGGGCTTCCTTCCGATGTTGATCTGCTCCTTTCTTGTATTGTTCTTTAGCCCTTTGAAGGTGAGAAACAGCTTCCTTAAAGGCTTGGGTGATTGTAGAATGCAGGTAGTCTACTGCTGGTGTTTCAAGATCTTGGAGGGGATCCAACTCCGAGGTTCGAGGGTGACTGCCGTACAAAAGAAAAAACAGTGTTTTCCCAGTTCCCGAATGGACAGAGTTATTGTAGGCATATTCGGCTATCCAAAGGATGTCTTTCCAAGTTTTTTCAGTTTGTTGCAGCATGCAGCGTAAATACTGTTCCAGAGTTTGATTGGTCCTCTCGGTTTGTCCGTCGGTCTGAGGGTGGTGACTGGTCGATAGTCTCACATCAATTTGAGCCGACCGACAGCAACTTCGCCAAAAATGAGAAATAAATTGACTACCTCGATCCGAAATTAGAACCGAAGGAAAACCGTGTAGTCGGACGATGTTTTCGAGGAATTCTCGGGCCAGAGTTGCTGCTGTTGGCAAGCCTTTGAGCGGAATGAAATGCGCCATCTTGGAGAATAAGTCCACGATTACTAGAATCGTATTGTATCCGGAGCATGGAGGTAGATCGGTGATGAAGTCCATAGAAAGCGTATGCCAAGGGCGAGGTGGGATGTCAATAGGGCGTAAGAGGCCTGCTGGTCTTTCCTTTTGACTCTTGTTTTGGGCGCATACTCCACAAGACATTATAAAGTCTCTGATATCTTTTTTCCAAGACGGCCACCAGAAGTAGCGCTTGATCTTTTCTGAGGTCTTGGCCATACCGGGATGACCTTCCATTAAAGAATCGTGATAACAGGAGATTACTTTTTTCTGTAAATCTGTGCTGGGTAGGTATAATCGTTCTTGGAAATACAATAAGTTGTCCTTTACTGCAAAGTCCTTTCCCTGCAGATCCCAATTCTGTATGTCTGCTGGAGTTACAAGTTGCCTGGCTTTATCCTTAACTTCCTCTATGGATTCTGTGGCGATTACACCCAGAATTCTTTGTTCGGGAATGATTGGTACAGGTTTAGGGTTGATCAAGTGTTCTTCCACACCCATCCGAGAAAGGGCATCAGCTTTACCGTTCTTTGTACCAGGTCGATAGGTAATTATGAAGTCAAACTCGGCAAAGAATAATGCCCAACGGAGTTGTCTAGAGGATTGGGCTTTTGCGGTTTTCAAATATTGCAGGTTTCGGTGATCCGTAATCACAGTAACGGTGTGTCGGGCCCCCAGCAGATAATGCCGCCAAGCCTTAAAGGCAGACTTGATAGCCAGAAGTTCCTTGTCAGTAATCGTGTAATTGATTTCAGGAGGCGAGAATTTGCGGGACCAAAATGCCACGGGATGCAACTGATTGGTTACCGGGTCCTTTTGTGATAGAACTGCCCCCCATGGCAAGGCTTGAAGCATCAGTTTCCACGATGTAGGGGAGTTCGGGGCGAGGGTGTTTTAAGATTGGTGCAGAGATAAATTTAGTCTTCAAATCCTGGAAAGCTTGTTCCGCCTCGGTAGACCATTCAAAACGTTTGTTTTTCTTTAACAAGGCAGTGATGGGCTGGACTATTCGAGAGAATTCGGGGATAAACCTGCGGTAAAAGTTAGCAAAGCCTAACATGCTTTGCACACCTTTTACGGAGGATGGTGATGGCCATTTGAGAACTGCATCGACCTTCTTTGAATCCATACCTACTCCGCCAGGTGATAATATGAATCCCAAGAATTCAACTTCAGTCACGTTGAAAACACATTTTTCCAACTTAGCGAAAAGTTTGTGTTGACGCAATCTTTCGAGGACCATTTTCACGTGTTTCCGATGTTCAGATTCCGATGAAGAATAAACGAGGATGTCGTCAATGTAAACAACAACACACACATCTATGAGCTCTCTGAGGACATCGTTCATAAAATATTGAAAGGCGGCCGGGGCATTGCAAAGTCCGAAGGGCATGACCTGATATTCAAATAGCCCATACTTTGTGCGGAAGGCAGTCTTCCATTCATCGCCCTCTTTTACTCATACCAAGTGGTAAGCTCCTCTAAGATCCAGCTTTGTATATATGCATGCTTTTCTGACTTGGTCCAGGAGTTCAGGGATCAAAGGTAACGGATATCTATTCTTAACGGTGATCTGGTTCAGGGAGCGATAATCGATACAAGTTCTAAGGTCTCCTTCCTTTTTTGGAACGAAGAACAAAGCTGAAGAAGCAGGGGACTTGGAAGGACGAATAAACCCATTCGCCAGGTATTGATCCAGGTATTGTCGAAGGTGAAGGTTCTCAGGCTCGGTGAGAGCATAAATTCTACTACAAGGAGGAGTAGATCCAGGTAGCAGGTCTATCTGGCAGTCATAAGACCTATGAGGAGGTAGAGTGTTAGCCTGATCCTTCCGGAAAACATCTTGGTATTCAAGGTATTCGGGAGGTAACTGGGGAGTCTCTGAAGAAATTGCTGCCAGTGCAACACCAGGTGGAAGGTGACAAGTAGAGACACATTCTGGAAACTGGACCGTTCTTGCTCGCCAATCGATCAGAGGATTGTGTTTCTCTAACCAAGGTATTCCTAGAATAATCTGAAACTGAGGGGCCTTGATCACATCGAACACGATCTTCTCATGGTGTCCATCTTGACTTACTAGCGTCACCTCTTGAGTGGTATGCGTTACTGGCCCGGAGGCTATCTCCGTACCATCCACTGTAGTAATGACGTCCTTTACAGCCTTGGGACAAAGAGTTAGATTCATCCTCAAAACCATTTCATGATCCACATAATTGCCGATGGCACCGCTGTCGACGTAAGCTTCAATTGCATGTAATCGATCCGGATTATCAGGGCTAATGAGGACCATAGGTATCACGAAATGCGAGGTCACAGAACTGGTTTTCACGCTCGGCAAGAGGACCTCTATTCTTGTCGGGCGAGGTCGTTTCCCTGCTCAGAGTTTGTAACTTTGGTAACTGCAGCTCCTACTGCCTTCTTGGCAGGTTTCACCGGACAGTCTCGAAGAAAGTGCCCTGAGTTTCCGCAATATAGGCATAATTGCAACTGTTTTCTCCTTTCCCGCTCCTTTTGTGTTAGAGGACCTTTCAGACCCCCAATTTGCATGGGTTCCCCGGAGTCTACTCCTTTGGAAGGAGTTGGCGGTTTGGAAAATACTCGAGCATCAAACTTGGAACGGTCGGCCTTCCTGTTCTGCAGTCTATGATCTATTTGAACGACCAAGTCTATATAATCCAAACAGTCTTGTGGGGGATTCACTACTTGGGCTAAAACGTCTTTGAGCTCTCCACGTAGACCTCTGTAAAACAGCGTAATCCTTTTGTCCTCAGGCCATTGAGTTTCCACTATTAGTCTATTGAAAGATGCAATATAAGCCAAAAGGTCTTGATTACCCTGTCGCAACGAAAGAAGCTCATTGTCCAAGGCCTGCCCCTGTGAATGTCTTGCGAACAGTTTTTCCATACTAAGCTGAAAGGCTTGAAAATCATGGAGAACCGGATCATCTTGATTAACTAGAGGGATCGACCAGTCTGCCGCATTGCCCCTAAGGTACGAAAGTACAAAAGCTACTTTAGCTTGATCAGTTGGAAAGGCTGCTGGCCGGCATAAGAAGTGCAACCGGCACTGATTGATAAATACTGCAAACCTCTTTGGGTCACCAGAAAATCGTTCGGGCGGAGCCAGAGGTACATTCCCAGGTAGGTTGATCTGCACTGGATTCATAGAGGATGTTGAAGGAAGATTTGCCCCTGATGCGGGTAACGGGGTTTGTCCGGCTTGTGACTGTAGCAATTGTCTAGCAAGACCGTCTGTTCTCTTCTTGGAAATAATTAGTTCCCTTCTTAGAGCATTCGTTTCCTGACGAGCTGCATGCACTTCTGCCCTTAGTTCCCCAAGTAACCGGGCTAGGTGGTCAGTATCCAAGGTTTCCATAGCGCCTGGGCGAGAGTTTTGCGGTAGGCTTTGCGTTCTGTAACGCTCACCTGATTCTCGCAGAGGCGCCGGTCTTGACTGGGCGACTACCGTATCTTCAAAGGTGATGTGTAGCACCCGGTTGGCTCTTTGGGCTGGACCTCTGTGCACTGTATGCCTGACTTCAAGAGTAAGATGTCTGCAGACAGAAAATATGGGATTAATGAACTGGGGTTATTGGGGTGTCCCTATCTCTTCCCTTTTTTGCTCTCCTGTAGACCCCCAAAGGTTAACGCTCTCACCTTAGGTAAGTGAATGCCGAGCTCTGCATCTGCCTCGGGGCAGGGTGCTGTAACCAGTTTCTTCACTGGATCGGTAGCGCAGGCCTCTTGACTTCAGAGGACTGCTGTCCGTCGTTTACTGCACGAACGGTAAGTTTCGAGTAATTCTATTGTCTTTAAAGTCTTTAGCAATGATGTCTCTTGTTTTGCAGGTTCCGGCGATGGCGGATGACGGGCTGAAGTGAGTTGAAGATGGAGTCCGTATGATGAATAGAAGCGCCTGAAAGCACGTAAGTAAGCGCTTGTTGCCTGCTTCACGATGCGCTCTAACTGTCTTTTATTTTGCAGGTACGAGTTCGGAGCGGCTGCAGGGTGCCGGAATACCCACTGGGGTTGATGTGGAAAGGAGTAATGGCACGTGAGTATTAAAGTTCCCCAATGTCTTTAAACGCACCTTGTTTTGTCTTTCAGATGCAGGATGCAGCGCCGAAGGCCTCCGGAGCGTGCGAAGAGTCAGTAAGCTTTTGTCTTTCAGATGCCGGAATGCAGTGTGAAGACCTCCGGAGCGCACGAAGAATAGGTAAGCCTTTGTCTTTCAGATGCCGGAATGCTAACCTGTTCTTTCTTGTCTTTATAGGTGTTGCTGAAGACTGGATTCAGGATGGTAAGCCTTTTTCCTTAGGCCCAGGATCCGATGCAGAAGACACGATGAGCGTTCTGCTGCAGAGGATGCAGAATAACGCAAAGCAAGATTCATCCACCGGGTGTGGTTTAAATAGCCTCCTGTAGTGCTTAGGTGTCTCCTTCCACAGCCACGCCTAGGTAAGAAAAGAGTTCCTGCTTTCCAGAAGAGTTCCAGTGTTCTGAATCTAGGGAGTGGCTCCTGCCCCACCCAACAGGAAAAGTAGTTCCAAACAGAAGAGGATCAGAGGCTCAGCTGGCAGGCAAGTAAGCAGCATGGTCTGCTGCAGGTAAGTCCACCCAAGCATTATGAGCCCGGCGCTTCCAGCGCTGGGACTGGGCACATTTATGAGCCTGGTGCCACTGGCGCCAGGACTGGGTCCAAAAGGTCCCAATTGGGACTGGTTGGCCCTCGGAACCTGGGTTATGGATCTGCTTCCAAGGGAGTTGGGAAAACCCTGACCTTTTGGAAGCAGAGATCATGACAGTACCCCCCCTCAAGGCCCCTCCCAAACCGGGCTTCTCCGGGGGTTTTGGCTTGTCAGGAAATGTTCGGTGAAATCTTTTGATTAGGCGAGGAGCGTGGACATATTCAGCAGGTTCCCAGGATCTCTCTTGGGGGCCGTAGCCTTTCCAGTCAATTAGGTAAAATAGTTTAGATTTGGAGATCTTGGAGTCCAGAATGCTTTTGACTTCAAACTCGAGTTCTCCATCAACTAGGATGGGTTTTGGAGATTTAGTTAGTCGGGTTTGAGGTTGCACGGGTTTTAATAGAGAGACGTGGAAGACAGGATGTATCTTCATGTGAGGGGGCAAGTCCAACTTGACCGCTACTGGGTTTACTATGGTAGTGATGGAATAGGGACCAAGGTATCTTGGGTTGAATGTGCGTGGCCCTTTTAGAGGTATATATTTGGTGGATAACCAGACTTGGTCCCCTACTTGATATTGAGGGGCTTCCTTCCGATGTTGATCTGCTCCTTTCTTGTATTGTTCTTTAGCCCTTTGAAGGTGAGAAACAGCTTCCTTAAAGGCTTGGGTGATTGTAGAATGCAGGTAGTCTACTGCTGGTGTTTCAAGATCTTGGAGGGGATCCAACTCCGAGGTTCGAGGGTGACTGCCGTACAAAAGAAAAAACAGTGTTTTCCCAGTTCCCGAATGGACAGAGTTATTGTAGGCATATTCGGCTATCCAAAGGATGTCTTTCCAAGTTTTTTCAGTTTGTTGCAGCATGCAGCGTAAATACTGTTCCAGAGTTTGATTGGTCCTCTCGGTTTGTCCGTCGGTCTGAGGGTGGTGACTGGTCGATAGTCTCACATCAATTTGAGCCGACCGACAGCAACTTCGCCAAAAATGAGAAATAAATTGACTACCTCGATCCGAAATTAGAACCGAAGGAAAACCGTGTAGTCGGACGATGTTTTCGAGGAATTCTCGGGCCAGAGTTGCTGCTGTTGGCAAGCCTTTGAGCGGAATGAAATGCGCCATCTTGGAGAATAAGTCCACGATTACTAGAATCGTATTGTATCCGGAGCATGGAGGTAGATCGGTGATGAAGTCCATAGAAAGCGTATGCCAAGGGCGAGGTGGGATGTCAATAGGGCGTAAGAGGCCTGCTGGTCTTTCCTTTTGACTCTTGTTTTGGGCGCATACTCCACAAGACATTATAAAGTCTCTGATATCTTTTTTCCAAGACGGCCACCAGAAGTAGCGCTTGATCTTTTCTGAGGTCTTGGCCATACCGGGATGACCTTCCATTAAAGAATCGTGATAACAGGAGATTACTTTTTTCTGTAAATCTGTGCTGGGTAGGTATAATCGTTCTTGGAAATACAATAAGTTGTCCTTTACTGCAAAGTCCTTTCCCTGCAGATCCCAATTCTGTATGTCTGCTGGAGTTACAAGTTGCCTGGCTTTATCCTTAACTTCCTCTATGGATTCTGTGGCGATTACACCCAGAATTCTTTGTTCGGGAATGATTGGTACAGGTTTAGGGTTGATCAAGTGTTCTTCCACACCCATCCGAGAAAGGGCATCAGCTTTACCGTTCTTTGTACCAGGTCGATAGGTAATTATGAAGTCAAACTCGGCAAAGAATAATGCCCAACGGAGTTGTCTAGAGGATTGGGCTTTTGCGGTTTTCAAATATTGCAGGTTTCGGTGATCCGTAATCACAGTAACGGTGTGTCGGGCCCCCAGCAGATAATGCCGCCAAGCCTTAAAGGCAGACTTGATAGCCAGAAGTTCCTTGTCAGTAATCGTGTAATTGATTTCAGGAGGCGAGAATTTGCGGGACCAAAATGCCACGGGATGCAACTGATTGGTTACCGGGTCCTTTTGTGATAGAACTGCCCCCCATGGCAAGGCTTGAAGCATCAGTTTCCACGATGTAGGGGAGTTCGGGGCGAGGGTGTTTTAAGATTGGTGCAGAGATAAATTTAGTCTTCAAATCCTGGAAAGCTTGTTCCGCCTCGGTAGACCATTCAAAACGTTTGTTTTTCTTTAACAAGGCAGTGATGGGCGGGACTATTCGAGAGAATTCGGGGATAAACCTGCGGTAAAAGTTAGCAAAGCCTAACATGCTTTGCACACCTTTTACGGAGGATGGTGATGGCCATTTGAGAACTGCATCGACCTTCTTTGAATCCATACCTACTCCGCCAGGTGATAATATGAATCCCAAGAATTCAACTTCAGTCACGTTGAAAACACATTTTTCCAACTTAGCGAAAAGTTTGTGTTGACGCAATCTTTCGAGGACCATTTTCACGTGTTTCCGATGTTCAGATTCCGATGAAGAATAAACGAGGATGTCGTCAATGTAAACAACAACACACACATCTATGAGCTCTCTGAGGACATCGTTCATAAAATATTGAAAGGCGGCCGGGGCATTGCAAAGTCCGAAGGGCATGACCTGATATTCAAATAGCCCATACTTTGTGCGGAAGGCAGTCTTCCATTCATCGCCCTCTTTTACTCATACCAAGTGGTAAGCTCCTCTAAGATCCAGCTTTGTATATATGCATGCTTTTCTGACTTGGTCCAGGAGTTCAGGGATCAAAGGTAACGGATATCTATTCTTAACGGTGATCTGGTTCAGGGAGCGATAATCGATACAAGTTCTAAGGTCTCCTTCCTTTTTTGGAACGAAGAACAAAGCTGAAGAAGCAGGGGACTTGGAAGGACGAATAAACCCATTCGCCAGGTATTGATCCAGGTATTGTCGAAGGTGAAGGTTCTCAGGCTCGGTGAGAGCATAAATTCTACTACAAGGAGGAGTAGATCCAGGTAGCAGGTCTATCTGGCAGTCATAAGACCTATGAGGAGGTAGAGTGTTAGCCTGATCCTTCCGGAAAACATCTTGGTATTCAAGGTATTCGGGAGGTAACTGGGGAGTCTCTGAAGAAATTGCTGCCAGTGCAACACCAGGTGGAAGGTGACAAGTAGAGACACATTCTGGAAACTGGACCGTTCTTGCTCGCCAATCGATCAGAGGATTGTGTTTCTCTAACCAAGGTATTCCTAGAATAATCTGAAACTGAGGGGCCTTGATCACATCGAACACGATCTTCTCATGGTGTCCATCTTGACTTACTAGCGTCACCTCTTGAGTGGTATGCGTTACTGGCCCGGAGGCTATCTCCGTACCATCCACTGTAGTAATGACGTCCTTTACAGCCTTGGGACAAAGAGTTAGATTCATCCTCAAAACCATTTCATGATCCACATAATTGCCGATGGCACCGCTGTCGACGTAAGCTTCAATTGCATGTAATCGATCCGGATTATCAGGGCTAATGAGGACCATAGGTATCACGAAATGCGAGGTCACAGAACTGGTTTTCACGCTCGGCAAGAGGACCTCTATTCTTGTCGGGCGAGGTCGTTTCCCTGCTCAGAGTTTGTAACTTTGGTAACTGCAGCTCCTACTGCCTTCTTGGCAGGTTTCACCGGACAGTCTCGAAGAAAGTGCCCTGAGTTTCCGCAATATAGGCATAATTGCAACTGTTTTCTCCTTTCCCGCTCCTTTTGTGTTAGAGGACCTTTCAGACCCCCAATTTGCATGGGTTCCCCGGAGTCTACTCCTTTGGAAGGAGTTGGCGGTTTGGAAAATACTCGAGCATCAAACTTGGAACGGTCGGCCTTCCTGTTCTGCAGTCTATGATCTATTTGAACGACCAAGTCTATATAATCCGAACAGTCTTGTGGGGGATTCACTACTTGGGCTAAAACGTCTTTGAGCTCTCCACGTAGACCTCTGTAAAACAGCGTAATCCTTTTGTCCTCAGGCCATTGAGTTTCCACTATTAGTCTATTGAAAGATGCAATATAAGCCAAAAGGTCTTGATTACCCTGTCGCAACGAAAGAAGCTCATTGTCCAAGGCCTGCCCCTGTGAATGTCTTGCGAACAGTTTTTCCATACTAAGCTGAAAGGCTTGAAAATCATGGAGAACCGGATCATCTTGATTAACTAGAGGGATCGACCAGTCTGCCGCATTGCCCCTAAGGTACGAAAGTACAAAAGCTACTTTAGCTTGATCAGTTGGAAAGGCTGCTGGCCGGCATAAGAAGTGCAACCGGCACTGATTGATAAATACTGCAAACCTCTTTGGGTCACCAGAAAATCGTTCGGGCGGAGCCAGAGGTACATTCCCAGGTAGGTTGATCTGCACTGGATTCATAGAGGATGTTGAAGGAAGATTTGCCCCTGATGCGGGTAACGGGGTTTGTCCGGCTTGTGACTGTAGCAATTGTCTAGCAAGACCGTCTGTTCTCTCCTTGGAAATAATTAGTTCCCTTCTTAGAGCATTCGTTTCCTGATGAGCTGCATGCACTTCTGCCCTTAGTTCCCCAAGTAACCGGGCTAGGTGGTCAGTATCCAAGGTTTCCATAGCGCCTGGGCGAGAGTTTTGCGGTAGGCTTTGCGTTCTGTAACGCTCACCTGATTCTCGCAGAGGCGCCGGTCTTGACTGGGCGACTACCGTATCTTCAAAGGTGATGTGTAGCACCCGGTTGGCTCTTTGGGCTGGACCTCTGTGCACTGTATGCCTGACTTCAAGAGTAAGATGTCTGCAGACAGAAAATATGGGATTAATGAACTGGGGTTATTGGGGTGTCCCTATCTCTTCCCTTTTTTGCTCTCCTGTAGACCCCCAAAGGTTAACGCTCTCACCTTAGGTAAGTGAATGCCGAGCTCTGCATCTGCCTCGGGGCAGGGTGCTGTAACCAGTTTCTTCACTGGATCGGTAGCGCAGGCCTCTTGACTTCAGAGGACTGCTGTCCGTCGTTTACTGCACGAACGGTAAGTTTCGAGTAATTCTATTGTCTTTAAAGTCTTTAGCAATGATGTCTCTTGTTTTGCAGGTTCCGGCGATGGCGGATGACGGGCTGAAGTGAGTTGAAGATGGAGTCCGTATGATGAATAGAAGCGCCTGAAAGCACGTAAGTAAGCGCTTGTTGCCTGCTTCACGATGCGCTCTAACTGTCTTTTATTTTGCAGGTACGAGTTCGGAGCGGCTGCAGGGTGCCGGAATACCCACTGGGGTTGATGTGGAAAGGAGTAATGGCACGTGAGTATTAAAGTTCCCCAATGTCTTTAAACGCACCTTGTTTTGTCTTTCAGATGCAGGATGCAGCGCCGAAGGCCTCCGGAGCGTGCGAAGAGTCAGTAAGCTTTTGTCTTTCAGATGCCGGAATGCAGTGTGAAGACCCCCGGAGCGCACGAAGAATAGGTAAGCCTTTGTCTTTCAGATGCCGGAATGCTAACCTGTTCTTTCTTGTCTTTATAGGTGTTGCTGAAGACTGGATTCAGGATGGTAAGCCTTTTTCCTTAGGCCCAGGATCCGATGCAGAAGACACGATGAGCGTTCTGCTGCAGAGGATGCAGAATAACGCAAAGCAAGATTCATCCACCGGGTGTGGTTTAAATAGCCTCCTGTAGTGCTTAGGTGTCTCCTTCCACAGCCACGCCTAGGTAAGAAAAGAGTTCCTGCTTTCCAGAAGAGTTCCAGTGTTCTGAATCTAGGGAGTGGCTCCTGCCCCACCCAACAGGAAAAGTAGTTCCAAACAGAAGAGGATCAGAGGCTCAGCTGGCAGGCAAGTAAGCAGCATGGTCTGCTGCAGGTAAGTCCACCCAAGCATTATGAGCCCGGCGCTTCCAGCGCTGGGACTGGGCACATTTATGAGCCTGGTGCCACTGGCGCCAGGACTGGGTCCAAAAGGTCCCAATTGGGACTGGTTGGCCCTCGGAACCTGGGTTATGGATCTGCTTCCAAGGGAGTTGGGAAAACCCTGACCTTTTGGAAGCAGAGATCATGACAGTACCCCCCCTCAAGGCCCCTCCCAAACCGGGCTTCTCCGGGGGTTTTGGCTTGTCAGGAAATGTTCGGTGAAATCTTTTGATTAGGCGAGGAGCGTGGACATATTCAGCAGGTTCCCAGGATCTCTCTTGGGGGCCGTAGCCTTTCCAGTCAATTAGGTAAAATAGTTTAGATTTGGAGATCTTGGAGTCCAGAATGCTTTTGACTTCAAACTCGAGTTCTCCATCAACTAGGATGGGTTTTGGAGATTTAGTTAGTCGGGTTTGAGGTTGCACGGGTTTTAATAGAGAGACGTGGAAGACAGGATGTATCTTCATGTGAGGGGGCAAGTCCAACTTGACCGCTACTGGGTTTACTATGGTAGTGATGGAATAGGGACCAAGGTATCTTGGGTTGAATGTGCGTGGCCCTTTTAGAGGTATATATTTGGTGGATAACCAGACTTGGTCCCCTACTTGATATTGAGGGGCTTCCTTCCGATGTTGATCTGCTCCTTTCTTGTATTGTTCTTTAGCCCTTTGAAGGTGAGAAACAGCTTCCTTAAAGGCTTGGGTGATTGTAGAATGCAGGTAGTCTACTGCTGGTGTTTCAAGATCTTGGAGGGGATCCAACTCCGAGGTTCGAGGGTGACTGCCGTACAAAAGAAAAAACAGTGTTTTCCCAGTTCCCGAATGGACAGAGTTATTGTAGGCATATTCGGCTATCCAAAGGATGTCTTTCCAAGTTTTTTCAGTTTGTTGCAGCATGCAGCGTAAATACTGTTCCAGAGTTTGATTGGTCCTCTCGGTTTGTCCGTCGGTCTGAGGGTGGTGACTGGTCGATAGTCTCACATCAATTTGAGCCGACCGACAGCAACTTCGCCAAAAATGAGAAATAAATTGACTACCTCGATCCGAAATTAGAACCGAAGGAAAACCGTGTAGTCGGACGATGTTTTCGAGGAATTCTCGGGCCAGAGTTGCTGCTGTTGGCAAGCCTTTGAGCGGAATGAAATGCGCCATCTTGGAGAATAAGTCCACGATTACTAGAATCGTATTGTATCCGGAGCATGGAGGTAGATCGGTGATGAAGTCCATAGAAAGCGTATGCCAAGGGCGAGGTGGGATGTCAATAGGGCGTAAGAGGCCTGCTGGTCTTTCCTTTTGACTCTTGTTTTGGGCGCATACTCCACAAGACATTATAAAGTCTCTGATATCTTTTTTCCAAGACGGCCACCAGAAGTAGCGCTTGATCTTTTCTGAGGTCTTGGCCATACCGGGATGACCTTCCATTAAAGAATCGTGATAACAGGAGATTACTTTTTTCTGTAAATCTGTGCTGGGTAGGTATAATCGTTCTTGGAAATACAATAAGTTGTCCTTTACTGCAAAGTCCTTTCCCTGCAGATCCCAATTCTGTATGTCTGCTGGAGTTACAAGTTGCCTGGCTTTATCCTTAACTTCCTCTATGGATTCTGTGGCGATTACACCCAGAATTCTTTGTTCGGGAATGATTGGTACAGGTTTAGGGTTGATCAAGTGTTCTTCCACACCCATCCGAGAAAGGGCATCAGCTTTACCGTTCTTTGTACCAGGTCGATAGGTAATTATGAAGTCAAACTCGGCAAAGAATAATGCCCAACGGAGTTGTCTAGAGGATTGGGCTTTTGCGGTTTTCAAATATTGCAGGTTTCGGTGATCCGTAATCACAGTAACGGTGTGTCGGGCCCCCAGCAGATAATGCCGCCAAGCCTTAAAGGCAGACTTGATAGCCAGAAGTTCCTTGTCAGTAATCGTGTAATTGATTTCAGGAGGCGAGAATTTGCGGGACCAAAATGCCACGGGATGCAACTGATTGGTTACCGGGTCCTTTTGTGATAGAACTGCCCCCCATGGCAAGGCTTGAAGCATCAGTTTCCACGATGTAGGGGAGTTCGGGGCGAGGGTGTTTTAAGATTGGTGCAGAGATAAATTTAGTCTTCAAATCCTGGAAAGCTTGTTCCGCCTCGGTAGACCATTCAAAACGTTTGTTTTTCTTTAACAAGGCAGTGATGGGCTGGACTATTCGAGAGAATTCGGGGATAAACCTGCGGTAAAAGTTAGCAAAGCCTAACATGCTTTGCACACCTTTTACGGAGGATGGTGATGGCCATTTGAGAACTGCATCGACCTTCTTTGAATCCATACCTACTCCGCCAGGTGATAATATGAATCCCAAGAATTCAACTTCAGTCACGTTGAAAACACATTTTTCCAACTTAGCGAAAAGTTTGTGTTGACGCAATCTTTCGAGGACCATTTTCACGTGTTTCCGATGTTCAGATTCCGATGAAGAATAAACGAGGATGTCGTCAATGTAAACAACAACACACACATCTATGAGCTCTCTGAGGACATCGTTCATAAAATATTGAAAGGCGGCCGGGGCATTGCAAAGTCCGAAGGGCATGACCTGATATTCAAATAGCCCATACTTTGTGCGGAAGGCAGTCTTCCATTCATCGCCCTCTTTTACTCATACCAAGTGGTAAGCTCCTCTAAGATCCAGCTTTGTATATATGCATGCTTTTCTGACTTGGTCCAGGAGTTCAGGGATCAAAGGTAACGGATATCTATTCTTAACGGTGATCTGGTTCAGGGAGCGATAATCGATACAAGTTCTAAGGTCTCCTTCCTTTTTTGGAACGAAGAACAAAGCTGAAGAAGCAGGGGACTTGGAAGGACGAATAAACCCATTCGCCAGGTATTGATCCAGGTATTGTCGAAGGTGAAGGTTCTCAGGCTCGGTGAGAGCATAAATTCTACTACAAGGAGGAGTAGATCCAGGTAGCAGGTCTATCTGGCAGTCATAAGACCTATGAGGAGGTAGAGTGTTAGCCTGATCCTTCCGGAAAACATCTTGGTATTCAAGGTATTCGGGAGGTAACTGGGGAGTCTCTGAAGAAATTGCTGCCAGTGCAACACCAGGTGGAAGGTGACAAGTAGAGACACATTCTGGAAACTGGACCGTTCTTGCTCGCCAATCGATCAGAGGATTGTGTTTCTCTAACCAAGGTATTCCTAGAATAATCTGAAACTGAGGGGCCTTGATCACATCGAACACGATCTTCTCATGGTGTCCATCTTGACTTACTAGCGTCACCTCTTGAGTGGTATGCGTTACTGGCCCGGAGGCTATCTCCGTACCATCCACTGTAGTAATGACGTCCTTTACAGCCTTGGGACAAAGAGTTAGATTCATCCTCAAAACCATTTCATGATCCACATAATTGCCGATGGCACCGCTGTCGACGTAAGCTTCAATTGCATGTAATCGATCCGGATTATCAGGGCTAATGAGGACCATAGGTATCACGAAATGCGAGGTCACAGAACTGGTTTTCACGCTCGGCAAGAGGACCTCTATTCTTGTCGGGCGAGGTCGTTTCCCTGCTCAGAGTTTGTAACTTTGGTAACTGCAGCTCCTACTGCCTTCTTGGCAGGTTTCACCGGACAGTCTCGAAGAAAGTGCCCTGAGTTTCCGCAATATAGGCATAATTGCAACTGTTTTCTCCTTTCCCGCTCCTTTTGTGTTAGAGGACCTTTCAGACCCCCAATTTGCATGGGTTCCCCGGAGTCTACTCCTTTGGAAGGAGTTGGCGGTTTGGAAAATACTCGAGCATCAAACTTGGAACGGTCGGCCTTCCTGTTCTGCAGTCTATGATCTATTTGAACGACCAAGTCTATATAATCCGAACAGTCTTGTGGGGGATTCACTACTTGGGCTAAAACGTCTTTGAGCTCTCCACGTAGACCTCTGTAAAACAGCGTAATCCTTTTGTCCTCAGGCCATTGAGTTTCCACTATTAGTCTATTGAAAGATGCAATATAAGCCAAAAGGTCTTGATTACCCTGTCGCAACGAAAGAAGCTCATTGTCCAAGGCCTGCCCCTGTGAATGTCTTGCGAACAGTTTTTCCATACTAAGCTGAAAGGCTTGAAAATCATGGAGAACCGGATCATCTTGATTAACTAGAGGGATCGACCAGTCTGCCGCATTGCCCCTAAGGTACGAAAGTACAAAAGCTACTTTAGCTTGATCAGTTGGAAAGGCTGCTGGCCGGCATAAGAAGTGCAACCGGCACTGATTGATAAATACTGCAAACCTCTTTGGGTCACCAGAAAATCGTTCGGGCGGAGCCAGAGGTACATTCCCAGGTAGGTTGATCTGCACTGGATTCATAGAGGATGTTGAAGGAAGATTTGCCCCTGATGCGGGTAACGGGGTTTGTCCGGCTTGTGACTGTAGCAATTGTCTAGCAAGACCGTCTGTTCTCTCCTTGGAAATAATTAGTTCCCTTCTTAGAGCATTCGTTTCCTGACGAGCTGCATGCACTTCTGCCCTTAGTTCCCCAAGTAACCGGGCTAGGTGGTCAGTATCCAAGGTTTCCATAGCGCCTGGGCGAGAGTTTTGCGGTAGGCTTTGCGTTCTGTAACGCTCACCTGATTCTCGCAGAGGCGCCGGTCTTGACTGGGCGACTACCGTATCTTCAAAGGTGATGTGTAGCACCCGGTTGGCTCTTTGGGCTGGACCTCTGTGCACTGTATGCCTGACTTCAAGAGTAAGATGTCTGCAGACAGAAAATATGGGATTAATGAACTGGGGTTATTGGGGTGTCCCTATCTCTTCCCTTTTTTGCTCTCCTGTAGACCCCCAAAGGTTAACGCTCTCACCTTAGGTAAGTGAATGCCGAGCTCTGCATCTGCCTCGGGGCAGGGTGCTGTAACCAGTTTCTTCACTGGATCGGTAGCGCAGGCCTCTTGACTTCAGAGGACTGCTGTCCGTCGTTTACTGCACGAACGGTAAGTTTCGAGTAATTCTATTGTCTTTAAAGTCTTTAGCAATGATGTCTCTTGTTTTGCAGGTTCCGGCGATGGCGGATGACGGGCTGAAGTGAGTTGAAGATGGAGTCCGTATGATGAATAGAAGTGCCTGAAAGCACGTAAGTAAGCGCTTGTTGCCTGCTTCACGATGCGCTCTAACTGTCTTTTATTTTGCAGGTACGAGTTCGGAGCGGCTGCAGGGTGCCGGAATACCCACTGGGGTTGATGTGGAAAGGAGTAATGGCACGTGAGTATTAAAGTTCCCCAATGTCTTTAAACGCACCTTGTTTTGTCTTTCAGATGCAGGATGCAGCGCCGAAGGCCTCCGGAGCGTGCGAAGAGTCGGTAAGCTTTTGTCTTTCAGATGCCGGAATGCAGTGTGAAGACCTCCGGAGCGCACGAAGAGTAGGTAAGCCTTTGTCTTTCAGATGCCGGAATGCTAACCTGTTCTTTCTTGTCTTTATAGGTGTTGCTGAAGACTGGATTCAGGATGGTAAGCCTTTTTCCTTAGGCCCAGGATCCGATGCAGAAGACACGATGAGCGTTCTGCTGCAGAGGATGCAGAATAACGCAAAGCAAGATTCATCCACCGGGTGTGGTTTAAATAGCCTCCTGTAGTGCTTAGGTGTCTCCTTCCACAGCCACGCCTAGGTAAGAAAAGAGTTCCTGCTTTCCAGAAGAGTTCCAGTGTTCTGAATCTAGGGAGTGGCTCCTGCCCCACCCAACAGGAAAAGTAGTTCCAAACAGAAGAGGATCAGAGGCTCAGCTGGCAGGCAAGTAAGCAGCATGGTCTGCTGCAGGTAAGTCCACCCAAGCATTATGAGCCCGGCGCTTCCAGCGCTGGGACTGGGCACTTTTATGAGCCTGGTGCCACTGGCGCCAGGACTGGGTCCAAAAGGTCCCAATTGGGACTGGTTGGCCCTCGGAACCTGGGTTATGGATCTGCTTCCAAGGGAGTTGGGAAAACCCTGACCTTTTGGAAGCAGAGATCATGACAGGGGTAATGAATTTAGCAGTATAGAAGTGTGTCTTTTGATGACACAGCATTGGTGGTGTTTGTGTAGGTAGGGATGCACACAATGTAACACTTCCAGGTGACCAATCTCAGGCTGGTATGGTTGTGACAGTTGACTGTCCCTTATGTCATCATCATTGATTGTCAGATGGTATGGGCCAGGGCTGTGTACACTCAACAGGGGTGTGATTTTAGGTGAAGTAATTAGCCACCAGCTGCGTACGGGCTGCCTCACCCCGTGCCCTTTCCCCTCCCATGCGCAGCGGCCGTGCATGTGGTTGGGGATGTGGGGGCACCACCATGTCCACGGGCAGGCCCCGGCGTGTTGCAACGTTGTGCAGGACACATGCTGCCACTATGATCCTGCACACTACTGGGGGAGTGTATAACAGCCAGAACGGTCAAGGGAGCAAAAGCGTGACTTGAGCACTCCGAATGTGCGCTCCACTATGCCCCGGGTTGCATTGTGGGCAGTGTTGTATCTTACCTCGGTGGTGTGGTGGGGTTCCGAATTGGCGTCATCATGTGGGTGCTCAGAGGGTAGGCACTGTCCCCTGGGGAGGTGGTGATGGGTATCATTAGTGGGGTTGCGACATTACTCAGTATCTGACATGCATGCATGTGCTGTGGCATTTATACTCACCGAGCAGCCATGTATCGCCATGCTGCCCAGCTTCTAGGTCCCGGTTTAGGGTTGACATTCTGTAAATAAAACTGTCGTGGGTGGACCTTGGATAGTTGGCATATACTGAGGTGATGATTCCCTTGGCATCACATACTACCTGGACGTTGATGGAATGCCAGTGCTTGCGGTTTCTATAGATGTGCTCTGATGCCCTGGGGGGACGTAGAGCCACATTGGTGCAATCAATGGCACCTAGGACTTTGGGGAATTGTGCCACCCCGTAGAAATCCTGGACGGCAGCCTGCCTTTCTGCAGGTTTTCTGGGCAGTTATATGTGCCTGCGGACTGATGGGCGTGCAGTCATGATGGCCAAGACCTGGTTATACAGTGTGACTGTGTGGCCTGTGACACCCCCCCACTATAGCACTTGTCCGCTGAAATGATCCAGTGGCCAAGAAGTGCGGTACATTGAGGACCTTCTCCAGGGGGCTGAGTGCTTGGGAGCACAGGGTGGGGGATGTGAGGTCATCCTCCCACTCACTCACCAGGTCGAGTATTATGTGAGGTGGAAACCTGTACCTCCCATACACCTGGTCATCAGGCATCCCAAAAAGGCTGGTTCTGGGTGTGAACATTCTGGGCCTGACTATCCTCCTCCTCCTCCTCCTCCTGCGGTGTCCCGCGACCACTGCTGCTAGGAACGGTATATTCATCCTGGCGTCTGAGCTTGTTTGTTTGTGCACACTTTTATGCTCCACGGGTCCATGTACGCCTGCTTCCTGCTGGCGTACGTGTTTCAGTGTTAGCGCATCTTTTTTGGCACACGTGTTAGCCCCGTTCGAATCCATGAATATGTGTTTTGAACATGCGTGTGGGCATTCCGCGCATTTGCCTCCTGTACTTCCCCCGTGACGCCCACATTTTCACGCGTTGTTCCCCATTCCACGTGTCACGCCCTCTGTTCCTCCTACTTTTGTTGTGTGCGCCGCGCTATGTGCGATTCCGCTGTGCGCGTAGCGCACGCTGTTTGGATACGTGTGCACCAGCGTGCGCCACGCAGAATTTTGGCGCACATCCTGGGATTTACACGCGCACAGACTTCCATGAATCGCTGTGCGCGGGTTTCGCTGCGATTTTCGCACTGGCACTGCGATTCACACGCGCACATTAATTCCATGAATCGGCCTGTAAATATTCGGGTAGCGTTCCGGCCCATTCCGGGTACTTATTGGTGATAAAATGTCGATTTTGGGCAGTAATGGGTTAATGACAGGATATTGGTGCACCTTTCTCATTTCAAAATGTTCTTTATGTGTGTTTGCATCATTTTCAGAGGAGTTTTGCTGCCGTTTTATATGTTAGGGTAGCGTTCCGGCCCGTTCCGGGTACTTTTTCGTGATAAAATGTATATTATGGACAGTAATGGGTTAATGACAGCATATTGGTGCACCTTTCTCATTTCAAAATGTTCTTCATGTGTGTTTGCATCATTTTCAGTGGAGTTTTGCTGCCGTATTATATGTTAGGGTAGAGTTCCGGCCCGTTCCGGGTACTTATTTGTGATAAAATGTATATTTTGGGCAGTAATGGGTTAATGACAGCATATTGGTGCACCTATCTCATTTCAAAACGTTCTTCATGTGTGTTTGCATCATTTTCAGGTGAGTTTTGCTGCCATTTTATAAGTTAGGGTACCGTACCGGCCCGTTCCGTGTACTTTTTTGTGATAAAATGTAGATTTTGGGCGGTAATGGGTGAATGACAGCATATTGGTGGAGCTTTCTCATTTCAAAATGTTCTTCATGTGTGTTTGCATCATTTTCAGGTGAGTTTTGCTGCCATTTTATATATTAAGGTAGCGTTCCAGCCCGTTCCAGGTACCTTTTCGTGATAAAATGTAGATTTTGGGCAGTAATGGGGGAATGACAGCATATTGGTGGAGCTTTCTCATTTCAAAATGTTCTTCATGTATGTTTGCATCATTTTTAGGTGAGTTGTGCTGCCGTTTGATGTATTAGGGTAGCGTTCAGGCTCGTTCCGGGTAGTTTTTTGTGTAGATTTTGGGCAGTAATGGGTTAATGACAGCATTTTGGTGGGGATTTCTCATTTCAAAATGTTCTTAATGTGTGTTTGCATCATTTTCAGGAGAGTTTCGCTGCCATTTCATATATTAAGGTAGCGTTCCAGCCCATTCCAGATACTTTTTCGTGAAAAAATGTAGATTTTGGGCAGTAATGGGTTCATGACAGCATATTGGTGCACCTTTTTCCATTCAAAATGTTCTTCATGTGTGTTTGCATCATTTTCAGTGGAGTTTTGCTGCCGTTTTATATGTTAGGGTAGCGTTCCAGCCCGTTCCGGGTACTTTTTCGTGATAAAATGTATATTTTGGGCAGTAATGGGTTAATGACAGCATATTGGTGCACCTTTCCCCTTCCTTTCAAAATGTTCTTCATGTGTGTTTGCATCATTTTCAGTGGAGTTTCGTTGCCATTTTATATATCAGGGTAGCGTTCCAGCCCATTCCAGGTACTTTTTGGTGATAAAATGTAGATTTTGGGCAGTAATGGGTTAATGACAGCATATTGGTACACCTTTCTCATTTCAAAATGTTCTTCATGTGTGTTTACATCATTTTCAGTGGAGTTTTGCGGCCGTTTTATATGTTCGGGTAGCGTTCTGGCCCGTTTTGTGTACTTTTTCGTGACAAAATGTATATTTTGGGCAGTAATGGGTTAATGACAGCATATTGGTACACCTTTCTCATTTCAAAATATTCTTCATGTGTGTTTGCATCATTTTCAGGTGAGTTTTGCTGCCATTTTATAAGTTAGGGTACCGCTCCGGCCCGTTCCAGGTACTTTGTGGTGATAAAATGTAGATTTTGGGCAGTAATGGGTTAATGACAGCATATTGGTGCACCTTTCTCATTTCAAAATGTTCTTCGTGTGTGTTTGCATCATTTTTAGTAGAGTTTTGCTGCTGTTTTATATGTTAGGGTAGCGTTCCGGCCCATTCCGGGTACTTTTTTGTGATAAAATGTAGATTTTGGGCACTAATGGGTGAATGACAGCATATTGGTGGAGCTTTCTCATTTCAAAATGTTCTTCATGTGTGTTTGCATCATTTTCAGTGGAGTTTTGCTGCCGTATTATATGTTAGGGTAGAGTTCCGGCCCGTTCCGGGTACTTATTCGTGATAAAATGTATATTTTGGGCAGTAATGGGTTAATGACAGCATATTGGTGCACCTATCTCATTTCAAAACGTTCTTCATGTGTGTTTGCATCATTTTCAGGTGAGTTTTGCTGCCATTTTATAAGTTATGGTACCATACCGGCCCGTTCCGTGTACTTTTTTGTGATAAAATGTAGATTTTGGGCGGTAATGGGTAAATGACAGCATATTGGTGGAGCTTTCTCATTTCAAAATGTTCTTCATGTGTGTTTGCATCATTTTCAGGTGAGTTTTGCTGCCATTTTATATATTAAGGTAGCGTTCCAGCCCGTTCCAGGTACTTTTTCGTGATAAAATGTATATTTTGGGCAGTAATGGGTTAATGACAGCATATTGGTGCACCTTTCTCATTTCAAAATGTTCTTCATGTGTGTTTGCATCATTTTCAGTGGAGTTTTGCTGCCGTATTATATGTTAGGGTAGAGTTCCGGCCCGTTCCGGGTACTTATTCGTGATAAAATGTATATTTTGGGCAGTAATGGGTTAATGACAGCATATTGGTGCACCTATCTCATTACAAAACGTTCTTCATGTGTGTTTGCATCATTTTCAGGTGAGTTTTGCTGCCATTTTATATGTTAGGGTACCGTACCGGCCCGTGTACTTTTTTGTGATAAAATGTAGATTTTGGGCGGTAATGGGTGAATGACAGCATATTGGTGGAGCTTTCTCATTTCAAAATGTTCTTCATGTGTGTTTGCAAAATTTTCAGGTGAGTTTTGCTGCCATTTTATATATTAAGGTAGCGTTCCAGCCCGTTCCAGGTACCTTTTCGTGATAAAATGTAGATTTTGGGCAGTAATGGGGGAATGACAGCATATTGGTGGAGCTTTCTCATTTCAAAATGTTCTTCATGTATGTTTGCATCATTTTTAGGTGAGTTTTGCTGCCGTTTGATGTATTAGGGTAGCGTTCAGGCTCGTTCCGGGTAGTTATTTGTCTAGATTTTGGGCAGTAATGGGTTAATGACAGCATTTTGGTGGGGATTTCTCATTTCAAAATGTTCTTCATGTGTGTTTGCATCATTTTCAGGAGAGTTTCGCTGCCATTTTATATATTAAGGTAGCGTTCCACCCCGTTCCAGATACTTTTTCGTGATAAAATGTAGATTATGGGCAGTAATGGGTAAATGACAGCATATTGGTGGAGCTTTCACATTTCAAAATGTTCTTCATGTGTGTTTGCATCATTTTCAGGTGAGTTTTGCTGCCATTTTATATATTAAGGTAGCGTTCCAGCCCGTTCCAGGTACTTTTTCGTGATAAAATGTATATTTTGGGCAGTAATGGGTTAATGACAGCATATTGGTGCACCTTTCTCATTTCAAAATGTTCTTCATGTGTGTTTGCATCATTTTCAGTGGAGTTTTGCTGCCGTATTATATGTTAGGGTAGAGTTCCGGCCCGTTCCGGGTACTTATTCGTGATAAAATGTATATTTTGGGCAGTAATGGGTTAATGACAGCATATTGGTGCACCTATCTCATTTCAAAACGTTCTTCATGTGTGTTTGCATCATTTTCAGGTGAGTTTTGCTGCCATTTTATAAGTTAGGGTACCGTACCGGCCCGTGTACTTTTTTGTGATAAAATGTAGATTTTGGGCGGTAATGGGTGAATGACAGCATATTGATGGAGTATTCTCATTTCAAAATGTTCTTCATGTGTGTTTGCATCATTTTCAGTGGAGTTTTGCTGCCGTTTTATATGTTAGGGTAGCGTTCTAGCCCGTTCCGGGTACTTTTTCGTGATAAAATGTATATTTTGGGCAGTAATGGGTTAATGACAGCATATTGGTGCACCTTTCCCCTTCCTTTCAAAATGTTCTTCATGTGTGTTTGCATCATTTTCAGTGGAGTTTCGCTGCCATTTTATATATCAGGGTAGCGTTCCAGCCCATTCCAGGTACTTTTTGGTGATAAAATGTAGATTTTGGGCAGTAATGGGTTAATGACAGCATATTGGTACACCTTTCTCATTTCAAAATGTTCTTCATGTGTGTTTACATCATTTTCAGTGGAGTTTTGCGGCCGTTTTATATGTTCGGGTAGCGTTCTGGCCCGTTTTGTGTACTTTTTCGTGACAAAATGTATATTTTGGGCAGTAATGGGTTAATGACAGCATATTGGTACACCTTTCTCATTTCAAAATATTCTTCATGTGTGTTTGCATCATTTTTAGTAGAGTTTCGCTGCTGTTTTATATGTTAGGGTAGCGTTCCGGCCCATTCCGGGTACTTTTTTGTGATAAAATGTAGATCTTGGGCAGTAATGGGTGAATGACAGCATATTGGTGGAGCTTTCTCATTTCAAAATGTTCTTCATGTGTGTTTGCATCATTTTCAGGTGAGTTCTGCTGCCGTTTTATAAGTTAGGGTACCGCTCCGGCCTGTTCCAGGTACTTTGTGGTGATAAAATGTAGATTTTGGGCAGTAATGGGTTAATGACAGCATATTGGTGCACCTTTCTCATTTCAAAATGTTCTTCGTGTGTGTTTGCATCATTTTTAGTAGAGTTTCGCTGCTGTTTTATATGTTAGGGTAGCGTTCCGGCCCATTCCGGGTACTTTTTTGTGATAAAATGTAGATTTTGGGCAGTAATGGGTGAATGACAGCATATTGGTGGAGCTTTCTCATTTCAAAATGTTCTTCATGTGTGTTTGCATCATTTTCAGGTGAGTTTTGCTGCCGTTTTATATATTAGGGTAGCGTTCCAGCTCGTTGTGGGTAGTTTTTTGTGATAAAATGTAGATTTTGGGTAGTAATGCGTTAGTTACAGCATATTGGTGGAGCTTTCGCATTTCAAAATGTTCTTCATGTGTGTTTGCATCATTTTCAGGTGAGTTTTGCTGCCATTTTATATATTTAGGTAGCAATCCAGCCCGTTCCAGGTACCTTTTCGTGATAACATGTAGATTTTGGGCAGTAATGGGTTCATGACAGCATATTGGTGCACCTTTTTCATTTCAAAATGTTCTTCATGTGTGTTTGCATCATTTTCAGGTGAGTTTCGCTGCCGTCTTATATGTTAGGGTAGCGTTCCGGCCCGTTCTGGGTACTTTTTCGTGATAAAATGTATATTTTGTGCAGTAATGGGTTAATGACAGCATATTGGTGCACTTTTCTCATTTCAAAATGTTCTTCATGTGTGTTTGCATCATTTCCAGGTGAGTTTTGCTGCCATTTCATAAGTTAGGGTACCGTTCCGGCCCGTTACGCGTACTTTTTTGTGATAAAATGTAGATTTTGGGCAGTAATGGGTGATTGACAGCATATTGGTGGAGCTTTCTCATTTCAAAATGTTCTTCACGTGTGTTTGCCTCATTTTCAGGTGAGTTGTGCTGCCGTTTTATATATTAGGGTAGCGTTCCTGCTCGTTCCGGGTAGTTTGTTGTGATAAAATGTAGATTTTGGGCAGTCATGGTTTAATGACAGCATATAAGTGGAGCTTTCTCATTTCAAAATGTTCTTCATGCGTGTTTGCATCATTCTCAGGTGGGTTTTGCTGCCATTTTATACGATAGGGTACCGTTCCGGCCCGTTGGTAGCACCTTCCTCTGCATAGGCCACCCCAGCCCCGAAATTAGTGCGCCCCCCAGCATAGCATTCCCAGGGTGCCTCTACTCCCTTGTTAACCCCCTTCCCAACCATCCTCTTTTCCCCAAAGTGACTTCCATTCCCCGATTGTTCCCTTCCTATCGCCCATTTCTTATCAGCTCAGCAAAATATCTTGTCGATTGAGATGACCTCAAGGTGTGAGCCTTGGGGACAGCGCCAAAGGTAGCATAACAGCAAAGTGTAACAACGGCATGTTTTCATTACAATCAAAGCGGCGTCTGTCACAGTGGCTTCCCCTTCATTAAAACAAGACCCGCTTCCTCATTAACCCAATTTATTAGCAATCTTGTGGACTGAACTTGTTCACGCATAATTGCAGTGCTGCAGAAAACTTAAGCAAATTCAGCCCACCCTGCTTCGAAAGCCAATGGTAATGGTATGGTAATGGGTGTCCAGTCAAAGTTTCGAAACAATAGTGTTGAATGCCATAAGTTCTGACACAAAAGTGCAGAAAAAAAAAGTTTTGAATGTATTTTTTTTATGTTAAAGGGTTTATTTTAATTTTGTATTGTACAAGAAGTGTTTTAAAAAAAAAGGGGGTTGGGGACCACCCCATAAAAAAAAAAAGCAAAACTTTTTTTTCCGACACTTTTGTGTCAGAACCTTTGGCATTCGAAACTTTGACTGTCGAAACTATCACTAGGAACCATGGTAATGTTTATTTTATTTTATTTAATTTTTATTTACTTGATTCAATTTACAAAGAAATTTTTACAAGAAAATGAATGTTGTTAACCATTTCCCCTCGCTCGTCCGTCAATTCCAGCTGAAGGTTCTCACAGACTTCACAAAGTTTAAAGAAGAAAGAGAAAGCAAACAAGGATTCAGCTTGGATTTAGCTTACTCCAAAATGTAAAACTCTCAATCTGGTCGTAGTTGTAATCCTGCAGTTTCAAGTTCATGAAGAATTGGGAGACCGCTATCACATATGAGGTTTTATCCCCCTCTATTAGTCGGTGCCACCAATCCTCTTCTCCACATGTTGTCGACTCTTTAAATATATGTCCCAGGTGCATGGTTCTCAATTTCGTCAGCGTTGAACATGACAGCAGTAGATGTCGAAGAGTCTCGCTTTGATCTTTCTTTTTGGAGAAGCGACAGCTGTTATTCAATGTTATTTTTCTTATCGCTCTGATCTCATTTGCTGACAAGAGATTCATTCGAAATCGCAGGAAGATATTTCTCAGAGATTTGTTGGGGAACTTTTTTAAGTAGCTCGGTAAGTCATCCAAACTCCTTGTTGTTGGTGGCTGGTGACTTATTCGTTTACTTCTATTTTGTAAGGAAGTCGTCTGTATCCAATCTCGTTCCCACAGTTTTTGTTTTACTTTATTTGGATTTTGAATGAGTTCTTCCTCATAGCTGTCCATATCTTCCAAGAGTTTTTGATTCTTTTTCACCCATGTCATCATCAGATTACTTTTTTGATCTTTGATTTCTGCATGGATGATGGTCATTACATTTGGACAATTGCTAATTATGATCTTCATATTTAGCATCATTGTGTTTCTAGTAAGCATCGACTCCAATGATTGCAAACACAATTCCTGACGAATAGTCGCTGCTGGTGTTGACACTGGTAAATTCAGTGTTTTTCTCCAGAAGAGACCTTCGATGCGTTTCCAGAATTCTCGCGGTATCATCAACATGGCGTCCGTCCCATAGATTAAGGAGGGGACCACCTTGCCCTTATAGAATTGTGTCAGTGGGATTGCTGTAAATCGACATAATCTTCCGTCTATTGCTTTGGCCTGACTTGCCAGCTTCCTCGCTCTATCCAAAATATGGTTTTGCAACTCTTGTTTGTTGTTACTTAGTATTACCCCCAAGTATTTAAATTCCTTCACTTGGTAATGTTTATTTATAAAGTGCCTATACACAGGCAAGTGTTTCAAAGCGCTCAAGGAGGGTGAGAACATGGGGAAAAACAACAGTCGCTCAGAGCCCTTGAAATTCTGAGACAAGACTAGTCTGCACAGGCAGAGTAAGTGCATATAATACATTTAACAGTTGGGACACAGCAAATACGCCAGCGATTCTGCAGTTTCACCAAGTGTATTTTGGGGTGAAGACAAGGCAATACAGACAGACGATCTTCAGGCACAGTGCATTTGGATCACGCAAGTTCACAGACGGTCACAGGCAGTGGGAGATCCAAGTGCACCCAGTCGGTTGAGACTGGCGTAAGTGCATTGAGAGCCACTCTCTAGGATAATTTCTCAAGTGCAGTAAGGGTGGGTGAGGTGTAGGGCCCTGAGGCAAGTGTGAGAGAGGACTGACAGGGTTGCCCGGGACCTGTGAGACTCTGAGGTACACCAGGCGGCCAGTCAGCACACTGTAAGGAAGATGAGGGAGAGTATCAAAGAGCAGAGAGCTAGGTTAGCAGGGTAGACGGAGAGAGAAGGAAGAGGAGAAGAGGAAGGTCTTGAGGAGTTTCCACAACTTAAGAAGATCAGGCTCAAGAAGGAGGGCGGAAGGGAGGCTGTTCCAGAGGGAGGCACTTTTGAGGAGAAGGATCTCCCTCCAAATCTCTGCTTGGAGAACCGGCTCACTCGCAGAAGGTTTTTATTTCTTTTATTTGACATTTATAAGGTTGGAGGTAGATGAGTGGAGGGCTCGTGATGGACGGTATTTAGGGAGGCAACGTTGTAGGTAGGTCCCAGACCCCAGAAAGCCTTGTGGACAATGCAGAGGGTCTTGAACTTGATCCTTGCAGCCACGAGGAGCCAGTGAAGGGATTTCAGCGCCAGAGAGATGCGGTCCCTGGGCTTGAGGCCCAGTATAAGTCGCACGGTTTTGTTCTGCATGAGTTGCAAAGGGCACAGGCTAGAATCAGGGAGGTTGAGGAAGAGGCTGTTGCAGTAGTCCGGCCTAGAGAGAACCAGGACTCTGAAGACAGTGAGCCACTGGGGGAAAGTGAGATAAGGTAGAGTACCTCTGAGGAGGTGTAGCTGATAGACTTTTTAGAGATGTCCAAAATGTGAGTGGAGAAGGAGAGAGTGGAGTCGAAGATGACCCCAAAGTTTTTAGCCTTGTAGTTGGTGCGGGCGCAGGGTCAAGGGAGGCCAGCCAGACCGAGAGCGGGAAAGCGGGAGCAGGGTCCCAATACGAACAATCTCAGTCTTACTGCTGTTGAGCCAGAGGTTGTTTTCAGCACACCATGACTGAATAGCTGGCAGTCTGATATGAGCGTTGAGGAGGAGACGGCTGAGGGTAGCCTGAAAGATAGTTGCGTGTCATCCGTGCAGCACTTGAAGTTAGAGGTGAAAGTGGAAATCCCACGTGCCAAGGCAGCCATATTGACGTTGAAGAACTAGGGGGATAGGTTAGATCCCTGGGGAACGCCACAGGTTGAGAGAGCGATAGTCGAGAGAAAGGCTCTGAGTTCCACCTGGGATGGGCGGTCAGAGAGAAAGGAGGTTAACCATGCCAGAGCCTGACCTGTGATTCCCAGGGCTTCACAGAGATGTGCGATCAGGATGTTTTGGTTAACTGTGTCAAAGGCAGAGTAGGGGTCAAGGAGTATGAGGACAGAGGGAGTGTTAGTGTCAAGGTTTGAGAGCAGGTCTTCACAGGTGTTCAGGAGGGCAGTTTCCGAGCCTCTGGATGCTCTAAAACCAGATTGATGGTCGCAACCAATAGATTCAGTGTCAAGGGTCAGCTGAGAGATAGCCAACTTCTCCAGGAGTTTGCCCAGGAAAGGAGTGATAGAGATAGGGCGGTAGTTTGCCAGAAAGGAGGGGTCGGCAGAAGGTTTCTTGGGCAGAGGGTGCACAAGGGAGTGTTTAAGAGCAGTTAGGAAAATTCCAGTGGAAAAGGAGAGATTGCAGGGATCCGCCAAGGCTGGGGCAAGGGAGTCAATATTGTCCTTAATGGTTTTGGAGGGGCAGGGGTCCACCTGTTTGGATGAAGCCTTCATAGACCGGACGTGTCTCGAGACCTCATCGGGCGTGACAGGTGATAGAGAAGAGAGGGGGAGTGGAGGGCAGCCAAGGGAGGCTCTGGTGTTGTTGTGTGCTGTGATGTAGAAGAGAGGGAGGAAAGGATGTCTTGGGTTTTTGTGATAAAATGTTCAGCCAGGGACAAGCAAAGGTCCTGGGTTGGTGTGATAAAAGAAGAGGCTGCTGTAGGAGTGGCCAGTTCCTTACAGACTTTGAAAAGTTCTCTCGTGTTGCTTGATGCCACGCAGATGCAGGCTTGAATATAGACTTTTTTTTTTGGAGCGGATGCAGAGTCGGTATTGCCTTTGAAGGAGGCGGCATGCCAGTTTGTCAGATGGTTCACCTGACGAATTCCATTTCCGCTCAGCTGCCCTACATTTGCGATTAAGGAAGCCAGATCGGAGTTGTACCAACAGTTGCACTTTTTGGAATGCTTCAGTTGAACCCTCATGATAGGGACAAGAGTTTCGAGAGTGTTGGAGGCAGCCACTGTCACATTTTTCATGGGTCTGGTGACTTTGTAGCCAAGAGGCCCTGCAGGGTGTGCCGCTGCAAGAGGAGAGGAGAGCTTCAGGTGTGTTGAGAGGAGAGAGTGGTCAGTCCAAGAGAGAGAGGTGGTGAAAGGGATAGAGAGAGGGATGTCAGTAGAGATGAGAGCATCCAAAGTGCGGCCCGCGGTGTTCGTGGAGCCAGAAGGTGGGATAGAGAAGGTGAGAGAGTCGTGAAGGTTGCAGAAAGGACCTGAGGAGTCCAGATCACCCATCAGGAGGAGTTGTGAGGAGGAGGAGAGTAGAGAGGAGGCCAGGTCAGCCCATTCCGAGAGAAAAAGAGTGGACTGTCTTGGTGGCCGATAGAAGGTGCCAATAATGAGAGAAGATTTAGGGGAGAGTGAGAGTCTGCAAACTAGGCCCTCGAAGAAGGAGTAGGCCTGAGTAGGGATGATGGACACAGCTATCCATTCTGGTAAGAAAAGCGCCACTCCCCCACCTGTCTTCTTAGGCCTGGGCACAGTGAGGATTTTGTAGCTTTAAGGGAGGAGTGTGTCAAAGCTCGTGGCAGAGCTCTCCATGAACCATGTCTCTGTGATTGCGAGAACATCAAGATCCATCAGTTTGAGGAGGTTGCAGATGTCAGACGAGTGTTTGACGGCAGAGCGAATGTTGAGAGTGGCAATGTGGAGCAGCTTGCCATCTTTAAAGGTCTTCGTCAGGAAGTTAGGGGGGCACAGGGGACAGTGGTCCCACCCGAGGATGGCAAGAGGGGCAGAGGGATAGTGGAGGATGGCGAAGGAGCCAAGGCCGACAAGGTAGCCGGGACAGTACGGTAAGAGGGTGCCTGTACAGAGAAGGAAAGCACAGTGGGAAAGGGAGCCTGGCTGGTTGAGAGGTGAGGTTTGGGAGTCAAGGAAGGAGCCTGTCAAAGAGAAGAAGGGTGGGTTGAGGACCCTGCACCATGATGGTTCCATTGAAATAGACATTAATGAGGACTCTGGAAAGGGCGAAGAGGTCAAGGAGAACCTCCTAGTGAGTGCCACCATTAATGGGAGAAGAGGTGATCGGAGAGAGAAAGCCGACCATGTAGCGAGTCCATAGGTCAGGTGCGTTAACGAAGAAGAGGATGTCAGTGAGAGTCTCTCTGGCGGAAGCCGTGACATAGGTGTCTGCAATAGGAAGGCCTGGGTTGGAGCCCAGAATGTCCTTCTTAAGTTTCTTCCGAACAGATTTAGTGATAGTACAAGGATAGGAGATAGTGAAGCAGTTAGAGAGCATAGGAGAGATAGCGACATGGTTGGCTGCAGTGGAGGGGGTGGACACTTACCAGTCTGAAGCACTGATGCACACAGAGGAGGGGGGTGGGGTGTGCGGCACAAGGGAAGGGGGTGAACAGAGTGGTAGCGCACACAGCTAATGAAGACACAGAGCAGCCACTAGGCAAAGCTAAATGCGATTATGGCAGGACAAGGTGAAAAAACAATGCAGCAACTGGGAGTGAGAGGTGGGACAGTCACAGGTGTGGAGGAAGAGGGTCTATGAAGGTAGTTGAGGGAACTAACCTTCAGAGAAATGTTAGATGCTTCATTGATCATTTTCCTTTAGTATGGATAAGCCAACGAAAGGACTCTAACCCTCAAGTCATGCGATGGCTCTTAGACCTGCAACCACACTGTTTCACTGTGGAGCACCGAAAAGGTAGAGACCAGGGGAACATCGATTTCCTTTCTCTGTTTCCCTGTGAAACAGATGGGGCTACTTTGCATGGGGGAAGGGCATGTAATAAACCAGAAGGTAATTCACCCACTAGTCGCGGGGGATCTGTCATCCAGATGGCCAGGACATGGCCATCGCTTTTGGATCCAGTCCCTGGGGGTGGACCAGCGCAGGAGAATCACCTGGGTGAGAGGTCTTCGGGGAGTGGGAGTGGGACACCGGATGGCGAGATGCGATATCCCCTTCCCTGTAACACCTTTACCCCATCCTACCAGGTAGGATACATAGGAACTTTGCCTCCTCCCCCTTTTCCTACACAAACACTTTCACATCGACAGCCCGCTCTGGGAGAAAACAGACTAACACCTGAGCAGTATACCTAACATGTCCCAATACAATGGTCAGGCGAGGTCAGGCAATTACTAACCATCACTCACACCTGACTTCCATTAAGCGTCCCCACATGGATAAAAGGTGGAGCACCAAAGCGCACTCTGAGTGAGGCAAAGCACACAAAGGAACGGCAGTTTCGAGATGGCAGCTGAACAAGGAAGGAAAGACGGCAAACAAAGAGGGGTTCGCAAGGAAGGAAATTTCCTTAACCTTTACGGCAAGAAACTGTTACTTTCAAGAGCCCTCGAGATTAGACAGCTAGACCAACAAACAAATCTGAAGAATCCTGTATTGTGTGTCGAAGATACCTGCGTTCCTCCTACATAACTAATCGAGTCGAGAAGCAGCAGCTGCTGTGGTACTGTCCCTGGCTCCAAGAACAAGGTGGCGTCAGAGAAATCAACACAGCCGGTGAGCTCGGGAGACCAATACAAGACTGGTCTGTGTTGAAGCCAAGGTTGCAAGCAGCAACATAGTACAACGAGCACTGGAACCAACATTGTTAAAACGCGTGTGATGAAAGACACATGTAACGCTAAACTGCTGATGAATGCTTGAACTTTGAAAGGAAAGATACAATACCATTGATAGAGTAGTCCAGCACCGCGTGCATGCTCAGTCAAAGGTCTCTGTAAGGTATTCAGCTGATAAGTGGCAGAAGTGAAAGTTAAAGAATTGTATTAAGAAAGAAACTGTGAATCAGAGTGGTGCTGCAACGGGTCAAGCAAAATCCCACGCACAGTCGAAGGTCTTCATTTTTTGATGCAGAGAGGAATGTTTGGAAAGTGAGATGAAATGGTCTGAGCCCGATTGAGGGAGACCAATTGAGAGCATCGGGTTAAAGTGGCGGAGGTGAACCAGGGGCGAGCAGTAAATCGCCCGAGAAATTGTATCTGTCTTCATTGTTTGATACCATGCCTTCCTTACACGACCATTGTCATTCTACTATGATTGGACTTCTCTTCCTTATTCAAGAGAGATAGAATTGAATATCCTATGAAGGCTTCAGAGATGTCTTCCTTACCCCCTGTTATCCTTATTGGATACCGCGTCTCGCTGTTACGCTCACCTGACTCCCACGGAGGCGCTGGCCTGGTTTGCGCTGCTGTGACCTCTTCTAAGGTGATGCGCAGGGTTCGGAAGACGGACTGGACCGGGCCCCCAAATCTGGCTTGTCTGGCTCGCAGAAGTATCCTTCTGTAGGCGAAAATAGGGGATTAAGTGTCTGCGGGGTAATGCAATCGGCCTCCCACTTTCCCCTCTCACCCTCCTTGAAACCCTTCTGTGATTTCTCATAGCGTCTCACCTTAGGGTCTGGAAGGACGAGCTCTCTATCCTGCTTCTGATGCAGGGGCGCGTTGGTATCCAGTTACTTCACTGAATTTTCGGATTGGTGAGAACCAAACTTGCTTGGCTTCCAGGTAAGTTTTTTGATAAGAGGTTCCCCTTGTGTCCATGCATTAATGTACTAATGCTAGTGTCTTTTTCCCCATAGGGGCCGGGGTACGGAATGCCGGGGAACAGGCACCGACCCGAGATGAGAGGTGAAATCCTTGTAGAAATCAGGTAAGTCTTTAATGAGCGTTTTTTGGTAATGTCTTTTCATTCGCTCATTAACGCTGATGTCTCTTTTTCCCCTTAGGGGCCGGAACCGGAAATGCCAGGATGCGGCGCGGACCCGAAATGAAGAGGAAATGAATCAACAGGTAAGTCTTAACATGGAGATTTAGCTTTCCTTATTCCCTTCTCTCTCTCACCTTTTGTTCTGGTGTTTTTCTCCCTAGGCACTGGGGCGTGACTGCGAATCTGGATGATCGCTGCTGAACATGGAGGCGCCCTGTAAAGGTGAGTGGAATGCGGCGCTGCAGCGATCGACGCGATGAGCTTTTAAATTAAAGTCTTCCTTTTCAGGATTGTCGGCGAGATGTCTCCGGGATGCTGATTTAGCAGGTAAGGACTTTTCCTTCTTCTGTTCTCTTCTTCTCTTCCTTTGCAGGTATTCCAGTATGCTGGCAGGCGTGGCAGAAGTCAGGATGCAGGAGCAGACACGGTGAGCGTCGAGCTGCTAGAAGCAGAACAACGCGAAGCACGTGTGGCTGTTCGGGTGGGGTTTAAATAGCCTTGGAAGAAGTTCCAGGTATGTATCCTTCCTCCAATCAGGTATGTATCCTTCCCCGACCATGCCCGGATGGTCAATTAGTCCCACAGGTAAAGTAGTTCCTTTCAGGCCTCAAGGAGGCCGGGATCCTGCAGCATGGTCTGCATCAGGTAAGTGCACCCAAGCATTTCCATAATGAGCCTGGCGCCTATGGCGCCAGGACTGATGTCTTTTATGAGCCTGGCGCCATAGGTGCCAGGACACTGTCCAAAGGGCCCCTATATGGGGTTGCTGGGTCCTTCCTTGGGGACTGGATGTCCGCTTTCGGGGACGCTGGGCTTGGACCGGCTCCCCGGGAGCGGGCATCATGACAGCACTCCCCCCCCAAGACCCTCCCAAGGTTGTTCCCTCCCGGGGTTTTGGTTTGTCTGGGAAGAGTCGGTGGAATTTCCTGACTAATCGAGGTGCATGCACATGGTCGCTGGGTTCCCACGACTTCTCCTGAGGTCCGTACTCCTTCCAATCAATTAGGTAGAACAGTTTTGACCCAAACATTTTTGAGTCCAAAATGTTCTTCACTTCGAATTCGGGCTCCCCATCTATTAGAATAGCTTCAGTAGGTTTGAGTAGTCGGGTTCCGGGTACGACTGGTTTCAGAAGTGACACATGAAAAACAGGGTGAATTTGCATACTAGCTGGTAAATCAAGTTTAACAGTCACTGGGTTAATTATTGCCGTAATAGAATAAGGTCCCAGATATTTTGGGTTAAAAGTTCGAGGCCCTTTGAGTGGTAAATATCTGGTAGCTAACCACACTTGATCCCCAATCTGATACGGAGGTGCTTCATTCCGATGTAGATCAGCATTCTCCTTGTATTTTCTCTTGGCTTGTTGTAAATGCGTAGTTGCCTCTTTGAAGGCTTGGGTAATTGTAGAATGCAGATGTTCTACTGCAGGCATTCCGAGGTTCTGAGGTGAGTCAAGGTTTGAGGTTCGAGGGTGATGCCCAAACAAAGTATAAAAAGGACTATGGCCAGTTCCAGAGTGTACCGAATTATTATATGCGTATTCGGCTATCCAAAGAATGTCTTTCCAGTTGCTTTCAGATTGCTGTAACATACACCGTAAGCACTGTTCAAGGGTCTGATTTGTCCTCTCGGTCTGACCATCGGTCTGAGGGTGGTGACTGGTCGATAATCTTACGTCGATCTGCGCCATTTGACAACATTTGCGCCAGAAGTGGGAAATGAATTGGCTTCCCCGGTCAGAGATTAGTATAGATGGGAATCCATGTAGCCGAACAATATTTTCGAGGAATTCTTTGGCTAGGACAGAAGCTGAAGGTAAACCTTTCAAAGGAATAAAGTGGGCCATTTTGGAAAACAAATCCACAATTACCAGAATAGTATTGTACCCCGAACAAGGAGGCAGGTCCGTAATAAAATCCATTGATAAGGTGTGCCAGGGTGCTGGTGGTATGTCTAGAGGTTGAAGGAGACCGGCTGGTCTTTTCTTTTGACTTTTATTTTGGGCGCAAACACCACAGGACATCACAAAAGATTTAACATCTTTTCGCCAAGAGGGCCACCAAAATTGTCGTTTCACCTTTTCCTCTGTCTTGGCAATACCGGGGTGTCCCTCTATTAATGTATCATGATAACCGGAAATAACTAGTTCGTGTAATTCCTTATGTGGCAGGAATAAGCGTCCTTGGAAATAAGGTAAACCATTATCTATGGTAAAGTCTGATCCCTTTTGTATCCATTCCTGTAAGGTTGTAGGGTCCAGGAGTTGTTTCACTCTGGCTTGAATGTCTTCAAGCGTCTGTAACAAAGTCATGTCTAGAATCCTCTGTTCGGGAATTATTAGTACTGGTTCTGAGTTTGTATCAGATTCTCCCATTTCAATTCGGGATAAGGCGTCTGCTTTGCCATTCTTGCAGCCAGGTCGATAGGTAATCACGAAATCAAATTCGGCGAAAAACAAAGCCCATCGGAGCTGCCGTGATGACTGAGCCTTGGCGGTTTTCAAATACTGTAAATTCCGGTGATCAGTGATCACTGTGATGGTATGTCGAGCGCCAAGCAGATAATGCCGCCAGGCTTTAAAAGCGGACTTAATGGCTAACAGTTCTTTGTCCGTGATTGCATAATTAACCTCGGGTGCCGAGAATTTTCTGGACCAAAATGCTACGGGATGCAGTTGGTTGGTTTCGGGATCTCTTTGGGACAGGACAGCTCCCATGTCTAGGCTGGATGCGTCAGTCTCGACGACATAAGGGAGATCTGGACGCGGGTGTTTCAATATAGGTGCAGAGGTAAACTTAGCTTTTAAATCCTGAAAGGCCTGCTCGGCTTCTTCAGACCATTCAAAATGTTTATTTTTCCTCAAGAGTGCAGTAATGGGTTGTACCACGCATGAAAATTCCGGGATAAACCTGCGATAGAAATTGGCAAAGCCGAGCATGCTTTGAACCCCTTTTACAGAGCTAGGTGATGGCCATTTGAGGATGGCATCCACTTTTATTGAGTCCATTCGGACTCCTTTGGGTGTCAGGATGAAACCTAGAAACTCGACTTCTGTGGTATGGAAAACACATTTCTCCAGTTTAGCAAATAGTTTGTGTTGGAGCAGTTTTTCAAGTAGTGCCCGGACGTGTTTTCTGTGATCAGATTCCGAAGAGGAGTACACCAAAATGTCATCGATATATACGACAACACAAACATCGATGAGTTCCCGAAGGACATCATTCATGAAGTATTGGAAGGCAGCCGGCGCGTTACACAATCCGAAAGGCATCACCTGGTACTCGAAGTATCCGTATTTAGTACAGAAGGCAGTTTTCCATTCGTCGCCTTCTTTAACTCGTACCAGATGATAAGCCCCCCGGAGATCTAACTTGGTGTATATGCAAGCGTCCTTCACCTGGTCAAGGAGTTCAGGGATCAGAGGCAGAGGATAACGGTTTTTAACCATTATCTGGTTCTATGCGCGGTAATCGATACAAGTTCTAAGGTCGCCTTCTTTTTTGGGCACGAAGAACAAAGCCGAGGATGCCGGGGACTTTGACGGGCGAATAAAACCATTAGCTAGGTATTGATCCAAATATTGTCTCGAATGCAGATTCTCAGGTTCGGTAAGGGCATAAATCCTGCTACAAAGGGGTTGTGCACCGGGCACCAGATCGATTTGGCAATCGTACGATCTGTGAGGAGGTAACGTGTTGGCCTGTTCCTTTTGGAAGACGTCCTGAAAGTCTTGGTATTCCGGAGGTAGTTGCATGGAGGCAGAGGTTGCAGATGCTAGATTCATCTTCAGGTTTTCTGGGTAGCAGGTTTGTGTACAATCCGGGAAGGTTATTCTCTTAGCTCGCCAATCAATTCGAGGATTATGTGTCTCTAACCAAGGGATTCCAAGAATAACCTGAAACTGTGGAGCCTTGATTACATCAAACACAACACCCTCCTGATGGCCGTCGGGACCAATAAGAGTCACCTCAGTAGTGGAATGTGTTACCGGTCCAGAGGCAATTTCCGTTCCATCGACTGTGGTGATGACATCTTTGCTGGTTTTAGGACGGAGAGGGAGGTTAATCCTAGAGACCAATTCACGATCCACATAGTTTCCAATAGCCCCACTATCGATGTATGCCTTTATTGCATGCAACCGCTTAGGCTGTTCTGGATCTACGAGAACCATTGGCACAATGAAATGCGAGGTCTGAGAGTTAGTTTTCAAGCTCGGCAAACGGACCCCTACACTTGTCGGGCGGAGTCGTTTCCCGAAAAACAGAGTCTTCATGGTTTTTATCAGCGGTTCCTACCGCCTTTCGGGGCGGTTTTGGCGGGCAATCTCGTAGAAAGTGTCCAGAATTCCCACAATAAAGACATAATTTTAACTGCCGCCTCCTTTCACGTTCCTTTTGAGTTAAGGGTCCTTTAACCCCTCCAATTTGCATAGGCTCAGAGACATCAACTCCCTTGGGATTAGCATGGGTCTTGACCAACACCCGGGTCTCAAACCTGGACCGATCTGCTTTTCTGTTTTGAAGTCTGTGATCCAATTGGACCACTAAGTCTATATACTCTGTGCATTCTTGGGGCGGATTTACAACTTGGGCCAAGACATTTTTAAGTTCTCCGCGAAGGCCTCGATAAAACAATGTGACTCTTTTATCCTCTGGCCATCCCGTTTCCACAATTAGTCTATTAAAGATTGCAATATAGGATAGGAGGTCCTGATTGCCCTGTCGCAGGGATAGAAGTTTGTCATCCAGAGCCTGCCCCTGAGAGTGTCGAGCAAATAACCTTTCCATGCTTGCTTGAAACCTTTGAAAATCATGGAGAATCGGGTCATCTTAAGTAACCAGTGGAACTGACCAATCGGCAGCGCAGCCGCTGAGATATGACAATACAAAGGCTACCTTGGTCTGATCATTAGGGAAGGCCCCAGGTCTACATGGGAAGTGCAAACGACACTAATTCATGAATACGGCGAATCGTTTGGGGTCCCCAGCAGGGTTACTGGAAACCACAGGAGCGGGGTTCCCTCCGGAACCGGGTAGAGGAGTTTGCCCAGCTTGACCTTGCAAAAGCTGTCTGGCGAGGTCATCAGTTCTTTCCTTTGATATTATTAATTCCCTCCTGAGGGCATTAGTCTCTTGACGAGCGGCATGTACATCGGCCCGTAATTCCCCCAGTAATTGGGCCAACTGATCAGTCTCAGAAGTTTCCATAGCGCCTGGGTGGGAATTTGTAGGAAGGCTTCGCGTTCTGTTACGCTCACCTGACTCCCACGGAGGCGCTGGCCTGGTTCGCGCTGCTATGACCTCTTCTAAGGTGATGCGCAGGGTTCGGAAGACGGACTGGACCGGGCCCCCAAATCTGGCTTGTCTGGCTCGCAGAAGTATCCTTCTGTAGGCGAAAATAGGGGATTAAGTGTCTGCGGGGTAATGCAATCGGCCTCCCACTTTCCCCTCTCACCCTCCTTGAAACCCTTCTGTGATTTCTCATAGCGTCTCACCTTAGGGTCTGGAAGGACGAGCTCTCTATCCTGCTTCTGATGCAGGGGCGCGTTGGTATCCAGTTACTTCACTGGATTTTCGGATTGGTGAGAACCAAACTTGCTTGGCTTCCAGGTAAGTTTTTTGATAAGAGGTTCCCCTTGTGTCCATGCATTAATGTACTAATGCTAGTGTCTTTTTCCCCATAGGGGCCGGGGTACGGAATGCCGGGGAACAGGCACCGACCCGAGATGAGAGGTGAAATCCTTGTAGAAATCAGGTAAGTCTTTAATGAGCGTTTTTTGGTAATGTCTTTTCATTCGCTCATTAACGCTGATGTCTCTTTTTCCCCTTAGGGGCCGGAACCGGAAATGCCAGGATGCGGCGCGGACCCGAAATGAAGAGGGAATGAATCAACAGGTAAGTCTTAACATGGAGATTTAGCTTTCCTTATTCCCTTCTCTCTCTCACCTTTTGTTCTGGTGTTTTTCTCCCTAGGCACTGGGGCGTGACTGCGAATCTGGATGATCGCTGCTGAACATGGAGGCGCCCTGTAAAGGTGAGTGGAATGCGGCGCTGCAGCGATCGACGCGATGAGCTTTTAAATTAAAGTCTTCCTTTTCAGGATTGTCGGCGAGATGTCTCCGGGATGCTGATTTAGCAGGTAAGGACTTTTCCTTCTTCTGTTCTCTTCTTCTCTTCCTTTGCAGGTGATCCAGTATGCTGGCAGGCGTGGCAGAAGTCAGGATGCAGGAGCAGACACGGTGAGCGTCCAGCTGCTAGATGCAGAACAACGCGAAGCACGTGTGGCTGTTCGGGTGGGGTTTAAATAGCCTTGGAAGAAGTTCCAGGTATGTATCCTTCCTCCAATCAGGTATGTATCCTTCCCCGACCATGCCCGGATGGTCAATTAGTCCCACAGGTAAAGTAGTTCCTTTCAGGCCTCAAGGAGGCCGGGATCCTGCAGCATGGTCTGCATCAGGTAAGTGCACCCAAGCATTCCCATAATGAGCCTGGCGCCTATGGCGCCAGGACTGATGTCTTTTATGAGCCTGGCGCCATAGGTGCCAGGACACTGTCCAAAGGGCCCCTATATGGGGTTGCTGGGTCCTTCCTTGGGGACTGGATGTCCGCTTTCGGGGACGCCGGGCTTGGACCGGCTCCCCGGGAGCGGGCATCATGACAGCACTCCCCCCCCAAGGCCCCTCCCAAGGTTGTTCCCTCCCGGGGTTTTGGTTTGTCTGGGAAGAGTCGGTGGAATTTCCTGACTAATCGAGGTGCATGCACATGGTCGCTGGGTTCCCACGACTTCTCCTGAGGTCCGTACTCCTTCCAATCAATTAGGTAGAACAGTTTTGACCCAAACATTTTTGAGTCCAAAATGTTCTTCACTTCGAATTCGGGCTCCCCATCTATTAGAATAGCTTCAGTAGGTTTGAGTAGTCGGGTTCCGGGTACGACTGGTTTCAGAAGTGACACATGAAAAACAGGGTGAATTTGCATACTAGCTGGTAAATCAAGTTTAACAGTCACTGGGTTAATTATTGCCGTAATAGAATAAGGTCCCAGATATTTTGGGTTAAAAGTTCGAGGCCCTTTGAGTGGTAAATATCTGGTAGCTAACCACACTTGATCCCCAATCTGATACGGAGGTGCTTCATTCCGATGTAGATCAGCATTCTCCTTGTATTTTCTCTTGGCTTGTTGTAAATGCGTAGTTGCCTCTTTGAAGGCTTGGGTAATTGTAGAATGCAGATGTTCTACTGCAGGCATTCCGAGGTTCTGAGGTGAGTCAAGGTTTGAGGTTCGAGGGTGATGCCCAAACAAAGTATAAAAAGGACTATGGCCAGTTCCAGAGTGTACCGAATTATTATATGCGTATTCGGCTATCCAAAGAATGTCTTTCCAGTTGCTTTCAGATTGCTGTAACATACACCGTAAGTACTGTTCAAGGGTCTGATTTGTCCTCTCGGTCTGACCATCGGTCTGAGGGTGGTGACTGGTCGATAATCTTACGTCGATCTGCGCCATTTGACAACATTTGCGCCAGAAGTGGGAAATGAATTGGCTTCCCCGGTCAGAGATTAGTATAGATGGGAATCCATGTAGCCGAACAATATTTTCGAGGAATTCTTTGGCTAGGACAGAAGCTGAAGGTAAACCTTTCAAAGGAATAAAGTGGGCCATTTTGGAAAACAAATCCACAATTACCAGAATAGTATTGTACCCCGAACAAGGAGGCAGGTCCGTAATAAAATCCATTGATAAGGTGTGCCAGGGTGCTGGTGGTATGTCTAGAGGTTGAAGGAGACCGGCTGGTCTTTTCTTTTGATTTTTATTTTGGGCGCAAACACCACAGGACATCACAAAAGATTTAACATCTTTTCGCCAAGAGGGCCACCAAAATTGTTGTTTCACCTTTTCCTCTGTCTTGGCAATACCGGGGTGTCCCTCTATTAATGTATCATGATAACCGGAAATAACTAGTTCGTGTAATTCCTTATGTGGCAGGAATAAGCGTCCTTGGAAATAAGGTAAACCATTATCTATGGTAAAGTCTGATCCCTTTTGTATCCATTCCTGTAAGGTTGTAGGGTCCAGGAGTTGTTTCACTCTGGCTTGAATGTCTTCAAGCGTCTGTAACGAAGTCATGCCTAGAATCCTCTGTTCGGGAATTATTAGTACTGGTTCTGAGTTTGTATCAGATTCTCCCATTTCAATTCGGGATAAGGCGTCTGCTTTGCCATTCTTGCAGCCAGGTCGATAGGTAATCACGAAATCAAATTCGGCGAAAAACAAAGCCCATCGGAGCTGCCGTGATGACTGAGCCTTGGCGGTTTTCAAATACTGTAAATTCCGGTGATCAGTGATCACTGTGATGGTATGTCGAGCGCCAAGCAGATAATGCCGCCAGGCTTTAAAAGCGGACTTAATGGCTAACAGTTCTTTGTCCGTGATTGCATAATTAACCTCGGGTGCCGAGAATTTTCTGGACCAAAATGCTACGGGATGCAGTTGGTTGGTTTCGGGATCTCTTTGGGACAGGACAGCTCCCATGGCTAGGCTGGATGCGTCAGTCTCGACGACATAAGGGAGATCTGGACGCGGGTGTTTCAATATAGGTGCAGAGGTAAACTTAGCTTTTAAATCCTGAAAGGCCTGCTCGGCTTCTTCAGACCATTCAAAACGTTTATTTTTCCTCAAGAGTGCAGTAATGGGTTGTACCACGCATGAAAATTCCGGGATAAACCTGCGATAGAAATTGGCAAAGCCGAGCATGCTTTGAACCCCTTTTACAGAGCTAGGTGATGGCCATTTGAGGATGGCATCCACTTTTATTGAGTCCATTCGGACTCCTTTGGGTGTCAGGATGAAACCTAGAAACTCGACTTCTGTGGTATGGAAAACACATTTCTCCAGTTTAGCAAATAGTTTGTGTTGGAGCAGTTTTTCAAGTAGTGCCCGGACGTGTTTTCTGTGATCAGATTCCGAAGAGGAGTACACCAAAATGTCATCGATATATACGACAACACAAACATCGATGAGTTCCCGAAGGACATCATTCATGAAGTATTGGAAGGCAGCCGGCGCGTTACACAATCCGAAAGGCATCACCTGGTACTCGAAGTATCCGTATTTAGTACAGAAGGCAGTTTTCCATTCGTCGCCTTCTTTAACTCGTACCAGATGATAAGCCCCCCGGAGATCTAACTTGGTGTATATGCAAGCGTCCTTCACCTGGTCAAGGAGTTCAGGGATCAGAGGCAGAGGATAACGGTTTTTAACCATTATCTGGTTCTATGCGCGGTAATCGATACAAGTTCTAAGGTCGCCTTCTTTTTTGGGCACGAAGAACAAAGCCGAGGATGCCGGGGACTTTGACGGGCGAATAAAACCATTAGCTAGGTATTGATCCAAATATTGTCTCGAATGCAGATTCTCAGGTTCGGTAAGGGCATAAATCCTGCTACAAAGGGGTTGTGCACCGGGCACCAGATCGATTTGGCAATCGTACGATCTGTGAGGAGGTAACGTGTTGGCCTGTTCCTTTTGGAAGACGTCCTGAAAGTCTTGGTATTCCGGAGGTAGTTGCATGGAGGCAGAGGTTGCAGATGCTAGATTCATCTTCAGGTTTTCTGGGTAGCAGGTTTGTGTACAATCCGGGAAGGTTATTCTCTTAGCTCGCCAATCAATTCGAGGATTATGTGTCTCTAACCAAGGGATTCCAAGAATAACCTGAAACTGTGGAGCCTTGATTACATCAAACACAACACCCTCCTGATGGCCGTCGGGACCAATAAGAGTCACCTCAGTAGTGGAATGTGTTACCGGTCCAGAGGCAATTTCCGTTCCATCGACTGTGGTGATGACATCTTTGCTGGTTTTAGGACGGAGAGGGAGGTTAATCCTAGAGACCAATTCACGATCCACATAGTTTCCAATAGCCCCACTATCGATGTATGCCTTTATTGCATGCAACCGCTTAGGCTGTTCTGGATCTACGAGAACCATTGGCACAATGAAATGCGAGGTCTGAGAGTTAGTTTTCAAGCTCGGCAAACGGACCCCTACACTTGTCGGGCGGAGTCGTTTCCCGAAAAACAGAGTCTTCATGGTTTTTATCAGCGGTTCCTACCGCCTTTCGGGGCGGTTTTGGCGGGCAATCTCGTAGAAAGTGTCCAGAATTCCCACAATAAAGACATAATTTTAACTGCCGCCTCCTTTCACGTTCCTTTTGAGTTAAGGGTCCTTTAACCCCTCCAATTTGCATAGGCTCAGAGACATCAACTCCCTTGGGATTAGCATGGGTCTTGACCAACACCCGGGTCTCAAACCTGGACCGATCTGCTTTTCTGTTTTGAAGTCTGTGATCCAATTGGACCACTAAGTCTATATACTCTGTGCATTCTTGGGGCGGATTTACAACTTGGGCCAAGACATTTTTAAGTTCTCCGCGAAGGCCTCGATAAAACAATGTGACTCTTTTATCCTCTGGCCATCCCGTTTCCACAATTAGTCTATTAAAGATTGCAATATAGGATAGGAGGTCCTGATTGCCCTGTCGCAGGGATAGAAGTTTGTCATCCAGAGCCTGCCCCTGAGAGTGTCGAGCAAATAACCTTTCCATGCTTGCTTGAAACCTTTGAAAATCATGGAGAATCGGGTCATCTTAAGTAACCAGTGGAACTGACCAATCGGCAGCGCAGCCGATGAGATATGACAATACAAAGGCTACCTTGGTCTGATCATTAGGGAAGGCCCCAGGTCTACATGGGAAGTGCAAACGACACTAATTCATGAATACGGCGAATCGTTTGGGGTCCCCAGCAGGGTTACTGGAAACCACAGGAGCGGGGTTCCCTCCGGAACCGGGTAGAGGAGTTTGCCCAGCTTGACCTTGCAAAAGCTGTCTGGCGAGGTCATCAGTTCTTTCCTTTGATATTATTAATTCCCTCCTGAGGGCATTAGTCTCTTGACGAGCGGCATGTACATCGGCCCGTAATTCCCCCAGTAATTGGGCCAACTGATCAGTCTCAGAAGTTTCCATAGCGCCTGGGTGGGAATTTGTAGGAAGGCTTCGCGTTCTGTTACGCTCACCTGACTCCCACGGAGGCGCTGGCCTGGTTCGCGCTGCTATGACCTCTTCTAAGGTGATGCGCAGGGTTCGGAAGACGGACTGGACCGGGCCCCCAAATCTGGCTTGTCTGGCTCGCAGAAGTATCCTTCTGTAGGCGAAAATAGGGGATTAAGTGTCTGCGGGGTAATGCAATCGGCCTCCCACTTTCCCCTCTCACCCTCCTTGAAACCCTTCTGTGATTTCTCATAGCGTCTCACCTTAGGGTCTGGAAGGACGAGCTCTCTATCCTGCTTCTGATGCAGGGGCGCGTTGGTATCCAGTTACTTCACTGGATTTTCGGATTGGTGAGAACCAAACTTGCTTGGCTTCCAGGTAAGTTTTTTGATAAGAGGTTCCCCTTGTGTCCATGCATTAATGTACTAATGCTAGTGTCTTTTTCCCCATAGGGGCCGGGGTACGGAATGCCGGGGAACAGGCACCGACCCGAGATGAGAGGTGAAATCCTTGTAGAAATCAGGTAAGTCTTTAATGAGCGTTTTTTGGTAATGTCTTTTCATTCGCTCATTAACGCTGATGTCTCTTTTTCCCCTTAGGGGCCGGAACCGGAAATGCCAGGATGCGGCGCGGACCCGAAATGAAGAGGGAATGAATCAACAGGTAAGTCTTAACATGGAGATTTAGCTTTCCTTATTCCCTTCTCTCTCTCACCTTTTGTTCTGGTGTTTTTCTCCCTAGGCACTGGGGCGTGACTGCGAATCTGGATGATCGCTGCTGAACATGGAGGCGCCCTGTAAAGGTGAGTGGAATGCGGCGCTGCAGCGATCGACGCGATGAGCTTTTAAATTAAAGTCTTCCTTTTCAGGATTGTCGGCGAGATGTCTCCGGGATGCTGATTTAGCAGGTAAGGACTTTTCCTTCTTCTGTTCTCTTCTTCTCTTCCTTTGCAGGTGATCCAGTATGCTGGCAGGCGTGGCAGAAGTCAGGATGCAGGAGCAGACACGGTGAGCGTCCAGCTGCTAGATGCAGAACAACGCGAAGCACGTGTGGCTGTTCGGGTGGGGTTTAAATAGCCTTGGAAGAAGTTCCAGGTATGTATCCTTCCTCCAATCAGGTATGTATCCTTCCCCGACCATGCCCGGATGGTCAATTAGTCCCACAGGTAAAGTAGTTCCTTTCAGGCCTCAAGGAGGCCGGGATCCTGCAGCATGGTCTGCATCAGGTAAGTGCACCCAAGCATTCCCATAATGAGCCTGGCGCCTATGGCGCCAGGACTGATGTCTTTTATGAGCCTGGCGCCATAGGTGCCAGGACACTGTCCAAAGGGCCCCTATATGGGGTTGCTGGGTCCTTCCTTGGGGACTGGATGTCCGCTTTCGGGGACGCCGGGCTTGGACCGGCTCCCCGGGAGCGGGCATCATGACAGCACTCCCCCCCCAAGGCCCCTCCCAAGGTTGTTCCCTCCCGGGGTTTTGGTTTGTCTGGGAAGAGTCGGTGGAATTTCCTGACTAATCGAGGTGCATGCACATGGTCGCTGGGTTCCCACGACTTCTCCTGAGGTCCGTACTCCTTCCAATCAATTAGGTAGAACAGTTTTGACCCAAACATTTTTGAGTCCAAAATGTTCTTCACTTCGAATTCGGGCTCCCCATCTATTAGAATAGCTTCAGTAGGTTTGAGTAGTCGGGTTCCGGGTACGACTGGTTTCAGAAGTGACACATGAAAAACAGGGTGAATTTGCATACTAGCTGGTAAATCAAGTTTAACAGTCACTGGGTTAATTATTGCCGTAATAGAATAAGGTCCCAGATATTTTGGGTTAAAAGTTCGAGGCCCTTTGAGTGGTAAATATCTGGTAGCTAACCACACTTGATCCCCAATCTGATACGGAGGTGCTTCATTCCGATGTAGATCAGCATTCTCCTTGTATTTTCTCTTGGCTTGTTGTAAATGCGTAGTTGCCTCTTTGAAGGCTTGGGTAATTGTAGAATGCAGATGTTCTACTGCAGGCATTCCGAGGTTCTGAGGTGAGTCAAGGTTTGAGGTTCGAGGGTGATGCCCAAACAAAGTATAAAAAGGACTATGGCCAGTTCCAGAGTGTACCGAATTATTATATGCGTATTCGGCTATCCAAAGAATGTCTTTCCAGTTGCTTTCAGATTGCTGTAACATACACCGTAAGTACTGTTCAAGGGTCTGATTTGTCCTCTCGGTCTGACCATCGGTCTGAGGGTGGTGACTGGTCGATAATCTTACGTCGATCTGCGCCATTTGACAACATTTGCGCCAGAAGTGGGAAATGAATTGGCTTCCCCGGTCAGAGATTAGTATAGATGGGAATCCATGTAGCCGAACAATATTTTCGAGGAATTCTTTGGCTAGGACAGAAGCTGAAGGTAAACCTTTCAAAGGAATAAAGTGGGCCATTTTGGAAAACAAATCCACAATTACCAGAATAGTATTGTACCCCGAACAAGGAGGCAGGTCCGTAATAAAATCCATTGATAAGGTGTGCCAGGGTGCTGGTGGTATGTCTAGAGGTTGAAGGAGACCGGCTGGTCTTTTCTTTTGATTTTTATTTTGGGCGCAAACACCACAGGACATCACAAAAGATTTAACATCTTTTCGCCAAGAGGGCCACCAAAATTGTTGTTTCACCTTTTCCTCTGTCTTGGCAATACCGGGGTGTCCCTCTATTAATGTATCATGATAACCGGAAATAACTAGTTCGTGTAATTCCTTATGTGGCAGGAATAAGCGTCCTTGGAAATAAGGTAAACCATTATCTATGGTAAAGTCTGATCCCTTTTGTATCCATTCCTGTAAGGTTGTAGGGTCCAGGAGTTGTTTCACTCTGGCTTGAATGTCTTCAAGCGTCTGTAACGAAGTCATGCCTAGAATCCTCTGTTCGGGAATTATTAGTACTGGTTCTGAGTTTGTATCAGATTCTCCCATTTCAATTCGGGATAAGGCGTCTGCTTTGCCATTCTTGCAGCCAGGTCGATAGGTAATCACGAAATCAAATTCGGCGAAAAACAAAGCCCATCGGAGCTGCCGTGATGACTGAGCCTTGGCGGTTTTCAAATACTGTAAATTCCGGTGATCAGTGATCACTGTGATGGTATGTCGAGCGCCAAGCAGATAATGCCGCCAGGCTTTAAAAGCGGACTTAATGGCTAACAGTTCTTTGTCCGTGATTGCATAATTAACCTCGGGTGCCGAGAATTTTCTGGACCAAAATGCTACGGGATGCAGTTGGTTGGTTTCGGGATCTCTTTGGGACAGGACAGCTCCCATGGCTAGGCTGGATGCGTCAGTCTCGACGACATAAGGGAGATCTGGACGCGGGTGTTTCAATATAGGTGCAGAGGTAAACTTAGCTTTTAAATCCTGAAAGGCCTGCTCGGCTTCTTCAGACCATTCAAAACGTTTATTTTTCCTCAAGAGTGCAGTAATGGGTTGTACCACGCATGAAAATTCCGGGATAAACCTGCGATAGAAATTGGCAAAGCCGAGCATGCTTTGAACCCCTTTTACAGAGCTAGGTGATGGCCATTTGAGGATGGCATCCACTTTTATTGAGTCCATTCGGACTCCTTTGGGTGTCAGGATGAAACCTAGAAACTCGACTTCTGTGGTATGGAAAACACATTTCTCCAGTTTAGCAAATAGTTTGTGTTGGAGCAGTTTTTCAAGTAGTGCCCTGACGTGTTTTCTGTGATCAGATTCCGAAGAGGAGTACACCAAAATGTCATCGATATATACGACAACACAAACATCGATGAGTTCCCGAAGGACATCATTCATGAAGTATTGGAAGGCAGCCGGCGCGTTACACAATCCGAAAGGCATCACCTGGTACTCGAAGTATCCGTATTTAGTACAGAAGGCAGTTTTCCATTCGTCGCCTTCTTTAACTCGTACCAGATGATAAGCCCCCCGGAGATCTAACTTGGTGTATATGCAAGCGTCCTTCACCTGGTCAAGGAGTTCAGGGATCAGAGGCAGAGGATAACGGTTTTTAACCATTATCTGGTTCTATGCGCGGTAATCGATACAAGTTCTAAGGTCGCCTTCTTTTTTGGGCACGAAGAACAAAGCCGAGGATGCCGGGGACTTTGACGGGCGAATAAAACCATTAGCTAGGTATTGATCCAAATATTGTCTCGAATGCAGATTCTCAGGTTCGGTAAGGGCATAAATCCTGCTACAAAGGGGTTGTGCACCGGGCACCAGATCGATTTGGCAATCGTACGATCTGTGAGGAGGTAACGTGTTGGCCTGTTCCTTTTGGAAGACGTCCTGAAAGTCTTGGTATTCCGGAGGTAGTTGCATGGAGGCAGAGGTTGCAGATGCTAGATTCATCTTCAGGTTTTCTGGGTAGCAGGTTTGTGTACAATCCGGGAAGGTTATTCTCTTAGCTCGCCAATCAATTCGAGGATTATGTGTCTCTAACCAAGGGATTCCAAGAATAACCTGAAACTGTGGAGCCTTGATTACATCAAACACAACACCCTCCTGATGGCCGTCGGGACCAATAAGAGTCACCTCAGTAGTGGAATGTGTTACCGGTCCAGAGGCAATTTCCGTTCCATCGACTGTGGTGATGACATCTTTGCTGGTTTTAGGACGGAGAGGGAGGTTAATCCTAGAGACCAATTCACGATCCACATAGTTTCCAATAGCCCCACTATCGATGTATGCCTTTATTGCATGCAACCGCTTAGGCTGTTCTGGATCTACGAGAACCATTGGCACAATGAAATGCGAGGTCTGAGAGTTAGTTTTCAAGCTCGGCAAACGGACCCCTACACTTGTCGGGCGGAGTCGTTTCCCGAAACAGAGTCTTCATGGTTTTTATCAGCGGTTCCTACCGCCTTTTGGGGCGGTTTTGCCGGGCAATCTCGTAGAAAGTGTCCAGAATTCCCACAATAAAGACATAATTTTAACTGCCGCCTCCTTTCACGTTCCTTTTGAGTTAAGGGTCCTTTAACCCCTCCAATTTGCATAGGCTCAGAGACATCAACTCCCTTGGGATTAGCATGGGTCTTGACCAACACCCGGGTCTCAAACCTGGACCGATCTGCTTTTCTGTTTTGAAGTCTGTGATCCAATTGGACCACTAAGTCTATATACTCTGTGCATTCTTGGGGCGGATTTACAACTTGGGCCAAGACATTTTTAAGTTCTCCGCGAAGGCCTCGATAAAACAATGTGACTCTTTTATCCTCTGGCCATCCCGTTTCCACAATTAGTCTATTAAAGATTGCAATATAGGATAGGAGGTCCTGATTGCCCTGTCGCAGGGATAGAAGTTTGTCATCCAGAGCCTGCCCCTGAGAGTGTCGAGCAAATAACCTTTCCATGCTTGCTTGAAACCTTTGAAAATCATGGAGAATCGGGTCATCTTAAGTAACCAGTGGAACTGACCAATCGGCAGCGCAGCCGCTGAGATATGACAATACAAAGGCTACCTTGGTCTGATCATTAAGGAAGGCCCCAGGTCTACATAGGAAGTGCAAACGACACTAATTCATGAATACGGCGAATCGTTTGGGGTCCCCAGCAGGGTTACTGGAAACCACAGGAGCGGGGTTCCCTCCGGAACCGGGTAGAGGAGTTTGCCCAGCTTGACCTTGCAAAAGCTGTCTGGCGAGGTCATCAGTTCTTTCCTTTGATATTATTAATTCCCTCCTGAGGGCATTAGTCTCTTGACGAGCGGCATGTACATCGGCCCGTAATTCCCCCAGTAATTGGGCCAACTGATCAGTCTCAGAAGTTTCCATAGCGCCTGGGTGGGAATTTGTAGGAAGGCTTCGCGTTCTGTTACGCTCACCTGACTCCCACGGAGGCGCTGGCCTGGTTCGCGCTGCTATGACCTCTTCTAAGGTGATGCGCAGGGTTCGGAAGACGGACTGGACCGGGCCCCCAAATCTGGCTTGTCTGGCTCGCAGAAGTATCCTTCTGTAGGCGAAAATAGGGGATTAAGTGTCTGCGGGGTAATGCAATCGGCCTCCCACTTTCCCCTCTCACCCTCCTTGAAACCCTTCTGTGATTTCTCATAGCGTCTCACCTTAGGGTCTGGAAGGACGAGCTCTCTATCCTGCTTCTGATGCAGGGGCGCGTTGGTATCCAGTTACTTCACTGGATTTTCGGATTGGTGAGAACCAAACTTGCTTGGCTTCCAGGTAAGTTTTTTGATAAGAGGTTCCCCTTGTGTCCATGCATTAATGTACTAATGCTAGTGTCTTTTTCCCCATAGGGGCCGGGGTACGGAATGCCGGGGAACAGGCACCGACCCGAGATGAGAGGTGAAATCCTTGTAGAAATCAGGTAAGTCTTTAATGAGCGTTTTTTGGTAATGTCTTTTCATTCGCTCATTAACGCTGATGTCTCTTTTTCCCCTTAGGGGCCGGAACCGGAAATGCCAGGATGCGGCGCGGACCCGAAATGAAGAGGGAATGAATCAACAGGTAAGTCTTAACATGGAGATTTAGCTTTCCTTATTCCCTTCTCTCTCTCACCTTTTGTTCTGGTGTTTTTCTCCCTAGGCACTGGGGCGTGACTGCGAATCTGGATGATCGCTGCTGAACATGGAGGCGCCCTGTAAAGGTGAGTGGAATGCGGCGCTGCAGCGATCGACGCGATGAGCTTTTAAATTAAAGTCTTCCTTTTCAGGATTGTCGGCGAGATGTCTCCGGGATGCTGATTTAGCAGGTAAGGACTTTTCCTTCTTCTGTTCTCTTCTTCTCTTCCTTTGCAGGTGATCCAGTATGCTGGCAGGCGTGGCAGAAGTCAGGATGCAGGAGCAGACACGGTGAGCGTCCAGCTGCTAGATGCAGAACAACGCGAAGCACGTGTGGCTGTTCGGGTGGGGTTTAAATAGCCTTGGAAGAAGTTCCAGGTATGTATCCTTCCTCCAATCAGGTATGTATCCTTCCCCGACCATGCCCGGATGGTCAATTAGTCCCACAGGTAAAGTAGTTCCTTTCAGGCCTCAAGGAGGCCGGGATCCTGCAGCATGGTCTGCATCAGGTAAGTGCACCCAAGCATTCCCATAATGAGCCTGGCGCCTATGGCGCCAGGACTGATGTCTTTTATGAGCCTGGCGCCATAGGTGCCAGGACACTGTCCAAAGGGCCCCTATATGGGGTTGCTGGGTCCTTCCTTGGGGACTGGATGTCCGCTTTCGGGGACGCCGGGCTTGGACCGGCTCCCCGGGAGCGGGCATCATGACAGCACTCCCCCCCCAAGGCCCCTCCCAAGGTTGTTCCCTCCCGGGGTTTTGGTTTGTCTGGGAAGAGTCGGTGGAATTTCCTGACTAATCGAGGTGCATGCACATGGTCGCTGGGTTCCCACGACTTCTCCTGAGGTCCGTACTCCTTCCAATCAATTAGGTAGAACAGTTTTGACCCAAACATTTTTGAGTCCAAAATGTTCTTCACTTCGAATTCGGGCTCCCCATCTATTAGAATAGCTTCAGTAGGTTTGAGTAGTCGGGTTCCGGGTACGACTGGTTTCAGAAGTGACACATGAAAAACAGGGTGAATTTGCATACTAGCTGGTAAATCAAGTTTAACAGTCACTGGGTTAATTATTGCCGTAATAGAATAAGGTCCCAGATATTTTGGGTTAAAAGTTCGAGGCCCTTTGAGTGGTAAATATCTGGTAGCTAACCACACTTGATCCCCAATCTGATACGGAGGTGCTTCATTCCGATGTAGATCAGCATTCTCCTTGTATTTTCTCTTGGCTTGTTGTAAATGCGTAGTTGCCTCTTTGAAGGCTTGGGTAATTGTAGAATGCAGATGTTCTACTGCAGGCATTCCGAGGTTCTGAGGTGAGTCAAGGTTTGAGGTTCGAGGGTGATGCCCAAACAAAGTATAAAAAGGACTATGGCCAGTTCCAGAGTGTACCGAATTATTATATGCGTATTCGGCTATCCAAAGAATGTCTTTCCAGTTGCTTTCAGATTGCTGTAACATACACCGTAAGTACTGTTCAAGGGTCTGATTTGTCCTCTCGGTCTGACCATCGGTCTGAGGGTGGTGACTGGTCGATAATCTTACGTCGATCTGCGCCATTTGACAACATTTGCGCCAGAAGTGGGAAATGAATTGGCTTCCCCGGTCAGAGATTAGTATAGATGGGAATCCATGTAGCCGAACAATATTTTCGAGGAATTCTTTGGCTAGGACAGAAGCTGAAGGTAAACCTTTCAAAGGAATAAAGTGGGCCATTTTGGAAAACAAATCCACAATTACCAGAATAGTATTGTACCCCGAACAAGGAGGCAGGTCCGTAATAAAATCCATTGATAAGGTGTGCCAGGGTGCTGGTGGTATGTCTAGAGGTTGAAGGAGACCGGCTGGTCTTTTCTTTTGATTTTTATTTTGGGCGAAACACCACAGGACATCACAAAAGATTTAACATCTTTTCGCCAAGAGGGCCACCAAAATTGTTGTTTCACCTTTTCCTCTGTCTTGGCAATACCGGGGTGTCCCTCTATTAATGTATCATGATAACCGGAAATAACTAGTTCGTGTAATTCCTTATGTGGCAGGAATAAGCGTCCTTGGAAATAAGGTAAACCATTATCTATGGTAAAGTCTGATCCCTTTTGTATCCATTCCTGTAAGGTTGTAGGGTCCAGGAGTTGTTTCACTCTGGCTTGAATGTCTTCAAGCGTCTGTAACGAAGTCATGCCTAGAATCCTCTGTTCGGGAATTATTAGTACTGGTTCTGAGTTTGTATCAGATTCTCCCATTTCAATTCGGGATAAGGCGTCTGCTTTGCCATTCTTGCAGCCAGGTCGATAGGTAATCACGAAATCAAATTCGGCGAAAAACAAAGCCCATCGGAGCTGCCGTGATGACTGAGCCTTGGCGGTTTTCAAATACTGTAAATTCCGGTGATCAGTGATCACTGTGATGGTATGTCGAGCGCCAAGCAGATAATGCCGCCAGGCTTTAAAAGCGGACTTAATGGCTAACAGTTCTTTGTCCGTGATTGCATAATTAACCTCGGGTGCCGAGAATTTTCTGGACCAAAATGCTACGGGATGCAGTTGGTTGGTTTCGGGATCTCTTTGGGACAGGACAGCTCCCATGGCTAGGCTGGATGCGTCAGTCTCGACGACATAAGGGAGATCTGGACGCGGGTGTTTCAATATAGGTGCAGAGGTAAACTTAGCTTTTAAATCCTGAAAGGCCTGCTCGGCTTCTTCAGACCATTCAAAACGTTTATTTTTCCTCAAGAGTGCAGTAATGGGTTGTACCACGCATGAAAATTCCGGGATAAACCTGCGATAGAAATTGGCAAAGCCGAGCATGCTTTGAACCCCTTTTACAGAGCTAGGTGATGGCCATTTGAGGATGGCATCCACTTTTATTGAGTCCATTCGGACTCCTTTGGGTGTCAGGATGAAACCTAGAAACTCGACTTCTGTGGTATGGAAAACACATTTCTCCAGTTTAGCAAATAGTTTGTGTTGGAGCAGTTTTTCAAGTAGTGCCCTGACGTGTTTTCTGTGATCAGATTCCGAAGAGGAGTACACCAAAATGTCATCGATATATACGACAACACAAACATCGATGAGTTCCCGAAGGACATCATTCATGAAGTATTGGAAGGCAGCCGGCGCGTTACACAATCCGAAAGGCATCACCTGGTACTCGAAGTATCCGTATTTAGTACAGAAGGCAGTTTTCCATTCGTCGCCTTCTTTAACTCGTACCAGATGATAAGCCCCCCGGAGATCTAACTTGGTGTATATGCAAGCGTCCTTCACCTGGTCAAGGAGTTCAGGGATCAGAGGCAGAGGATAACGGTTTTTAACCATTATCTGGTTCTATGCGCGGTAATCGATACAAGTTCTAAGGTCGCCTTCTTTTTTGGGCACGAAGAACAAAGCCGAGGATGCCGGGGACTTTGACGGGCGAATAAAACCATTAGCTAGGTATTGATCCAAATATTGTCTCGAATGCAGATTCTCAGGTTCGGTAAGGGCATAAATCCTGCTACAAAGGGGTTGTGCACCGGGCACCAGATCGATTTGGCAATCGTACGATCTGTGAGGAGGTAACGTGTTGGCCTGTTCCTTTTGGAAGACGTCCTGAAAGTCTTGGTATTCCGGAGGTAGTTGCATGGAGGCAGAGGTTGCAGATGCTAGATTCATCTTCAGGTTTTCTGGGTAGCAGGTTTGTGTACAATCCGGGAAGGTTATTCTCTTAGCTCGCCAATCAATTCGAGGATTATGTGTCTCTAACCAAGGGATTCCAAGAATAACCTGAAACTGTGGAGCCTTGATTACATCAAACACAACACCCTCCTGATGGCCGTCGGGACCAATAAGAGTCACCTCAGTAGTGGAATGTGTTACCGGTCCAGCGGCAATTTCCGTTCCATCGACTGTGGTGATGACATCTTTGCTGGTTTTAGGACGGAGAGGGAGGTTAATCCTAGAGACCAATTCACGATCCACATAGTTTCCAATAGCCCCACTATCGATGTATGCCTTTATTGCATGCAACCGCTTAGGCTGTTCTGGATCTACGAGAACCATTGGCACAATGAAATGCGAGGTCTGAGAGTTAGTTTTCAAGCTCGGCAAACGGACCCCTACACTTGTCGGGCGGAGTCGTTTCCCGAAACAGAGTCTTCATGGTTTTTATCAGCGGTTCCTACCGCCTTTTGGGGCGGTTTTGCCGGGCAATCTCGTAGAAAGTGTCCAGAATTCCCACAATAAAGACATAATTTTAACTGCCGCCTCCTTTCACGTTCCTTTTGAGTTAAGGGTCCTTTAACCCCTCCAATTTGCATAGGCTCAGAGACATCAACTCCCTTGGGATTAGCATGGGTCTTGACCAACACCCGGGTCTCAAACCTGGACCGATCTGCTTTTCTGTTTTGAAGTCTGTGATCCAATTGGACCACTAAGTCTATATACTCTGTGCATTCTTGGGGCGGATTTACAACTTGGGCCAAGACATTTTTAAGTTCTCCGCGAAGGCCTCGATAAAACAATGTGACTCTTTTATCCTCTGGCCATCCCGTTTCCACAATTAGTCTATTAAAGATTGCAATATAGGATAGGAGGTCCTGATTGCCCTGTCGCAGGGATAGAAGTTTGTCATCCAGAGCCTGCCCCTGAGAGTGTCGAGCAAATAACCTTTCCATGCTTGCTTGAAACCTTTGAAAATCATGGAGAATCGGGTCATCTTAAGTAACCAGTGGAACTGACCAATCGGCAGCGCAGCCGCTGAGATATGACAATACAAAGGCTACCTTGGTCTGATCATTAGGGAAGGCCCCAGGTCTACATAGGAAGTGCAAACGACACTAATTCATGAATACGGCGAATCGTTTGGGGTCCCCAGCAAAGCGTTCGGGTGGGGCCAGCGGCATGTTTCCAGGTAGATTAATCTGCACAGGGTTACTGGAAACCACAGGAGCGGGGTTCCCTCCGGAACCGGGTAGAGGAGTTTGCCCAGCTTGACCTTGCAAAAGCTGTCTGGCGAGGTCATCAGTTCTTTCCTTTGATATTATTAATTCCCTCCTGAGGGCATTAGTCTCTTGACGAGCGGCATGTACATCGGCCCGTAATTCCCCCAGTAATTGGGCCAACTGATCAGTCTCAGAAGTTTCCATAGCGCCTGGGTGGGAATTTGTAGGAAGGCTTCGCGTTCTGTTACGCTCACCTGACTCCCACGGAGGCGCTGGCCTGGTTCGCGCTGCTGTGACCTCTTCTAAGGTGATGCGCAGGGTTCAGAAGACGGACTGGACCGGGCCCCCAAATCTGGCTTGTCTGGCTCGCAGAAGTATCCTTCTGTAGGCGAAAATAGGGCATTATGTGTCTATGGGGTAATGCAATCGGCCTGCCACTTTCCCCTCTCACCCTCCTTGAAACCCTTCTGTGATTTCTCGTAGCGTCTCACCTTAGGGTCTGGAAGGACGAGCTCTCCCTCCTGCTTCTGATGCAGGGGCGCGTTGGTATCCAGTTACTTCACTGGATTTTCGGATTGGTGAGAACCAAACTTGCTTGGCTTCCAGGTAAGTTTTTTGATAAGAGGTTCCCCTTGTGTCCATGCATTAATGTACTAATGCTAGTGTCTTTTTACCCCATAGGGGCCGGGGTACGGAATGCCGGGGAACAGGCACCGACCCGAGATGAGAGGTGAAATCCTTGTAGAAATCAGGTAAGTCTTTAATGAGTGTTTTTTGGTAATGTCTTTTGATTCGCTCATTAACGCTGATGTCTCTTTTTCCCCTTAGGGGCCAGGGTCCAGAAATGCCAGGATGCGGCGCAGACCCGAAATGAAGAGGGAATGAATCAACAGGTAAGTCTTAACATGGAGATTTAGCTTTCCTTATTCCCTTCTCTCTCTGACCTTTTGTTCTGGTGTTTTTCTCCCTAGGCGCTGGTGCGTGACTGCGAATCCGGATGATCGCTGCTGAACATGGAGGCGCCCTGTAAAGGTGAGTGGAATGCGGCGCTGCAGCGATCGACAAGATGAGCTTTTAAATTAAAGTCTTCCTTTTCAGGATTGTCGGAGAGATGTCACCGGGATGCGGATTTAGCAGGTAAGGACTTTTCCTTCTTCTGTTCTCTTCTTCTCTTCCTTTGCAGGTGATCCAGTATGCTGGCAGGCGTGGCAGAAGTCAGGATGCAGGAGCAGACACGGTGAGCTTCCAGCTGCTAGATGCAGAACAACGCGAAGCACGTGTGGCTGTTCGGGTGGGGTTTAAATAGCCTTGGAAGATGTTCCAGGTATGTATCCTTCCTCCAATCAGGTATGTATCCTTCCCCGACCACGCCTGGATGGTAAATTAGTCCCACAGGTAAAGTAGTTCCTTTCAGGCCTCAAGGAGGCCGGGATCCTGCAGCATGGTCTGCATCAGGTAAGTGCACCCAAGCATTCCCATAATGAGCCTGGCGCCTATGGCGCCAGGACTGATGTCTTTTATGAGCCTGGCGCCATAGGCGCCAGGACACTGTCCAAAGGGCCCCTATATGGGGTTGCTGGGTCCTTCCTTGGGGACTGGAAGTCCGCTTTCAGGGACGCCGGTCTTGAACCGGCTCCCCGGGAGCGGGCATCATGACACTCGCCTGAGTGTCTCTTGGCTTTATTAGCCCGGACTCCCCTACCCAGGTGATCCTCCCTTGCTTGTCCACCCCCAGGATTGAGATCCAAAAGAGATGGCCCTCCTCTAGCCACCACAATAGAGGAATTCTCTGGGCCTACCTGGGAGAATACCCTCAGGTTTCTCACGCATTGTTTATGGAAGAAGATTTGGTAAAGGTGCCTAGCACTTTATGGACAACCAACCATTATGATCTGGGGTTGTTAAAAGGGGTTGGAGCAGTGAAAATAAAACTGAAGAAGGGCTCAATCTTACCCAGTGTGAGGCAGTATCCAATGTCCAAGTATGCAGACGAGGGCAAATATGAAACAATAGAAGCTCTTTTGAAGAAGGGAGTTATCATGCCATCTGAGTACCCTTGAAATACCGCTCTTTACCAAGTGAAAAATTCAGGTTGTGGAGATTCACACAAGATTTACACCTCTTTGAACAATATTGTTGCGGCTGAATTTCTGGTAGTGCCCAATCCTGCCATGATATTGTGTAACAAACCTCCCATAGTCACCCATTTCACAGTGATTCATCTGAAGAATGCATTTTTCAGTATAACCCTCCATGAAGATTTACGATATTTAAGTGTTTACCTATAGAGAAGTTTTATTAGAACACAGTGTGAGACAGGCATGGTATCAAGGGAGACACAGACTCAAAGATACGTTTCCAAAACCTTTATTTCTAAAAGTTCCTGGTTGGTGTAATGCCTACCCGGCCCTAACACTAAAGGGACGTCAAAGTCTAGAAGTCCAAAATAAAAATCTGTCTGTGTCTAAATCTATGCTCCCCCTCACTCTTTGACAAAAATGTGTTATGAAGTCTTTCAAAAGCAAAATGTGGTGGTTCAACAAAAATAGGAAACCATGATTGGTTTCAGGTGGTCTTCTCACCAAATGTAGGTTGATCAGCTTCAAAAGGAGGAGTTTTATCAACAGGGACTGTTTAATGGGGCCCTCTCCATAGTTCAAACAATGTCAAAGTCTTTAATGCCTTGGGGTTTCCCTACTCGAGCTTCAGTTCCTTCAGTAACACAAAATAATCAGGATTCCACTCTGGTAGGCCTTTTAGGGCTCGCTTCCCCAAGATTAGGTCTCTTCCAAGTTCAAACAAAAATACACTTCTTGGGCCTCTCAGGGTTCCCTTCCCCAAGCTCAAGCTTCTCTCAAGTTCAAAAACAAGTTCAGCTCTTATGCCTCTCAGGGTTCCCTTCCCCAAGCTCAGGCCTCTTGCAAGTTCAAACACAAATGCACTTCTTGGGCCTCTCAGGGTCCCCTTCCCCAAGCTCAGGCCTCTTTCAAGTTCAAACAGAAATTCAGCTCTTATGCCTCTCAGGGTTCCCCCCCAAGCTCAGCCCTATATCATGTTTAAACATAAATGCACAATCATAAAGGCACTTCTTGAGCCTCTCCTCCCCAAGCTCAGGCCGCTCTTGAGCCAAAAGGAAAACATGAGTTCAGTTTGTCAGAATGTACTTCTTCATAGGCAGTTCTTTCAAAGGGTTAGCATCAGAGGCTTTCGAAAACGCCAGGTAATTTGCTCCTCCGAAGCACGAACACTCAGAGCTTTAACCTCTCTCTTTTGTTTCCTGCTCCTAACTTTCTTCTTTAGTGGCCTTCTGCACCACTTCTTGTTCCCCTCTGTTTTCTTGACTTTCAACTGGCAGCTTTCTTTCCTTCTCCTGCATACTTGTACTTTCTTTACCTTTCCGTGCCCACTGGCACCTTCCTTCTTGCTTTCCCGTGCACACTCGCACGTTCTTTACCTTTTCGTGCCCACTGGCACCTTTTCCACTCTGGCTGGTCGCTTGCACCCTTCTCTCTCACTTCAGGTCACTCGCACCCTCTTTAATATAGTCCTTTTCCTTCGTGTCCCTTGCACACTCTGCTTTCTGGCTTCCTCTTACTTTCTTTCAATCTTTTTCTTTGCTAGTTTCCGTTTCTTTCTTCTTTTCCACTCCGTGCAGCTTTTATGCCTTTCCTTTCGCCCGCTCCGCTTCAGTCAGTCGCATAATCCCGAGTCTATCTCTCTCTTACTTCAAAAGACTCACCCGGGCAGCAGCGCAGTGACAAGCAGTCCCTCCTGGTTACGCAGACCTGAGGTCAGGGTCTCACCACCTGCCCCTCAGACACCCTTGGGGCCGACACATGTCCCAAGGGAGCGAGCAATGTTCCAACCGCCAACAGCAGCCTGCAAGATGCATCACTCTGGCTCTCTGGAGACACGGCTCCCTAGCCGCGCTGCAGCCCCTCAGAAACACCGGACCAGCGTATCGACATGCCATTCCCCCTGAGCCATCGATCCTGCTGCTCTCTGCTCCTTTGCTTCCCTGGTCCAAACAACATCCCCAGCTCGCTCATTCAGCTGTGTAGAACCACACCTTTTATAGTTGGAAAAGCAGTCAATTGGAGTCAGGTGTGAGTGATAATTAGTAAATGCCTGACTCTATCAATGGGACAACTCAAGTTCTTTCTACAGCCAGTTTCCCTTATACTCCCCATGTTATTCCTATCGGAAATCTTCCCTACTCCCGGTTGCCTCTTCCTTGTCCCAATATTTGTTGGAATTGGAGGGGGAGTTGTAATGGGTTTGTAAATGTCCCCTGTCCCTGAAAGCTGAGGGAAACGGTTTTGAGGTAGAGTGGGATTGTGGGGAGATTGTGCTCCCACAATCCCTCCAGGGAGTGGTCTTGGTTCATAAAACAATCTTTTAATCTTGTCTGCAGAGTGATTTATTTATTTATTTGTAGGGCACCGAAGCCCACAGGCATCAGGGCACGCAAACACAGACACAGGAAAAAGAGCAAAAAAAAACCAGGACCGGTCACCAACGTGGGCAAGAGAGTCAGAAGCAGGGCTGGTTCTATTTCAGAGAGGTATGGCTGTAGAGAGCGTTCATTGAAAAGGACAGTTTTCATTCTCCGGTGAAAAGAATTGTATTCCTTTACCAGCCTGAGCTCCAAAGGCAAGGCATTCCAGATTTTCACGGCCATGAAGGGGAAGGATCTGCCTAGACAACTTGAGAGAGTGAATTTAGGGATGTTAACCAATGCCAAGGCAGAGGAGCGCAGCTTCCTTGGTAGCTCATAAAAGGACACCAGTTAAAATTGCATTGGGAAACCTAGGCCTTTTTCCCACTTTACAGGACTCTCAGACTTAGGTGTGTTTTCTCCAGCATTTAAAATAGCGTTGTGAAAGTATTTAAAATTGCATTGTGAAAGTATTAAAAAATTGCAATGTGTAACCTAAGCCTCTTTTCCCACTATACAGTAGTCTCAGACTTAGGTGTGCTTTCTCTGGTATTTAAAATTGCATTGTGAAAGTATTTAAAATTGTATTGTGAAAACCAGGCCTTTTTTCCCCACTATACAGGACTCTCAGACTTAGATGTGTTTTCTTCCGGTATTTAAAAGAAATTGCATTGTGAAAGTTTTTTTTTTTATTTGTTTATAGTTCAAATACAAAAGTGTAGAACCTTTACAAAACAAATCTTTAAAAAGGAATAAAATGTTTGCATTTGCATTTACAGATGAAAGTTAAAGATTACCTTTTCTTGTGTCACAGTTTGAGATAAAGGCTATCATATTTAACATTTTGTATCCTTTTAGTTCTTAAAACTTAACAGCTCTTTTTCAATGTGTTTACACAGACTAACTAATTCATATACTAAGGGTTTGTGCATGCCTTGCATCATACGTGCCCAAAGGAATTGCAGACAATCTTCAAAGTCAATGTTTGCAAATTTTGCGAGACGGTTTGTCTTCATTGATTTGAAGTGTGGACATTCCAAAATGAGATGTTTCATGGACTCAATCGGTTCATTACATAAGGGGAAAAAACATTCGGTAATTTTAGGTTCTCCTTTGTTGATCCAAGTGGCAGTTCTTTCCCTGGTATGGTATAGGTTCAATCTATGCCATATATTGTGAAAGTTTTTAAAATTGCATTGTGAAACCTAGGCCTTTTTCCCCACTACACAGGACTCTCAGATTTAGGTGTGCTTTTTTCTCTGGTATTTAAACAATTGCATTGTGAAAGTAGTGCCGTTCTGTGGTTTATGCCTTCTTAACAAAGCACTCCTCTAGTGAAATTTTCTACCATTATCTGAGCTCCTGTCGTTTTGTCCAATTGTCTACTATTGTCTTGTTCTCTGCCTCGTCTGCTTATGCCCCTCCCTGTTGTCCTTCCCTAGTGTTCTCCCCGCCCCTTCTTCCTCTCTCCTCTCCCTATCTACACTATGGTGCTCTCTGTTTCTCCTATCTTTTCTAACTGCTTCTCTATCGGCTATCCTGTTCCTCTCACTAAATCTGGAAGGAAGAAGTTTAAAAAGGACATCCTGGTCTCCAAGCCAGCCCTCCCTATCACTGACACCTATACCAGCGCCTCCTCCAGGCAAACCCTCACCGACATCCTTTTTGTCGTTCCCTCGCCAGACCTATGGACTCTTTATATGGTGTCTGTGCTTTCTCCTTTCTCTTCTTATCCCATTAATAATGGCACCCAGTGGGAGGCCCTCCTGGCCCCCTTCCACTCCTCTAAGGTCATCATTAATGTTTACCTGAATGGTACCATCTTGGCCCAAGGCCCTCAGGCCAACCTTCTCCTCTTTGATAGACGTTTTCCGCGCCTCATCAATTTCCTTTGCTCTCCTGCTGTCCCCTCTCTCCCCCCCATAGCTTGTTTGCCTCCCCCTTATGTCTCCTCCTTGGCTACCTTGCCCTCTCCTCCTTCCTCTTCTGCCCCCCCCTCGGGCTTCCTCTTCACCTCTGCAGGGCATATCTCGGATTTGTACACCTACCCGGAAGTCTCTCGAGGATGGCAGCCTTCTCCATATTGCCACTCTCAACTCTCGCCCTACTGTCAAACACTCCTCTGACATCTGCCACCTCCTGGAAGAACTTGACCTTGTTGTTCTCGGTCTCACCGAGACATGGGTCACGAGCTTTGACACTCTCCTCCCTGATGGCTACAAGATCCTCTCCGTGCCCAGATCCAACTGAGTGGAGCCCTGCCTCTGTCGTTCCTACGCAGGCCTACTCCTCTTTCTCATGCCTCGTCTGCAGGCTCTCTCTCTCTCCTAGCCATTCCCTTACTGTGGCTACCATCTATTGGCCACCTGGTCAGATTTCCTCCTTCCTCTCTGAGTGGGCCGACCCCTCCTCTTCCCTCCTGGTCTCAACCACTCAACTCCTCCTTCTTGGAGACTTTAACATTCACCTGGATGCTTGCTGTCCTTCCTCTGGACTCTTTCGCTACCTCTGAGACTCTCTCTCAATCTCTCACTCTCTATTCTCCCCTTTGGCCCGACTCACTCTGCAGGGCACACTCTGAATGTTCTGATCTCTTCAGAACTTCCCCTTTCTATCCCTCTCACCACTCCTCTCTCCTGGAGTGATCACTTTCTCCTTTCCTCCCAGCTCACCCTCTCTACTCTTCAGGCGAATCCACCTCCAGCACTGCCACCTACTTTCTCGGTTATCTGACCTATGAAGCACGTGTCAGTTGAGGCTTTCGCCGCCACTTTCTCACCCCCCCCCCCTTTGGCTGACCCACACCCTGACACAGCCCTTTCCATGCTCCACTCTGCTATATCTGATACTCTTGATGGTCTTGCCCCTGTCATGAGGATCCGCTTGAAACCCAAAGCCAAGTGCAACTCCTGGTAGGACTCTGACCTCGTCACCCTCAAACGCAAGGGCAGGGTGGCTGAGAGGAAATGGCGTGGTTCTGGTACATTCTCTGACAAACTGGCCTGCCACCTGTTCCAAAGGCAATTCCGGCTCTCTGTGTGCACCAAGAAGAGAGCTCACATCCAAATCCGCGTCTCTGCGGCATCTAACAACTCAGCCGAACTCTTTAAAATCTGCAAGGAACTGGCCAATCCTGCTGCAATCTCTACCTCTCCCGTGAGTCCTGTCCTCTCCCAGGACCTCTACAAGGCTCTGGCTTCTCATTTCATCTCTAAATCTCAGGACATCCTGTTCTCTCTCTCTTCCTCTCCCGCTCCTCCCTCTACTCCCTGCTCTTCCTCTGGCCCTTCTTCGCCCACCTTTCCTTCCTCCTTCTCTGCCTTTCCCCTTTTCTCATCAGACAAGGTTTCTAGACAAGTCTGATATATGAAAGTCTCATCAAAAAAGGTTCATCCCTGTTCCTACAAAACCATCAAGGACCACATTGACACCCTGGCTCCTGCTATGGCTGACTTCTGCAACCCCTCCTTTGCCACTGGAGTCTTCCCTTCCCCCCTGAAGCACTCCCTTGTGCACCCTCTTGTTAAGAAACCCTCTGCCGTCCCGTCCAGCCAGGCAAACTATCTCCTAATCTCCATCACTCCTTTCCTGGGCAAACTCCTGCCTAATCTTCACACTGAATCCGTTGGCTGTCTCCATGACCATCAGTCTGGCTTCAGAGCTGCTTGAAGCATGGAACCTGCTCTCCTGAACATCTGTGAAGACCTGCTCTCTAACCTCGATTCCAACACCCCCTGTGTCCTCATCTTACTTGATCTCTCTTCTCCTTTGACACGGTCAACCATGCCATCCTGCTCAACCATCTCTGTGATAACCTGGGTATCACCGATCAGGCCCTGGCTTGCCTGACTTCCTTCCTCTCCGATCTACCCTCCCAGGTCCAACTTGGGTTCTTCCTCTCCTCTGCCTCTACCTGTGGTGTTCCCTTGGGGTCTAACCTCTCTCCCTGGCTGTTCAACCAATACCTTGCACTTCTTGCCCACTGCTTTGCCGCTCTCTGCCCCAACTTTCAGTGCTATGCGGATGACACTCAGCTCATTTTCAGGCTTCCTTCAGCTACCTCTTCTCCTTCTCTCATCATGACTGTCTGTCTGCTATACAGGAGTGGTGTGCCGTCAATGATCTCTGCCTTAATACCAGTAAGACTGAGATTCTCCTCATCGGCACACCCGCTCCCTCCTTTCCTGTCACTCTCTGGCCAGCCTCCCTTGGCCCTCTTCCTGCTCCGATCTGTGAGGCTAAAAACCTCAGGGTCATCTTCAACTCCACACTCTCGTTCTCTCCTCACATCTCTGACGTCTCTAAAAAGGCACACTACCAGCTGCACCTCCTCAGAGGTATTCTTCCTTTCCTCTTGTTCACCCAGAAGCTCACTGTCTCCAGAGCTCTGGTTCTCTCGAGGCTGGATTACTGCAACAGCTTCTTTCTAAATCTTCCTGCCTCTACTCTTCGCCCATTGCAACTCATCCAGAACAGGACTGCAAGGCTTGTCCTTGGCCTCGAGCCCAGGGATTGTATCACTCCAGGACTTAAATCTCTTCACTGGCTCCCAGTGGCAGCAAGGATTAAGTTAAAAACTTTCTGCATTGTCCACAAGGCCTTCTGGGGTCTGGGGCGTCTATACCTTCAACTGTCTCTTCCTAAATAACTTCCTTCTCGAGCTCTTCGCTCATCCGCCTCCAACTCTCTCAGGGTCAGTGGCTTCACCAAGCAATGAGTTGGTGGTAGATCTCTTTCTTCGGCTGGGGCCTCTCTCTGGAACAGCCTCCCTGCCTTTCTGAAAATTGAGGAGAACCATCTCTGGTTCCGGAAGCACCTTAAGACCTTCCTCTTTCCCTGTGCTTTCGCTCCTCCTCTCCCCTGCTGAATCCCTGGATAAAACTGAAACTGCACTGGTCACCTGGCTACCCTCTGTTCTTGGGCCCAGGTCCCCTTCCTGCCAGTTGCACACCTGCACTGCCCTCCTGGCACCGCTTGAACTCTGGCGCTGTCTCTGTATCCCTACAACCCCCTACCAGCACTTGACACCTGGTGTCTGCACTTACCCTTGTACCTGCCACCAGTGGGCCGCACTTCTTATTTATTGTTCATATTTATTGTTTGTATTTATTTCTGTTTATCCTATGTACTGCACTTCCCCTCCCCCTTTCCCCTCGCACTTTCCCCTTCCCCTCCTCCCCTACACTTGCACAATCTCAATGTCACCTGGCCTAGTAAGATCGTTGTCTCTGTCTTCCCTCTGTTCCCCTCCCTTGCCTTGTTGCACCTTTAAATACTTGTGTATAGGCGTGTTATACATGCCATACCATATCATAATGTGAACAGCATCATTTTGAAGAGTCTGGAGGGCATGGATGTTTTTCTTGTTGGCCCAATTAATAATGCATTGCCATAGTCCAATCTGGACATCACAACCGCATGGGCCACTGAGGAGCAACTAGATGTTGACAGAAAGGGACAGAGGTTTCTCAGCAGCCTAAGGTATTAGGAACCATTTTTTACTGTCTGGTTGATATGAGCATCTGCACTAAGCAGAGGATCAAGATAGAAGCCCAGAGTTTTTAACACTTTGTGAGACCGGAATTGGACAACCATGAATGGGTAATGATCGGTAGCTGGGGTCTAATTTTGCTCGATCATGCTTGGTGACAAAAACCAGCAGCTCGGTCTTATCCCCATTCAGACACATCCAGTTGTTGCTCATCCAGGTCTCAACGTGAAGATAGATGGTCTGAAGAAGGACGGCGTCTTTGGCATTATCCCCTGATAACTCAAGAACTAGCTGGGTGTCATCAGCATAGTTTGGGAAGTACACTCCAAGCTCATCCAACAGGTAACAAAAAGGTTGAATATAAAGGTTGAAAAATAGGGGGGATATACATGCTCACTGAGGGACCCCACAGGAAATGGGGGAAGAGGGAGAAGTGGCCTCAATCCAACATACTCGAGAGGTATGATTCTGGAGAAGTGATCTCACCCATAGAATTGAGTCAGAAGTGCAGCGACTATGTTTCTCTAAGGCAAGCAGAAGTTGGTCATGGTCAAGAAGATCAAAAAGCCACTGATAAATCCAGCAGAACCAGCATGCCAGAGCGACCTCCATCTGAGATTGTCAACATGTGCATCTGCAGGCCTAACAGAGCAGTCTTGGTACCCTGGAGGGGTCTAAAACCAGTCTGTCTGGGATGCAGGATGTTAGTCTTCTCCACAAAGGCTTGTAGTTGTTTAGTAGCACATTTATCAAGCACCTTGAGGAGAAAATGACAGTTAGAGATGGGGCACAGGTTACCAGGGTCACTTGGTCCAGTCCTATTTTTTTTAACCAGAGGGCCGATGGTGGCTTTCTTTATGGAATCAGGACTTGATTACTGGCAAAAGAGGATTGACAAATCTTATCAAAAAGGGTGCAAAGATATCCTTCTAGTCCAAGAAAAAATTAGGGGGAATGGTGTTCTCTGGGCACTGGGAGGGGCACATAGTTGAGATGGTGGCCATAATGTCGGCAAAAGAGACATGAGCAAAGCTAAACATATGCTCGGATTTATTGATCAGAGGAACAGGAGGAGGACAAAGAGGTAGATGTTTATCAGCCAAAAGTTTAGCTCTAATTTTGTCCCACGGCTTGTCCATCTTGACTTTGAAGGCAGTCTGTATATCAGCACAGACTTGATCCGTGGGAGCTATGGCGAGGGAAAGAGTACTGGGTTTCTCTAAAGACTTCACAATCTCAAAATGTTTTTTAGAACTGTGGTTTGCTTCCTCTATTTGTTTGTTATAGAATTCTTTTTTAGCTGCTTAGATAATAGCTATCCTGTAGTCTTTGTCTAAGATCTTCCACTGGGCTTTGTTGTCTACTTAAGGGCATTTAAGCCATTTGGTCTCCGCCTGATGTTTTTGAATTTTCAATTGGCACATATCCTGTGTAAACCATTTCTGTTCAGAAGGATTATCTCTAACCTGTTTACTCCTAACCGGTGCCACACGATTCAGCATGGAGAGCATAAGGTTATTAAAGGTGTCACTAAGAATAGAAGGAGGGTCCACATCAGATGTGGCCAACATGATGCTGTCAAGGCAGTCTTTCAGGTCCACCTGCGTAATCTTCTTAAAATTCCGATTTATAAAAGTTTTCTGAGGTTTTAGTGGTTTAGGAGATTGGCCAGGAGTAAGAATTGTAAAGGAGACATGATAGTGGTCGGACCAGATGCAAGGGAGAGTGTCCATCGCATTAACTTTGAGATTGTTTACTACAACCCAGTGAATGGTGTGACCCCTAATATGAGTGGACACATTATTAAGGACATAGAAGTCAAGGTTATTTAATGCCATCTCTAGAATGGTTGCTTGCTGGTAAGCCATGGGCGTAATTTTAGGGGGGACAAGGGGTTTTGTCCGCCCCAACTTTTGTGGCAGACCATTTTGTCCCATTCATTTGGCTGGGGCCCCTTTCATTTAGATGTCATGTCCCCCTAACATTTCCAGCAAGGTTACTCCACTGTGGTCTGCGACATCATTACGACAACAGTTGATGTCCCCAACTAGCAAGGTGGAACAGTTGGGTCCTTGTAATTTATTGAGAAGGTGGAAAAGATCTTCATCAAAATTAGGTGTTTCAGCTGGAGGACGATAGATCAGGACAAAGTTAATGCAACTATTCATTGACCGTGTCAGTTTGAGATGCAAGACCTCACAATCCTTGAAGCAGCAAGGTGATTGAAAGAGATTAAGGTGATTTTTTGCTATAATAGCTACCCCTCTGCCCCCACCCCCAGCCAGAAAGGCGGTTCTGACAGAAGATGCTGTAGCCATATGGGGTGGCCAGTTCAATCAGTGGGCCACTGGCTTCATTTAGCCATGACTCTGTAAGGCACAGTAAGTCCAAGTCTCCTTCCAGAATATAGTCTTGAATATTAGTGGCATGCTTAGAGAGTGAGCGGGTGTTAAGCAGAGCACATTTCAAATTCGTGTTAACCGTATTGGTGTTTGCATTCTTGGCACGGTTATTATGCAGGGTTGCCTCCGACAGAGAGAAGGAAAGATTTATCATCCATCTCTGAGTCTAAATTGCAAAGCAGGGGTAGAATGCAGGAATTTTTAGCTGTATTAAGTGGCTGAAAGTCACTCATAGTGGCTTAAGGCAAGTCAGCTGTGGGGGTCTAATCTCAAGGAGAGATATTTATCCACGGTGGCAATGTGGTGTGCCTTTTGAGTAGCAGGCAGCAGATTACGGTTATCTGAGTAACCCATGTTGGTACCGGCGGTAGTTCGCCTGTTGCTCATAGAGCACAGGACACAACTGTGCTATGGGACGACACCCTTGAGCAAAAGACCGGATTAGATTGGGGTATAATGTCTTTCCACACCCTTCCAAGGAGTACCAGGCCACCAACGGTGTGCAGCAGCTTCCGTCAGAGGACGAAATACAGTGAAATGTACAGCTATTAACAACGAACAAAGGCCAAGTATACAATAAGTGCACAGTCTATTATTCCTCACAAGGTTTCATAAGAGTCTACGAGGCACAGAATTCCTGAAGGGCAGGCTTTACAGGAGGAAGACGCCGACACAATGATTCCAGCGATGACTGGGAAAGACTAGTCTTGTCTCAGGTGCACCATGTCACTTGATTTGAGGATCCTGGGGCTGCTGGGAAATGTAGTTTCCCTGGCCAAGTAGCTCAAGCACAATGCACAAAGCCAAATGCTGATTATTGGGAGAGGAGTCTTGATAGTATAGAAACATTTGTGTATAGGCGCGTTACAAATGCCATATCATATCATATCATATTCCCTGTGGTCCAGATGGGTAACAGATGAATGGATATTAATATCATGGTCCTGTCTCTATTGTGCTTGATCTTTCTTCTCACCGGATCTCATGTACTTAACTTTTTTCCTCCTCTTACTTGGACCATAACTAATGGGTTTTGAGGAAGGAAAGCCACAGTTAGGGTCAAGAGTTGTAAAAGAGTTAGTTCTCGCTAGCTGCCCAGGATATTTTATCTTCCCTTTTGGTGACGGAAGGTTGACGGGTAGGATGGGACACGAGTGACAATATCACAACAACAACGATGGTGAGTAGGATGGATTGGGGCAACGTATGGGGGATACCATGTCTCGCCTTCGGATGCCCTCCTTGCAGTCCCTGAACACCACCCGTCCAGGTGATCCTCCCTCGCTTGCCCGCACCCAGGGTTGGGATCCAAGAACGATGGCCCTTCCCTGGCCACCTGAGCAATGGATCCCCGGGGACTACTTGTGAGAACACCTTCAGGTTTCACACAACACTTGTCTCCCAAAAGGGTACTGTGACTCCCACAATTTGTTCAACAGGGTGCTGCAGATGGGCCTGAGAAAGAAAGAGACTCACAGTGCCATCATACAGTATGTTGATGACTTGCACGTGTGCTGCGATTCCCTAGAACAGTGCAGAAATGACTCAGTGCAGCTAGCTGAGAAGTGATACAAAGTGGACAAAGAAAAGTTGCAATACTGTCAGGAGGAAGAACTTTATTTAGGCCATATAATATCAAGAGAAGGGAGGAGAGTGATGCCTGAAAGAGGAGAAGCCATCACTAACACACCATGCCTGAACACAGGGAAGGGGCTACAACAGTTCCTGGGACTGTGTAATTATTGTTAAGTATGGGTTTTTGACTACAGCTCATATATCTGACCACTGTTAGAAAGACTAAGGAAGCACAGAAAAACAAAGAGTCTATACAGTGGATAAGAGAGGGTTGTATTTCATCAATGAATAAAGGCTGTAAGCACAGCACCAGTACTAGGAATACCAGATTAGTAAGCAGAGTTGTTTCTATTCTCCCACTGCAATGGAGCAGTGATGAAGGCTATCCTCACACAAAAGACTTAATTGGGACACAAGCCTCTGGCATATTACAGCGGGCTCTTTGATGCAGTAATAAAAGGAACAGGCTTTAGCTTAAGCAGCTTTTGCAATTGAAAAATCATCTGCAATGATGATGGGTTGCCCGGTAACCATATATGTTGAACATGCTCTTTTTGCAATACTTGAGAAACCCAAGAGCACATTGACTACACTGAGAGCCTCAGGATATGATGTCATCTTAACAAATCCATCGATTAAGATTGTCAGATGTCATGTAGTTAATCCTGCAAAATTCATATCAGACCGAGTACAGGAAGATGATTATATCCATGCCTGCACCAGATATTCAGATTATTATGATGAGTTATCCTGCGCCAAGGAAGTGGCTTTAGAGGCGAGGGCAAACATTTTTGTTGATGGCAGCTCGCCAATAGACCAGGGCTCGGGAGTGAGAATGATGGGAACAGTAGTAATAAGAGCAGAAGAAAATAGAGAATTTGAAACAATAGAGATTGTAAGGCTACCAGTGCATTTTCCAGCACAAGCAGCTGAACTAGTGGCAATGATATTGGCACTAGAGAGATGTGAAGATGGGGAGGTTACTGTGTACTCTGACTCTGCCTATGTGATGTTAACCATACATTCTGGTCTTTCATGGTGGACGGGAAGGGGCTTCCTGTACGCTGACATTACACCCGTGCAGGATGCCGCACTGTTAGGAAACTTGGTTAATACATTATTCAAACCATTAGAGGTTGCTGTGATGAAGTGCCTAGCGCACACCAGAGGCTCAGATCTTATTTCGTGCGGAAACCAAGCAGCAGATACAGAGGCCAACAGAGAGGTGTATCTTTCAGATATAGTCAAAGTCGCAGAGTCCACAAAGGACCATGTAAAAATGATGGCAGTAACAGAGAGCTACAACCTGCTGCCAATAGCACAGCTCATAGAAATACAGGGACGAGCACCACAAGAGGAACAGGAATTATGGAAAAGGAGTGGTTGTTCTCTATGCCCTGTGGGTCTCCTATGGCGACAAGGGAACACAGGAAAGCCTGTGATGTGTGAGAAACCAGAAAGTGTCTTCCTCACTAGTCCCCAGGGATCTGTTATCCAGGTGGCCAGGACATGCCCATCGCTTCTGAATCCAGTTCCTGGGGGTGGGCCAGTGCAGGAGGATCACCTGGGTGAGGGGTCTTCGGGGAGTGGGACACCAGATAATGAGACGTGGTATCCGCTTCCCTTTAACACCTCTATCCCATCCTACCCGGTAGGTTATTTAGGCACTCTTCCCCTCCCCTTTTACAACACAAACACTTTCTCACTGACAGCCCGCTCTAAGGGAAAACAGGCTAACAGCTGAGCCGTGTACCTGACATGTGTCAATACTATGGTCAGGCAATTATTGACAATCACTCACACCTGACTTCCATTACATTTCCCTGCAGTAGAGCACACTCTGAGCAAGGCAAAGCACATGAGGAAACAGCAGTTTCGAGATGGCAGCTAAGCAAGAGAGGAAAGGCGGCAAAATGAGGGGGATCGCAAGGAGGGAAATTTCCTTGACCTTTTCGACAAGGAACCGTTACTTTCCTGAAACCTTGAGAGAACGTGTAAGACCAGGAAACCAGTCTGAAGGATCCTGCATTTGCTCTCCTGCGTCAATAATCAAGCCAGGGAGAATTACCAGCCACTGTGGTACCGTCCTTAGCTCCGAGAACTATGCTGATTCAGTTTAAGCAACACAGCCGGTGAGTTGGGGAGACCAATACAAGACCGGTCTGTGTTGAATCCAAGGTTGCAAGCAGCAACATTGTATGGTGAGCGCTGGAACAAACTGTCATGATCACATCCAGGGTTCCTAGCCTAGATTCAGGAGTTCAGGCCAGGCGGGATTCTTTGTATAGATCAGTAGTCTTTAGGTGGGTGTTAGCTTGGCACACATGGCATTCTCACAATTCACAGCATTTAATAACCATAGACTTCCATAGGGATTCAGTAGCATTCCAATACCCCTAAAATGGGCGCCCTGTGGGTCATGGACAAGTTTCAGAAGAGATCCAGACATTAGACATTGAGGTCTACTTAAGTCCCGCCTCTGCAGTAATGCACACTCCGCGTTAGGTCCGCTGACTGCTCACAGAACCTGTGAAATCAAAGAAAAGTAATATTAATAATTCGACAAGCTCATAGAATATCTTTCGACCACAGAATTACCTGACCGAAGTTTCCGCTGCCACATTCTTCCAGTAGAAGAATTTTCTTTCATCAAAGTTCCGCTTCAGTCATCAGTCTCCGTTCGCAGCCGCAGCAATGTTCCGAGTTATTTTCTCCATTGTCCGAAGACCTGCAAAACAAAGGTACCTTAGTTAAAGAACGAACATTACAGAATTAAGAGTGAAGATAAACTCCTACGCGCATACTTACCTGAAGGTTCATAGAGTTATTCCTCACAGTTGAAAACTGCGCTTCACAGTAGGAGGTTGTTGTTTTTCCTGACAAAACGAACTTACTCTGCACAGCGTTTTTTCTTCCTGATTATGCGTGCATACTTACCTCATTCAAAATGTCTTGTCAGCTTACCAAAGACCCCTCCATTTTTTGTGCGCCTCACCGATATCAAGCGCACCAACTTAGCTCAAGAAAAGGTTTTCATATTCCTTTCCTTGAAACCTTTTTCACCGAGAATCTGCAAAAGGAAAAAATAATTAATTAGTCAGTACGAGAGATCTCTCCAACTTAGAAAACGTTTAATCCTCAGAGACATCAGCTTTTTATTCTTGATTCTGTCAAGAGATTCATTTACATTCTAAGACACTTGCCTTCAGAGGTTTCCAGAGTTCAAGAGCATCTTAGTCTTCAGAACCTCTACATCAACCCGCCCCTGTGTGATAGCAGGATGGAGGGCTCCCTAAACACAAACCACAGGTGAGGAGAGTGTGGTTCTTAGAGATTAAGGGGAGTTATTTCTGGGTGAAAGACAAACATAGAGCCTCATTACACGGTAGGCGGTAAGGGATTACTGGCACCGGTGAGGGCACCGTTGCCAGTAATCCCTTACCGCCCTACTACAAAGTCCCTTAGCGGGTCCCTTCCCTTTTACCAGGCATTATGGAAGGGACCTGTTGAGGGACTTCAGAGCTAATAACGGGCCCGCTAATAGCGGGCCCGTTATTAGCTCCATCCCCATTCCCATTGAGCCCTATGGGGGCTCAAATGGGAATGGGGAATGGTTCCCGGAATGGGGATTTACCGGGTCCTCCAAGGTCGGAATGACCCGGTAAGTCCCTATTCCGGGAACACGGACCCGGAATGCAGTAAGGGGGTAGCCATGGCGCTAATAGCGCCATGGCTACCACCTACCGTGTAATGAGGCCCATGGAGTCCTAGTAGTTTTCACCATCCTTGTCAATTACAGCACCTCCTTTTTTGTTATTTCTCTTTCATGACAGGGAAAAACACGTAAAGCATCAGTTTAGCAGAACAGGAGGCCTCGGGATCATTACGCTCCTGTGGAGTCCAGTTAAGCGTTATAGAACGTTATAAAGCCATTACTTAAAAACTACTCTGCCTGAACATAATGGAAACCACAGATATAGATAATAATAACTTTTTTACGGGCAGAAGTCCATGCAGCATGGTCAGAAACTAATTTCCTGAGGCGGGAGTTAGTGGTTAATAGGGAACACACTGATGAATTGGGTCACCAATTATTACAAACACAAGCAGGGCAAGCCCCAGTTCCAGGTTGCCTTCCTCCAGTTCAAGGTTCCTCTGCAGGGCCTCCTCTTCAGGTGATATTACATCGAAATATTCCATTAGCCCCCAGAACGATTTATGGGAGATCCGAAGCGTTTTGCAGTATTTATGAATCAATGCAACTTGCATTTCCTGTGTAGACAAGGGGCTTTCCTTTCAGATCAGTCTAAGGTGGCATTTGCGTTATCCTATCTCGGTGGGCATGCTGCGGACTGGTCCATCCCCTTGGTCAACCGGGACGACCCTTTATTAAGAAACTTTCCTGGCTTTCAGCAGGAATTGGAGAAGTTTTTTGCCTGCCATACACATGGACAGGCCTTGGACAATGAGTTGCTTTTCTTACGTCAAGGCAGTCAAGAATTGCTGGCATATGTAGCCTCTTTCAATCGACTAGTAGCGGAAACGAATTGGCCAGAAGCAAAGAGGTTTACGAGGAGAACTCAAAGACATATTGTGAACCCCCTACAGGTTGTGCAGAGTTCATAGATCTCACTATACAACTGGACCATCGGTTGCAAGATCGATGAATAGACTGTACCAGATCAGAAAATTGATCACTCTATGTCCGTCCAAAAGACCTTGGTAATCGCCATGTAACCGTCATCCAGAGCTAATGCAATTGGGGGTTGTTCGTGGCCCCATTTTAAAAGAGGAAAGAGAGAAGAGAAGACAACAGAATTTACATCTCTATTGTGGTTCAGCTGGACATCACCTTCGTAACTGTCTGGTGAAACCTCCCTGGAAACCGATGGGAGCTTTGGATAAGGCTGAAAAAGGAGAAAAGAAGGACGAGCTGACGGAAAACTCCAACTCCCGACAAGCTTAGAGGTCGGCTTGTCGAGCCAGAAGAAGGAATTTCAGATTCCTCCTTTTGCTGTGCCCGTTATCCTAAGTAGTAACCTTCAACCTTCCAAGGTGCATGCTCTAGAAGCATATGTGGACAGTGGTGTGATTGGGAACACGAACTTGCAGGCAATATTGGTATTGCTATGAACCCAACATCTGTGGTAGAGAATGTCACAGCGGTTGATGGTACTCAGCTAATATCAGGACCAGTGACGAAGTGAAGGCTTTGCTAGGATGGACATCGAGAAAAGATCTCGTTTGACTTAATCAGTGCTCCGGAGTTCAAAATAATCTCAGGTAGTCCATGGTTAGAGAAACATAATCCACAGATTGATTGGCATGCCAGAACCTTTGCATTCACCGAAGAATGCAAAAGCTCATGTTACAGTCAAGAGAGAAAGATTCAGGAAACGAGGTTCAAGCGGTTTTTAGAGAAGGCCTTGCCTTAGGTTTTTTTTTAAAACAATTTTTATTGTTTTTTTCAATCAACAAACACCAAAACACACCCTACAGTGCAAGTAATTAGCTTCCAAACATCATGTACATTAACGTGAGTTTACCACTGTCATCCCCTTACCCTCCCCCCCTTAACCCGAACCTACTCCACTACACCCTCAGTTATCATTCCTCCGGGGGCACCCCACCTTCCGTGCTCCCAGAGGTGTCGTGTTCACTTGGACTGGCCTGGGCGGACCCAGATAATGTGGCCACTAGTTGTCTCCAGGCCAACAGCGATCCCACTTCATGGTCTTCCCCCCTGTTGGCCGCTTCATACCATACTGCCGTTTCCACTTCAGCACATTTCTGAAGATCATGCCACCACACCTCCAACCTGGGTCTGTGGCACGCTTTCCATCCCATAGCTATTCTGCGTCTGGCCAGAATGTAGGCCAAGTCCTTTAGTTTGCTCACATGGTTCAGGTTACTTGGTCTAGTTAATCCCCCACCATGCATGTCTGCACAGATTCCACATCTAGCTTAATTCCTTTCTCAGTTAAGCGCTGAGAGACTTCTCCCCAGAATTTCCCAATCTCCAGACATGCACAGAACATGTGTATCATCCCAGCGTTCACTTCTACACATCTGGGGCATGTTTGTGTCTCTGTGCTCTTGAATCGGGCGATCCTTTGAGGGGTCATGTATGCCCTATGGGTCACATATAGCTGGATTTGTTGTAGTCTCACGTTTCTGGACACTTTTTTATGGTACCTCTGTGCTGTTTCCCATTGCCCGTCTTGCATGGGTTCCCCAGCGTCCTCCTCCCACTCCCTTCTCAGCTGGGTCACTTCCTTTCCCACCCTGAACATTACCAGTTCATAGATCTGGGATACCTCGTGCCCCCCTTCTGAAATATCATATATCGTCTCTATGGCCAAGTCTGGTTGGTCTTCTAGTTCTATTTCAGACCATGTCTCTCTTACCCGCCTCACCACTCCAGTATAGGTGATGTATTGCCCCGGGTGCACTCCGGTTTCTTCCATTAGTGTTTCAAATTCCAATGCCTTCCCATCTCGCCACACATCCCCCAGTGTTGCTATTCCCACTGGTTCCCAGTGTCTATGGATCGTCTTTCTTAGCTGCTCATCCACTCCCCGCAACGCCAATAGCGGCACTTGCGGGGAGCACAGAATCGGGTTCTCCATGGCCTGACATGCCTTACGCCATGTCTTCCATCCCAGTTCTAGCAACTTCGATCACCCTTTTAGCTCTGATTTGGGCAGCCATATCAGTTCTTTCAAAAAGAACGGGGTGCATTCAGTCCTCAACAGTCTGGACCCTGCTGTTGAGTCTCCAGTTAACCACTTAGCCACATACTGTAGCTGTTCGGCCAGATGGTATATTTAGCAGTTGGGCAGTTTTATGCCCCCTCTATCATACGTGTTTTGTAGTTTCCATAAGGCAATCCTATTCCTGGTATTGTGCCAAATAAAGCCTGTACATAGGCTCTGAAGTTTGCCAAAGAAGCGTCTGGGCAGCATATATGGGATATTCACAAAAAAGTGTAACAGCCTGGCCTCACCTTAGGGTTAATAGGAATTCTACCACCAGAGTATCAAGATTTTCAGGAAGTATTTGAAAAAGAACAGGCCAAAGTGCTGCAACCACATCGGCCCTACGACTGTCAAATTGATTTAATTCCAGGGTCTATAAACCCCATGTAGTAGGACCTATGCCTTAACTGAGCAAGAGAATATACATTTGAAGACATATCTGGATAAGTACATTGTAAATGGTTTCATTCGGCCATCAAAGTCACCTGTAGCCTCTCCTCTGTTCTTCATGGCAAAGAAGGAGGGGGACCTTCGCACTTGCATAGATTATCGTGCGATAAATCAGATCACAGTAAAGAACAGATAACCACTTCCACTCATTCCAGTGTTAATGGACCAAGTTTACAAAGCTAGATATTCGGGGAGCATATCACCTGGTGAGAATTAAAGAAGGGGATGAATGGAAAACCGCCTTTCGTACTAAGTATGGATTATATGAGTAACAAGTGATACCTTTTGCCTTATGCAATGCCCGCTGCTTTTCAGAATTTCGTGAACGATGGTTTATGCAAATTATTAGATGGTGTGCCGTGATGTACATTGATGACATCTTAATTTATTCAGCCTCTGCCCAGGAACACATAGCCAATGTTAGAGCAGTACTTACGAAGTTACAGCAACATCAGTTGTACGTCAAATTGAAAAAATGCTCATTTCATGTAACTTCAGTGGAATTTTTGGGATTCGTTTTGTCATCATTGGGAATTCAGATGGACAACAGAAAGGTAGAAGCAGTTTTGACCTGGCCTTCCCCCACGTCGGTGAAAGGAGTCCAAAGTTTTCTGGGATTCGCCAATTTTTATCAGCGCTTTGTTTCAGGCTTTTTTCAGCTAGTCCACCCAATAACTTCACTACTATGAAAGCATAAGAGATTCGCCTGGACTGAGTAAGCAGAAGAGGCCTTCCAGACTTTAAAGAATACATTTACAACTTCTCCGGTGTTAAAACATCCACAGCCAGATTTACCATTTGTGGTAGAGACCGACACTTCCAGTGCTGCCATGGGGGCAGTATTGTCCCAAAAGGATATTGAAACCAGACAATTGCACTCACTGGCTTTTTGGTCCAAACAATTCTCGGTAGCAGAGTTAAATTACTCTATCACAGATAAAGAATTACTAGCAATAAAGAAGGCCTTTAAAGAATGGAGACATCATTTATTAGTGGCCTGTCACCCCATCACGGATTCTTACTGACCATAGAAACCTGCAATATTTACACAATGCAAAGGCTCAGTCCTCAAAACAACTCTGTTGGGCATTGTTTTTCGCAGAATACGATTTTGTCATAACCTACCGCCCTGGAGTACCTAATGGCAAAGGGGATGCCTTGTCGCCTATCAGGGAGAGTGAGGATGTTCAAGTTAGTCAGGATCCAGTGAGTATTATTCCGGAAGAGAAGATGCTGGGAGTAACTGGATTTTCTGAAGAAGATCTGAAGTCAAAGATTTGGTTTAGGTTCACCACTTCTAAATTAGAGGCCTGGGAGTCAAAAGGATCTAAGTTTTTAATCCAAGAGAGTCTACCATACTTCCAGGGTCATCTTTATCTACCCACACAGGAATTACAAACACAAATCATAGCAGATTATTACAGAGCAATGCTAGAAGGTAATCCCGGAATTGATAAAACGATAGCTAAGGTTTAAGACATTTTTGGTGGCCTACTTGGCGCAAATATATCATAGATTTCATCCAAACTTGCAGCATTTGTGCCCAAAATAAAAGTTCAAAGCAGAGACCAGCAGGACTCCTTCAGCCCTTACCTATTCCACCTGCACCATGGCATACCATATCAATGAATTTCATCACAGAGTTACCCCCTTGTTTGGGTTATAATACTATTTTGGTGGTGTTGGATTTATTCTCCAAAATGGCCCATTTTATTGCCTTGAAAGGGCTTCCATCGGCATCAGTCTTGGCTAAAGCTTTTCTGGAAAACAGTGTACGTCTTCATGGATTTCCGTCAGCAGTGATCTCAGATAGAGGGAGCCAATTTGTATCCCAATTGTGGAAAGGTGTTGTAAGATGGCTAAAATAGAAGTGCGTTTGTCTACTAGTCACCATCCACAAACTGATGGTGAAACTGAGAGAACTAATCAAACCATAGAACAATACCTCCGGTGTCTTCTCCACCAAACAGATCACTCTTGGGTGGATGTGCTCTAGGTAGCAGAGTACGCTTATAACAATTCCGAGCACACTTCCACAGGGCATACTCCTGTATACATGCTTAATTGGTTGCCATCCACAAACCTCTGCCTTTGATCCACCAGAACCGTTAGAGATTCCAGCGATGCAGAGTCTTCATGAGAACATTTCCCAAGTTCAGAAGGAAGTCTTAGAGCATTTAACTGTTGCAAAAGAGAGTCAAAAGAAATTCGCTGACAAACTCTGAAGAAATTCTCCAGATTATCAAGTGGGATACAAGATGTGGTTAGCTTCCAAACACATTGCTCTTAAGGGGCCATGTAACTTCCAATCAAGATATCTGGGCCTGTTTTGAGTGGAAGCAGTCATCAATCCTGTAGCATTAAGATTAACACTACCACCTCACATGCAAATTCATCCCGTATTTCACGTTTCCTTTGTTAAAACCAATGTACCCATGAACCAGACTACAAAAATCTCCATGCCCATGATTATAGATGGAGAACCGAGTTCCAAGTGAAAGAAATTTTAGATTCCAAGATTTTCAGAAGGAAATTGTTTTACCTAGTGGATTGGAAGGGTTTGGGCTCACAGTATAGAACTTGGGAACTCAGTTCTAATATTCATGCTCCCCGATTACTTAAAAGATTTCATCAGAATCATCCAACCAAGCCAGGGCTGGAAGGTCCATCCTTAGGAGGGGCTTTGAGGGGGAGGGGGGAAACAGTCATGATCACATCCAGGGTTCCTAGCCTAGATTCAGCAGTTCAGGACAGGTGGGATTCCTTGTATAGATCAGTAGACTTTCGGTGGGTGTCAGCTTGGCTCGCATGGCATTCTCACAATTCACAGCATTAAATAACCATAGACTTCCATAGGGATTCAATAACATTCCACTACCCCTAAGATGGCCGCCCTGTGGGTCATGGACAAGTTTCAGCAGAGATCTAGACATTGGACATTGAGGTCTACTTAAACCCCGCCTCCTCAGTAATGCGTGCTTCGCGTTAGGTCCGCTGACAGCGGTGTAACGCTACCAGCGCTTCTGCTCACAGAACCTGCGAAATCAAAGAAAAGTAATATTAATAATTCGACAAGCTCATAGAATATCTTTCGACCACAGACAAGAATTACCTGACCGAAGTTTACAGCAGTCTTCCAGTAGAAGAATTTTATTTTGTTACAGTTCCTCTTCAGTCATCAGTCTGCGTTCGCAGCCGCAGCAACGTTCCGAGGTATTTTCTTCATTTTCCCCAAGACCTGCAAAACAAAGGTACCTTAGTTAAAGAACGAACATTACAGAATTATGAGTGAAGATAAACTCCAATGCGCATACTTACCTGAAGCTTCATAAAGTTATTCCTCACAGTTGAAAACCGTGCTTCACAGTAGGAGGTTGTCGTTTTTCCTGACAAAACAAACTTACGCTCTGCAGCGTTTTTTCTTCCTGATTACGTGCGCATACTTACCTCAGTCAAAACATCTTGTCAGGTTACCAAAGACCCCTCAATCTTTTGTGCGCTTCACCAATAGCAAGTGTGCCAACTTACCTCAAGAAAAGGTTTTCATATTCTTTTCCTTGAAACTCCGAACTCTTCAGTTAAGGCTTTTTTCACAGAGAATCTGCAAAAGGAAAAAAATAATTAATTAGTCAGTAAGAGAGATCTCTCCAACTTAGAAAACGTTTAATCCTCAGAGACATCAGTTTTTTCTTCTTGGTTCTGTGAAGAGATTCATTTACATTCTAAGACACTTGCCTTCAGAGGTTTCCAGAGTTCAACAGCATCTTAGTCTTCAGAACCTATACATCTACGCGCCACTGTGTGATAGCAGGATGGAGAGCTCCCCAAACACAAAACACAGGTGAGGAGAGTGTGGGTATTAGAGGTTAAGGGGAGTTATTTCTGGGTGAAAGACAGATATAGAGTTCTAGTAGTTTTTACCGTCCTTACAGCACCTCCTTTCTTGTTATTTTTCTTTCATGACAGGGACAAACCCTTAAAACATCCGTTTAGCAGATCAGAATACCTTGGATCATTACACTCCTGTGAGTCCAGGTAAGCATTACACAAACATTGTTAAAACGCATGTGATAAGAGACACAAGTGAAGTGAACTGCTAATGAGTGATTGAACTTTAAAGCAAACTACAAAACCTTTGACATAATGGGCCGGCACCGCGTGGGTGCTTAATCAAAGGTCTCTTTTAGGTATCCAGTTTAGGGGTGACGAAAGTAGATACATTTGATCTGAGCCTGGTGGAGGGAGATCATTTGAAAATGAACAAATAAATGTGAATTGAAGTGGTCCTACGGTCCTGCAACGGGTCAAGCTAAATCCTGCGCACAGTCGAAAGTCTTTGATTTTGATGAAATAGAGAGTTTGGGAAAGGACCTGAATTTGTTCTGAGCCTGGCAGAGGGTGAAGGTTTTGTGACAAAGTGGGTTTGAGCCCGGCGGAGGGGGATCCGGGGTGAACAGTAAATCACCCGAGAAGTTATATAAGTGAAAATCCTGAGAAGAAAGGAACTTTAATGTTTGTTTGTCGCATCAGGCCCTCTGAAGTAAGAGACTTTGAATGGCAAAGAGACTTCGGCACAGAAGGCCCTGATACTGAGATTTTGAACTGCATCCTCGTGCTAGAGAAGCCAGAGAGTGTGCTAAGCTCGAGTGTGCCGCCTTGACATGTCCTTAAAACGTGGGGACGGGAAGCCAACGGTTTGCATATCCTGACATATCATTTCGGTAATGGATTAATGTAAATGGTTAATTTAGAATTGTTCAGCCATAGTAGGCTTGTTCATTTTATCTTTTACACCAATAAACATAAGACAACATAATTCTTAAACACTTTTCTTTTGCATAACATTGTTTCCCACACTATTTGTATTTAGAAGTAAGGATTGGCAATAGGTGTATTAGTATAGGCCCTTTTATTTTTACAAGAGACCACCAGGACTGCGTTATTATTATTTGATGGTCGTAGCTTTCTCCCATCTTTAGATTTAGGATTAGATAGGCGTTTTTCAAACCCAGTTGAAGTGCAATAAACACCCTTGAACTGTGATCACTTGTGTCTCTCTTACTGTTTGATACCCTGCCTTCCTCACAGATGTCACTTGTGCTAGAACAGCTGCACCATCTGGCACACATTTCCAAAGAGTGCATTGCAGTACAAATTTCCAGTGAGTGGTTCGTGCCCAACCTGCACGAACACATGGCAAGCTTTGTCATCAACTGTGCAACCTGCCAAAAATATACAGCAGGCCACACACTGAGGACACTGAGAGGAACAATACCCCACCCAATGGCCCATTCAGACACCTGCATGTAGATTATACTGATATGGCCCAGACATGTAAGGGATACAAATACATAATTGTCGTGGTGTGCCCCTTCTCCAGATGAATAGAAGCAGGACCATGCACAAACCCAGATGCTATTTCAGCTGCAAAATTCCTCATATGAGAAGTATTCCCCAGATGGGGAATGTGCAAGGTGCTGAGATCAGATAATGGACATTTCACAAATGAGCTCTTTGTCAAAATTACATCCCTAATGGGCATATGGCGTAAGCTCTGTTTGGCCTATCACCCTCAAGCGAATGGTCTTGTGGAGGGCCTTAATGGCCCCCTGAAGGATCTCATAGCAAGATTGCATGACGTGTTGCATAAGGATTGGCTATACTGCCTTCCGCTGGCCCTTCTTGCCTTACGCATTCAGCCAAGTTCAGACCATCATCTGACTCCTCATGAGCTTCTGACCAATTGCAGAATGCACATGCCCATTACCCCGCCCACACGCACACAGTCAGATGCAGAGAACACTGCGACTGTTCTAGGAAATTTGTTACATGACTATTTGATGTCCATGACTAAATCTCTCTCTTTAATTTCTCGACAGGTAAAGGAAAGGCAGGAGGGTATCGCAAAAGGCACAGAAGAAGACAAAGCAGAACTGAACACTGCTACAGTTATCCCGCCTCTCCCACTTTGCCCACGGACCTTGTGCAATGCCATAACTTTGTACATAAATGGCATCACCCTAGATTCACAGGCCCCCACATCGTGACATATTCCACCCCTCCATCAGTGAAATTGCAGGATAGGAAGGCGTGGGTCCACATCACCGACGTAAGGCCATACAAAGGTGCCACCCCCCTGCCCAACTACCAGGAACCAGAGGGAGAAGAGAATCAAGGACCCACCACACAGGCCAGAGCTAGAGCTGCACAGGACTGTGACTGAGAAGTAACAGGGCCTTGAAGGGATTGTTTTCAATGATCAAAGAGAGTTTTATATAAAACACTTCCCTGGATGCATTGTTGAACAGTACTTTGCAACGGAGGAGTTACTCAAACCATTAATAGAACACTGACTTCAAAGACTGTGTGGTGGTATCTGAAGAGTAGAGTTCCGGGAAATTTAAGAGACTGTTTTTGATAGCATATTCTTTATATTAGTTTTTCTCATTTTAAAATCTTGCAATTTTTTTATATAAGCATACATCTCGCCTCATTCACAGTTGAAAAAAAACATATATATATTTTTATGTTATTTGTTATTGTTGATCATAATGCAAGGATTATTTTAAATATATATTCATTAGATATTGTAGGTATATAGCTGAGCTTGTTTCATCCATTTTATATATATATATATATATATATATATATATATATATATATATATATATATATTACATGTCCTGTGGTAGCAGCCGTGCAGTTATGGTTAAGTTGCTCTACGCATAGTATGAGCAGTTTTTGGGCGGCTTATAACTTTGGCTCTGTTTGACGAATCCTCACCAAACTTTGCATAAAACGTATATGACCACCTTGGAATGATTTTGCAAAGTTTGGTGCGGTTTCCTCAAGGGGGCAAAGTTATAGGGGGGATCCCAAAACCTTTGAAATCTTCCTAGACCTAATGGAAAACAAATGGGCTCATGCCTACAGCCTAAACCGCTGAACGGATTTGCACTAAATTTGCACGGGGAGCAGCGGATTGCTCCCGAAAGCATGCTTTTTTGAATTTGAGGTAAATCTGTCCAGTAGGTTTTTTGAAAATTGCCAAAATGCAGGTAAAAAAGAATTAGTGACATCTGCGTCCGGTCCAAAGACTGACTTCCTGATTAGGTGTACGCTGATCTTTGGCTACATTGCTGGGATGTTCACGAACTTGACAAAAGTTTGATGACATCATGCATATTTCTGCATTATAGGGTCGGTGAAAAGCAGTTTCTGGATGGCTTTTAACTTTGGGGCCACTCAATGAAACTGCATGAAATTTTGCAGTATCATTTTAGGCCCAACCCTGAATGGTGCTGTTTCGCCAATAGAGGGCAAATTTAGAGGGGGGCCTCAACATTGTTAAATAGCTTAGAACTTTGTTGCTGTTTGACAAATCTGCCCAAAGTTTGCAAAGCGATTATAAACCCATCCTTGAATGTTTCTGCAAAGTTTAAATGGATTTTGTCAAGTGAGGGCTAAGTTAAATGACTATTTTTCTACGTACATTTTGACACTTTTTAAAAAATAAAACTTTGATGGATTTTCAGCAAACTTGTGCGAGGAGCATTGGCAAGGACCCGATAGCATGGTTTTGCACATGCATCTGTTTTATTTTTGGAAGTGTCATAATGTAGGTACAAAAAATAGTGATATACTGTTGGTGACTGAGGTATAGCCCATGGCCATGGCCAGTGGCCAGATCGTCCGGGTCAAGGCTGACCTGGACAATCTGGCCACTGGCCATGACCATGAGGGACCGGCAATGAGGTTAAAGTGGGCATGGCCACCAGGGACCGGCTATGTGATATCACTTTTTTAAATCGGGATAGGTATAAATGGAGCCCGAAGTGCTGGATGGGATTTCAACAAACTTGTACGAGGAGAATCAGCAAGGACTTAAAAGCATTGTTTTGCAAATTTGTCCTGTGTTTTACTTTCTTGAAAGTGTCAAAATGTAAGTACAAAAAATTGTGATGTAACTTTGGTGTCTGGGCACTGGGCAATGGGCCTGGCCATCGGCAAGGAGAAATGTCTACTCTGATTTGCTGAATGGGGGATGCGGCATGGCTGAAGCCCTAGTTTTGTATGGAAAATATATTCTGCTCGTGGCTATAGCCTGAAATGCTGGATGGGATTGCAGCAAACGTGCGCAAGGAGCATCAGCAAAGACCAGACAGCATGCTTTTGCAACTCTGTCCTGTGTTTTACTTTCTTGAAAGTGTCATAATGTAAGTACAAAAAATAGTGATAGAACTTCGGTACCTGGGCATTGGGCCTGGCCCTCGGCAAGGACAAATGTTTAACTGCATATTGGGGCATGCTGCATGGCCGAAGGCCGTGCCCCATGGATTGTGGAGACTGGCCATGGCTGCAAGCTATGAGCACTGGTCACATTATGAGGGTACAGTGGCACTGAACTAGGATGCAGGGTAGGTGCAGTAGATAATGGGGTTTGTATGGTGAGACATGAGGTCACGGTCGAGCTTCGTGCCCTAGGCAGTTCAACCATGACTTGCATCCCCAGCATGCGCTGCTGATAGCGATACACATCAGTATGCGCTGCAAACATTTTTTTTGTTAAAGGAGGCTTATAGTTCTTTCATATACGTCAAAAGAGGAATTATTAATAATTTATATACAGTGATGTAATATTATGAAACTATGGGGGTAATTCATAGAATTAGCGCACAAGTGGCGCACGCGGCTGGCGCACAGTGTGCGCGTGCGATAGTCTGTGCCAGCCACATGCAGCAAAATCCATTTTGGCGCACAGCGTATTCATGGATTTCAGCCACCAAAAGCAGCCGCGGCGCAGAGTGGCACAGCGACCCTGCATCAGCGCCAGTAACGCCCCCAAGAACGCCCCTCGCGCAAGGGAAAGCCATCAAAATCCCCAATCCAGCGCAAAGGGCTGTGCTAACCCTGGACCAGTATACAGGGCCGCCACACAGCACACGACAAGCGGGGAACGTGTATTCCTGGGGTTCGCGGGAAGTTTCACCCGCAATTTCAGCAGGGTACGTGTATACCTGGGGTGCGGGGAAGTCTAACACGCGATTTCAGCAGGGTACGTGTATTTCTAGGGTGCGTGGGAAGTTCCACCCGCGATTGCAGCAGGGTACGTGTATTCCTGGGATGCGGGCAAGTTTAATTTAACACGCGATTTCAGCAGGGTACGTGTATTTCTGGGGTGCGCGGGAAGTTCCACACGCGATTGCAGCAGGGTACGTGTATTTCTGTGGTGCGCGCGAAGTTCAACACGCGATTGCAGCAGGGTACGTGTATTCCTGGGGTGCGGGCAAGCTTAACACGCGATTTCAGCAGGGTACGTGTATTTCTGGGGTGCGCGGAAAGTTCCACACGTGATTGCATCAGGGCACGTGTATTTCTGGGGTGCGGGCATGTTTGACACGCAATTTCAGCAGGGTACGTGTATTTCTGGGGTGCGGGCAAGTTTAACACGCGATTTCAGCAGGGTACGTGTATTTCTGGGTGCGCGGGAAGTTCCACTCGCGATTGCAGCAGGGTACGTGTATTCCTGGGGTGCGGGCAAGTTTAACACGCGATTTCAGCAGGGTACGTGTATTTCTGGGGTGTGCGGGAAGTTCCACACGCGATTGCAGCAGGGTACGTGTATTTCTGGGGTGCGGGCAAGTTTAACACGCAATTTCAGCAGGCTACGTGTATTTCTGGGGTGCGGGCAAGTTTAACACGCAATTTCAGCAGGGTACGTGTATTTCTGGGGTACGCGGGAAGTTCCACATGCGATTGCAGCAGGGTACGTGCATTTCTGTGGTGCGCGGGAAGTTCAACACGCGATTGCAGCAGGGTACGTGTATTCCTGGGGTGCGGGCAAGTTTAACACGCAATTTCAGCAGGGTACGTGTATTTCTGGGGTGCGTGGGAAGTTCCACACGCGATTGCAGCAGGGCACGTGTATTTCTGGGGTGCGGGCATGTTTAACACGCAATTTCAGCAGGGTACATGTATTTCTGGTGTGCGGGCAAGCTTAACACGCGATTTCAGCAGGGTACGTTTATTTCTGGGGTGCGCGGGCAGTTCCACATGCGATTGCAGCAGGGTACGTGTATTTCTGTGGTGTGCGGGAAGTTCAACACGCAATTTCAGCAGGGTACGTGTATTTCTGGGGTGCGTGGGAAGTTTCACACGCGATTGCATCAGGGTACATGTATTTCTGGGGTGGGGGCAAGTTTACCACGCAATTTCAGCAGGGTACGTGTATTTCTGGGGTGCGCAGGAAGTTCCACACGCGATTGCAGCAGGGTACGTGTATTTCTGTGGTGCGCGGGAAGTTCAACACGCAATTTCAGCAGGGTGCGTGTATTTCTGGGGTGCGTGGGAAGTTCCACACACGATTGCATCAGGGTACATGTATTTCTGGGGTGGGGGCAAGTTTACCACGCAATTTCAGCAGGGTACGTGTATTTCTGGGGTGCGCGAGAAGTTCCACACGCTATAGGCCCAGTGTGAATGGGGTACGTGTATTAAGGGGGTGCAGGGGATTCCTACACATGAATTGGCAGTGTGGGTCCTCCCAGGTGTTCCCTCTACACCCTTCACGGCCCCTGCAGGCAGACCACACCACAGGGGACTACCCTGCACCCTGGGCATGTCCCGCAGGCAGCCCAACAACCATGGGCATGCCCCCCCCATCCAAGCCACATGTCACCTTGCACTAGTGATCACCAACGCATTACCCCCTTGCACCCCCACCCCCAGCAGTGCGGGGCACCTGCCTGCAGGCCCCCACTCATGTCCCCCAGCACCCCCACCCGACAGCAGTCAGGGGCACCTGCTTGCAGGCCCCCACTCATGTTCCCTTGCACCCCCACCCCCCAGCAGTGTGGGGCACCTGCCAGCAGGCCCCCACTCATGTCCCACTCATGTCCCCCTGCACCCCCACCCCCCAGCAGTGCAGGGCACCTGCCAGCAGGCCCCCACTCATGTCTCCTTGCACACCCAAACCCCAGCAGTGCGGGGCACCTGCCAGCAGGCCCCCACTCATGTCCCCCTGCACCCTCACCCCCTAGCAGTGCAGGGCACCTGCCAGCAGGCCCCCACTCATGTCCCCTTGCACCCCCACCCCCAGCAGTGTGGTGCACCTGCCAGCAGGCCCCCACTCATGTCCCACTCATGTCCCCCTGCACCCCCACCCCCCAGCAGTGCAGGGCAACTGCCATGAAGGCCCCCACTCATGTCCCCTTGCACCCCCGCCCCCCAGCACTGAGGGGCACCTGCCAGCAGGCCCCCACTCATGTCCCCTTGCACACCCACCCCCCAGCAGTGCGGGGCACCTGCCAACAAGCCCCGACACTTGTCCCCCAGGCAACACGTCATCACAATCTCGATCCCTGGCCCTTATGGGCAGCCTCCACATGCCAAACACCCACCCAAGTATTTCATCCACCCACATAGAAATGCCAATTACATGACACAACCCCAATGGCAAGTATGTAAATGAAGACATGTCCCTCTCACACACACAATGGGTGCAAGTGAATGTCAAAACCCATATCATGACATGCATGAAAACAATGAGATGATACCACACATCGAAGTTGGATGAACCAAATGTATTAAAAGCAACATGAATGGAATTAAAATCAAACAAACGACAATGGAAATGAAAAAAGAAAAGCTGCATGTCTGTAAAATAATGAAAAACAACAAATCATAATCCAAATGAACGGTGTCCAAAGTCACAGTTCCAAAAATGAAATCCAAGGGCAAAACAAAAGTGAAAACCATTGCTCCAGGGGGAAATCCAAAGAAAAAAGTAGAATCCAATAGTGAACTATATACAGATGAACAATCCAGGGTCCATGATCCCAACTGAAGAAATGAAACCTATCAAAAACTCCTACCTAATAAAAAAAAACTATATACAAAAATGTGGTCCATTGTCCTAAAGGTCCAAAATAAAGAAAAAACCAAAGGAAACCTAATACTATCCAACTATTTACAAGGGCAGCGGGCAAGTCCAACGGCTCACATGTTGATGTCCCGGGCCAGGGCATCATCGAACTCCTGCTCGATGTCCCGGAGGCGGTCCTCTTCCATGGCCCCGAGGGTTCGCAGGGACGATAACATCTGGAACTCCAGGTCCCTGCGAATGGGCTCGAGGCACTCGGCCCGCCTCAGGGCCCTACGCATGGAGTTCTCCGCCCTGACCATCGTGAGCCGTGCCTCTTCCGCCTGCTGCCGCTCCACATCTATCGCATGGCCCAACCGCTGCCACACGGAAGACACTTCCAGTCCAGGGTCCTCCTGCCCTCTGGCCGATGCCTGCCCCTCCGATGATGAAGGCCACAAGCCATCATGGCTCCCACCTTGTTGCTGCTGCTGCTGTGCTGCTGCCTGTGCCCTGGCTCCTGCTGCCTGCACATCCTCCTCCAGCTGGGGTGCAGTTATGGAGGTGGCCACCCCTGCTGGACGTCCGACTCCCGACTGTGGCAGGGATCTGTTGTCCACCAGCCTGGCCGCAGGGTCAGAGGCAGCTCCACAGGGCACCCAGGTGATACATGGGTGGGAAGATGGCATGGAGGACGACCGGGGCATAGGGGGTTCAGTTGAGGAGGGGGTCGGAACAAGGTCCAGGAAACGGAGGAATCCGGCCCTGGTGAGCTGTCCCAGTGGGTCACCACGGTCAACGAGTCATGCGAGAAGACGTGCAGTCTCCTCATGAAAAGACTGCAGGTCACCTCGCATGGCACGTTGACGCAACGCCACCCCACCCAGGACAGGATCAACCTGGTGCCGGATAGACACATCCGCAGGGAGAGGAAGGCCAATTGGCGTAAGCCAATCCCCTGCCTGAGAACGGGTCTGGACGTAGGCATCCCTGCTGGTGCAAGATGATGCAGTGACAGGATCAGGGACAGGATTGCACACAGGCACCTCCGCGGCGGCCTGTGCTGCCTTCTGTCCCTGGTCCTGCACTGCACCACTAGCACCAGTGGAATCCCCACCTCCAGACCCCGTCTCTGTCCCTTGCACGGCCTCCTCCTCCACCAAACCCCCCACCAACCTGGATGACTCCATGCCATCTTCCTCCGTTGGGCCCTGTAGGGTCTCAGCTGCCCCTTCTGCTGCCGAGGAGTCCAACTCCGACCTCCGCCTCTTGGACCTCCCCTCAGCAGCTTCGGCCTGGGACGCGGCACCGGACTCCTTACTCCCCGACGAGATGACAACCTGGGAGGGGAGCCGGGCCTTGCGTCTCCGGCTGGCGGTGCGATCCCTGCCGCTGTGCTCCACAGCACCTTCTCCGTCCTCTTCATCAGTTGACGCTGCAGACAGGGAGAAATAAAACACAGGCATCAGGGCACTGTCCAATGGACTCATACACACATGACAGTTGTACATGAGTGGCATTGTCAAACTTCAGACATGGCATCACAATCCAGAACACACATATCATTTTGACTCACACACATGAGCTATTCCACAGCCATATTGCAACAGCCAGCACCATCCATACACATACAACAGCATGAGCAGCCAAAGGTGAGCCACAGGGAGTGCACTTCACATGCACACACGCCACCACACTTACATTCATGTGTACACCTCCGCCAACTTTCGCAGTGTTGAAATCGGCATCCATGTCACATCTGCAAATCAGTTTTCCACATATCAGTGTCACATGCATCCATGTTGCATCACTGTTGCACCCTTGTCAAATAGACACACATGCACATGTACACGGTGCACATACATGCAGCTGGAACCAACATCCATGTGTGACACCACAACCATGCCAACTGACATACACAGTAATCCAAACATGCATGCTCACACATCTGCATTTGGCTTGCATGCTTACCCACACATACACCATCCATGTGTCTCACACATGAAAGGACTTGCATGTGTCTGCCTCACAGCCCTGTACATACACATCCATACATGGCCCTAGAAAAACACATGTACAACCTGCACACTACTGGCACACCACCACACGCACAGCTTCCAATCAGTATGCATGTACACTTACCGCTCGACTCCAGACGGGTCTGCCTCTCAAGGACCTGGACGTGGAGCGCTGGGCATATGCGTTCCAGGACCCGCATCTGATGTTCCGACAGGTGGCCCCGGCGCCCCTTAGCATCCGCTGCCTTCAAGAGGCGCGGGGCCTTGTTGAGGGTCCTGGACCTGAAGTCCTCCCAGCGCTTCTTGACATGTTGGAAGTCGTGGACTGCAACCCCCTCCGCGTTGATGGCAGTCATAATGTCCGTCCAGATCCGAGTCCGTCCTTCCTTGTCGGCACGCAAACTTTTGAAGAGGGCATCATACTGCCCCAGGACTTGCTCCACCAGGACACCAACTTCGGTGGCAGTGAAGCTGGTGGCCCTCTGCCTCTCTGGCTGGGGGTTGCCAGTGGTGCCAGATGGTGTAGTGCCCGACATGGCAACCCCAGAGGCAGGAGTGGGTGGCCAACTGGGTCCTGGGGCTGGGCTGTGGAGAGATGGTATCCCAGTCGGGAGTCTTCTGTTCCAGCAGGGGTGGTCACAGCAACTGCACCCCTGGCTGATGTGCAGGCAGCAAATAGCAGGGCACGTGGGCAGCAGGCAGTCAGCCAGCAGCAGATGGCAGGTGGGAGCGTGCTCGGGGCTCTGGGGGGCAGTGATTCGGGCCTTTTGGGCAGGAGCGTGGCCTTCCGTGTGTGAGCGCGTGGCCAAATTGATACAGAGTGATTTGGCACGTGAAAAATGTGCACGTCGGCGTGTGATTCGAGGAAAGGCCCCTAGCGCGTAAGCGTGTCAGCACTCGTACGCGCTTTCATTGGACCAAAGGCCCTTCAAGCGTAAGCGCCTCTGTGACGTGACGCGCGCGGGTGTGCGCGGGTGTTTCCCTCGTGACGTTAGCATAGTGGTTCAGCGTGCGTGAATAAACTGCACGTCCGCGTGTGAATGCGTGTAATCTGAGCAAAGGGCCCATGCACGTAAGTGACGTGACGCGTGCGGGCGTTTCCCTCAGCAAGGGTTAAAGGTGAGCGGGGGCAGCAGTTCACTGCACGTGCCTTTCGTGGAGACCGACGCGTGTTGCTGCTTCCTGTTGTTTCTCACGCCATCACAACTTCACAGCTATCAAGGACGTATCTCTTCTTTTGGCGGGGGATATGGCTACGCGTGTTTTTCTGCATCGCGCTAGTCAGACGGTGAGTCGCACATGTTATTTTTCCCACTGCGGGTGCCCCTGTGTATCGCACCCATTTTCGAGGTCATAGTAGCCTGCGTGTCCCACGCGTACACGTTATTCGTGTTACTGGGTGCCACCGCGTACTGCGGGAGGTTGATTCCACGCACGTAGGCTGCAGGGTTGCGTGCACGGTTTTACTACAGTTTTGGGGTGCCTGAGCGTTGCGTGACCCGTCACTACATCACTGGGGTCACATACAGCCTTGCCGGTGCAGGGGGGTTGTTAACATCTTGCTTCCCACCCCCTTCACCCCAGGTCAATTGTGCTGTACACCTCCCATTGGCACTACTCCATCTGTGCCGGCACTACTCCATCTGTGCCATGGTTGGGAGGCCAGTAAAGGTGAGGGGTACCTCAGCTGGGCGTACTCCTCGTGGCGGGCGTGGTCGGGGACGTGGCCGTGGTGACCAGGGAGTAGGGGGACTCCAGGGTGTCCAGGGCGGCCACAGAGGGGGAAGAGACAGGGGTGCGCCACTTGAGCACAATGTTGTGCCATGTGTCGGTGCAGTCATGCCACCACCCCCTGTGGTTCCGGGAGATGCAGCTTCTGCATCTGGCACTGGCGCCCGTGTGACCCGGCAGTCCGTTCCATCGACTGCCACGGGCCCAAGGGTAGTGGTAGCTGCAGGTGCAGCTGTGGACACCGCCACCCAGGCTCAGGGTCTGCCAGCGCAGGCTGCGTTGACACTTGAGGAGCCCTTGGAAGATTTACAATAGGCCAGGAGGGAAACTGTAGGGGCATGCAGGGCTGCTCTGACCAAGACACGTGTCCCTGGGGCAGTTATGACATCTGCTGCCCCGAACAGCCGGGTGTTGGCAAGTGCAGGGGCAGATGCACCCAACAACACCCCGGTTGTGAGTCTGCCAACCAGGACCGTTGCGGCCAATGACCCTGCCACAGCGGATGTTGCTGCGCAGGGTCCATTAGAGGGCACCCAGCTGCCACTGACAAAAGTCAGGCCTTTGGTCGTCCCCCCACCTGCCACTCCCTTGGCTCAATCCACCGAACCCACTGGCCATACTGGTCAGGGCGGCATTAGCCAGCCAGGGTCTGCGCCACAGTCCAAGAGGAGGAAGGTTGCACCTGCAGCACAGGCTGGGACCCCACACACAGCCACGACCTCCTGCACGTCGAGGAAGAAGCCTTTCTGCAAGCAGGAACTGGACTTCCTCGTGGACTACGTGCGGGGCCACAGCCGTGACATGGTAGTGGGTGCCAATAGTCAGACTACGGCTGCCGACCGTGACACCCACTGGAAGCATGTTGCGGAACATGTCAGTTAACTCGGCCATGAGGTGCGCACGGCGCAAGAGTGCAAAAAGCGTTGGAATGATCTCAAACGCAGCGCTAAGGCTAAGCGTGCCTCAAATTACAACTTGACTCTGGTGACTGGCGGTGGGCCTGCACCAGAGGAGGAAGAGCTCACTCCGCATGAGTCACTTGTTGCGGAGTTCATACCACCTGAATCGGCCGAAGGAGTGGGAGAGATGCTGGACTTTGATGCCCAGTCCAGTGAGTGTTGATGCATGTTTGTTGAGGACGTGTGCGTTTTACTTGGGGGGTGTGTTGTGCATGATTACCACTACATGTGACGTGTACATGGTTCTGATGTGCAAGTAATGCAATGCTTACGTGATGCATGTCTGCTCTGCTAGATGGTGGACATGTGGAGCAGACGGGGACTGTCCGCATCACCATTATTGCACCCTACTCACATGCTGGTTACCAGTATACCCCTCCGGTCCATGTTCCAGCTCACTGGCCCTTCTGAATGTGGCGTGGGGTGACCTTCCTCTCAGCCCAGGCACAATGTCATAGCATGACTGACGTGCATGTGTCTTCTGCCTGCATGCGGGTACTCCATGTAGGCATGCTCCCTTGCCCCTCCTCCGCCACTCTGCACCCCAGTTCCACCTTTGCACTGGTCTGCTTCAATCTTGCCATTGTGTACTTTCCTGTTCATGCGTCCTGTGTACATGCTTACTTCCAGCGTACAATTGTCATGGGCGCTACTCCCGAGGGGCCAGGACTGGCCCAGCGCCCTCGGAAGCAGACCCGTCTTCCTCTACTCCGGACCCAGCAGACCCCTACAGGGGCCCTTTGGACCGTGTCCTGGCGCCTTTGGCGCCAGGCTCATGAAGGGTTTCAGTCCCGGCGCCATAGGCGCCGGGCTCATATTGATAAACAGTGTAATAATGCTTGGGTGGACTTACCTGAGGCAGACCATGCTGCATATTTACCCAGAACAATCCAGTCTGGTTGAAGTCCCCAGCCGTCAGGGCTGGGAGGAACTATTCCCTCCATTCAGGAACTCTTTTCTTACCTGGGTGGAACCGGTGGAAGAACACACACTGGAAGCACTTCTCTGCTATTTAAACCACGCCCGATGGAAAGCACGTGCTTTGCGTTATTCTGCAGCAGCAGCAGGACGCTCACCAAGTCGGCTCCTGCATTCCTGGTCCAGAGTCATCTTCAGCTTCCGCGCAGCAACCTGTGGATGAAGAAAGACACAGAACAATACTTACCAGATCCCGGAATCCAGTCACCGGCAAAACCTGCAAAGAATAAACATAAGGTTAGAAAAGTGCAACTCGCTCGCAGCCGCGCCCGCTTACCTGATCCATCCGTGATTGCAACGGAGCTAACCGAGGCCTTCTCTTCGGCAGCTTCTCTGCACCTGAAAGGCAAAGGACATAATTAAAAAGGGGTTCGGGTGAAGGCAGTCGCATTCATCTTAACTTACCAGTTTTTGCATGCGCAGAAGCGGCCGCATCAACCGCAGCATCCCGGCACCTGAAAATTAGAAAAAGGACATTATTAGAGGTGCCATTAAAAGCAGCCAACGATCATTATACTTACGTGCATCGGCACGTGCAGTGGCAACGGATATAAAGCCTGCAGCATCCCGGCACCTGAAAACTAGAAAAAGGACATTATTAGAGGTGCCATTAAAAGCGGCCAACAAACATTATACTTACGTGCCACGGCACGTCCAGCGGCAACGGAAAAATACGCCCACAGCATCCCGAGGCCTGAAACAAAGGAAAAGGGACATTATTGAGGTGCCCATCTTTTAAAGCCTAAAGACTACAGTATACTTACAGGCATCCGCTTGTGCAGTAACGGCGGCATCGCTCTTCGGCATCCCAGCACCAGTGCCACAACTAAGGCCGCAAAAGACTTGAGCCTCAACACTGAACTCATCCAGTGACGTAACTGGAATCCACGCACCCCTGCACCAGACGCAGGATGGAGAGCTCAGCATTTATACACCTAAGGTGAGAGCTCGCCGAGACAAGTAGAAAGCTAGGCTGTGGGAGAAACTGGCGATTGGTGGGAGAAGGAATCCCATCAAACAATGATTAACCCTTTTTCTTCCACCTGCAGAAAACTTACCCTGCAAGTCAGACATTCGATAAGAGGAAGCCCAGTCCTGAGAGTCGTCCGAGCTCTACGCTTCTCAATTGAAGTAACGATGGCAGCCCAGCCGGGATCAGCGCCTCCGTGGGAATCAGGTGAGCGTTACAGAACGCGAAGCCCACCAATAACCTCCTACCCAGGCGCTATGGAAATTTCCGACACAGACCAACTGGCCCAGTTATTAGGGGAATTAAGAGCTGAAGTTCATGCTGCCCGCCAGGAAACGAATGCCCTTAGGAGGGAATTGATAATATCAAAAGAACGAACTGATGATCTCGCCAGACAGTTATTACAGACACAAGTGGGGCAAACCCCGCTACCTAATTCAGGAGGGAGCTATATCCCAGCGGCTTCAGCCAATCCTGTTCAAATCAACCTACCCGGAAATGTGCCATTGGCACCGCCTGAACGCTTCTCTGGTGACCCTAAAAGGTTTGCGGTGTTTATAAATCAATGCCGATTGCACTTTCTTTGTAGACCTGCAGCCTTTCCGACTGACCAGACTAAGGTAGCCTTTGTGCTTTCATATCTTAGCGGCAGTGCCGCTGATTGGTCGATCCCTCTGGTTACACAGGATGACCCGATCCTTTGTGATTTTCCGACCTTCCAGGCAAATATGGAAAGACTTTTTGCAAGGCATTCCCAGGGGCAGGCCCTGGACAACGAACTCCTTTCCCTACGACAGGGCAATCAAGATCTTTTGGCCTACATTGCATCATTCAATAGGCTAATCGTGGAAACCAGATGGCCTGAGGACAAAAGAATCACGCTTTTTCACAGGGGTTTGCGTGGCGAACTCAAAGACGTCCTTGCCCAGGTAGTGAATCCTCCTCAGGATTGTTCAGAGTACATTGATTTGGTGGTCCAATTGGATCACAGACTACAAAACAGAAAGGCGGATCGATCCAGGTTTGAAACACAAGTGTTCCCTAAGCCTCAAAGTCACACCAAAGGAGTTGAAGCCGTCAAACCTATGCAAATTGGGGTTGTAAAGGGTCCCCTAACCCAGAAAGAACGCGACAGGAGACGACAAATGCAACTATGTCTCTATTGTGGAAATTCAGGACATTTTCTTCGAGATTGCCCGGTGAAACCACCTAAGAAGACAGTGGGAGCTTCTGATAAGAGTTCTGAAAAGCCTGAGCCGGGAAATGGCCTCGCCCGACAAGTGTAGAGGTCCGCTTGCCGAGCGTAAAAACCAGTTCTTTGACCTCGCACTTCATAATGCCAATGGTCCTCGTAAACCCAGAGCAACCGGATCGTTTGCATGCAATTAAGGCATACATTGATAGCGGAGCAGTTGGAAATTATGTGGACCGCGAATTGGCTTCCAGGATGAACTTACCTCTTTGTCCAAAGGTGGTTAAAGACGTCATTACCACGGTGGATGGGACGGAAATCGCCTCCGGACCAGTGACCCATACCACTATTGAAGTGACGATACTAGGCCAAGACGGGCATCAGGAGGTAATTGTGTTCGACGTGATCAAGGCTCCTCAATTCCAAGTAATTCTAGGGATTCCTTGGTTGGAGAAACACAACCCTCAGATTAATTGGCGAGCAAAGACGATAAAGTTCTCAGAGTGCACACCAACTTGTTATCCACACCCAACATTGGCCTAGCGTCAGTGACGGCTGACGGTCCACAATTACCTCTAGAGTATCAAGAGTTCCAAGATGTTTTTCAAAAGGAACAGGCTAACACCTTGCCACCCCACAGATCATACGATTGTCAGATAGATTTGCTACCCGGTGCAACTCCCCCTTGCAGTAGGATTTACGCCCTTACCGAGCCTGAGAACCTTCATCTGCGACAGTTTTTAGACCAGTACCTGGCCAATGGCTTTATCCGTCCGTCGAAGTCCCCTGCATCCTCGGCTCTGTTTTTCGTACCAAAAAAAAGAAGGTGACCTCAGAACCTGTATAGATTATCGTGCTCTGAACCAGATAACAGTAAAAAACCGGTACCCCTTACCTCTGATCCCGGAACTCCTTGACCAGGTAAAAAACGCCTGTATTTATACTAAGCTTGATCTCCGGGGAGCTTATCACTTGGTACGGGTCAAGGAAGGAGATGAATGGAAGACGGCCTTTTGCACTAAGTATGGGCTATTTGAATACCAAGTGATGCCCTTTGGACTATGCAATGCACCGTCCGCCTTCCAATATTTTATGAATGATGTCCTCAGAGAGCTCATTGATGTCTGCGTTGTCGTCTACATAGATGACATTCTTGTGTACTCATCTTCAGAAGCTGACCATTGAAATCATGTTAGGGCGGTCCTTGAAAAACTTCGCCAACATAAACTTTTTGCCAAGCTCGAAAAATGTGTTTTTCATGTCACTGAGGTCGAATTTTTGGGATTTATTCTGACACCCAAAGGAGTCCACATGGACTCGAGAAAAGTAGACGCTATCCTCAAATGGCCGTCTCCTACTTCCGTGAAAGGCGTTCAAAGCATGCTAGACTTTGCCAATTTTTACCGTAGATTTATTCCAGAGTTTTCACGAGTGGTACAACCCATCACCGCCCTCTTAAGAAAAAATAAACGCTTTGAATGGTCCGCAGAAGCAGAACAAGCCTTCCAAGAGCTAAAGGCTAAATTCACCTCGGCGCCAATACTGAAACACCCACGCCCGGACCTCCCTTACATCGTTGAAACCGACGCCTCCAGCTTAGCAATGGGAGCAGTCCTATCAAAAAGAGATCCAGAGACTAACCAACTGCATCCTGTGGCATTCTGATCTCGGAAGTTCTCGGCGCCTGAGATCAACTACACCATCACAGACAAAGAGCTTCTAGCGATTAAATCAGCCTTTAAGGCATGGCGGCATTATCTCCTCGGGGCCAGACACACCGTCACAGTGATCACCGATCATCGAAATCTGCAGTATCTGAAAACCGCCAAGGCTCAATCCTCCAGACAGCTTCGCTGGGCTCTATTCTTTGCTGAATTTGACTTTGTGATCACTTATCGCCCCGGCAACAAGAACGGCAAAGCGGATGCTCTTTCCCGAATTGGAATGGGAGATAACGTTGCCAATCCAGAACCTGTACCAATAATTCCTGAACAAAGGATCGTGGGTCTGATTTCTTCACAATCCATTGAGGATATTGAAGAAAAAACTAAACAACTTGTAACCTCACCAGACTTACTGAACTGGTTACAAAAAGGAAAAGATTTCACCGTAAGCAATGACTTGCCTTATTTCCAAGGACGATTGTTCCTACCACACGCCGATTTACAAATACAGGTAATCTCCTGCTATCATGATTCATTAATTGAGGGTCACCCTGGCATTGCCAAAACCACAGAAAAGGTGAAGAGACACTTCTGGTGGCCTTTGTGGAGAAAAGATATAAAGGAATTCGTGATGTCCTGCGGTGTGTGCGCTCAAAACAAGGGTCAGAAGAAGAGGCCGGCTGGTCTTCTGCAACCATTAGACATCCCACCGTGTCCCTGGCATACCCTTTCCATGGACTTCATCACAGACTTACCCTCCTGTTCCGGGTACAACACCATTCTTGTTATTGTGGACCTGTTTTCTAAAATGGCCCACTTCATTCCGTTAAAAGGCTTACCTTCAGCATCAGTCCTAGCCAAAGTATTTCTTGAAAACATCGTCCGGCTACACGGCTTCCCGTCAGTACTAATCTCAGATAGGGGGAGCCAGTTTATTTCCCACTTTTGGCGTAGCTGTTGTCGATTAGCTCAAATCGATGTAAGACTTTCGACCAGCCATCATCCCCAGACCGACGGGCAAACCGAGAGAACAAACCAGACTCTCGAGCAATATTTACGATGCATGCTACAACAGTCGGAGAGTAACTGGAAGGACATCCTTTGGATAGCTGAATATGCTTACAACTATTCAGTTCATTCGGGTACCGGGAAGAGTCCCTTCTACATCTTGTATGGGATTCATCCTCGAACCTCCAACCTTGATCCACCTCAAGAGCTTGGAACACCCACCGTGGATCAATTGCACACCGTTATTACCCAAGCTTTTAAGGAAGCAACTGCACATCTACAACAAGCTAAAGAGAGGTACAAAAAAGGAGCAGATCAAAACTGAAGCAATGCCCCTCAATACCAGGTTGGGGATCAAGTCTGGCTGTCCACCAAACATTTATCGCTTAAAGGGCCTTGCACCTTCAACCCCAAATACCTGGGACCATATCCAATTACGGCCATAATTAATCCAGTGGCCGTTAAATTAGAATTGCCAACCCATATGAGAATACATCCTGTATTTCACGTATCTCTTTTGAAACCCATGCAACCTGGAACCAGATTGACCAATCCTCCAGAACCCATTCAAGTGAATGGGTAGCCCGAATTTGAAGTAAAAGACATTTTGGACTCTAAAATTATCAGATCGAAGCTATTCTACCTAATCGACTGGAAAGGCTACGGACCTCAGGAAAGGTCATGGGAACCCTATGACCACGTCCATGCTCCTCGTCTAGTCCAGAAATTTCACCGAACCTTTCCCGATAAACCAAAACCCCCGGGGAGGACAAGTTTGGGAGGGGCCTTGAGGGGGGGTGCTGTCATGAGCGCTACTCCGGAGGGGCCAGGACTGGCCCAGCGCCCTCGGAGGCAGACCCGTCTTCCACTACTCCAGACCCAGCAGACCCCTACAGGGGCCCTTTGGACCGTGTCCTGGTGCCTTTGGCTCCAGGCTCATGAAGGGTTTCAGTCCCGGCGCCATAGACGCCGGGCTCATATTGATAAACAGTGTAATAATGCTTGGGTGGACTTACCTGAGGCAGACCATGCTGCATATTTACCCAGAACAATCCAGTCTGGTTGAAGTCCCCAGCCATCAGGGCTGGGAGGAACTATTCCCTCCATTCAGGAACTCTTTTCTTACCTGGGTGGAACCGGTGGAAGAACACACACTGGAAGCACTTCTCTGCTATTTAAACCACGCCCGATGGAAAACACGTGCTTCGCGTTATTCTGCAGCAGCAGAGGACGCTCACCGAGTCGGCTCCTGCATTCCAGGTCCAGAGTCATCTCCAGCTTCCGTGCAGCAACCTGTGGATGAAGAAAGACACAGAACAATACTTACCAGATCCCGGAATCCAGTCACCGGCAAAACCTGCGAAGAATAAACATAAGGTTAGAAGAGTGCAACTCGCTCGCAGCCGCACCCGCTTACCTGATCCATCCGTGATTGCAATGGAGCTAACCGCGACCTTATCTTCGGCAGCTTCTCTGCACCTGAAAGGCAAAGGATATAATTAAAAAGGGGTTCGGGTGAAGGCAGTCGCATTCATCTTAACTTACCAGTTTTTGCACGTGCAGAAGCGGCCGCATCAACCGCAGCATCCCAGCACCTGAAAACTAGAAAAAGGACATTATTAGAGGTGCCATTAAAAGCGGCCAACGATCATTATACTTACGTGCATCGGCACCTGCAGTGGCAACGGATATGAAGCCCGCAGCATCCCGGCACCTGAAAACTAGAAAAAGGACATTATTAGAGGTGCCATTAAAAGCGGCCAACGAACATTATACTTACGTGCATCGGCACGTGTAGCGGCAACGGAAAACTACGCCCACAGCATCCCGAGGCCTGAAACAAAGGAAAAGGGACATTATTGAGGTGCCCATCTTTTAAAGCCTAAAGACTACAGTATATTTACAGGCATCCGCTCGTGCAGTAACAGCGGCATCGCTCTTCGGCATCCCAGCACCAGTGCCACAACCAAGGCCGCAAAAGACTTCAGCCTCAACACTGAACTCATCCAGTGACGTAACTGGAATCCACGCACCCCTGCACCAGACGCAGGATGGAGAGCTCAGCATTTATACGCCTAAGGTGAGAGCTCGCCGAGACAAGTAGAAAGCTAGGCTGTGGGAGAAACTGGCGATTGGTGGGAGAAGAAATCCCATCAAACGGTGATTAACCCTTTTTCTTCCACCTGCAGAAAACATACCCTGCAAGTCAGACATTCGATAAGAGGAAGCCCAGTCCTGAGAGTCGTCCAAGCTCTACGCTTCTCAATTGAAGAAACGATAGCAGCCCAGCCGGGATCAGCGCCTCCGTGGGAATCAGGTGAGCGTTACAACAATCTGCCAGATATATGCTGTGTGGTACAGCCTTAGTACTTGATGCAGGGTATCTCACTTGTACTGTGCATAGGTCAGATGCCCCGCAGGGACATGAGTGCCCATTCATGCTCCATGTGCATTGCACGCATGCCCCTATGTGTCCTTGACTGGATGATCACTGTAATACAAGTCCTGGGTGACATACATTGCATGGCATCTCATCAGCCTTCCCATGTCAACTGTGGCTCAGTACTGCGTTGCACACATGCTTAGGGTCTGACAATCTGTGTGGGTCACAGGCCTCAGCCTGCTTAATGGCCAATGACTCTGTCCGACTGTTGTAGTGTCTTCTTCACACGTGGGCAGCCTCCAGAGTTTTCATCATGTGTCCTGCTTACTGTCCCATCATCATTTGCATTGTTGTCACTTGAATCACATTAAGCTGTTGATGCCAGTCAACACTGCCTGTCAATACACAGGTCTATGGTCAACATTTTGATACCATGCTAGGCATCCCTGCTTTTGTACTTGGGTGGAGGGGTGCTTTGCTTGTAGATATGCTACCCATTGAATGCACAGTGCATGTGATGCCTGAATTTGACCTTGCACTGCCTTCACATTTCCTGACACACACCATGGAGTCCTTGTACATGTAGGTAGTGAGTGACATACACATTTGCTGCACTGCATAAACCCACTTCTATGCAAACTGCCACCTTTCAACAGGTCTGATCACAGAAGCAATTAAAAGTTGACCCAGCATGCATGTCAGGTTCTATTTTGTGTGTCACATGTCTGCCTGAAGTGTTTGTTGTCGGTGTGTGTGTGTGTTGTGTGCTTCTGACATTTGTAGTGACCTTTTTTCTCTCCATTTTTCAGGTGATGACGCAATGGAGGCGGAGGATGGTGTTGTCATGCCAGACACAGGGTTGTTACCACTACATCAACCCGCCACAAGTGGGAGTCGTGGGGAGGTAGACCACGAAAACCCCCAAGTGCTACAGTCCATCTTGTCTCTGGCTGCCTATGTGTCCAGCCCTGATGACGACTCTGACGTCCATGTCGAGTTGGATGAGTATCAAGTCCATGTGTCAGGGGTGAGTGATTCTGATGTGGACACTCCTCTGTGCGCGACACCTGCACTGAGGGGTCAGACAGTCTTGGTTCCTCCGCCCGTGGTGGATCGGGACGCAGGGTCACCCTCCACACCAGTCACTGATGTGCCTGGGACATCACGTCGACGGGGGCATGTAGTCGTGCAGCCGCGGGCGGTGCCAACACAGCGAGGACATCCGGTCCTTGGGTCTCGCAGGGGTCAAGCCCAGCAACGTGGTCGCAGTGCGCAACCGCAGTATACTGAGTGGGAGCAAGACATGACTGCCAATTCAGAACGGCAGGGGGCAGCAATGGAGAACATCGCTGAGAGCATGGAGCATGTGGCTCAATCTGTGCTCCCCCCTGCTAGGCAGGTGCTTCTCCATCAGCAGGCGGCACGGTCCACGGCCCGCTCGCTCAGGCTGGGCATGGCGGCCTCAGACAGGGCACACCAGGCTGAAATGTCATCTCTGCGTCAAGCAATTGCTGCTCACACAGAGGTGCACATGGATGCCCTGAGGGAGGAGCATGCTTCCCTCAAATCCACTCTGGGTGTCCTTATGATGTCCCAGAGGCAGCGGGCAGAGGGGAGGTTTGCACAGCTTGAGCGTACCTTCTCGGCTGAGCTACAGGCTTGCCGGGAGGTGCAGCGGTTGTCTAGCCAGGCCTTGCAGGAGGAACTCTGTGTTACACGTGCTACCTTGCAAGAGGAAGCACGTGTATCACGTGAGGTTCTGCATGCAGACCTACGTCACATCGCCACACAGAACCAGGCTCACCCGTCCGGCAGACTTGCTGCCGTCGAGGGGCAAGCTGCAGCTAGGCGTGGCCAGGCTACTGTGCCACGTCCTCCTTTCCAGGATGAGCCAGACTCGGACGACCATCTATCTCCCACATAGGTCCGGCTGTGCAGGCGTTGAGCCCATGGAGGTTTTTTTTTTTGGCTCAGCATCATCGCATGTGGGTGTTGAGCAGCACCCTGTACCTCCCCCCTCCTGGGTGCCTCCCCTCACCCCCGGGTCGTATGTGGCCATTTTTGATTTTTCTTTTAGTTTAGTTAGTTAAGTTTCTGGTTGATAGTTAGTTTAATTAGGTAATGTAGGTTTTTCATAGTTAGTGTAATTAGTTAATATAGTTTAAAATTGCTTGTCTATTGTGCTTTCATGTAACGGTGCGGTGCTTTGTGGCTTTTGAAAGCATCCACTGTCTGTTCCAGCTGGGCCCTTCAGGCTTGTCTTGTGTATGTGTTTGCTGCTTGGGGTCCTTGACTCACATATGCCACTCCTGCCTCCCTTATCCATGGGCTTGCAAGGATGGTTCGGTGTAACAGCCTATTACACAAGGGCTTTGGACTGTCATCTGTGGCATGTCTGGTGCTGTGTAACTTGTGTTAACACCCCTAGTGGGGATGATTGCAGTGTTATTGACCACTGTTCTGCTTTTGCTAGATGGGGTGTTTCATGATTAATGTGTACATTCATTGCTATGCATTGTGTAGTATGTTTCTTATCTTTACTGTACGCGTGCTTGTTGCAATTCATGCCGTAGATAGTGTGTTCCACACTTTGGATGCGAAAGACGGACTGATGGTGTGATTTCTGATGTACGTCTCTGACATGGTCCAGCAATGAGATGCCTGAAGAGACACACACAGCTGACTCTAAATCATTAATCATGTGTTTCATGCCCTTTCTGCAGGGGGATGAGCCTCCAGACCACCTTTGCCAGCAGACATGGCCCATTGGACGTCTGGATTCTGGACACGTTTGTTGGTGCCCACATGCACATGTGTGCGCAAGCAGAGGCACAGGGATTGCAGACATACATCCTAGAACTGCTGGCGTGTTCCAAGGAACTCCAGGCAAGGTGAGCAGCACAGGGGGGCCACAACACAGCAAAGCTTCCACCAGGCCAGTTGCACATGTAGGCTTAGTAGCAGCACTGAGGGTGAGCTTGGACGAATATTGGTGTTGAAGCACACAATACAGCTCAGATGTGTTGGTGGACTGATGGCTAGTTGATTGTAAGGTTGTCTGGGGCACCTGCAGGGGCAGTGGCACATACCCTCCGTCCACCATGGGCCATTGAGGCACTTGCATCACCCATGCTGCCTTCAGAGACATGGAAAGGAGCAGCTCACAGGGACATACAGCAAGGGACAGACTCGGGTGCAGTGCATTTCATTTCCATGTACATTTTGAAACATGCACTGCCTATTTTTTTACGGTCATGGTGGGACACGACTTTTTCTGAAGTCATATACCTTGCTATATGCGTCTGTCTGCTTACCCAGGGAACATTACATGTTGTGTGAATCGTGACACATTTGTGTTCCATTTGCCACGCACCCACCTGCGCCTGACTTACTGCATTGACTGTGTATGAACCATCACAGGGCGAATGTTACGTATGGGTACGAAGCATCCACACCAGATTGTCTGTTTGTAGAGTAGTTTGTTGATATGGGGCATATTTGGTGGTGTGTTTGTGTGTTATGGGCACGCACAGATTATTAACTGTGGCTCTCTTTGCAGCATTGAAGTGCTCCTGTAACCGGACCTGAGAGTGCGCAGGCAGGAGGCCAGCACTCAAAACCAGAGCTGAGTGTCTTGTTGTTTTTCTTTCAAACTGCTCTACATAGGCTTGCTGAGGGGTGCACTGTTGCATGGATGAATGTGTAATTCAATTTGGTATGTTTTTTTTTCCATAATCACCCCGAGTCCTATCCAATTCTAAACCCTGTACCCTCTACCCGGTGTTCCTGCTTCCCGTACCTATCCAACCAACGTTCCCTAACCCTCTTTCCCTGCTGGGGTTTGTGGATGCCTGTGTAAGCCCCAAGCTTGCAGGCGCCAAAACCCTAGAGGGGGTGGTTGGTTCGTGCCACGTGTGCGCCTGGACTCCGGAAGGCCCTGACAATGATGTACAAGTTTGTTATGATTGTGTATGTGTTAATGCAAGTACTCAATTTTAGTGCATTCCCTACTTTCACGTGTCATTCATACTCCCCTCTCCTGCCCCTCATTCCAGTTATCCAGTATGCCAACGGCTGTCCCAACTAAATATCCCTGACCCTCCTTCCTCACCAGGGTCTCAGAGGCCTGTGTGAGTTTGACCTTTCAGGCACCCAGGCCATGGTGGGGTTGGTTGTTTCGTGCCACTCCTGCGCCTGTACACGGGAGCTGTGACAGTACACATCCGCTCGTGGTGCATCATTCTATGTTATGTACCACACATGGTTCACATCCTGTTGTGACATTGTTTTACTGTGCTACCTTGGTTGTTACATCATTGTGGTAGTACTTGGACTTTGTGAGGTACTGCTACTTCAAGTCATCTACTGGAGGCTGTTCTGGTTCATTTTTCTGCCTTGGATTTTGTGTCTTTGCAAATGAAGGTGGACTCTGAGGGTGCAGGCAACTTTTGACACACAAGGTGGGAGATGGTGACGAAGGGGAATGGTGATCCTGTGGGCAGGTGAAATTGAGGGTTGAAGGCTCCATGACCCAGGTGCAGTTGTTCAGTGGGTCATGGTCATTTGTGAGGGAGGGGGGTGTTTTGTTGTTGATAGTTGCCTTGCCCTGCAGTGTGATGGGAACCCTGACATTGTAATTGTGGTATCCTATGGCATGATGTGTTCTGCTGATCAATGCATGTTCATGTGTTGTATTTACCTTTCAGGTGTGAGGGGATAGTTGTGGTTTGACATGCTGGGGTGTACACATGGTGAATGTTCACATGTGATGTGTAGAGGACACTGATGGTAAATTGATTGCACATGCATATGTTGAGTGCATGTCCTTGCTGACCCGCATACTCGCTCTATGATGCACTACATGTACAACCACCCTTCGATATCCACATGTACACTCTGTTTGCCTTCTGCTGCCCACTGTGTCCTTGCAGCACATGTTCTGTGACCAATTATGGATCCTGTACATGCCTATTTTGCTTTTTGATGTGGTTTGTCGCTTAGATGTGATGCTCAGGGTGTGCATCACACACAATGGCTTTTCACTGTGCTGTGCGCTGAGCAGTGTGTTGCAGGAGTTAGACACAGCACACAGAAGCTGCAGTGTTGATTTTGCAATGCACAATGTGCATGTAGACAGGCATTCTTTGTTATGTTGCGGCTACTACTTTTGTGATGCATTTGGGAATGACTTATTTTGGGTGGGAGGTTGTTGGTCAGTCATTTCATCTGATTCCATGTCAGGCATCATTGTCTGATGCCAATTTACATTTTTCACATGGCAATGTGTACCTTCTTGGTACTGTGTTGGTGTATGGCTATTGCTTACCATGTCATGTTGTGGTTTGGGAGGGTTTGAGTGACATAACAGTGATGGTCATGGCCTGTTTTGCAGGTGTGTATGATTCACACCTTGCATGTCAGGGTCAGCCGCTTCTCGAAGCAACAAGCTGGGGGTAGATCTCTCTCTGCGGCAGGGGCCTCCCTCTGGAACGGCCTTCCTGCTTCCCTGTAACTTGAGGAGAACCATCTCCACTTCAGGAAGCACCTCAACACCTTCCTCTTTGCTTCTGCTTTCTCTCTCCCTCTCCCTTGCTAATTTCTTCAATGAAACTGCACTGAATCTGCAACTGGGCCACTCTCACCGACCTCGGTCCCTGGCCCAGCCACTCTCCACTTGCACTGCCTCCCTGGCAACCCCTGCACTGCGGGATTGTCTCTGTATCCCTACAGCCCCCCCTTCCCAGCACTTGTCTGCACTTACCTTTGCACTTGCCACCAGCTGGGCTATTTATTTATTTTGTATTCTATTTACCCTGTACTGCACCCCCCCTCCCCTTCCCCTTGCACTTTTCCCTTCCACCTACCCCTGCACTTGCGCGATCTAAATGACACCTGGCCTAGTAGGGTCATTGTCTGTCTTCCCTTGTTCCCCCCTCCCTGCCACTTGTGTATAGGCACGTTACAAATGCCATATCATATCATATATCATATGTGTGCCTTTTGGTCACACAGGATAGCTTGTGTTCAAGTAGCTAGGGATGCACACAATGTGGCACTTCCATGGCAACAATCTCAGGGTGGTAAGGTTGTGACAGTTGACTGTCTCTTTGTCATCATTGATTGTCACCTGGTATGTGCCAGGCCTGTGTGCACTCCGCAGGGGTGGGAGTTTAGGTGAAAATGTGGCCACAAGCTGGGTCTGGGCTTTCTCGCCATGTGCCCTATCCCCTCCCCTGGGCAGCGCCTGTGCCTCTGGTTGGAGATGTGGGGGCACCACCATGTCCACCGGTACGCCCTGCCATGTTGCAACATTGTGCAGGACACATGCTGCCACAATGATCCTGCACACTACTGGGCTGGGGGTGCATAGAGTAGCTGCCCGCCAGAGCGGTCAAGGGAGCGGAAGCGTAACTTGAGCACTCCGAATGTGCGCTCCACTAAGGCCCGGGTTGCAATATGGGCCGCGTTGTATCTTACCTGGGGTGGTGTGGTGGGGTTCCGGATTGGCGTCATCATGTGGTTGCTCAGAGGGTAGGCACTGTCCCCTGGGGAGGTGATAATAGTTGAGAATATTAGGGTTTGGGTATTTGTCTGTGTGTGACTTGCATGCATGTGCACAGGCATTTGTACTCACCTAGGAGCCATGTGTCCCCATGCTGCCCAGCTTCCAGGGCCCGGCTCAGGGTGGACATTCTGTATGTGAAACTGTCATGGGTGGCGCCAGGCTAGTTTGCATAGACAGAGGTGATGATTCCCTTTGCATCGCATACCACCTGTATGTTGATGGAATGCCAGTGCTTGCGGTTTCGGTAGATGTGCTCAGTGGCCCTAGGTGGACGTAGGGCCACATGGGTGCAATCTATGGCACCGAGCACTTTGTGCCACCCTGTAAAAATCCAGGACCACGGCCTGCCTTGCTGCGGGTGTTCTGGGCATGTATATGTGCCTGCGGACTGAGGGGCGCGTTGTCATGATTGCCAAGACCTGGTGTAGGCAGCGTGACTGCGTGGCCTGTGAGACCCCCCCCCCCACTATGGAAGTGGTCCGCTGAAATGACCCAGTGGGCAAAAAATGCAGGACATTGAGCACCTTCTCCAAGGGGCTCAATGCTTGGGAGCAAAGGGTGGGGGATGTAAGGTCATCTTCCCACTCCCTGACCAGGTCTAGGATGATGTGGGGTGGAAACCTATACTTGCCGTAGACCTGGTCGTCAGGCATCCCAAAAAGGCTTGTCCGTGGTGAGAAAATGCATGCCCTGGCTATTCTCCTCCTCCTGCGGTGTCCCACGATCGGTGCTGCGACAAATGGGGCATTCATCGTAGCTGTATATACGTGTTTGTAGTTTGCACGCACTTTTATACTGTGCACGGGGACGCTTCCGCCTGCCTTCCTGTGACGGACGCGTTGACGTCTGTGCGCGTCTTTTGCGGTGCGCGGGTTTCCTGTATTCGAATCCATGAATACGGGTTGTTCGCGTGCGTGTGGGCGTTCCGTGTAGTTCCCTGCAGTACTTCCCCAGTTACGCCTTCTAATGAAAGCCTATGAAATTCAGGGAATACACATTGTTTTTTTTTTTTACAACTTTAATTAACTTTGCACACAGATTACTCAGTTACATTTGCGACATACAATTTCAGTGATGATAATACATGTATTGGCCGATTTTACATTACATTTACTTCCTCAGGGGGAGGTGGCTCTGCTAGATACTGTTTGTACCGTGTCCATATATTTCTGGGTCTAGAGGGGGTCATTACTGAGTCTATATACAGTTCTTTGGTGTCATTAGCCCACAACATGTTTCTCTTTCAGTCCTCTACTGTTGGCGGGCAACCGTTTTTCCACTTCATCAGAATGACCCTTTTGCTAACAGCAGACTTAAATTGAGCAGTTTTCGCCAAGTTGGGTTCATTTTCCCAATCGCCCCCAATATACACAATTGCGGTGTCCATTCGACCGGTTGGTCCGCCATCTTATCCAGAGCTCCACAGACCCCGGCCCAGTATTGACTTAGTTCTACACATTCCCACAGCGTATGGTATATATTAGCATTTTCAGAATTGCATCTTGGGCAGTTGCCAGAGAGAGTAGGATATAGACGCTTGAGTTTCGCTGGCGTGTAGTGGGTTCTATGGATAATTTTATAGTGTATCAATTTGAATCTAGAGTTGCAGGACACCAGCTTAGTCAGTGCACAGGTCTGGGACCAATCCTGTTCTTCTATCGGCTGGTCCAGATCTCGCTCCCAACCGGCCTTTGCGGTGTGGGGTGTTTTCGGGCGTGTTTGCATTATAGTTTTGTAGAGAGTGGAGGCCGTAACCTTCTGAGTCCCCGCCGTGAATATGTAACCAAGACCCATGTTTATTTCGGGTTCGTTTGGGAATGATGGGTAGATCTGTTGTGTGGTTGTTGCAACCTTGTCAAATTGCTGTCTGTGTGCGTTTGTATTTTCTACCGTGTCTTTAATCTCATCCCACTCCAAAAACTGTTTGTCCCGAAACATCTGTCCCCATTGTGTGATTCCTTTGGCAGTCCAGTGCATTGCCACCGCACTGTCTAAGGGGAAGGGTGTGTGGGGGTCGCCCCATATTGGCATGCTCGGGTGGTATAGTTTGCCGGCTCCAAACATATCATTTATTTTGGCCCATGCAGTGATTGTGACATTGGATGGATGCATAGTGTTATATCGTTTAGGTGTGGGTCTAGTGATTTTCTGTAGGGCCAGTATCGCTTCCTGTTCCCTCGCGGGAGGGGGTGGGGGGCCAGGGTTGAGGAAGCATGTAGCCCAGTCGGCAGCATAATGTGCCTGCGCTGCCAGGTAATACAATTCCACGTCGGGAGCCATTAGGCCGCCTCTGGGATACGTATCTGTTAGCATCCTCCAGCTCAGCCTCAAGTGGCCTCCCCATACAAACGCTATGCATGCACTATTAATTTTGGAGAATAGTGTGCAACCCGGCCACACCGGTACTGTACTGAACAGATAGAAAAGCTTAGGCAGAATGATCATTTTAATTAATGCTATCCTGCCCATCATTGATATTGGAAGGACATTCCAGCGCTTTATTTTGACGCAAAGTGCGTCTGCCAGTGAAGTGTAGTTTAGTGATCGGGAGAGTTGAGCGGATCTGGCGACTGCCGCACCTAGATAAACAATGTGTAATGGGCTCCATATAAGGCCGTGGAGGTTCTGGGGCTGCATGGTGGCATCTGTGAGCGGGAATATCTCCGACTTATTGGGATTTAGGCGAAGACCTGAATATTCTCCAAACTCTTTCACTGCAGCCAGCGCCTTGCCCAATGTGCGGTCTGGGTTTTTCAGGTGTAATAAGATATCATCCGCATAAAGCGTTATAATATGTGGCTTACCTTCTAGCCATATCCCGAGTGTGCTATAACGGAATCTGAGTATGTCCACAAGGGGGTCAATAACCAGGGCAAAGAGTAGTGGGGAGAGTGGGCAGCCCTGTCTAGTGCCCCCCAGTAGTTCAAGTATGTCTGTGAAAGGTCCATTAATTCCGATCTTAGCGTATGGTCGCGTGTAAAGTATTCGGATCCACCTTATGAAGTTTGGGCCAAATCCATAGTTTCGCAACATCCCGAACAGGAACGGCCATGAGACAGTGTCAAATGCTTTCCTCATATCTAACGAGACCGCTATTCCTTGGGTTTCTGGGGGTATCGTGGCAATGATTTGGTGGCATCTCCTTATATTTGTTGCCATAGATCTGCCTAATATTAACCCAGCCTGATCTTCGTGTATCATATATGGCATCAGTGGTGTAAGCCTAGTCGCTATTATTTTGGCCAGGATTTTGGCATCAGTGTTTATTAGGGATAAAGGTCGGAATGACCCACAGTCCCCAGGGGGCTTCTCCGATTTCAGCAGGAGAGTCATTATAGCTTCCCTGGTGGTTTCGGGGAGTTCCCCTGCGTCCAGTGCCTCCATCCATACAGCGTGGAGCCTGGGAACCAGTTCACTACTAAACTCTTTATATAACTCAGCAGTTAGCCCGTCTGAACCCGGCGCTTTCTCGTTGGGGAGAGCTTTTATTGCATCGAGTATTTTAGGTTCGGTGATGGGTAGCTCCAGTGTTTCCCTAGTGGTATCCGCTAAAAGGGTTGTGGGTATCTGGGCTAGGTAGCTCTCAATCTCGTCATCTGTTGCAGTGCTTTGCGGGGAATATAGGTCTTTGTAATAGGCATAGAAGGTCTCCTTCATTTTGTCTTGGTCGGTGGTTACCGTGCCATCAGGACTCTGTATGCAAGGTATGGTTGTGGGGCCATTCTCTACGCGTACTGTTCTAGCTAATAATTTCCCCGGGCGTTCCCCTTCCCCATATCTACGGGCTGCAGCTGGTCGAGGGAATACACATTGTTAAAGGGACGCTATGGTTACAAGTAAAATCAAAAAACCCAAGAAATGTTCCAGTTATGGTAAGCTATGCAACCATAATTCGTGCTACCACCATGCACTGCTAACGCTTACACCCAGGACTTCAAAAATGACATCATCAATGACATTACGGATGATATTACTACTGTGTAACAATGCAAATGGATAAGGGGTACCGCTTACAGTGTCATTTACAACATATCAGCAGTGATTAGTAGCCTTGCAATAAACTATTCCATGCACATAAAATGTGCTTATTGAAAAAGAAACGTTGAACTGAAGTTTGTTTGTGAATACAGCAATCACATAATACATAAAGAGAAACAATGAATACAGCATAGATCATATAACTAAAGTATTCTTAAGGTTATATGTTTAGGTAGCACAACGATAAGTTGAAGCAAATCACATTCTTGAGAAATGTATTATCTGCATGGGACCTGCTTCTTGTTCTATGTATGTGCATTATTACCTCATGGAAAACCCTAGGGAAATGAATGTCAGAATATAGCACAAAGCCAAGCTCTACATGCACAGTACCTTTATAGTATGTGTATCATGGCTTCGGTGTGGTAAACCCACATGAAGTCCTCAGCTTAAAATTAATACTGTCACTGAACAAAAACAACCAACCCAGATATGTGATGTCATTTGTGAAGTCATCTTTGATGTCCAGAGTGTTAGCAGTGCATGGCGGTGGTGCGAGTTATGGCTGCATAGCTTACCATAACTGGTGAATTTCTTGGGTTTTTCAATTTTACTTGTAACCATAAAGACCCTTTAACAAAGTTGTTTCCCTGAATTTCATCAGTTTTTATTAGTGCAACTTGACAATAACGTCCCTTTAACAATGTTTTTTCACTGAATATATAAATACACACATATCCATGTACAATGTTTTTCTATCCCCATTTTAGAGACTTTCTTTAATCATTCCTCGATATATACTTAGGAGACCGCACTTTCAACCAGTGTCATGATTGTTTTCTTTTTCGCTTCTTGATGTCTCCATTCCCTAAATTGTCTCACTGCACAGTTGATCTATGTTGCTAATGTAAATATGTCCATATGGTATAACGTAAGTGAAGAAGTAGAAGGACAAGCACATTTCCAGTTAGAGCAGGAAACAGTAGTTTGCCCAATTGTGGAGAAAGTAAGGGCTAGAAGAAGTACTACAGACAATGGGCCTCATTACATGTTAGGCGGTAAGGGTTTACCGGTACCGGTAAGGGCACCGGTACCGGTAAACCCTTACCGCCTTACTATGAGTTCCCTTTGCGGGACCCGACCTTAACGGCTGGTTTTATCAGCCGTTAAAGTAGGGTGCCGCAAAGGGACCTTGGTGCTAATTACGGTACCGCAATTTGCGGTACCGTAATTAGCTCCTTCCCCATTCCCATTATGCCCTATGGGGGCAAAAATGGGAATGGGGAAGTGCCTTGGAGAATGGGGAATTACCGCCCCCGCTCACCTTGGAGTAGGGCGGTAATACCGCCATCCACCAAGGCGGACACGGTAAAATACCAGCGGCAACCATGGCGCTAATAGCGCCATGGTTATCGCCTACCGTGTAATGAGGCCCAATGAATATTATATGAAAATGTACTTAGACAACTCTATAAATATTGTTAGAAATTCCTGGCATAGGTCTATGGAAAAGGTGGGGAGAGAGAAATCAAATGGGAGCTGATTTGTTTGCTCACTTATCCCATATGCCATGACTGCCTCTAGAGTATTCATACCTCAAGAAGTACCTGAATCCAGAGCACATTTCTTGGTACATCTTACACTGTGCCTAACAAGAGGACACTTTGAAGCACAATTGGCTGTTATAAAATATGTGACATCAGCAGACTTACCATACATAGATTCTGATATAAAAGAGAAAGACATGATGGATAATGTTGAAGCAGCACATTTGATAGATAAAGCACCTCCCAGCAAGGTGCAAAAATATACACTGACAGGTCCAAACAGAGGAGAGGTCCAGATAGTGGCTTGTGAAATATTAAAATGCAGGGATGCCCAGGGAAAGCAGATACGTTATTGTTTTAACAGGCCACAATTGCAAATAACTGGAGACGTATTCTCGGGGGAATGGGTTGACGGAGTGATCAGAGGCAGTGGTGTCTGCGTCCATAGATGTGATAGAAATGCAGATAAAGTCTACCGTGAAGAATGGAAACAAGCTGCCAAACATTTAACATAGATGGAAGATGGAGTAGGATCACTTACCATAATTAGAATCCAAGTACTGTGAGGAACCAAAGGTCCTCCTCTCTTATTCTCCCCCTGGATCCTCCTCTCAGGTGGCCAGGGAAAGGCCATTGCTTATGGATACCGACACTGCGGGTGGATATGCAAGGGAGGATCACCTAGGTGGAGGGAACTTGGGGAGTGGGGAGAGAACGTCCTTAGGCGAGACATGGTATCCCCCATTCCATTTACAAAACACCTCTTTTATCCCTTCAATCCTTTATAGGCTACAAGCAACCCTTTCCCTTTTCTTCCCTCCGAAAAGTCCCCCAAAATGATCACCTTAATACTGGGCCAAGGAAGAGACCAACTAGGAGGACACATCCTCATTTAGGTGAGACAAACACATATTCACCTAATGTTGTTAATGCAAACACACATCGGTCAAGTACCAAGACGAGTAGGCGACAGCACAGAGTAATGCACACTGCCTATAATTTAAAACTCCCCAAACACCACTTAGTACTGAGATGAAGAAGAGGGCTATGGAAGTGTGCCATTGGAGTTGCCAGGCATGTCCAGCTAATAGGTGTCACGAAGGTCAGGCAATTGAACTAAATGACCCACACAGGTGGCCCTTTAACAATTACAATAGGTATAAGAAGCCTGACTGCACAGGAAGAAGAGGAGCACGGAAAGGAACCCAGAAGCGGGTTGCAAATATGAGCTGGAGAGAAGCTGGCTGGAGAGCGAGAGGAGCAGGAGACACAGGAGCTGAGAGCCGTGTCGGGCAGGCGAGAGGGACGCTGTGGCAAAGGCCTGCCACAGGAGGGTCTGGAAGGCCTGCCAGCCCTCCTTGTTGGGTGCATGCAGCCGGAGCTATGGGGGGTTCAGGCACTCCAGTGGCCACAGAATGCGAGGAGAGCAAGCAGTGTTCTCTCTGGTCTCCACAGAGGAAGAGTGGAGACCCGGGAAGTCGAATAGTGGTGCGAGGAGCTGGAGAGAAGCCGATCGGAGCTGTCGTGCAGAACCAGTGAGTGACTAAAGGGAAACACTCATACCAGGACACACTTTTAACTACCGAATGAACTGAACGTTTAAATAAGCACTTTGGAATGCAGAAACAAGTGCTGTGGGGAAAAGCGAATGAACTAAAAGTTATAACAAGCACCTTTGAATGCAGAAATAAGTATTTTGACTACAGAACGAATTGAAAGACTTTCCAAAAAAGATTTGAATGCTGTATAAAGCAAAATCAAGTTATAAGTACTTGTGAATGCAATGGAAACAAGATGGTGCAAGTAAGAGATAACAATAGAGTGAATTGTTTAAGACACTAGTATTGGCAAAACCAAGAGAATGCAAAGAAGAGTATTAGAGGAGAAGCCAAGTGTTGGGCAAAGTTAAAATAATTCAGGCAACTGCAGATTAAGGGAAACCCTGTATTGGCAAGAGCCAGAAGAATGCACAAGGTGTAACAAAGTGCATGGTGGCAAACCAGGCCATGGTAAAGTGTTGGAATAACCTGTATTGGCAAGAGCCAGATGAATACACAAGGTGTAACAAAGTGCATGGTGGCAAACTAGGCCACAGTAGAGCTTTCGAAGAGTGTAACATTGATGAAAGGAACAATTCTAACAGTTCAACAAGAAGACACAAGACAGGACGTGTGTATGAAAAGGCCTAAAAGTGAGATGGAGCTTAGTTAAAGATGTGGGTTTTCACTTGTTTGCGGAATTGTTGATGGAAAGCAGATAAGAAGGGATATCAGTTGCGAGACCTGTAATGGGTGGACAGTGTGGTGAGACAACTGCACCTAGACTGAGTGTCCTTTATGAAGAAAGCCAATGTAGTACCCATACAGAACAGATCCTTATATGATTTTGAAGTCAAGAAACAAACTTGTCTTTGTGAACCAGTGAAGAGTATTAATGACAAGAGAGTTGGGAAGTGTCCCAAAGAACTGTATTTTTGGAAAAACTGGAAGATTTGAACTCTTCAGGAAGGGAACCCCAATCTTTTGCAGAGGCGTAGACAGGGTAGAGCCTGAGTGAGCAAGGCCCACCCAAAATCTGTAAATGCCCACTCAGCAGTGCTGTGTGGGCATTCATAGATGTTAATGTCATGGAGGTGGGCCCAACTATATTAGCTTCAGGCCCCACTTGTTAAACAATCCTGGCTCCCTATAATCTTTTGTGAACTGTCTTGAACTTGGGGAAGGGGAAGATGATCATAAGCCAAGAACCAGAAGAAGCTCCAAACTTTCTTTTGAACTTTTGAACACTATTCATTTTGAGGCCAGCATCCCTACACATTGTATACAATTAGTTGTGAGGGCAAGTATAGGTTATGGACACAGACAGTCATTTGACTTCGACATCCTGACGCAAACCATCCTTCATTTTCTTTAGGCAGGGAAATCCACCTTAGCATTGGGCAAGTGAGGCCTTACTCCATCCTACATTTTCTGTTGTCTGTGACTCCTTCATGATGCTCTCAAAGTACCGAAGTTATGTTTTATAAATAATGGCCCAGTGAAAGTTGTCGAAAATAAGGATGCAAACGCATCATGGATATACCAGGTATGAAATTTGCCACCACGGTACTCGTGGACGGTATCCATAGAAATGACTGAATGCAAAAAAACAAGGTAGAAATTACAGAGTTTTTAAAATCAAATTTTGTAGGGATTTTTGTATATTTTAAGTAAATAATAGGTGGGAGTGGGGTAGGGGTATTATCTGGGGTGAGGGGGGTGTGCAAAGTCTCCCCCCGCATTATCAACAAAAGAATTGCAAAAAAGTGATTTTTGTTTTTTTACCAAAACAATTCAATAATTTCTCCTGTTGTTTTGTTATTTTTGGTTATTTCATGGACAACCCTCATTGACCACTATTGGGCCTGTGGTACAACAGCCTATATGCAGCTTCCATCTGACTGGCGTGGCATATGTTAAAAAGTGATATTGAGTGCACCAGCATTGTTAATACCACAAAGGGAGGTTCAGATTGGGACTTTTCCTTCAATGGCACACAACAGAAATAAAAGATCCTTAGGCCTAAAGTGCATGAAAAGAATTAACTACTTCTCAGAGCAGAGCAATGCTGCATATGATGAGATACCCGATGAGCATAAATTGTTTGGTAAAACAACAATGTTCTTTATATCTGTTCTTATGCCTGGCCTGCAAGTGACAGCTAATGCACAGTGCAATGGATCCAAATAACTAGGTGGGAGTTGTTGCAAACTATTAATGCCACAGTAAAAGGTTTCACTGCCATCAAGAAGAATTAAGAGCAGTCAAGCTGATGACCCTACAGAACAGATATGTTCTGGACCTCCTCACGGCTATGGAGGGAGGGGTGTGTGCAACGATAGGCTGAAGTTGCTGTACTTATGCACGTTCACATGATGAGGGAAATGGGACCTTGATAGAGATTTGCAAGAGCTGCACAATAAAATGGAAGAGGAAGTGAATGATATTGAGGACGATAGCTGGTTCAGTTATCTATTCTTCTGGACGCCTACCTGGTTGAAAAATGCTTTCAAAATACTGCTGGCAATTTTGAAATTGGTCATGACAGCTTTTTGTGTCCTGAAAATAGCAATAAGCCGATGTAAAAAGGTTGGCAAAAAAGCACTTGAAATGACAATAACGGTTAATGCGGATGACAATGCACATCCGTACACTCAAACTGATGATGAGGACTACGGCCACATGTACCTAGTGGGTCATCCAGTTGGGCCACCTGAGGAACTATTTACATGCCCAGAAGAGACCCACAACTACACTGAGTGCTAGATGAAGTGTAGTAAGGATGGGGAGTGCTGGTGTATGACATGCAGCCCAGCACAATATGTAACACAAGGAGGTAGCTTCGGGGGTCACAAAGTGTGACTGCCCAAAGATGGCTATAGTGCGATGGGTAAAAATGAAGGAGTGGTCGATGACTTGAACAAAGGGGGGAATGTGAGGGTAAAGATAAACATGCAAGTACCAACCTCTGCCCCCATTACTCACCAGTACCGAGCAGGTAAAAAACAATACAAGCTCAGACAGCCTTCCTCCATTCCAGAAATATAAATGTGAAGAGAACACATGCTGTAAAGCAGAATCCATGGCTTACACTTAAATAGGCAGCACATGTAAACTGCCAAAAAGAAATAGTTAGCTAAAATTACATTAGTGTAGGAACTAAAACTAGATTAAAATAGAGCATAGTATTGACACAAGGATAGGGAGGAGCTAGGTTCCAGCATACAAAGGAGAGGGACTCACGCCACTGCTAGGAGCAGATTAAAAAGCATGCTGGGAAAGATGCAGCATACATTTACAGGCAAATGAACGTATGGCAGAAAATGTATTAGATCCCAGTAAAATACAGCAGTGAAATGCCAGCATGAAGAGTTCACATGCTACAGCCATTGCCATCTTTAAAATATTGCAAATGGACAGCAAGACAGGCTACAAATTGAGCGAGGCCTCAAATGGGCCATGGCACGAATACACCTTAGCAGCCTGCAAGAGCCGCACGGCTGCTCACTAGAAAGGAATGTCGAGGTTGCAGGGGGATTTTCACAGAAACTGCAAAGACAGAACATTGATCGCAGGCTAGCGAGTGTTCGGCCATTAAAATTAATTAGCTGCAGTGCAAGGCAGACAGCCTTTTTATGTCCAGGTGCACACACCAGCAAGTAAAATAAACATCCTGCGGATGCAATGATGGATGCCTCAAGCAGTCAGCCAGGCAAGTTGTACATGTGTAGCGATAGCTAAAATCCAAATGCATGCAAAGGTTTGAAATTAAAACATGGTCCATTATCACATGATTTAAAGCAGCTTTTAGTCGCAAGGGGCCAATAATGAGATAATGCACCTGCAAAGGGGTGCCTCACAGACAGACTTCCAAAGACAGCCTTGCATCTTTGCAGATATGGCACTGGGATGAGAGCTGTTATTTAATTGGAAATAACATGGGTCCACTGATCTCTCTACCCCCATTATGAAACTCCATATTTGTCACACCGTATCAATGCCCAAGGCTGTCCAGACTATCTTCCAACCATTGAGAGCTCATACTTACCCCAGTTTAATGCCAACCAATGAAGCTTATTAATGGTGATGCAGCACGTGTGTTATCTGAAGTGGGTGGCCCTCGGGATGGAACTATTAGATATTGGCCCTCCAATCATGACTGGTGTATCTATATGAAATATATGTAGCCTAAGTAGTGTGAACCAACAAATGTTAGAGATAGGTTTTTGCAACTTGTTTGTCATCATGACATCAACATTGACAAATCAGCACCTCATAAACTGTTGTAATCTATTGAAAACGTGGAGAACTTGAGTGAGAGCTTGTCTGTTAATCCTGTTTCCCCCCAGCTTTTTTTATCATTTAAAATGTATTGAGTCAATCACAACAACAGTTTCATCATCATAACTTCGGTGCCAATACAGTCCAAGGTTTTGTTAAAACTTACATTTTTACATTGATAAGATTACAACTGATACTAGCTTTCAGCTAATATAGCGTTGTGTTGTACCTGACTGTTTTCAAATAATTATAATCATTTTAATCACTTTAATCATTAACTGTCATCACTCATTCTTTAAGGGCTCCAAGAAAATAAAAATAAAAAAAAAAAAATATATATAAAAACAATAATATAATGTAGACAAATCAATTCCAAACAAAACACTGGGCATCACTCTAACTATACCGGTCCGGTAACAACGGTGCCGGTAAGCGTACCGGCACCGTGGTTTCCTGGCACAGTACGACTCTGCGTACGGGTGACGTCCCGCCCACCAAGGTCTGACCTGGCGCGTGGAATGGCACCCGCCTGCAGAGTTTCACAGAAGCACCGGCACTGTTATTAACAGTACCGGTGCTTCCATGGTCCCCATTCCCATTTGAGTCCAATAGGACTCAAATGGGAATGGGGACTTACAATTACTGGCGCATGACTTCCCGGAACGCAGGGGCTGTAATGCCCTAGTGTTTCCGGCAAGCCAAGCGCCGGTAAAATTCACAAGTCCGGCAGTAAACTGATAGTTTTACCGGCAGGGTTACCTCCGGACTTGTGATGAGGCCCACTATGTGTGGATATCTCGTATACTGTTGGCATGTAATTGGTGAAAACTGATCTAAACAGCTGAAACCTGATGAAGGTACAAGTAGGGCAGGTAGTTCCGCTCCTTATAGTAATGAAAAGGAGGACATTTTGTGGGGTTTGTGGTGGGTGCTAGGATTGTCAGACGCATTTACAAAGGTGATTAGTGGGGCCCAATCCGACATAAACTTCGTCATTGTTCCCTGTATTGCTGCCTCGATTTTGGACATGGCAGCTATATATCAAACTCTGGCCCACCATTCTTTTATGACTAGTGCGTTTTGCAACTTTCAATGTTGTGCAATTACCAAACGCACTGCCACTAGAAAAAAGGTAAATAATCTGAAGCTTCAGGCTGTTAGTTTGTCGTCCCTGTGCGTCTTCGTTTCCCAAGAGTAGAACCAGTGGATCCATTTCCAGTTCAAACCCACTTATTTCTCTGATCTGGGTGACTACTGTCTGCCAAAGTTTTAGAACTTGGGGCATTCCCGCCACATGTAGAAAAATGAGCCCAAAGGCGCGTTACACCGCCAACAGTTGGGGGAAGGGTTGGGGTAATTGTGTGTACACGCTACGGAGCGAGATACCATCGGAATAATAGTTTAAAGCTATTTTCCATGAGGTGGGCCACTTGAGACGTCTTATTAGCCGTTGTCCAGATATTGAACCACATAAGATCATCTATGGGCCTCCCTATAGCTTCTTCCCAACTGGTCAGATACGTGTGTGGGGGGGGTTAAACCTGGTCTTATTGAGCACCTTGTAAAGAGTCGCTAGCTTAGCTTTTGGGGAATCACCAATAAACAAATCCTCAAATGCAGTAGTCTTGCGTTTCCCCAGGGGTGCTACTCATGATTGGGTGGCACAGTGGTGTAACTGCCAATGCTCAAACCTATCCCTCTTCCCCACCATGTAAGCCTGTCTTCACTCCTCAAACATGAGAGGACGGTTATCTCTATACAACTGGCCCGATGTATGTAGACCCCCTTCTTTCCAGCGGGTACATCTTCCCTTGTCCAACCCCGGGGGGAATTCCCTATTACCCTACAATCCTGTCTTAGGCGAGGGAAATGTTGTCACCTTATATTTACCTGCTGATTTGCCCAGTACTCCAATGTGGCATTAGAAGTTGGGAGACCTCGCCCCCCAATCTTGCAAATTTTGGGAGAGACCCAGCATGCTTCATGTAGAGGGGTTCCTGTGACTTTCTGCTCAATGTTCACCCAATGTTTAGTTTCCTGTGCTTGGGACGCCTTCAGTCTCTCCAAAACCGGTGCCAGCTGACTGCATACAAATAGCTTTCAGTATCCGGTACCGCTAGCCCCCCTGCTATTTTAGGTGCCATCAGTGTAAGTCTGCTGCTTTCGGCCTCTTCCGGGACCATATAAAGCCAAATATCTGTGATTGCAGATCCTTCAGGGGCGTTTTCGGTATCCAAATTGGCAATGCCTGGAAGACATACAGCAAATGTGGTAGGAGAGTCATCTTGACTGCTGTCATCTTCCCATACCAGGAGATTTCCGAACCACCCCATCTTACTAAATCTTGTTTGATTCTACTGAACAATGGGATGATATTCGCCGTGTAAAGTTCGACCTATTTTGCCGTCAAGTTCACCCCTAGGTATTTCAAGGTTTGTGGGACCCAAGAGAAGGGGCGATTTCTCTGCATCTGTGCAAGAGTGTCTGATGGCTCCGTAATGTTAAGTATAGTTGATTTGCTTTTTTTTTTTGAAGCCCGAGACCTCAAGGAATCGTTCCATTAGCGCAATGATGTGCGGTAGTTTGGTTCTGGAGTTCTGCATATAAAAGAGGAGGTCATCTGCGTACAGGACTAGCTTGTGATGGTGGCCAGCTATTTCAAGCCATTTAATGCCTCCAGATGAGCGCACCAAACAGGCCAATGGTTCCATAGACAGGGTGAACAATAATGGGGATAGCGGTCACCCTTGGCGAGTAACTCTATATAAGTGCACTGGGCTGGAGAGAATCGCGTTTACTTTAATCCTCGTGGATGGTAATAAAAAATTGGCCAGTAGCAGTTTGCAGAAATGCTGGCCTAGCCCGAACCCCTCTAGGACCTTGGATAAATATGACCAATCAACATGATCAAACTCTTTCTCAGCGTCAATTGAGAGTAAGGCCATTGCTCGCTTGTGTTTTTGCGCCCAGGCTGCAATGTCTATTGTTCGCCGGATGTTGTCATGCGCTTGGCGCCCCGGAATGAACCCTGTTTGATCTCCCAACACCAGTTCCGTCAGAATCTGGGCCAATCTTGTGGCCAGCACCTTCGAATACATTTGAGAATCATAGTTGAGGACTGCGATCGGCCAGAAGGATGAGCATAAGGTAGGGTCTTTGCTTGGTTTAGTAAGCAAATTCAGGTTCAATTCCCCCATAGTAGGTTTAATTGTGCAAGGTTGCTATGTAAGGGTAGAGAACTGCTGAGAATTATTTTTAAAAGGTGGCCGTGTATCCGTCTGGACTAGGTCCTTTATTGCCCGGAAGGGAGCAAATGGCATGCACTATTTCTTCTGTCGTAATTGGTGCATCTCTGATGCTGGAAATGTATTGGAGGGACAGGGCCTCCCTGTCCTTGTCCTGTAGTCCTTTTTCATATGTGTTCTGCATTGTTTTCTGCCCAGGAGTCCATGTGGGACTCCTGGCAGTGCAGCTCTTCTTATTTTTGGTTTGGTGTACAGACCCTTGGGATACCCTTATGGCACCCATGGGTATGGGTACAACCCTGTGCCCCTAGTGTATGTTTTTGGGCACGTGTGTGGCCAACAGAGCAGGGTATGGGCTGGTGGCAGCTCCATGCTGAATTTGACAGGTGCTCTGAGTATCCTCCATTTTGGGATACCCAGGCCCTGCCATTGGAATCAGTTGCTTCCTGATAGGAAACAAGATGGCCCCTGTGGCCTTTTGCTTTCTATTGCCTGTTACCTTATGTTCACAAAGTCCTGGGAAGCCCTGACTCTCTCCTTTCCCCTTACTGGCTGTTGGGTGGAAGTTCCCTATATGGTATTGTCTCCTGACTGGCTGTTGGGTGGAAGTTCCATATATGGTATTGTGGGGAAGTTCAGGCCAGACTGGCTGGAGCCTTCCCAGTGACTGTATGTTGTGGGTAGACTCTTGGGGTGGGACCTGGGTGAATGGAGTGTGTGACCAATATGCACTGCTTGTTGTGAATGTCTGGTTTCTAGTATGTGACACAAAGACTGAGACAGCCCTGCCCGAAACTGGTATGAATGCAGTGTGTAGTGCTGAATGGCTGGGTACTTGTCCCAATCCACATTCCTTGTTGTGAGTGTCTGAGAGGGAGGATAATGGCATGAATGCACTGTATGCCTGATTGGCTGCCTGACTGCCTGAATGCCCTTCTGAGGGCCCAATTCTCAAGTTGGTGGTAATTGCCGAAAATGTCGTAAAAAGGGCTAACAACATTTTTGGTAATTACACCCTATTCTGAAGGTGGCGCAATCTTCCAAAGTTGGAATGATTGCGCCACTTTAGGAATATGGGTGACGGTTTCTAGGAAGGGCTGGAAACCGACCTAGCAACCGGCACTCTTGTTAACTTTGTCTTTGAATGGTTATTCTTGTGGCACTCCTCCAATTTCATAAGCGCTCGAAATTGGCACTGAAGTACGGTACCCAATTGGTGTCGTACAGGTGGAGTGCCACAAGAAGCACATGTAAAGAGGGAGTGCCACAAGAAGCACACGGCTGTTTGGGTGTGCAGATGGTGACAGGTGGGTCCAGCATTGCATTTTTTTATCTTTGTTTCCAGAAGAGTGCATACTGCCATCCAAATGGATGGCAGTATGCACTCTTCTGCAAATAAAGATAAACAAATGCAGTGCAGGACCCGCCTGTCAGCATCTGCACACCCAGAAACCACGTGCATTTTTGTTTTCATCTCGGCAGCATTTTCGTTAAATATCGATTCCCTCGTTATTTAACGAAAATGCTGCCGAGATTCTGCAATCCGCCTGTTTCCATTAGAAACAGGCGGATTACAGCAAAAGCACTGTCGTGCTTTGCGAAGACGCCCAGACCCACATGACAATAGCAGTGGTGCCTCGGTGTCAAGAAATGGCGCAGTGAGTCATGCTATTTAGCACACTCACTGCTCCAAGATGATAATCGGGCCCTGAGTGATTGATTGCCTGATTGTGACGCAGCAGAATGAATGAGAGACCAACTAGTACATCTGGGGGCCTCTCACTGCTAGAATTCGTTCAGAAGCTGAAGTCGAAACTGATGCTTGATCTCAAAGCCGAGCCCAAAGAAGAAGGTTGACTGCTGTTACCTTCACCGTAATCTGAAAGCTGACATGACGTCGAGACTAATCCGAGGGTGGACCTGGCTAGGAGACCTCTTCCTGAGCTACGAGGAACCATTGCGCACCGCTCACCTTCGCCGAAGCTCCCTGGAAGTCAGACCCTCAAAAGGCTGCCGACCGGAGACGGGGACCGCCGAGGAGAACGAAGAGAAGCACTGGACATTCCATCCACCGACGTTGACCAGGGTTCGCAGGTTTGCTACAACCGCTGGAGGCCCGTCGAAGCCGTGTTGCCCAGAACTGGGAACCGCTTGACGCTGTGCCGCTGCCGACCGGAGCCGCAACGCTCCACCTTTGCCTAAGAAACACTTGAATCTCAGGTCCGCACTGTGACCGATTTGTCCCGCTGGAGAAAGCCGAGGCAGCCGACGAGCTGAGGAGAATCCGCCAGTGGGATTCCCGCCACCCGAAGACCGCAGCGACACCGGACGACTCGATGCTCTTGCTGGGCCAAAGTTTTTCATAGACTATTTGCGGTCCCGAACTATCGACGCCGAGGTGCCACGCGCGCCTCATCCTCGCAGGACGTCCACGACCAATCGCCGACGAGCACCACCAGGACCGGAGCTGCTGCCTCAACGCCGTTGTTCACCATTTCTTCGAGGGATCTCGATGATCCGTGGCTCCTGCCTTAAAGGGAGCCGCTCAAGAAGGATCCGTCGACGACCCAATGTCGAAACCTACTATTCCAGGTACATTGGGGTTGTAGAACTATTTAGAGGGAAATAAGACTCAAAGAAACAATTTATGGACTGGGCTTGTAGTATATCTTTATTTACAGGTTGACCAGGTGGGGGGTCACCATACAGAACTGTGTCTGGTCAGTAGGGACCCAGTATTCTGCTTATTGTTTCCCCCAACCTGATTTCCTCCTATCTCTATTGTTGGTTCCCTTTATTAATTGATTTGAGTGACATTTGACCAAAGTACAGTTGATGTACTTTAATGAAATCTGATAGTAATTGTGGTACCACATATAACTGTGTGTATATTTGCCATTGTAGATTAACTGAGCACAAAGTAAGTTATTGTGACTGTGTCTATAACCGTGAACCTTAATTACATAAAGACTGAGTTTTTACTAATACAGTATGTGGACATTCCTTTGTGGGTGCTTGGGGACTACACTGTACTTAAGAACCTGCATCACCTCCTGAGAAGCTAGGCCTTGATTGCTCGACCATAGCTACCCTATAGAGAATCTTGGCTGGGGTCCTCTGTGCCTCTCCTCTGCCATATAGAGAGCAGGGGTACAGACAACCCCCTCCAGTCTTTACAGCTTCTAGAGCTTGCCTCTGTTTGTCCGTGATTTGGGGGAGCTGAGCCTCTCGGATGAAGGCTTCCTGTTGTGGGCTCATGGACGGGTCCGCTGCAAATAGCTCAGAATAGTACTGTGATAGAATCTGTATTTTCTCTGATTCATTAGTATGTAACTGACCGCTACTGTCTTGGAGAGCGCCTCTTTCGCTGTGCTTGGAGTTTGTAGGCTAGCATTCAGGACGCCTTATTGGAGGTGGTAAAGTAGAAGTGCTTTGTACGAGTGATTTATGTGAAATATCCCCCGCCCACAATGCCTTCAACTCGGCTCTGGCTACCTGGAGCTGCCAATATGTTTTCCTGGCCCCATCACGCTTGTATGAGATTCCCATTTGGTCACTCTTTCCTCAGCCTGCTCTTTCTGGGTGGATAACAGCTTTTTTCGTGCTGTAGCTATTCTGATCAGTTCTCCCTGTAATGTGGGCTTGAGATCCTCCCACACTCCCCTGGACACTTCCCCTGTGAGGTTTTCTTGAACGTACTGTGTGATCCGTTTAGTAACGTCGGAACATATGACTGAACCAGTGAGTAGTGAATCATTCAGCCCCCATCCCATGGACTTCCTACGTCCCAGGCCATACCCATCTAAATGTATTGTGATAGGAGAATGGTCTGATACTAAAGCCACTTATGTAGTGGCTGCTGAGATCCAGGCAATATGGAATGAGATACCAGGAAATAATCAATTCTGGAATAGGTACGGTACACATGTGAGAAATGGGAATCGTCTTGATGTTGAGGGTGGAGGTTTTGCTATGCATAGACCAGGTTTAAGTCAGCCATTGCCTTTTTGAGGGGGGCTGCCCTTGCCGACTCAGCTGAGGACTCTGGGCCCGACCTATCCATACCATCATCCAATAACAAATTAAAATCTCCTCCCATTACCAGCTCCCCCTGCTGGAAATGTGCTAATTGAGGGAATAGGTCTGCATAGAACTGGGCTTGTTGTTGATTGGGGCCATACACTGACACTACTGTAAGGTCTTTTCCTGCTATACGCAAAACAACCCCTATATGACGCCCATGGCGTCTTTCACCATTTTCACAAGCTCAAAATGTAAGGATTTCACTATCAGAATAGCCACCCCAGCCTTTTTGGTAGCAGAGGAGGCAAACTACTGATGTGGGAACCAGCGTGATCTCATCCTAATTTCATCTCAGCTCAACACATGAGTCTCTTGAAGAAGAGCAATGTTGGCCTTGAGCTCTATTAATTTCGAGAGGACTCCTTTCCTCTTCCTCAGTGAGTTAAGCCCCAGGACATTTATGGATACAATTTGTATATCAGCCATGATCTGCAACTGCATCATGCACGCCTAGCGATCTATTCCAGCACATATGAGCCGTTTGCGCTGATAAAAACAGGTTCACACCTATGACTCCGTACTACCAGCTCCCCTCATTAGTATATTGTACAATGTTCCAACTCTTACCTAAGTGACAATTCCTGCTACTTTTCTGGATGTATGACCACACAACAGATACTAAAGAAAGATACAACTAAAACAACCATGTGCTGGGTCATCATCAAGCAATCTGCTTGAATAAGGGCACGTGTTCCTATTGCCCTTATAACCAAAAATGGTTGCAAAATAATCAACCTGCTGCTGCCGTTACAATTATTTCCATTAGTAAGCAGCTCCTCAGTATCATAGTCCCAACGAATCTGAGCCCCCAAAGTCACATTGTCGCTCCTAGAGGAGCTAAATTGAATTAGATCTCATAGCCTGTCATTCAGTCTGGTGCTTTTTCGTCCCTGCTCCTTTCTCTTTTGTCCATTGAAGGTCTCCTACGGGTAGCAGCGTCCACTCTTCCCTGACTTCAATTGTGTCCATGGAGGAGCCGAGGCTTCGCATGGTTGTTCCACCACTGTCTTGAGTGATGTAAACTGGTGTTGGGACCCATCCATTTGGAACATGATCCGGAACGTAAGCCCCATTTGTAGCAGATCCCTTTTTCTGAGAGGCAAGTGGTCAATGGCTTGATTTGTTTGGGGCATTGTATTTTTCCCTGAGAGAGCTCCTGGAAAAGCTGTAGAGCCGATCCTCGGAATAGTAGGTCACCCATCACTCTAGCCTTTTGAAAGGGGAGATTCTTGGTTTAGAAAAAATGGATGCTTACTAGGACATCTGGGTTGAGATTTTGTCTCGTCTGAAACTTGGAGAACACTCTATGTGTGCGGTTCAGTGTAAGATCTGCTGTTTCATCACCGAATATCTCTTGGAACACATCTTGGACGTACCCTTCTAGGTCACAATCAAGGATGTCTCTCGGCACTCCTCTTTTTCGTACATTGTTCCTGCAGGAATGATTTTCGGCATCCTCTAGTTTTTCTTCCGCCATTCGCCGATAGGATTCCAGTGCTGCCACCCTTGCTCGAGTTGACCATGAGATTGCGTTTGTTCGCAAAAGGCTGTTTCCAAGTCATCTAGTTTAGATTAATTTTGCTGTACCGTTTGTGACAGTTCTTGAAAAGATCTTTTTAGATCTTTTGCCGTTGACACCATCTCTTTTTGCAAAGACTGGAATAGGTGCAAGATGTCCCCTTTAGTGGCGGGCAGGGCTTCTTCCTCTAATGCCAGCCATAACTCTGGTGGTGGCTTCGGGTGTTGGAGCATGTCTCTGATAGAGGCCCCTGTTCTCTCCTTAGCTTTGCCCGACTTCATCTTGCCCATAGATGAGATTTCCTAGCAGGGAATGTGCCGAGGTCTCTCCGGCCGAGGTGGAGTGGAGGCTTCTCTGATGCAATGCTGTTATCCCTTGATTTACACAGGCTTCGAGCTTCCCACAAAAGAGCAGCGGTCAGGGCAATCCCTCAGCACATCATGTGCTCCCAGGGAGGACCCCAATATAGTGTGTCTTTGCTTGGGGTATCTCTTTACTCTCTGAGTTTTCCCTGGGTCTCGGGGAATTTGCTAATGGACTTCTGGAAAGGTCTGTGGTTGAGCCTGCTATGGTTCTTTAAACCAAGTTGCTTGCGGTGCTGCTGATCCGTTTGGTCTTTGGGCTCAGGGTCTACTCTCTGTAAACTAACTCCAAGTACGTCTTTCACCCCATATGGGGCTCCTGTGGCTGTTTTACCACCCCTCCCCCAGTGATCTTTGATGGCTCAGGAGTTATATTAGCCCGTTAAGAAGAGCTTGGGTTGCTGTAATTAATTGTCCCCATGCTATCAGGTTTAGCATACGTTGAACGTGTGCCACCGTCCCAGAAGGTCACTTCCCTCCCTGAGTGGAATGAGGTAGGGGGAGCTCCCCCGCTAACTGCTGCCCAGCGCTCTGCTCGTACCTGCACTCTTGCTGTGGGAGTCAGATGGTGCGGCTACCTCCAGATGCACTGCCACATCGGTCTCTGTGAGGGAGGGTCGGGGTCGCCCGATCGCAGGGCGTGTGATGTTCAGATAGAGCGGCCGCTTCTGGATGCACCGACGCATTGTCCACCATGAGGGAGGGTCAGCAATATTCTTGTCCCAGGGATTAACCCGGCTTGGGTTCTCTCTTGGTCCACAAACAAGTGTCCCTTTTTCCGGCTCCAGCAGCGTTCCTCCTCTGATGCCGCCCTGGGCTGTAGTGGCCATTTCCTTTTCGGTTGCCAACTCGGCACCAGTGGAACGGGGCTGAGTTCTGTATGATTTGAGGCTCCACGGGATCTCAGATGAAATCTACAGCTGGACGACAGTTTCGGATGTTTGGCTTCATATCTGTTATTTTGGCATGGAGCAGGCTGGTGAGCTACGCAGGGCTGTGGAGACTCGTAGATTACACCTCCATTAGGATCCAGCCAGGCCATGCAACTTCATTCCTTCCTGGTATCCATCCTGGACTTCTAAACGCTCCCGGAAGCTGAATAGCGAACCTCACGCTGGAATCCGAGGACCAGCGTTCGGGTTTGTACAAATCACGGACCGTGAGAAAGAAGAAATCCCAGAAGGTCGCAGCAAACAACAAAAGCAGGTGAGAAGGTGAGAGACTTGTGACAGATTGAGACGCCTAAAACACGATACAGACACAGAGATAGAAGCCGCTGTTCAAGACCTCATGCGAGGCATGCAGGAACTAACCACGGAGGTACAGAACCTTAAGGCTGAGAATGCTGCATTAAAACAGCTTGTTTTGTCACGTGACTCTGCAACTAAAGAAAGCGTGATATTGGGAGGAATAGTGGACAAGTATGATGGTTCTTCCAAGACTCTCCGTGCCTTCCTTGATTCATGTTTAATGAACTTCACCTTCAGGCCCTACTATTTCTCCACGCCTAGAGCAAAGGTGGGCTTCATGATCTCGCACCTCACTGGAAATGCTTTGACTTAGGCAACCCCCCTAGCCGAATCGGGCGACGCTCTCCTGGATGATTATGATGGGTTTGTGAGTGCCCTAAAGGCCATGTTTGATCGCCCAGAACAGGTGTACAGTGCCCAAGAAAGACTGCTCGAGTTTCAACAAGGATCCCAGGATATGCTCACTTATGTGACTCGTTTCAAACAGCTCGTGAAGGAAGCAGATTGGTCACAAGAAGCTAGCTTCACTCTCTTCCGAAGAGGTCTGAATGAAGAAATAAAAGATGAGTTAGCTAGGGTAGCTCGCCCAAGCTCCTTCCAGGCTCTTATGGACCTTTGCTTGCAAATAGACTTCCGAATCCAAGAAAGAAAAGCGGAGAAAAAGAAGTCTAAATCGGCCTTCCAAAAGACCACCACAGAACATCCGCCTAGGTCAGAGCCCACAGTTTCTCCAACCCCGGACCCAGAACCCATGCAACTAGGGGCCTTCCGTGGGCCCATTACCCCACAAGAAAGGATGAGACAGATCCTGGGCATGTATTGCGCCTCCGATAAACACCTCGTGAGAGAATGCCCTATTGCTCCTCCACGGCGTTCGGGAGAGAGATGTTTGATCCACATCAACTCCATCCTGGAACTCTCCTGGACGAAATAATCTTGTGGTTCTACAGGCCTTTCTATCGCCTTCCAAGAAAGAATCCTACCCCATCCTGGCATTAGTAGATTGCGGAGCCATGGGCATATTCATAGATCATGATTGGGTCACTGCTCACAATATTCCACATGAAAGCCAAGAAACAATGCAACCTGTAGAGGCTATTGATGGGAGACCTCTTTCTTCAGGACCCATAACCCTTCAGACTAAAGAGATTCTACTCTCTATAAACCACCATCGAGAGAGGATCAAATTCGACATTATAAAATCAGCCCATTATCCGATGATTCTTGGAATGCCCTGGTTACAAAGGCATCACCCCTACATCAATTGGGAAGCGGGCTCCCTGTTCCTTGGGTCTGAACACTGTATGTCTCACTGCTTATCCCTAGATTCCTTACCTAAGCCTTCTGAAGACTCGCAAGAGAGCCAGCAAAATCCAGTCACCATCTCTAATATCATCCAGATTCCCAGGGCCTACCAAGCCTTATCTGATGTATTTAAGAAAGCTATAGTTCAAGCTCTCACTCCTCACAGACCAGAGGATTGCGCCATCAATACTGAACCGTCAACAGTGATTCCTTTCGGCAGGATGTTTATATTATCAGAACCTGAAAAAAGGGACCTCCGGGAATACCTGGATACTAACTCGGAAAATGGCACCATACGACCATCTAAATCCCCAGCGGGTGCTTCATTGTTCTTTGTTCCCAAGAAAGACACCAAAGAGGTCAGACCATGTCTAGACTACCGTGGCCTTAATCAGTGCACTCTCAAGGACCGCTACCCCTTGCCCCTCATCTCGGATATCTTGGAAGCAGTCAGAGGTGCAGTGATCTTCACAAAATTAGACCTAAGGGGTGCCTACTATCTTATTCGTATAAAGGAAGGTGACGAATGGAAAACAGCCTTTAGAACCCCCCTTTGGCCATTTTGTATACCTGGTTATGCCCTTTGGACTTGCTAATGCCCCAGCGGTTTTCCAACGTTTTATGGATCGAGTGTTCCCTGATATTCTGTGCATCTTCGTCATCGTATATCTGGACGATATACTGATATACTCCAAGGACCATCTAAGACATGAAGAGCATGTGAAGGCAGTTTTACAACATCTACGTGAACATAAACTCCTGGCCAAGTCCGAGAAGTGCCTTTTCCATGTATCAACTGTTCACTACCTCGGATTCGTTCTCAGTCCAAAGGGAATTGGAATGGACTCCTCGAAAGTAGACTCCATTTTATCCTGGCCCATTCCAACTACTGTGAAACAGATTCAATCCTTCCTGGGACTTGCTAACTTCTATCAGAAATTTATACCAAACCTTTCAGAGATTGTGCACCCTATCGTCACATTGTTAAAGAAGAATACCCCCTTCCTGTGGACCTCAGCCCAAGATACGGCATTTCAACGCTTGAAGTCGGAGTTCACACAAGCCCCCATCCTAGCTCAACCTGACATTGATCAACCCTTTCTTGTTGAGACTGATGCTTCCAACTACGCCATAGGGGCAGTCTTAAAGCAAGAGTTGGATGACAAGTTAGAACACCCCATCGCCAATCTTTCTCGTACCTTGACTCCCAGTGAAGTCCATCACTCAGTTTTGGAAAAGGAACTACTAGCCATCCGTCAAGCCATCACTGACTGGCGTCATCTCCTCCTGGGAGCGAAACACCCAGTACAAGTTCGCACGGACCATCGGAATCTTCAAGTCCTACAATCCCTAGAATTCAGAAACAGTCATCAAACCCCTTGGGCTTTCTTTTTTGCTCAATACCAGTTTCAAATCCATCATGTCCCTGGAACACATAACATTATAGCCGATGCCTTATCCAGACGTCCAGATTACGAAACCTTTGAGGATCGGACCTTCCCAAAGATGTTTCCCCACACAATCTTTGTTGCCCAAGCACTCACCCTCCTGGAGAATATTCGAAGTAAAACTCAATCCTCCGAAACCTGGAAGGAGTTTAAGAGAAATAATAAATGGAATCTCACAACAAAGGACAGATATCTATTCAAGGACAATCGGTTGGTCATTCCCACTCCTGGACTGAGACAAAGGCTCACAAGCCTATGCCATGATACCTTTCATTCGGGACATCGTGGTATTACCAACACCCTCCATCTAATACAAAGACAGTTTTGGTGGCCGAAGATGAAGGATGATATCAGGATCCATATACAGACATGTGCAGTCTGCAATCAGAACAAACATGATAATATGAAACCAGCAGGTCTCCTACTCCAACCAGCAATACCAACAAGACCCTGGGAAATTATCGCCACAGATTTTATTGTGGAACTACCATCCTCCAGGGGCTACACAACTATCATGGTTACTATTGATTTGTTTACTCATATGGCTCATTTTACACCTTTATACAAACTTCCATCCTCATCTGACTTTGCCGGAATCTTCCTGGAACACATATTCCGACTTCATGTGCTACCTTCCAAGATCATTTCTGACGGAGGACCCCAGTACAAATCTCAGTTTTGGAAACAATTATGTCGTATTCTGGGAATTCAACGTGCCTTGTCTTCAGGCTATCACCCACAAACCAATGGAGCTACTGAACGTGTAAACCAAACTCTTGAAAAATACCTTTGTTTCTTCGCTACCAAGGTCCAAGATGATTGGTCACTCTTAATACCTGTGGCCGAATTTGCTTATAACAATTCAGATCATTCAGCTATCAAAACCAGTCCCTTCTTCTGTAGTCAAGGATTCCATCCTTCAGTTCTACCCTCCGTTCTCCCACACCCTACCCCAGTTCCTGCGGTAGATTCCTGGATTGAAACCCTTATTACAGTACACAAAGAAGTTAATGAACACTTAGAAAGGGCCCGAAGAGATGTTAAAGGTTATGGTGACTCCAAAAGAAGACCTGGACCTTCCTACTCTGTAGGCAATAAACTCTGGTTATCCTCAAAGCTCCTTCCTCGACATCTGCGCCCAAATAAATTGGCTCCCAGGTTTTACGGCCCCTTTTCTATACAAGAAATTGTCAATCCAGTGGCCTTTTGACTCTAAACACCAGAATCCTGGAAAGGGATCCACCCAGTCTTCCATACTTCACTGTTAAAACCATATCTTCAGTCATCTCGAACAGCTCCAAAATCTACCCCAGTGATTGTAAATGACCAACTAGAATATGAGGTTTCCAGAATCTGTGACTGAAGGTACCGACGTGGTCAACTACAAAATTTGGTCGAATGGAAGGGATACCCTCCCAGCGAGCGCACCTGGGAACCCATGTCAAACATGAATGCCCCCAGGCTGGTTCGAAGATTCCATCTTATCCATCCAGGCAAGCCCGGAGGAGCTGGGTTTCAGAGGAGGCATACTCTCATGAACCGTCGTCTGCGCCCCTTCTGGACTTCCTGGTCCCTGACCCATAGGGGATTGAATGCAGTGATCCTTCCAACATGGCTGCTCAAAATGGAATGCTCCTGGTCAGTCTCTACGTTCCACGCTGCACGCTCTACAAGAGAGACACGCCCCCGCGGCTCTGCGCGCCTCAACGCTACTGCTTGCTGTAGTCAGACGTGGGTTGCCAGAGTTTGTTCGGGGCTCCCTTTTGATTCCTTGTTCCCGGTTCCTTGAACCCCATCCTTCCTCCCATTCCTCTACCTTATCTTCCTGGAATTCTTCCGCGCTCTGATCACGGCTTTCCGTTCCTCCGAGTGCAACTTCATTCCTTCCTGGTATCCATCCTGGACTTCTAAACGCTCCCGGAAGCTGAATAGCGAACCTCATGCTGGAATCCGAGGACCAGCGTTCGGGTTTGTACAAATCACGGACCGTGAGAAAGAAGACATCCCAGAAGGTTGCTGTAACGCTCACCTGATTCCCGCAGAGGCGCCGGTCTTGACTGGGTGAATGCCGTATCTTCAAAGGTGATGTGTAACACACGGTTGGCTCTTTGGGCTGGACCTCTGTGCACTGTATGTCTGACTCGAAGAGTAAGATGTCTGCAGATAGAAAATATGGGATTAATGAACTGGGGTTATTGGGTGCCTCTCTCCTCTTCCCTTTCTCTTCTCCTGTAGAACCTTAGGTAAGTGAACGCCGAGCTCTCCATCTGCCTCGGGGCAGGGTGCCGTAACCAGTTTCTTCACTGGATAAGGGTGCAGGCCTCTTGACCTCAGAGGACTGCTATCCGTCGTTAACTGCACGAACGGTAAGTTCTGGGCACTTCAAATGTCTTAAAAGTCTTTTGTAATGATATCTCTTGTTTTGCAGGGTTCCGGCGATGGCGGATGGCGGGCTGATGAGAGTTGAGGATCGAACCCGCGTGAGGAATAGAAGCGCCTGGAAGCACGTAAGTAAGCGCTTAAGCCTGCATCAGGATGCGCACTAACTGTCCCTTTTATCTTGCAGGTACAAGTTTGGAGCTTTAGAGAAGCTGAAGGGTGCTGGAATACCCACTGGATTCGGCGTGGGAAGGAGTAATGGCACGTGAGTAATAAAGTTGCCCAATGTCTTTAAACGCACCTTCTTTTGTCTTTCAGATGCGGGATGCAGCGCCGAAGGCCTCCGGAGCGTGCGAAGAGCTGGTAAGCTTTTGTCTTTCAGATGCCGGAATGCAGTGCGAAGACCTCCGGAGCATGCAAAGAGTAGGTAAGCCTTTGTCTTTCAGATGCCGGAATGCAGCGCGAGGCGTTGGTGACAGCCGATGGACCAGGTAAGAGATGCGCTGCCACTGAAGACCGTAGTGCTAACCTGTTCTTTCTTTGTCTTTACAGGTGCTGCTGAAGACTGGATTCCAGGATGGTAAGCCTTTGTTCCCTTAGGCCCATGATCAGAAGCAGAAGACACGATGAGCGTTCTGCTGCAGAGAATGCAGAATAACGCAAAGCAAGATTCATCCATCGGGTGTGGTTTAAATAGCCTCCTGTAGTGCTTAGGTGTCTCCTTCCACAGCCACGCCTAAGAAAAGAGTTCCTGCTTTCCAGAAGAGTTCCAGTGTTCTGAACCTAGGGAGTGGCTCCTGCCCCACCCAACAGGAAAAGTAGTCCCAAACAGAAGAGGATCAGGGGTTCAACTGGCAGGTAAGTAAGCAGCATGGTCTGCTGCAGGTAAGTCCACCCAAGCATTATGAGCCCGGCGCTTCCAGCGCTGGGACTGGGCATCTTTATGAGCCTGGTGCCACTGGCGCCAGGACAGGGTCCAAAAGGTCCCAATTGGGACTGGCTGGCACTCGGACCCGGGGTTATGGGTCTGCTTCCAAGGGAGTCGGGCAAGTCCTGATCTTTTGGAAGCAGAGATCATGACAGCACCCCCCCTCAAGGCCCCTCCCAAACCGGGCTTCTCCGGGGGTTTGGGCTTGTTAGGAAATGTTCGATTAAATCTTTTGATTAGACGAGGCGCGTGGACATATTCTGCAGGTTCCCAGGATCTTTCTTGGGGACCGTAGCCTTTCCAGTCAATCAGGTAAAATAGTTTAGATTTGGAGATCTTGGAATCCAGGATGCTTTTGACTTCAAACTCGAGTTCTCCATCAACTAGAATAGGTTTTGGAGATGTAGTTAGTCGGGTTTGAGGTTGCACGGGTTTTAATAGAGAGACGTGGAAGACCGGATGTATCTTCATGTGAGGGGGCAAGTCCAACTTGACCGCTACTGGATTTACTATGGTAGTGATGGAATAGGGACCAAGGTATCTTGGGTTGAATGTGCGTGGTCCTTTTAGAGGTAGATATTTGGTGGATAACCAGACTTGATCTCCTACTTGATATTGGGGGGCTTCCTTCCGATGTTGGTCTGCTCCTTTCTTGTATTGTTCTTTAGCCCTTTGAAGGTGAGAAACGGCTTCCTTAAAGGCTTGGGTGATTGTAGAATGCAGGTGGTCTACTGCTGGTGTTCCAAGATCTTGGAGTGGATCCAACTCCGAGGTTCGAGGGTGACTACCGTATAAAAGAAAAAACGGGGTCTTCCCAGTTCCCGAGTGGACAGAGTTATTGTAGGCATATTCGGCTATCCAAAGGATATCTTTCCAAGTTTTTTCAGTTTGTTGTAGCATGCAGCGCAAATACTGTTCCAGAGTTTGATTGGTCCTCTTGGTTTGTCCGTCGGTTTGAGGGTGGTGGCTGGTCGAAAGTCTCACATCAATTTGAGCCGACCGACAGCAACTTCGCTAAAAATGAGAAATAAATTGACTACCTCGATCTGAAATTAGAACTGAAGGAAAACCGTGCAGTCGGACGATGTTTTCCAGAAATTCTCGGGCCAGAGTTGTTGCTGTTGGTAAGCCTTTGAGTGGAATGAAATGCGCCATCTTGGAGAATAGGTCCACGATTACTAGGATCGTATTGTATCCGGAGCATGGAGGTAGATCGGTGATGAAGTCCATAGAAAGCGTATGCCAAGGGCGAGGCGGGATGTCAATAGGGCGTAAGAGGCCGGCTGGTTTTTCCTTTTGACTCTTGTTTTGGGCGCATACTCCACAGGACATTATAAAGTCTCTGATATCTTTTTTCCAAGACGGCCACCAGAAGTAGCGCTTGATCTTTTCCGAGGTCTTGGTCATACCGGGATGTCCTTCCATTAAAGAATCGTGATAACAAGAGATTACCTTTTTCTGTATATCTGTGCTGGGCAGGTATAACCGTTCTTGGAAATATAATAGGTTGTCCTTAACCGTAAAGTCCTTTCCCTGCAGATGCCAATTCTGTATGTCTGCTGGAGTTACCAGTAGCCTGGCTTTATCCTTAACTTCCTCTATGGATTGTGTGGCGATTACACCTAGAATTCTTTTTCGGGAATGATAGGTACAGGTTTAGGATTGATCAAATGTTCTTCCACTCCCATCCGAGAAAGGGCATCAGCTTTACCGTTTTTTGTACCAGGTCGATAGGTAATTATGAAGTCAAACTCGGCAAAGAATAGTGCCCAACGGAGTTGCCTAGAGGATTGAGCTTTTGCGGTTTTCAAATATTGCAGGTTTCGGTGAACTGTAATCACAGTAACAGTGTGTCGGGCCCCCAGAAGATAATGCCGCCAAGCCTTAAAGGCGGACTTGATAGCTAGAAGTTCCTTATCAGTAATAGTGTAATTGATTTCAGGAGGCGAGAATTTGCGGGACCAAAATGCCACGGGATGCAACTGATTGGTTACTGGGTCCTTTTGTGATAGAACTGCCCCCATGGCAAGGCTCGAAGCATCAGTTTCAACGATGTAGGGGAGTTCTGGGCGAGGATGTTTTAAGATCGGTGCAGAGATAAATCTAGTCTTCAAATTCTGGAAAGCTTGTTCCGCCTCGGTAGACCATTCAAAACGTTTGTTTTTCTTTAACAAGGCGGTGATGGGCTGGACTATTCGAGAGAATTCGGGGATAAACCTGCGGTAAAAGTTAGCGAAGCCTAACATGCTTTGAACACCTTTTACGGAGGATGGCGATGGCCATTTGAGAATTGCATCGACCTTCTTTGAATCCATACGCACTCCGCTAGGTGATAATATGAATCCCAAGAATTCAACTTCAGTCACGTTGAAAACACATTTTTCCAACTTAGCGAAAAGTTTGTGTTGACGCAATCTCTCGAGGACCATTTTCACGTGTTTCCGATGTTCAGTTTACGATGAAGAATAAACGAGGATGTCGTCAATGTAAACAACAACACACACATCTATGAGCTCTCTGAGGACATCGTTCATAAAATATTGAAAGGCGGCCGGGGCATTGCAAAGTCCGAAGGGCATGACCTGATATTCAAATAGCCCATACTTGGTGCGGAAGGCCGTCTTCCATTCATCGCCCTCTTTTACTCGTACCAAGTGGTAGGCTCCTCTAAGATCCAGCTTTGTATATATGCATGCTTTTCTGACTTGGTCCAGGAGTTCAGGGATCAAAGGTAACGGATATCTATTCTTAACGGTGATCTGGTTCAGGGCGCGATAATCTATACAAGTTCTAAGGTCCCCTTCTTTTTTTGGAACGAAGAACAAAGCTGAGGAAGCAGGGGACTTGGAAGGACGAATAAACCCATTCACTAGGTATTGATCCAGGTATTGTCGGAGGTGAAGATTCTCAGGCTCGGTGAGGGCATAAATTCTACTACAAGGAGGAGTAGATCCAGGTATCAGGTCTATCTGGCAGTCATAAGACCTATGAGGAGGTAGAGAGTTAGCCTGATCCTTCCGGAAAACATCTTGGAATTCTAGGTATTCAGGAGGTAACTGAGGAGCCCCCGAGGAAATTGCTGCCAGTGCAACACCAGATCGAGGGTGACAAGTAGAGACACATTCTGGAAACTGAACCGTTCTTGCTCACCAATCGATCTGAGGATTGTGCTTCTCTAACCAAGGAATTCCTAGAATAATCTGGAACTGGGGGGCCTTGATCACATCGAACACGATCTTCTCATGGTGTCCATCTTGACTTACTAGCGTCACTTCTTGGGTGGTATGCGTTACTGGTCCGGAGGCTATCTCCGTACCATCCACCGTAGTAATGACGTCCTTTACAGCCTTTGGACAAAGAGTCAGATTCATCCTCAAAACCATTTCATGATCCACATAATTGCCGATGGCACCGCTGTCGACGTAAGCTTCAATCGCATGTAATCGATCCGGATGTTCAGGGCTAATGAGGACCATAGGTATCACGAAATGCGAGGTCACGGAACTGGTTTTAACGCTCGGCAAGAGGACCTCTATTCTTGTCGGGCGAGGTCGTTTCCCTGCTCAGAGTTTGTGACCCTGGTAACTGCAGCTCCTACTGCCTTCTTGGCTGGTTTCACCGGACAGTGTCGAAGAAAGTGCCCCGAGTTTCCGCAATAGAGGCATAATTGCAGCTGTTTTCTCCTTTCCCGCTCCTTTTGTGTTAGTGGTCCTTTCAGGCCCCCTATTTGCATGGGTTCCCCGGAGTCTACCCCTTTGGTAGGAGTTGGTGGTTTGGAAAATACTCGAGCATCAAACTTGGAACGATCGGCCTTCCTGTTCTGCAGTCTGTGGTCAATTTGAACGACTAAGTCAATTTAGTCCGAACAGTCTTGCGGGGGATTCACTACTTGGGCTAACACATCTTTGAGCTCTCCACGTAGACCTCTATAAAACAGCGTAATCCTTTTGTCCTCAGGCCATCGAGTTTCCAATATCAGTCTGTTGAAAGACGCAATATAAGCCAAAAGGTCTTGATTACCCTGTCGCAATGAAAGGAGCTCATTGTCCAAGGCCTGCCCCTGTGAATGTCTTGCAAACAGTTTTTCCATACTGAGCTGAAAAGCTCGAAAATCATGGAGAACCGGATCATCTTGATTAACTAGAGGGATCGACCAGTCTGCCGCATTGCCACTAAGGTACGAAAGCACGAAAGCTACTTTAGCTTGATCAGTTGGAAAGGCTGCTGGCCGGCATAAGAAGTGCAACCGGCACTGATTAATAAATACTGCAAACCTCTTTGGGTCACCAGAAAATCGTTCGGGCGGAGCGAGAGGTACATTCCCAGGTAGGTTGATCTGCACTGGGTTTGTAGAGGATGTTGAAGGAAGATTTGCCCCTGATGCGGGTAACGGAGTTTGTCCGGCTTGTGACTGTAGCAATTGTCTAGCGAGATCGTCTGTTCGCTCCTTGGAAATAATCAGTTCCCTTCTTAGAGCATTCGTTTCCTGACGGGCTGCATGCACTTCTGCTCTTAGTTCCCCAAGTAACTGGGCTAGCTGGTCGGTATCCGAGGTTTCCACAGCGCCTGGGTGGGAGTTTTGCGATAGGCTTTGCGTTCTGTAACGCTCACCTGATTCCCGCAGAGGTGCCGGTCTTGACTGGGTGAATGCCGTATCTTCAAAGGTGATGTGTAACACACGGTTGGCTCTTTGGGCTGGACCTCTGTGCACTGTATGTCTGACTCGAAGAGTAAGATGTCTGCAGATAGAAAATATGGGATTAATGAACTTGGGTTATTGGGTGCCTCTCTCCTCTTCCCTTTCTCTTCTCCTGTAGAACCCCAAAGGTTAACACCCTCACCTTAGGTAAGTGAACGCCGAGCTCTCCATCTGCCTCGGGGCAGGGTGCCGTAACCAGTTTCTTCACTGGATAAGGGTGCAGGCCTCTTGACCTCAGAGGACTGCTGTCCGTCGTTAACTGCATGAACGGTAAGTTCTGGGCATTTCAAATGTCTTAAAAGTCTTTTGTAATGATATCTCTTGTTTTGCAGGGTTCCGGCGATGGCGAATGGCGGGCTGATGAGAGTTGAGGATCGAACCCGCGTGAGGAATAGAAGCGCCTGGAAGCACGTAAGTAAGCGCTTGTAGCCTGCTTCACGATGCGCACTAACTGTCCCTTTTATCTTGCAGGTACAAGTTCGGAGCTTTAGAGAAGCTGAAGGGTGCTGCAATACCCACTGGATTCGGCGTGGGAAGGAGTAATGGCACGTGAGTAATAAAGTTGCCCAATGTCTTTAAACGCACCTTCTTTTGTCTTTCAGATGCGGGATGCAGCGCCGAAGGCCTCCGGAGCGTGCGAAGAGCTGGTAAGCTTTTGTCTTTCAGATGCCGGAATGCAGTGCGAAGACCTCCGCAGCATGCGAAGAGTAGGTAAGCCTTTGTCTTTCAGATGCCGGAATGCAGCGCGAGGCGCTGGTGACAGCTGATGGACCAGGCAAGAGATGCGCTGCCACTGAAGACCGTAGTGCTAACCTGTTCTTTCTTTGTCTTTACAGGTGCTGCTGAAGACTGGATTCCAGGATGGTAAGCCTTTGTTCCCTTAGGCCCAGGATCAGAAGCAGAAGACACGATGACCGTTCTGCTGCAGAGAATGCAGAATAACGCAAAGCAAGATTCATCCATCGGGTGTGGTTTAAATAGCCTCCTGTAGTGCTTAGGTGTCTCCTTCCACAGCCACGCCTAAGAAAAGAGTTCCTGCTTTCCAGAAGAGTTCCAGTGTTCTGAACCTAGGGAGTGGCTCCTGCCCCACCCAACAGGAAAAGTAGTCCCAAACAGAAGAGGATCAGGGGTTCAACTGGCAGGTAAGTAAGCAGCATGGTCTGCTGCAGGTAAGTCCACCCAAGCATTATGAGCCTGGCGCTTCCAGCGCTGGGACTGGGCATCTTTATGAGCCTGGTGCCACTGGCGCCAGGACAGGGTCCAAAAGGTCCCAATTGGGACTGGCTGGCACTCGGACCCGGGGTTATGGGTCTGCTTCCAAGGGAGTCGGGCAAGTCCTGATCTTTTGAAAGCAGAAATCATGACAGTTGCAAGCGAACAACAAAAGCAGGTGAGAAGGGGAGAGACTTGTGACACCAGCTTTTTGTGTATTGGGAATAAAGGCTGGTTTACCTTGCATCCAGCATACTCCATCCTCTGTCACCTCTTTTGTTGGTAGATATCAGCCCAAGAGCTTTGTCACTTTTGTGCCATGGTGAGCACCATTCACTCCGGTTCTCTGGAGTGTTCTGCATCCTCCCGGGCATCTGCTTCTTCACAGTACTTGTGTTAAGTTGACTGTACAACAAAGGATGTTGGCCCTATCTGAAGAGAGGAAAGAAGGGTTGGTCTTCCGTAAAGAGGGGGGTTTGAGATATCGGGATTATACCACATTCTCTTGGAATAGTTGTCCCTAATTCCATAAGGGGATTCTCTCCCATGTGATCCTCCCACTGTGTACCACCCCAATGGGGACTACTGTACTGAGGGCATACCATCCTGGCCCCATGGGAAAGGTCTCCACCTAAGGGAGAAGGGTAGACATCCTCAGATTTGTGACATACCTTTCCCCTTTCCTTCTGGCTCCCCCATAGGGTTCTCCCTAGGGTTTTACGGAATGGGGTTATCAGCCTGAATTTTTTACAACTCTGGATTTCCCAATCCCAGATAGGCAGGTGTTTGTTTCTCGCTTTTTCTTCCCAGGGAATATTTTCTTGGGGCTTTCCCTTCGAAGATTGAACCTGGGGTTTCTTGTCTTTCTCTAGAATTCTTATCTCACAATCTATTAGGGCCTCTTGGGACAGACACCTACCAAACTAGGGAACCATGTCACCTATGACCAGTTGAGCTGGTATATCTGAGATCACTGCCACTGTTATCCACAGCTTTTCTCCTAAAATGGTGACCAGGAAATTGGCTTGTGGCTAGATCTTTTTATGGCCATGTATGCATCAGACTTCCTTCTCTTGGGATTTCTTCCACCCTATGGGTAAATATTTAGGATGTACTGTACATCCTTTACTCCCGCTATCTAGTTTGGCCGAAAGGTTTTTCTTCCCAATGTTAGCACGGATCCTATAGATGGTGTGGTTTTCTCCTGTATAAATGTAGTTAGTGTTGTTTTTGCCCCTTTTATTTTTCTTTCTCCCTTTAAGAACTACTGTTCTTCCTTTCTCTTCAGGGTCTTTATCTATAGAGAATGGTTGGGCACACAAAATGTACATAATTGGAGAATTGTTTCCTGTTTTCCTGGTTTTTGGACTCCCTTGGGGTCTCCTTTCTCAGATTACGACAAAGGAGGTAAGAAGTCTAAGGGGCATTGACTAGTTTGATGGCCCTTCTACCTACAATAATAACAGATTTGTTATTGTGTAATGGAAGAGAGGTTTGGAGATCTAGATAACCCTCTTCCTGGTCCTCTTCCTTCTTACAAGGCTCTTCTACTTCTCTCTCTGGGGGATATCGGGTATCCTCTTCTGTCCACTATTGGTCTACTTGGGAGTTAGGGCCTCATCACGAGTTGGGTGGTAACTCTTAAATCTGGTGGTAATGGTATTAGCACTGCCAATACCGCTCTGACGGATCACAAGTTGGCGCAAATACCGCCTGACCCAAAACATCCCGCTGCTATTACAGCCGGCACTATTACAGCCGGCCCGATTACAGCCGGCGCTAATAGCACCGACAATACAAAGCACAATTACAGCCGTATCACAAGTGCATGCACTGGTATTAGCGCTGAAAAGTGGCACTAATACAGCTGTGAATGACCTCTAGCTGTTGGTAAATGAATGCAGGTGCCATGAATCAAGACACAGGTGTACACAATGTACACAGAGGGCTATAAAAAACCTACCCAGGCCCCAAAGTCTGTTTCCAACACCTTGCTGCCATTATTTGCGGCAATCTGGGACGGGCAGTTAGTTAGGCAATGGCTATGGGTGCCATATTGGCGCCTAGTACTGCAAATGTATATATGGAAGCATTCGAAAGAGGCAAAATCATGCACATTACAAACCCTTTCCTCAACCACATACGCAGTTGGAGAAGCTATATCAACAATATTTTCATCATATGGGATGGTTCAGAGACTGAGTTACAAGAGTTTCCTATATGGATCAATACTCAAGATCGGTTCCTGAAATTTACATCCAATTCGAGTCCCAAAGGTCTCAACTTTTTGGATATCACGATCTCTGCAGATGCAAGATCTAAAACCATCTTTGTAAAACCGTACAATAAACCTACAGACAGGAATTCACTGCTACATTATACCAGCTTCAACCCCAAGCATGTGAGAGATGACCTTCCGTTAGGTCAATTCCTAAGACTAAAACGTAACAGTACCAACAGATCAGATTTTTCGTCAGAAGCCCACAAAATGGAGAAGGGACTACATCAAAGGAGATACCCACACGACATCATTGATAAAGCCCTGAAGAGAGCTAAAAACAACAACCGAGATGCCCTACTTTAGTATAAAGAACAATCCAGAATATAAACCAATGAACAAAAACTCATATTTGTGAATACCTTCAGTAATATGACAAATGGAATTAAGAAAATAAATCATTCTAAAAAATTGTACGATTTTACCACGACCAGTGGTAGCCTTCAAATGGAGAAAAAAACCTGAAAGAACATCTAACCAGGAATGACATTAGCCTCAAACTTCCCAAACTGGTGACCCTTACACAACAATGGGGACTTTCCCAAATTGGAGGTAATTTTCCGTGTGTTCAGTGCACGTATTGCAAGTACACCTGCAAGAGCACTGAGGTAGACGTAGGGCTACGATCTTTATGGAAACAAAAGTTACACACTAATTGCAATTCCACAATGGTTATATACACGATCTGGTGCCCCTGCAACAAAATGTACATCATCAAGACTGACCGCAAAATTAAGATACATATTGGGGAGCATAAAAGTTGCCTCAAAAACAGCACGGTAAATGCACCCATGGTCTACCACTGGATCGAACAACTACATTCCCCGGAGGATTTTAGATGGACAGCCATCTACAAACTGAGACCTAGCATGGATACAAATAGCGATAAGATGCTGCTGTTAAAAAAGGAACAACAGCTTATCTTCTTGACAAAAGGCTCTATTAGGGGTTTAAACGATAAACGATAAACTGGATTGGAATGCATGAGGATACTCAGGCACTCTCTACGAAGTCAATACATGCAACATACGTGCCTTTATTTCTCAGAATTGACTAATTATCCATCCTCATACTTGAGCTTGTCTTTTACGCCGTCATGTTTTTTCTCAGTTTAACTAAATCGATTCCGCAAGGACTGAACGCATGGTGACTGACCTGCATTTAGTCCCGATTAGAAGAACATCCGGCGGGCTCAAAAGTAAATTGGACGAACTGAAATGGGTGTAGCTGCGGCTTACATCGCTGTGATTGACAGTGTATCACCAACGGATACCGTTCGCCGTGAGGAGGAGTATTGCGTCCCAGAACCAACGAGATACACTGCAGCACGTCTATGAGGGATATAAATAAACAGCCAAATCACGTGACTTATATTGCTGAATTGACATCGGTCGAACCTGAATGCTCGGGAGCAGGACACCATACGGGTCAGCAACAAAGCCATCTAACGCTAGAAATAGACTTCATGGGGGAGTCTTTGGAAACTCTTACATATAGCCTTCTTTCCGTCTCTCTCGCCAGCACTTATCCTTCACATCCCATGGGTAACCCTCGTTAGAAATACATGTGGAAAGACTAACCGGGACCCATAGACTTACCTTCCAGCATTCTGCGGGAGACACTATTAGGAGCCTAGCTGCACAGAGAACTGTGATCCGGTTTCAATAAACGTAGGAAAAATCCATGCAAATTAAGGTAATTAACCTGGAAAAGTTAAGAATAAAAGATACCCATACCGTGTAGTAGGCTTCCGCGAATACAATATGATTCCTTGTACTATTTACTCAACAGAAATTTGCCTTGTGTGAGTCACTCGTAATACAGAGAAGGGAATTTCCACTGGTCCTGGTCGAGTCGACAGAGGACGCAAAGTATCTATGTTCGACTACATGGAGAAGCACGGGAAACCGCAAACTATCCATTGAACAATCGGACAGTTCAATACACTTATGGTGAGTTACTAGACACTCTGTTACTTCTTTAAGAGTACCTGCCCCTCCTCACATGCAAAAGAGAGGCGTTTTATTCTTTTCCCTGGTAAGAAGGAGTTTGAATAAAAGTGGCATGATTATAACATAGCATCACGAAGAGAAGTTATTGTCCACACTACCTTGAGAATTTTGATCAATGCTCTAGTTTTTAATTGTTGCCCTCACATGACTGGCGTAGTGATCACTAATTGATTTGTGGTCATCACTTAGATGAGAACTAATGTCTCCTCTAGCTTGACTTAACTGATTAAGTCCCCAATTAGGTAAATTAATACCATAATCATTCTCGTTGCAGATGATGAACTGCATTGCTGGTTGATTCTAGAACCGTGACGGACCTAACTTAGGATCTCTTCAATCGGAGCCTGATTTGGGTCTTAATGTATACACACACTGTGTGCAGAGCTAACTTTGTAATCCTTAGTAGTACTGAAACTACAAATGTGTGACTTTTTGGTTACGATAATCTGTCACTAGTGCATGCAGCCCAAATGCAGAAAATCCCTGATGAATTTCCGTTTCAATTTAAGACAATACAAGAATGGAAAGAAACATGTTGGGTAAAGCTTGAGAGAAGAAGAATGAGTATTAATGAGAGCAAAACGGGATGAATGAAGTGTTGGATGTGAGTCAGTGTTTCTAATTCATACAGCACAAGACTTTTATCTGTGGTAAAACATTGAGTGGGCCAGTATAAGCCCCAGATATGCTAAATCACGTGTCTGCTCTGCAATTTTGCACTAAACTAATGACCCGTGATGATTAATTGGTCATGTATTAATTTGTGAATTTTGGGATTGTGGCAATTGTTTGCTTTTTAACTTTGTATTGATATTAATAAAATTGATTGTTAGGTTTTTGTGAAATAAATCTCATGAGTTTTGACTTAGAGGTCACGGTTGTGATTCACTCAATCAGTTCTGCCATGCCATCACAGCAACAGAGAAGCTTGCCCCCTAGCGCTTGTGGTTTGTTGTTCAAGGCTTTGCCTATATGAGGATTTGCTAGACGTGGCTGTTATTATCCTCCTCATACCTCCTGTTGTGTTGTTTTAGTTGCTTAGGCTGCGTCTGAACCTTGATATGCAGGACAACCTGGCCATGGCACAGGGAGAACGGGTGGGTGGGGGAGGTGTGGGGGAGTCGGAGAGCAGCCCCAACAAGGCGAGCACCCATTCCCAGGTTCAGGCCATCAGCCGTAACTGAGTACCGCCTGGACAGGGAGACCATCACTGAGTTGATGGCCACAATACATGAAAACATTGGGAGCAGGATTAACATCCGTACAGCCGTGCCCCCACTGGTAAACTGGTGGCAGTCCTGTAGTTCCTGGGGACGGGCACCTTCCAGCACTCTATGGCCATGATAAATGGCGTGGCACAGTCAATATTCAGTGCAATCCTGGGCCAGGTGCTGGATGCCCTTCTGTGTCATGTCAACCAACACTTTGCACTGCCCACCACCCAGGCCCAGGTCAATGACATGAAGGCACACGTTTATGCCACTGCACAACTGTCATTGTGATAGCAGCCATCGACTGCACCGATTTTGCGTTGGGGTTGCCACAGGCCCATGAGGTTATAAACAGGAACCGGAAGCACTACCACTCCCTGAATGTGCAGGTGACCTGTGGCCCTGATCGCATCATAACCCACTGCTGTGCCCGCTAATCAAGATTCACGCATGACTCCATGGTCCTACGCAACAGCACACTGCCGAGATACATGGAGAGGCACAGAGGCCAACAGACCTGCATAGTGGGTGAGTACAAACTGCCGCATATACATGTTGAAGCACAAGAATAAAAAGGGGGGATAGCCACAGGAAGCATTGCATGTCAAGAAGATGCAGTGGCAGCATCCGTGCAGCCCCTGCACCATCGACCAAGGGTGCATGCACACGTTTGACACACCTGGACACACACATGGTGATGGACACACACCGCTGCCATCACAATGACACATCAGACCGCATGAACCACAATGCATTTTGAATGTGGCACAGCGCAGATCCACACAGCATTACCCAACAGTATTTCCACCCGTGCCACAGTCGTCTGCCCCTGTGCAGTCAACTGGGACATGCCCCAGTACACCTGCCACAATGACACTGTGTGCATGTACAGGACAAGGAATGTATGGCATAATATAGAAAGGATGCACACCTATCACACATACCCTTTGCATGGTCCGAATGCACACAATAATGCTCATGGCTAACAATTGCCAGATACACTGAGACTGAAGAGCCATGCATGAGACAAATGACTGATGTCCGTATTCCACCCCATGCAGGTGACTCAGGATATCCGCAGCTGGCGTGGCAGATGACCCCTGTGCGTGACCCACTCACACCTACAATCATGCCCACAGCCAGATCCGCGTATGCATGTAGTGCATCTTTGGACTCCTGAAGGAACGATTCTGGTGCTTAGACCGCACTGGAGGGGCCCTGATGTATGCTCCTGACAAATTAGGGAAAATAGTCTTGGTGTGTGCTATGCTCCACAACATTTGCCTGAGCATGAATGTGCCCCTACCCCCTGACACTGATCGGCCACACCCAGACGAAGATGGAGATGACGACCATGTGGCAGGAGCCAGGGCAGACACCCACAGGGATGAAGTGAGGGAAGGGAGAGTGGCCCGACAGGCACTGATAGACTAGACAATTACTTTTAGTATTGTGACCTGACCCAGTAAACAACCAGCACAGTGTGAATAAAGAGCACAAGAACACAATCGTGAATATCCTTGCATGTTATTTGTTCAACAAAACGCTATGTATCTGATTTCAACTAACAACTCCACCACCCACCACCAACACCCCAGAACACACTCCTCCCACCCACCACAAACATCCCAGCACACAGTTCCCCCTCAACCACCCAACACCCCAGCACACAATCGGAGGGTAGCTCTCTGTCGCTGTGTCCCAGCTGACAGGGATTTGAACTCCCACACTTTTCTGTTGGGTTGTGCTGGACCAATCAAATATTGAGGAAGACTAGACCGTTCACTCCAGTTCCCTGGAGTGATCTGCATCCTACTGGGCATCTTTTTCTTGACAGTGCTTGTGCAATCTTTATATGGACAAGCAATAGTGTTGCCTGATATTCTTGTCTGATCTGAGGTATTAAGATGACTGACTGTACAACAAAGATGTTGGCCCTATCTGAAGATAGGAAAGAAGGGTTGGTCTTCGGTTGTCACGCCGCCGCTTTCGGGTGGTCGCTGGCAGCTATGGAACGCCTGGCGTTGGCGGTGCCATTAGGTGGTGCCGGGGTTTTCCTTCCCACTTCCTGGTTTGGCGGTCTAGTCTTTTTGTTTTGGTTCTCATTTCCGTATTTAGCCTCGCCCCTTTCTGGGCTCTGTGCGTTGCAACTTTGTTCCTTTCGCTCTGTTGCCGTGCTCCTTCGTACTTTCACTCCGCTGCCTTTAGTGTTGCTGCTTTTCGCTTCCCCCGTGCGCGTGGATCCCTTTTCCCGTGCCGGTTCTGCCCTGCCTTTTCTCCCCCCTCTCTCTCTCCCTCCTCTCGCGGTTTACGTACCTGCTTGTGGCTTCCCTTCCTTGTCTGTTTTTCTCTCTCTCTCTGGCATCTATCCCTTATCTTATCTTCCCGATCCTGCCTGCTGCCATCCGGACTGCTTTCTTCATTTCTGCTCCTGGTACCCTTGCAATCCGGTACCCGGACCCGGTGTACTTACTACGTAGTGGAACTCGCTCTCCTGAGCGCTGCCATCCGCTCCTTCTCCGATTCTGCTCCGGATCCAGACCTTGTTTTCCTGCTGCATTGTGGAACTTGTACCTCTGTCCAAGAGGCCGTCTTCTGCTCCTCTGCCTCGGAGCTATTGCCATCTAGTCCGGACTACCTTGACATTCCTCACGATCTGGACGAGTCCATCTGCTGCTACATCCATCACGTTCTGGACGAGTTCAGTTGCTGCTACATCCACAGAGAGGTTTTTTTAAGCGGCTGCTTTTTTCCTCTCCAATTGGTCCCTGCGGGAAGGGGGTTGGCTGCTTCCCTGTTTAGCAGGGAATCAGGGTGGCTTCTTACCGCGGACGACCATATCTCTTCTCAAAGAAGAAAAATTCAAAGAAGAAGCTTACCAGGCAAGAAGTGTCCTCAGAAGATACAGGTGAGGAGGAAGGGGAGAGTGACATTGATATTGCTGATAACCCACGTATCACGTCTGAGCTTGACAGTTTGCAACGCCAAGAGGATATATCAATGGCTACCCCTGAACAGGCCCAGGAGCTGCTTACAGCTATGCAGAATGTGACACTGGAATTACAGGCTGTTAAAGCTGAAAATGAATCTCTTAGGCAGCGGGTCGACCGCTTTGAACAGTCCCGAAGTGACCTTCCTCCTATGCCCTTAGCCTGTGGCAAATATGATGGTTCGCCTAACAAATTCAAGGAGTTTATGGAGGCTTGTATCATCTATTATACTTTCAGACCCCAGATCTATGCTTCAGATCAGGCCCGCATTGTTACGAACACCGCACAAAGATGGTCTGTGCTGCGCCGATGGTGCTTTAAGCCTTCTATTCACTCCATTTCTCCCAAGATGGCGCGGTACGCACAAACTGCCGTTCTAGTGTACGCAGGGTCTCCTGAGGAATCTCCTCCCTCGGACCAGGTGACAGTATACAAGGAACCGGAAGAGAGAACACAGCGCGTTGCTACTGCTTATGGTAGTTATGCTCCGTAAGTTCCCACTTAGGAAACTCATCTCTATCTGTCTGCGAACTCCTTATCAAAGGCATCCTTCCCCTAACACTTTCCCTTTTCTACATTGCCTTTTTTCCCTAGACGCTTTCCCTGCAATGAAGAACGCTCCTCCGAGTGGACGATATTTCTTACAGCATTCGACCACTCAAGTACCCCAGTCTTGTAGGTCGCACTTCGTCTATCACACATTCTACTAATCCCTTCAGTACTTTTCTCTCACTCTACTATTTGCCTCTATCTAGGAACCATCAGACTTCCGAACTACCAATCCCAGAATTCATTCAAGAAGACTTCCCTTCTTTCCAATCCGCATCGATAACAGGTTGCTAGACGATTTACCTCTCTCTCTTTCTTTCCATATCTCTACCTTTCATTTAAGAAACTTACTTACCTTTCGTCTCATCCCCGAGGTCCAGCTAGTTGCTGATACGCTCTGCTCCATTCCCGGCCCGCGAAGGTGCTCGCTGCCGGTCATTCAGGAACTCTTACATCGGAAGATGACCGGAATCCAATCTGCTTCCGGGTTGCTGCTTCTCTTCCAGCCTGCTCAGGGTTTTTCTCCCGCACAAGGGTTTCCCTGTCGCACCCACTAATCGCCGGGTTGGAGATGAGGAGAGGGTGAGAACAGGTGAATTCTCATTCACTTCTTTCCCGAAGAAGACAAGGTAGGAACCGAATTTGTCTTACTGTTGACGAAACACTGAATGAATTCCAAACTCTTCCTCTATGGTATCAGGGAGCTTTAACACGCATAGGATTTCTGATATCCAATCTAACGGGTAATGCTCTATCCTGGGCTACTCCACTGGTGACCAGTACCAGTCCTTTACTACAAGATTATTCTGGGTTCACCGCCCAGTTCAAGTTGGCCTTTGAGAAACAAGAGACAGCGGTGGTTGCCAGTGAACAGTTACTAGACATTCGACAGGGAAACTCTGATCTATTGTCCTACACATCCCGCTTTAAACGGGTTGCCGCAGACGCAGGCTGGCAGGAGAATGCCCAATACACCATCTTTCGTCGAGGTCTGAGAGAAGAAATTAAAGACGAGTTAGCAAGGGTAACCAGACCCGCCACGCTAACCGACCTGTGGTCTACGGTGATTCAGCTGGATTTCCGCTTATCAGAAAGGCGTTCTGAATGTCGGAGACATCGTGGGTTTCCTGTCATGGCCGAGCCTGGCACATCCTCCCCCACTCCTACCTGTTTGAATAAAGAAGAACCTATGCAGATTAGGACTACTCGAGGGCCACTAACCTCGGATGAAAGAAAACGACGCAGGGACAACAACCTGTGCATGTATTGCGGATCCAACCAACACATTTTGAGGGACTGTCCTGATGTGCTACCACAACGATCGGGAAACGCCACTCCTCGGAACTAATAAGGACGAGTTACCGAGGGGGATTTCCTGGTTCCTTTGTGTCATTATCCGTTACTCCAATGAACTCCACCGAGGACAGCCGTCTCATGGTAGTCAGAGTCCCATTGGGTCTTTCCCAGCAGACCTTTGAGGTTCTGGCATTGCTGGACTGTGCGGCTGCAAATTGCTTTATGGATATGGTTTGGGCTGACAAGGCCGGCATTGGCCATTTGGAGAAAGCGGAGGATCAAAAGGTGGAAGGTGTGGATGGCAAACCCCTTAGCTCGGGTCTCATCACACATACCACTGCTCCGATGATGATAAAGGTACTCCATCACATTGAGACCATCCAATTTGACCTGATCAGAGCTGCACACTTTCTTGTGATCTTGGGGGTCTCTTGACTTCGGAAACACAATCCTACCATTGATTGGACAAAGAATCAACTCTCCTTCACTTCAAAATGTTGTTGTCAGTCCTGTTCTACACAGACCCTGCATACCACTGTCCTTGTCGTCAGGTTTTCATCCTCAAACCAATGGGCAGACGGAAAGGACCAATGCCACTCTTGAACAATATATCTGGTGCTTCACTAATGCCCAACAGGACAATTGGGTTAGTCTGCTGTCCACCGCAGAATTTGCCTATAACAACTCCAGGCACAGTGCCACCGGCCTCAGCCCTTTTTTTTGTTCCTATGGTTTTCATCCCAGCTTTACTCCTTCTCTGTCATTCCCTCCATCTATTACTCCGTCTGTGGATGTTCTACTTACCAGTATCTCGGAAGCTCACAAGTCTGCTACCGACAGTTTACAGGCAAGCAGTCTTTGTTACCGTTCCCACAGCAATCTCAAGCGCTTACCCGCGCCTACTTGGTGGAAAGGCACCAAGGTCTGGTTGTCCACGAAGTATCTACCTCGCTGGCTCCATCCCTCTAAGATGTCAACCCGTTTCCTGGGTCCCTTTCCCATCCTTCGCAGGATCAATCCGGTGGCCTTCCGCCTTTTGCTACCCAGGCACATGCACCGCCTTCACCCTGTTTTTCACTCTTCTCTTCTTAAAGAATTCAAGGCTGATCCTTATCATCGTCCTTTGCCCCGGGATCCGGTGCCTACCGTCATTCCTCCCGATGAATATGAAGTGGCCTCCATTCATGACTCCCGCTACTGGTCGGTTGGAATATTTGATCCATTGGAAGGGTTATCCCCATTCTGAGGACTCCTGGGAACCGGTTTCTCATGTGCATGCCCCGGCATTGGTTCAAAGGTTTCACCGTCTGTTCCCGGGTAAGCCGGGGGGGGTGTCCCTTGGGAGGGGGCATACTGTCACGCCGCCGCCTTCGGGTGGTCGCTGGCGGCTATGGAACAACTGGCGTTGGCGGCGCCATTAGGTGGTGCCGGGGTTTTCCTTCCCACTTCCTGGTTTGGCGATCTAGTCTTTTTGTTTTGGTTCCCCATTTCTGTATTTAGCCTCGCCCCTTTCTGGGCTGTGTGCGTTGCAACTTTGTTCCTTTCCCTCTGTTGCCATGCTCCTTCGTACTTTCACTCCGCTGCCGTTAGTGTTGCTGCTTTTCGCGTCCCCCGTGCGCGTGGATCCCTTTTCCTGTGCCGGTTCTGCCCTGCCTTTTCTCCCCCCTCTCTCTCTCCCTCCTCTCGCGGTTTACGTACCTGCTTGTGGCTTCCCTTCCTTGTCTGTTCTCTCTCTCTCTCTCTGGCATCTATCCCTTACCTTATCTTCCCGATCCTGCCTGCTGCCATCCGGACTGCTTTCTTCATTTCTGCTCCTGGTACCCTTGCAATCCGGTACCCGGACCCTGTGTACTTACTACATAGTGGAAATCGCTCTCCTGTCCTGAGCTCTGCCATCCGCTCCTTCTCCGATTCTGCTCCGGATCCGGACCTTGTTTTCCTGCTGCATTGTGGAACTTGTACCTCTGTCCAAGAGGCCGTCTTCCGCTCCTCTGCCTCAGAGCAATTGCCATCTAGTCCGGACTACCCTCACATCCATCACGATCTGGACGAGTCCATCTGCTGCTACATCCATCACGTTCTGGACGATTTCAGTTGCTGCTACATCCACAGAGAGGTTTTTTTAAGCGGCTGCTTTTTTCCTCTCCAATTGGTCCCTTCGGGAAGGGGGTCGGCTGCTTCCCTGTTTAGCAGGGAATCAAGGTGGCTTCTTACCGCGGACGACCATATCTCTTCTCAAAGAAGAAAAATTCAAAGAAGAATCTTACCAGGCAAGAAGTGTCCTCAGAAGATACAGGTGAGGAGGAAGGGGAGGGTGACATTGATCTTGCTGATAACCCACATATCACGTCTGAGCTTGACATCGGTTAAGAGGGGGTTTGAGATATAGCTGGATTATACTGTGCTCTCTGGGAGGTGTCGTCCCATATCCCATTAGGGGCTTCCTCTCCCATATGATTAACCCCCTGTTTACCAGCACAAGGGGGCCTATTGTACTGTGGATGCACCACCCTGACCCCATGGGAAAGATCTCCCCTTAGGGGAGAAGGGACGACATCCTTAGATTCGTCACAATTCACTCTTATCAGGTTTTCTCTCCCTTGATTGTGATGAGGGTGCCCATTCCAAGAATATCTCTCATCCCCTCTTTTTCCCAGTATTTTGACTGTGTCTCTCTCATACCTGTGATGAATATGAGTGTTCCAAGAACACTTGTTATCATTTATTCCCCCGGGTCTCCTGTTATCCCTATTACCTTCCATCTTTATAGGGCTAACATCACCAGGGTTTTTGGCCAGTGAGAATCGTCTCACCTCTCCGCTCATCATGGGCAGGGGTCCAGCATCTCAGATCTTAGCTGGTCCCGAGCCGATCGTGGCAGTACAGTTTCGGCATAGTTACTTGGTTCCCTGGTCAACCCCATTCTTCCTGTGGTCACGCCACCATTCTCTGCTTCTTTTTCGCTCTTCACTTCGGTATACCACACATCCAGCTTTTTCCTAATGGCTTGCTATACGAGTAGTACACGGCTGGAATCAAACTACTCGTATAGCAAGCCATTAGGAAAACTGACTTTCTGCCTACATGCTTTAGCAAGACACCCACAGCCGTTTTTTCGACACTTAGTTTGGGAACTGGGCCTTATACCATACTCTAGTAGACTACTTGCAAGCCATTTCAATTGGCAGACGGCTCATTTGCTATTTACTTCTTAGGAATATTTCCTTACCAACATATGATATATGAAAAATGAAAATGAAAATGTATTCAGCGCACAGCCCCTGATGAAGAGATTGTATCTCGAAACGCTTTGGGCACTTATATTTGGAATAAATCATCTTTGAAAAAGAACAAAAAGACTTTGTGAATGGTGTACTCAGGGTCATATCTGACCGATAGACCCTTAAAGAAGACAGTGACTTTAATTGTAATATTTACCTTTACTAAATACACACTTCTACTATTCTAAAATTACTGGGCTACTCTAGCCATTGATAGTGTGCAGGGGACAGGATAATTCATTGGGAAATGCCCTGTGCACTTTTGGTGACTTGCATCTATTGTACCTTTTTTCATGATTTACCCTACACTCTACAAAACTGATTATTGGCCTTTTACCAAATTGTTGGCCGTTTACCCAAATTTTCACAGAGAGGGTGCTATGTAATGCACCATTTTAACCCATTATTAAAAAAGAATTTTCTGGGGAGGGGGAAGAATCACCCCTGAGTCCCCCAAACCCATTTTAGTTAGTTTGGGCTCCCTTGCTATGCTTGGTCGCAATCGCATACTTGTGGCAAATATTTACACCCTCCAACAAAACAACTCACCAACCACCACCATAGTTGGCTGGTATATTTGTGTACCAGGCACCACTTCATTCTTTCCATGCTACATGAAACATTTAAGCTTTGATTAAAAAACGTATTGGTCCTCATTATGACCCTGGCGGTAGCCGTGCCGGTAAAAATGGCACGGCTGCCGGCGGAGTAATTTTTTCCGGCACCCGGCAATGGGGATCCACTGGGGCATTAGAGCCCCGGCGGACCCGGTAATTCCCCTTTGCCGGTTGCCAAAAAAAGGAACTCCCCATTCCCAATGGAATGGGGAGGACGGTAGAACCGGCACCATTCAGAATGGTGCCGGTGCTACCGTCAGTGCCTACCGGTGGGTGCCTTTCCGCCTGCCAGGTCAGACCTGGCGGGTGGGAGGGAGCCCGCCCGCAGAACTCAGGGTCTCCCGATCCGGTAACAACGGTGCCGATAGATCACTGCCATCGTTGTTACCGGACCGGCAGCTCCTAATGAGGCCCATTTATTTCTTTCACTTGCCCCTGCAGTGGCATAATCATCATGGACATTGCGCACACATGGTGGTCCGGGCCAGCCCGCGGTGTGGCGTGCTCTGTGCTTTGTTAAGGAGGTTGGGGGGTCCAAAGCATGGCTCGCAGGGGCACCCCAAATTGTGTGATATGCCATTGTCTGACAAAGGGGTAGTGGGCAGTAGGCACCTAGAAGTATGCTAGTGAGTCCCTGGTTAAGAAGCAACTTGTGGGTGTATTCAATTTAAAATAACTGTGCGGTGCCACAAAGTTATGTGTGCAGTGATTACATTACATTAAATGGTGGGGGCTATTTAAGTTGTCTGGAACCCAGTATTACGCTTAGATGATGACAACTCTATGTGGTCTTGGGTATATTGAAAGAACCTTTTCCAGGTATTAAACTCCGGCAAAGCTAACATTATCGGGTGACTCCTCTGTGTGCACGCAGACCACTCTAATAGGTTTCTTCTCTAGAGGTAGTTGACTCATAGATACATTTATAACCAGCAAATTTTGTTGATACTAAATCCAAGTCAACGGGCCTCATTATAACCTTGGCGGAATGGGTTAACGGGTGTCGCTAATGGATGCCGACCCGTTAAACCCATTCCGCCTCATTACGAGGTCCCCTTGCGGGACCCGGTAAGGACGCCTAGTAAAACCAGGCGTCCTTACCGGGTCTCGCGAGAGGACCAGGGAGCTAACAACAGGCTGGTCGCAATCGAGGGGTGGTTAGCTCCCGCTCCCATTCCCATTGAGCCCTATGAGGGCTCAATGGGAATGGGGAAGGTCCGGGCCCGGGTTCCCTGTAGGAGGAATTACTGGGCCCTCCAAACTCGCAATGGCCTGGTAATTCCCCGTTAAGGGAACCTGGACCCGGTTTTGGAGGCAGCCATGCCGCCAATAGCGGCATGGCTACCGCCAAAGTCGTAATGAGGCCCAATGATTTAATTTTCAGACCTTGTTCGTGCAGCATTTTGCTCCTGCCTAAAGAGCAGTGCACGCCTCCCCAGGTCAGTGCTTTTTTGGCTTGTTTAATACAGTAACGCCACAGATAACGAGTACTTCTGTTTTCATTGATCTATAGATGTTTCAAACACTAGCTGTAGCCTGCGTTAGAGATTTCAGGTACCCTGTTATAAGTGCTGCATTATGCATGTTTTACATATAGACCCCACGTTGAATCTTTAAAATGACATTCCCTGAATGTGTGATCGTGGACAAATCACGCCTCCCTCTGAGCCTTGGTTCTTATATCTGGCTGAAATTAGAGTCCCTTCAAACACGGGTGCTAGAGGTATCTGAAAAATCTGAAGGTCCTTTGCCATCACTTCCCGTGATGTCACTTGGTGGTGGGGTCAAATGGCATCCATTCCTGTGATGTCACCAGGGGGGTCATGGGTCATGTGATGTCACTTCCCCTACCCCTGGCCTGTTCGTGAAATGACGTCCCTGTCTATAGGTTCTCCCCAGCACTAGAAGCCAGTCCAGTCACTGGTTGTGTATTGAGGGTCCCTGTCAGAAGAAGCTCAGCTGCTCTTGGTGTCTCCGTGGGAAAGGCCTCACCCCTGACAGCAAATTAGGCTAGTCAGCACGTGAGAGCCAGAGATGACGTTTCGGACCACAGACAGCCCACTCTGTAGCGTTAATCAGTCACAAAAAATGTGGTGTCATCAATCATTTCCTTAGCCTGACAAACCAGTATGATAATGACAAAACACATCGTCCTCTTACACACATTCACTGCCTGCATACTAACCTTGGCAATAATAAATAACACTTTGGAGCTAGAAGTCATATCCTACAACTATTTCAAACTATGGTAAGATATGATTGTACAATCTATAGGTGGTAGGGCTCAGGGTTGGACTGGGAAAAGTAATGGGCCCGGACACCTCAAAAAGTGTCCCTCACCTAAAAAAAAAGTGGTCCTCAAACCCTCATCCGAATCATGTCAATTCACAACTTTACAGAAAATGCTACTTATGGAGGGTTAATGGTGTTTGTTGCATGTAATGTTTTGTGTAAACACTTAGGAAAACGAGAGATAACATTCCTATTACATGGCCCCAGCATTTGATAATGATTTGTTATTTAAATAGTGCATTTGCCAAAGCAATGTACAAAGCATAAATTTACATACAATAATTCCCAACCGAAGTAGTTGGTACTCATTTATCAACCTTTGATTAATGAAAGGCTAAGTTGGCCTTGCCAGGATTTGAACCTGCTACCTGCGGATCATGCATAGATCGCAGCAGCACCGGCAAGCGCTCAACCTGTTGGTCTATATTACTGGAGTAAGCTAGGAGGAGCAGGCAGTTCCTTCGTTCTTCCCTTGCATCATCAATCACTCCGTTATCCCTCCCTCCCTTCCTTCCTCTTGATATTTTTCATTCTTTTTTTAATTATTTGTTTAATCAACAACAGATTTTTACAAAAAAGAAACGAAGTTAATTAATCTCAGCATTTGTCTCTTATTCATTCATCTGGGAAAGTCGCCATTATGATTGTAGGAGCTATTTCTGATGAAGCATGTTATTCATGATGTACTCAAGAATTTTTGCCGTTGTGATTTGCCAACTAATTCTATCACCACCAATCAACCTGTGCCACCATGTCTCTTCATTCGGTATGATGTTGTTTCCAAACAGGTTGTTCAAATATCGTAATCTAATCAGGTTTGTTCCTGAGCATGAGAGTAACAGATGCCGTATGGTTTCTTTATTGTGAGCCGGCAATTCTTAGCAGTGGCGGCAATTGGCTGTATGGGGAAGGCCTCTGATGTGAAGAATTTCATTTGTTTCTAGCAGATTGAGCCTGGCTCTTAGGATTAGATCACAAGCAGCTTTATTTGGAAATTTCATTATGAAGTTTTGTAGCTCATTTAATTTCTTTGTGTTATGCGGTAGGTGTAAGGTCAATTTGCTTTTTGCCGCTATTTCTGCAGTTTTTGCCCAACCTAATTCTTTGATTTTTCGTAGCACTTTCCCTGGATTCTGAATGAGCTCATCTTCTTGGCTAACAATTGAGTCCAGTAACAAATCGTTTTCCTTTTTCCATCTTGTGAGTAGCTCGCATTTGTCATCTTGCATTTCTTTGTTAATCATTTTGTATATTTGGTTGCTGTCTGCCATTCTGCATTTCCTGTATAGCATTAAGGAGTTGCAGCTTACAGTGCATTGAAGTGACAGAAGGCTCAGTTCACATCTGATGGCTACTCCAGATGTTGAATTTGGGAGACCTAGAACAGATCTCCAGAAAGCGGCTTCTAGTTTGGGCCAGATTTCACTTGGAATTGTTGGCATTTCCTCGACCCCATACATCACAGAGGGGACTACCTTCATTTTATAGAAATTGATTGTTGGAATCAGTGAGTATCGTCCAAATTTTTTGTCAATTACTTTTGCCTGAGCTGCTAGCTTTTTGATTTTTCCTTGTAGAATTTCTTGCATTGCAGTTTTGTGTTTGGAGCTGTCCAGAGTGACTCCCAGGTAGTTGAAACTCTGGGCTCCTTTTTTTTGTACATCTTTCCTCTCCTCCTTTCCTTCCTCTCTCACATGGTTTCCCTACCATCCTTCCTCTTAACTTCCCCCCCAGCCTTTACCCTCCTTGTTTTTGTCTCTTCTACCATTCCTCCTCATTTCTTTCCTTCCGCACTCTCTGTAATTCCTACCCCATTGTTATATTGGAAAATAGCAATTGAAGACAAATTATTGTGCATGGGTCAACAGGGCTGCATGACAAGCAGAAGCCTACTGCCTCAATCCAAGGAAGAAGAGGAGGAGAAAGACATGCCTGAGGCCTTTGTAGGTTACAATGCATCTGCCTCCCCCCCTCTGATTAAATCTCTCCTACCCCGATCCAATAAACCATCTGTAGAAAATCCATCCTCTAAGATTTCTCACCCACTTGCATCTAAGGACTATCTTCCCCAGAATGCCTGTTTTCCTGCACTCCGTCCAAACAAACACGGACATTCTTTTCCACATTCCTTTGGTTATTTTGTCCCAAACTTTCGGTTTACCCTGACAGAACACTACTGTTCCCCCAATTCCCTATGTTCTGTTCTCCATCCCGGTCATTCTCGGCCATTTCACAAACCTTCCCTGTCCTGTCCCGTAGGATACTCTGACATTCCAACCGCTGCCCCTTTTCCGACATGAACACCTTTACGCACCCAAGACATCAGACTAATGCAAAACCTGTATACTTGACATGTCCCAAGCCCGGGGTCAGGAAAAGTCAGACAATTAACTTGTCACACACACCTGATGGCCCTTTCCTTTCCCCACAGGGATAAAAGGTGGGATAAGAAAGCAGAAGGTGAGCAAGGCGAGCACGGCAGACAGCATGATGGAGCAGCTAACCAGGCACGACAGTTCAAGAGAAGGAGAAAGGCAGCGGGAATCTAAAGGGTGGCGAGGAGATAAGCGGCCTTGCCCTTTCCGTCCCAGCCCTGCGGAACCTTTGTGGAAGAGGTCATAACCCCGCAAACAATAGCACAAGTGTCTTGCAGCAGATGTCAATGGTACACGGGGCAAGCCTACGCTGATAAACAGGAGCAAGGGAAGCTCCTGCGACCTTGGTACCGGCCTTGACTCCAGAGAAGCCAAAAGCCAAGTGGTTCATCACAGCCGGTGAGTCGAGGGGAGAACCGATAAGAGCCGGGCTGTGTTGAGTGAGAATCGCAAAGTGGCAAGTTTGAACCAAGTTCAATTAACTTTGAAAAGTATTAAGGGGAGACCAGCTACAGAGGGCAACCAGCACCACGTGGATGCTAACACGTGAGACTCTGGTCGATCCCCATCTGAGAGAAACTACAAGTACCAGAAGGCCGTAGGAGAGTCGCCACAAGAGGTCAAAGTGGTCATCCAGGAGGTCTAGTAAAATCCCTGTACAATCGAAAGACTTTGATCTACAAACTTTGTGAAAGAAAGGGAAGTGAATCCCATATTTAGAGAAAGCATGCAAGGGAAGTGAATCCCGTATTGAGAGAAAGTAAGGGACGTGAATCCAGCAACACTTGAAAGTAAAGTGAACGTGACCTTAGCAAGAGTAAACCTGACCGGGGGATGCTAACAAGTACTGACAGTCAAGAGGGGGTCCAAGCCCGACTGAGGGAGATCCAGGGGTGAAGCTATCACCCAAAAGTTAATTGAGAAAAGAACTGTTATATAAATTAAGGAATACGATACGTGAAGGGGTCAGCGTCCAGAAGAGGGGGACACAGGGGTGAAACCATCATCCTACGTGAACTGTGGATAACAATAGAGAAAGGTCAGCACCCAGAAGAGGGGGCTCCAGGGGTGAACCATTATCACCCGAAAGAACTTTCATTTGTTGAAGAAACGTTTTGTTTTGTTATTTGAACACGTCAGGCCCTCAAAGGCAAGAGACTTTCTAGGGAAACAAGACTTGGCCATAGAGGCTCCTGATAAGCTGGAACAGAGCTGTCGACTCATGTCGAGAAAGCTCAAGTGTGTGCTGCGCTCCAAGATCTCACCTTGCTCTGTGCTCAAAACATGGGGAAGGTGGACCCAAGCTGCTGCATCCTGACATATTATTTGAGAACACTTCTATCTTTTCTTGAAAACTATCCTGCACCCCTTTTTATATTAGCTGTGAGATTTGACAATATGTTTCTTAGTGTAGGCCTTTTTAGTTTTTAAACAACGCCACTAGGACTGCCTTATTTTCATTTGATGTTTGACGCTTGCTCCCATCGTAGATTTAGGTTTAGTTTAGGCGTTTTTCCACCCTGCAAACATTGTTCAATAAACACCCTTGAACTGTGATCACGTGTGTCTGTATTTACTATTGTCACCATGAGTTCTTCATACCTTTCACTCTCACTCTTTCTCGCTCATATTTCCTCTTGGTCATGATCGGTACCTTCTATCAATGGCTTCCTCCATTGCCATATTCCCCATCTCATTCTAGTGCACACCTGCACACATTATTGCATCATTCTTTAAAACTTTGCACTCTTCTCCTTGCACCCTAGTGCCTATAAATGCAAACTGCAAACAACAACAGTAAACACCAAAACTATTGGCTTTGCTAATCCTCGTTTATTATAGCGGACATTGGATAGGGAATTCCCCCACTTGATTGGCAGAAGGCAAAACCTGTCCTGAGAACCTCCCAATGAACGTGCGCTAATGGACTGCGGAAACAGAGCTTTTGAAACCTCTCGGGCACATTACGTGAAGGCTAGCTGAGCCTCCATCTTGGATCACGCCGGCCCAAACTGGCTCTAACAATGGACTCTTATCCTCGACCAGAAGTGTGTCAGGGAGCGTTGACCCCACACCTCTCGCCGAAGGAGGACTACTCTGGATGTCATCAGAATAGAGCGACTGACCCGGAAGAGGTGGATCACTTGGAGACACGGAACAACATACCAAGGTGATGGGGGATAGCTCAGGGGCAACATGTTTGTCTTGGGAGCAAGACAATGCAGCACAGCACAGGTTTGAATCCCAATCCCGTGATTAGAAACCAATTTCTGGTATTAAGCACATTATAAAAAGAACAATTATAATTATAGTAGAAGATGGACAACGAATGTGAACAATGGACACAGTGTTCCCCTTGGGGATGGGAGAAGTCACACAGAAGTGACAGGTATTACGAGAGACCAGACCAGGAGGGAATATAAGGAGAAGGCGAACTGTAGGCGGATTGGGTTTAGTTTGGGTGGTGGGCTAATAGGGTGTATTGGTGTACATGGTTGTAAACCAACATTAAAGTATATCTTGCATTGTCCATTTCCAATCCGACTCTTGAGTCCTTTTGTCTGGTTTTACGTTCATAGTTGGAATAGAGTGGAATACTGTGGAGTGGAATTGTGTGGGGTGGAAGTGGAAGGGGTTTAGAGTGGAATGGGGTGTTGTGGGGTTGAGTGGAGTAGGTTGGTGTTGGGGTGTGGTGGTGTGGTTAGATGAGATGTAGGGTGTGGTGGGGTGGACTGGGTTGAATGGAGTGGTGTAGTGAGGTGGAGGGGTGTAGAGTTGGGTTTGTTGGAGTGGGGTGAGGTGGTTTTGGGTAGCACTGTCATTCTTGCACACTTGCACTGTCATTCTTTCCCCCTTGTGCTGCCATTCTTTCCATCCTTGTGCTGTCATGCCATCAGCTCTCAACCTTTAGTGTCGTCAGGGTGGGCGACAACACACAATATTTGGGGGGCATGTGAGAGCACGTTGAAGTGTATGTGTGTGTAGGGAGCTTGGCGGGTGAGTCTGCTGATTACTAGGCATGTGACACCCACCAAAAGCATGTACGTTGAGAGTTATGCTTTCTGCCTGCCTGTCCAGTCATTCCTTCCCTCCCTGCACTGTTGTTTCCTTCTCCTGTGTGCTGTCATTCCCACCGTGCACTGTCATTCCTCCCCCTGCGCTTTCATTGCTGCCTGCACTGTGCTGTGATTCCTGCCCACTGCATTGTCATTCCTCCCCCCTGCGCTGTCATTCCTCCCCCTTCACTGTCATTCCTCCCATCCCAGTGCTGTTATATTCCTCACCTACCAGCACTGTTATTCCTTTCCTACCTGCGTTGTCATTCCTTCCCCCCACAAAGTCATTCTTTCCCCTGCTGCGCTGTCATGTCTCCCCTTCGTGCTGTCATTCCTTCTGCTTGCGCTCTCTTTTCTGCCCCCTGGCGCTGTCATTACTTACTCCATGCTAAATATATAATACAATAAAGAACTACAAATGCCAAACTATTGGCTTTGCCAATGATTATTTCATTTGTTACCCCACAATCAAGATTGTAAATTGTATAGTGTTTTATCCACCCCCGCCCCCAAAATTGTACTGTAAACTGCACCAATTTAACCAGTATTTTAAACATTTTATGGAGAAAGTGGGGACGGGATATAGACAACGCCACCCCCCCCCTCCAAGACTACCGTTGTTGATTGGAGCTCCCACCCTATCTCCTACATTTCTGTGTGAATAGAAATTACCATCATAGCTCTCAACTCACCTGCTCTTGGCGGGTGTCACCCGCCTTGAAAGCAGATGAATCACCCGCCAAGTCCCTCAGGCGCCCATTCACTTCTATGGGCCTCTCACCCGCCAAAAAGAAAATCGGGTGTTTTCACCCGCCTACGAGACAAAAAAAGGTTGGGAGCTATGTACCATTTGTTGGAATCCATTACAAATAGGATGTGTGAAAATATGCATGAGATTGAGTTGCTGTTGAATTGCAGGGCTATATTCTACATTATAATTAATTTAAAAGGAGTGGGGGAGCGCCTCTACTGAGAACGAACTTGGGTCAAATACCATGTTCCAGGGAATTTCTTCCACTCAGGAGGGGTCTACAACCAATTTTAGCTCACTGCATCCTTCACAGGGGAGAAATAACCATTTGCATCAGTCTTTGTCTCACCCACAAGGGCAGTCTCTGGTATGAAATGCTAGGCATTTCTCCTCTGAACAAGAGTACCCCAGACATCCCCTCCTCTTTCAGAGCCGCCTCCCCTCCTCTTTCAGAACCCCCAGAGCGCCAGAGGACCACTCCGGTGGTGATAGTGCGCGGTACAAATGCCCTTTAACATTAACATTAACATTAACATGTGTATTGCAAAGAGAGTTCATTATTGACGGATTCAGATTATCGGATTACAGGAAATTGAAGTTAGCAGTTGGTATAATTGATTTTCAGAATAGTCTAAACCTGGAATTTCTTACGAGGAAATCATTGGTGAATGAGGTCGGTTTGGCGAGCCGGGTGTATAGGCAGATTGTTCATAATTATAAAAGCAATGATAGCCTAAGAATTGAATGGGGTCGGAGAATTGGAGCGGACATTACTGAGGAAAGTTGGAAAAGGATGTGTGAGAATGTCAAATTGTGTTCCTTGGGACTGACTGAACGGGCAAGACAAATTAAGATCTTGAATAGGGTGTATTGGACCCCGGAAAAATTGTGGAGGAGAGGTTTGAAGGATGGTCCGGAATGTTGGGCATGCATAGCTCTCAACCAATTGTGTTGCAAAGGCGGGTGAAATCACCCGATTTTGTTTTTGGCAGGTGAGACGCCCATTGGAATGAATGGGCATGTAGGAGGCTTGGCGGGTGAGTCAGCCCTTTACAAGGCGGGTGACACCCGCCAAAAGCGTGTGAGAGCTATGGGCATGTGTTCAGGAGGATGGTACTATGGAACATATGATGTGGGATTGTGTGAAGGTCCGTGGGTTTTGGAATGATATCGGTGGTATTTGCGAGAAAATCTTGGATGTGACAATTGATTTTAATTTTGTGACGTTAATTCTGGGGAATGATTCCATTTTGGAAGATCTCACTCAGTGCCAGAAAAAATGGTTCTTCAGAGGAGCTGCAATGGGTAAAAAGATTATTCTCAGAAATTGGAAGTCGATTGCTACATTAGACAAAGACCTGTGGCTGACTGAAATGGGGAATTTGGCAGCTATGGAGGAACGACTGTATAGAAAACAAGGCAAAATGGGTTTGTTTCTTAAGATTTGGGGAACATTTTTGGAACTGTGTTGAACTGATCTTGTAGGTAACGAGATGTGAACAGGGGGTTGGGCGGGTTTGGATCCTGAATTTTGTTGTTTATTTACTGTTTTCTGTGACTTTGTATATAATGTTATTGTACTATGCATTGGTGTATTCTTATTTGCATGGTAAATAAATTATCCCAAACCCCCCCCCCCCCCCCCCCCCCCCCCCCCCCCCCCCCCCCGCCAAAAATTAACGTGCTTCAGCCTAGTTGAGCGTCATTGATATGCTAAAGCTGTGCCTCTCTTAAGCACAGTGAGCAGGGGGTCCACATCTAGGTAACCCTGGGTTAGTTAGGGTGAAAGCCAAAGTTTACAAAATTGTTAAGGCGTGTGGGAGCCCCTTTACTGATAACGAACATGGGTAAATAACCCTGTTCGATGGAATTTCTTCCACTCAGGAGGCTCTACAACCACGTTTTATCCAATGGTGGGATGGACTTGCTTAAAGACTGTTTTGTGAAATGGTTGGGCGTCTTTTATCAGTAGGTCAGGCAACGCTTGTGCTGCCCCGGAAGTGACGCTGTGTGTTGCTGTTCAGTGTTTGGAGCGGCTGCCAGGTCTGCGCTGCGGCACCATGGCAGCTGCATATGTTTCTGCGGCCAAGCGAACAGCCAAGAACCGGGGCGCTCGCATTCGGGACTCGGTTTCCTGTGAGCACTGGGAGGTTGTCAAGCCATCCGTCAGCGACCTGTCTAGGGAGGGGCGGAGCAACATACCTTGCACTGTGCAGGGCTGCGGGAAAGTGCTGCCAAACCCTCCAGCGCTAAACATGCACCTTGTGAAGAGTCACGGCGTCCAGGTGTGCCTCACCCTTATCAATGTCTACCCGTCATCTTTGCCTTTCGCTTTCCTTCATCAACCCCATTCTGCTCCTGGCTTAATAATGTCTTTATTTTGCCATTCTAAGTGTCTGCGTCCTTGACAGTTGCTCTCTTGCCCATCTTTATCCCCCTCCTATTTTCTTCTAATCAGTAGCGCCTATTATCAAAACTATGGATGACGAATCGCTATATTGATGTGCTTTGCTGCACGATCGATGTACATTATCGTGTGTATCTGATATTGTAGCTTAGTTTGTTAAAAATGCAGTTTCTTCATTGGTTTACTAGGGGCTTTTGATTTTAGAACCAATTGATTTACTTATAAAAGTGGTCGCGTTTATGCCTGTTGAACACCAATGGGTGAGGAGATTTGAGCCAATTGGCTTACTAGGCACACTAGGTTTATCTGGTATCTATTTCCACTGCCAATAGCCATGCGTATACCTACATTTAAGAAAGTACAAATGCCCCACTCTTGCTTGCCTTTGATCATCCGTCTATGTAGCAAGTGCAGGAATTTGACGGATTTCCACGAAGTGTCTCTCTGGGTCTCCATTCTCTAGGCCCCAAAATCCTGTTCCTTGGCCTCCCCCAGACAACACTGCACCAAGGATTGGCACAGGGCTTTTCCTCCTGATGGTTTTACAGCCAGTGCAAACAAAACAAGCATTGGCAATGCCAACGGTTTGAGCTTTTGTGGGCGATCAGAAGCAGGAATGGTTGGGAATGTCCATAGGGATAAGCATGGCCATGGGTGGGCACATAACCAAACGACACCTACAGACTCTGATTCCATCCCCTTATGTTATTCCGGGCAGGGCTTCTTTTGGTTCCCAGTCCTTCCCTGTACCTCTATCTGTACTCCAATGCAATAGTTTTGGCTTATAGATGTCGCAAGTGACACCTAATAGTTCAAACTAAAAATGTCATAATGCTATTTTGTGCATTGTTCCCACCGTGTATCTTGCAATCCCGTGTGATGCTTTACCAGTGAGTGATCGCCCTACACTGCGGTTGAGAGCGCCACAAGATGATGAAGCAGGGAACTGAACATCACAGAATGCTGTCCACTCTCTTGTGCGACTCAGGGTGACAGTAACTCTGAGTCATGGCACAACTGCAACCCAACATCACACAGCTGCATCCACAGTGACAGGGTGCCAGACAACATAACTGGTCATCGGGGGCACCGTGAGGGAACAGAGATCACTGTACAGTTGGGCTGGCTGACCACTCTGCTGCATCTGTTCAGAGGCAAAAGGAACACAGAGCAGCACTGCTCAGAGCGAGGACAGCGATGTGGAGTCAGTAATTCAATGAAGGACGGTCGAGCAGGAGACTGCATGACCTCTGCTTTAGCACTGCATCACATGAGCCAGAGAACAAGGGCAGATTTGACCGTTGGCCTGGAGAAGTGCTATTTCATCTTTAGCAGGTTGAGGTCCTTGGATCGGCTGTAAAAGACTGGGGCACTGCTGATGTGGAGCCTTGTTAAGCACAGTCTGGACTGTTCAATGCCGCACAGTGTGCAGCACTGAATCTGACGTCTTAAGAGAGAAGCACTGCACAGTTCTAGCAGTGTGAATAGGACCACTACGCTGCATAAAAATACAACAGGAGCTAGCAAGGCACGAGAGTGTGCAACTCAAGCAGAGCACCAGAGGGCAACAGCATGTGCACTGCACTATGTATCTCGCAACAGGGGAGCACACTGTCTGCACCAATAGAGAGCCTGAGGGAGACCTACACGAACACGCTCAGATTGATTGCTGTACTTTAGCACAGCACTGAAGGGAGACGCATCTAACTCTGCACTAACTGACGGCGAGCACTAAAATATGTCAGTTTGACGGAAGCAAGGCGACAGAGCAAGCACCACGCTGAGCATTGACAGGTAGTGATCAGAAGTACACACGTTTCCTGGAATAGTTGACCACCATCACTTTAAATGTCTAACAATCGTCCTTCTTGACCAACATTGGCAGCACTGTCTAGCCGGAACTCGGCCGCAGGAGCACTGCAGTACTGTGATTACTTAGCCGTGGCAAGCGAGGGGAACACTGCTGAGCCACACAAATGACCCAGAGCAGCACAGCATGCTTTTAGTGTCCAATAATAAAGGGCTGTGGCATTAGGGGAATGGAAACTCGCTAGACTCAGAGGGGCAGCATGAAGAAACAGTCCCTGAAAACCAAAACACAAACTGGGTTTCCAATCTGGCCCGATGGGAGCAGATGGGACCCAGCCAAGTTGAGGCAAACAGTTCTCTGTAGGCAGTGACAGGTGAAAGCAGCATCTGGTTATTAGAGGCAAGCCCATTTTCATCTCTTTCTGCAGCGCTGCAATGCTCATCATCCTCTCACAGTCATTGTTCACTTCCAGCATGATCATCCCAGTTGCTCTGAAACACAAAGGATGCTGTGTGAGCGGTTTATGTATACTGGACAGTGTTTTTCATCTATTCATGTCAAAGCATGTACACTGACATTCCATATTCCTTTGCACTCACTATTTTCTTTACCACCCCTTCTGAATAACACACCAGCCCCCTTTCCATCGTGAAACACTGAAACCCCAATTTGAAACAGGGATCTGGTGTGGCACCATGGGATATTGTGTCCTGTTGAATCTTTGCAATATGTTCTCCTTTGCGTAGTAACTGTTTCCCCATCTGCGCCCCTTTGGTGTTATATTCTTGTATGACATGCTTTGTGGCTTCTTCCCTGGCTGTGTATATAATTATCTGCATACACCCCTTTGCCTATCCATTGCACTTCTACTGTGTGTCTCTGGAACAGCCCATTAGTTTTGCAGAGAGACAAATGCATCGGGCATCCTCGCTCCTCGGCTGCCACTTCTTGTAGCCAGAATTGTTTTGGTGGCCCTACAAGGTGCGAGATTGGTGAGCACACATAGAAACTGCCGTTGGTGCTCCCTCGCCCAACCCTCTTCATCTTGTTGTACCACACATTTTCAACTGCTGTCTCCCCTGGCTGCCAAATGGGAACATAGAACTTTTCAACATTAGATATACTTCTTTTGGTGCGCGTCTCCCTTACACTAGCAGCTGATGCACCTTAATTACCGTTATGCAATAAAGACCAGAGAAAAGAAAGAAAACAGAAGTCAAAGGAACAAAACAATCCTATCCCTTTTATTTGCATATTAACCTTATTTTTCTTCCTGTTCTCCTCCCCCCCCCGTCTTTGTTTGGCCATTATCTTCATGTGTGGCCTTTCTATAAAGTTTTATTGCTGAAAAGAAAGTCCATGATAACTGAGTTAAAGTCGCCATCAAGTGGCGTTTCTCTCTTCTCCTCCTGCTGCGCTGCTGTTGACTTTGTGGACGTCAGTGATGAGTCCATGCCCTTCTTTCTTTAGTGTTCACTGCTGTGGGCTTTGCGTATACAACCTTGTAGGGGCCAGTAAATCGGGGTCTCTGCCACTTCCGTACATCGTTACGGATGAAAATGTTGTCCCCTGGATAGAGGAGTTGTACTTGTGGAGATTCCTCCTGTGGGCACTTGTTGGTCGCCCGACATGTTGGACTTGGTGCGAGATGTATTTTAGGACATTGGCCATTTCAGTCAAGTACTTTTTCATGTCTTCTCCTAGAACCTCTGCTGTGGTGTTAGAATCTGAAATGAACATGTAGGAGGGCCAGGCGCATGCATCCTCCTACCAGTTAAAATGTCATGCAGAGTCGAGTGGTGATCCGCACCGGGTGAGTTTGCGAAGAGCAGAAAGCGGTAATGGGAGGCATTAAAGCCAGTTTTGGCACAATGAGGCGGTTAGCTTTGCTAAGCATTCTTTAAGCAAGCCATTTAGTCTCAACAAGCACGCTCGCCTGCAGCTGGTACACTGTGCATAGCCTGTGTTTTATTCCCAGGAGGTGATATTTCTTTACAAAGGTTGTTGGCAAAATGCTGGCCATTGTCCAACCTTATCTCATCATAGACCCCCCCCCCCATCTTGGAAACACCTCCCATACTAGGAACTTTGCGTCATGTTTATCACAGGGCCCTGCCTCAAGCCAACGTGAAAATGGAGAGACAACAATGAGCATGTTCCTATAAGAGGTACCTCTATCTTGCATATCAACATAGTCGATATGTGAGTGCCGGATGAGCCCTTCCGGTCGCGGTAAGGTTCCTTTCATAGTTCTCGAAGTACAACTAAACAAAAATTGGTGACACACCGCACAATTTCCCATAAACTCTGCCACTTGCTCATGTAAGTTTGGTGCATACCAACCTTTGTTTATTTCTGCTGCTATATTCTCTTTGGATATGTGGGCAGGAAAGTGCACTAGCAGCTGTTGTAGTGCTAGTGCTACAGCCAGCAATACTTTGGGCATCACCGGCTTCCCGTGCTAATCTGCCTCCAGATCAAGTCGATCCTTCCTTCTCTCTGCCGCCATTTGTGTTTTCCCTTTCGCCCCTGGGTATAGTCTCATGCTTCCTTCTGGTAAGTAGGCCGCTTCTTTGGCTGCTCTGCCGGCCATTTGTTCCCTAAAGCTATTCGGTCCTACTCGCCTGTATGGGTGGCACATTTTTATTATGGCCACCTCCACTGGCAGTTTCAATGCTTCAATCAATTGCCCAAGCAGCTCTGCATGTTGTACCGGGGACCTGTCACTTCTCCAAAGCCCCCTTCTCTCTCACTATGTCAATTGTGGATGTTACATAGGCTGAATCCGATAAATATGTTGGCTGCATGCTCTTCCGACATGTTTAACGCACTGATCATTGCTACTAACTCTGCTGCCTGTGCGGAATAATGTCATGGTAATCGCTGCTGGGACGCTACTAGATAGTCCCCATCCTTGTAGCACACTACTGTTGCTCCAGAATGTCTCCTTCCAGTATCACCCTCTGTACTTTTATATCGGTCAATATAAACCATGTCTGCCCCTTCTATTTCTTCTACTTTGACCTGCGTGTTCCCTTCCATTCTGTCCATATGTGCTGCACAGTCATGTGTATAAAGTCCCCTTCTTTTGTGGGTTCTGCTATGAATGTTGCTGTGTTTACCACATGACACTTCACTTTCTCAATAGCTGGGTTTGTGAGTATCACCTCATATCCCAAGGCCCTCTGTGACGTCAATGTGCTTTTTGATTTTTCCCGAACGGCAAATGAGTGCTCCACACACAATACTACAGGGCACCTCATGGTGGTTGTCGCTGCATTCTCTATTGCAAACATTGCAGCCGCAAGCGCTTGTTCGCATGGGAAGTGCCCTTGCATTACTGAATCTAGAATACTGTTGTAGTAAGCCAATGGCTTTTGTCCCTGTGGCTTCATTTGTGTGAAGACTGCCATCATCACTGAGCCATCTGAGTGGGAGAACAAGTACAATAATACACAACCTCCTCTTGGCAGTATTGCAGTTTTGACTTGTCCACCTTGTACCTTTTCTCTGCTAGTAGTATTAAGAGGTGTAATGAATCTGCCCTACACTCTTCTGTCTCACTGCATATTAGCAAATCGTCAAGATACCAGATCACTGTGCTCGGCATTTGTAAATTGCTCAGGTCCATTTGGATGACACCGTTGAAAATGCTAGATGATTTGCAGTACCCCTGAGGCAGCCTAGTGTGTTCGTCTGGTCCCCCGATACATGAACGCTGTCGGGTATCTTGAGTCAGGGTGCAATGAAATGGAGAAGAAGGCATTATTCAAGTCAATGGGCCTCATTACGAGCATGGAGGTAATGAAAAAAGGAAGGCGGAATGGTATTACCGGCATCAATTACCGGTCCGGGCCATTACGAGCCGACAACCCGTTAATGCTGCCCGTGCCCCTTCTTACCGGCATGCGCGCGTACCCGCCACCCCCTTCGCGGCGGCAATACCGGGATGCCGCTAACAGGAGGACATCACAAGTCATGCGGGCATGCACTTACTGGCTTTCCGAAGGCGATAAATGGGGCCTGCATGATGGCGGTATTACAGGCATCGCGCACCACCCGTAAATAGCAACCTGCAGTGTAGCCAGCTGCCACAGGTGCACACAATCACCACAGGTGGAGCCAATGGAGCCTGTCCAAGCACAAAAGGAGCACACCCACACACCACACCCCTTCCAACACCAAAATGATCCTACTTGCTGTAGCAATCCTGGGGCTGGAGGACATGCGTGCACTGCTACACCAGCAACAACAACAACAACAACAGGCAGCACAGAGGAGATGCAGGAGGAGAAAGTGGGTGAGACAGGCCCAGCAGGTCCCACCAGTGCAGGCAGTGGTACCATGTAGGCAGCCACCAATACCTCGCCTCAGAGCCAGTCCATTCAACCTAACCCCCATGCAGATCCACACCCTGTACCGTTTGGACCGGGACACCATCACCACCATAGTGGACATGATACACAACGACATTGTCAGCCTGATAGAAATCCGCACTGCCATCCCCCCTTTACTGAAGGTGGTGTCTGTGCTCCACTTCCTGGCCACAGGCACCTACCAGAACATAGTGGGCCAGCTGCATGGCATATGACAACCACTCTTTTCTCGCATGCTGACCCAAGTGCTTGATGCCCTCTTGAAGCATGCAAGCATCCACATATCCCTATCACGCACTGGCCAGGAGCTCGCTGACACTAAAGTAGGCTTTCATGCACTGGCAGGCATGCCCAATTGCGTCAGTGCCCTCGACTGCAACCATGTAGAATTGGTGGTCTCTCATGGCAATGAGGTGGTGTACCGCAATCGCAAGCAATACCACTCCATCAATGTGCAGATGGTATGTGACTCCAGCAAGATGATCACACATTGTTGCGCCCAATTTCCCAGATCTACACATGATGCCATGGTGCTGCGTAACTCCACGCTACCCCCCCTACATGGAACGACATGCTGGACGATGTGTCTGGCTGCTTGGTAAGTTGCCTGACTGGGCCATGGCAGTGCAGTGGGGTTGTGAGATGGGGGGATGCATACTCCACCTGGGTGAGATTGGGGGGGGGATGCATACTCCACCTGAGTGAGATGGGGGGGATGCATACTCCCCTGGGTGAGATTGGACGGTGAGTGGACAATGTACTTACAGCTATACACTGTTGCCCTGAACATCCCAACCTGAACATGACACATCAACGGCATACATAAAACCAATGCTGCACAGCAATGACAACATGCCAGACGCACAAGCAGGCCACCATGGGCATGTCAAGCGATGGATGACTAAACATGATTACACCTGTGGCAATGCCGCTAGTGGGAATACGTACAGAGTGCCATAGACGCAAATATGGATGGCAAGACATTATTCCGCATCCACAGTACAGCTGCATCAGCATGCAAATGAACACCCTGCATCATCAGTACAACGCAATCCACACCAGCAGACCATAGTACAGTACACAATGCATCAAATGAACCCGTGTGCATACATCCAGGCACATGTGCATGTCAATACCAAATAGCTGCAGCCATGGCAGTGATTCCTAAAGGTGTCAGGTTAGATATTGACTCCCTTGAAGCCGTGGCTACTTACTCCTGTACGGAACCCGCAGAAGAGGCACGAAGAGGCATACTATCGGGTTCATACCGTACCCGTGTTGTGATTGAGCAGACCTTTGGCCTGTTGAAGGCACAGTTACGCTGCCTCAGCAGGTCTGGTGGAGCACTCCTTTATGGGCCTGAGAAGGTGGCAAAGAGCACCATGGTCTGTGTCATGCTGCACAACATGTGCATCCGGAGAAACGTACCACTGCCACCGGACATTGACCTGCATGCACCGGGTGAGGATGATGATGAGGGTGATGATGGAGGAGAAGCAGCACCCCTGGCAGTTCGTGATGCACAAGATGGCCGCGCTGTGGGCCAATCACTGATTGACGATTACTTCTGAACCACAGGGACGTTGATGGTTATGTGTTAGTACTAAACTGGGCATTGGGATCGTGTGGACATGGACACAGGGTGTGTGGGGAGTTGGGCACTGTGCGCTGTCATGAATTGAATAAACACACGAAAGGAACAATGTTCAGTCACAAAATTAATTTGAACACAACAGGTGTATTAGGAAAAATAATAATATAGTGCTTCATCCCTCCAACTCTCACACAAACATCCCACCTCCCCCCTCACCCATTGTCATCCCACACACAATGTGGGTGTAATGGCTATTTCCAGCCTCTTTTTCGGGTCTGGGGGTAGCATGTCTGCGTGCCTTGCGCTGCGCCTCTCGCTGGCCTCATCATCCGCAAAGGGCTTGAGGGAGTCGAGCTGGCAGGTGTGGTTGATGGGGTGGAGGTGGATGGATGTGGCACCACTGGTGCAGGTTGTTGCTGCTGCTTTTGGTCCAGCATCCTGCTAAGGACCTGTGTCACCGCCCCTAAACGGTCACAAATGACTATGGCGCTTGACTTGATGCCCATTATGGTTGCGGCATTTGCCTCCCGTATTTCATGGCGTGTCTGTTCCCCCTCGGCCACATACTGGTGGACCAGTTCTATCATAAAGTCCTGGCGTGCCTCTACCCTCGTCAGGCGTGCCTTCATGTCAGTGGGGGCTGTGGAGGTGGATGGTGCTGTGGCTGGGTGGACCGTTGCAGGGCTGCCCACTGACGTGGTGGACAGATGCAGACTCCCCCAGTAGAAACTCAGGTACCTGCATAGGGCACGCTGCTGTGCCCTGTGTGGAGTGCTGGGGGGGTGGACTGGGGGCTTGGAGTATGGGGACATTCTACATGGATGGTGTCGTCCATGTCCTGGTATTCCTCAGTGTAGACATCCACGTCGCTGAGGGGGGCTGTGGCTGCTGCCTCACCTACAGAACTGGTGGCAGCGGACGGCGTACCATCAGCCTCTCCCTCTGCAATTCTTGCCGACTCTGTATTGGCAGTCTCCTCGGCTGCTGTATTATCCTCCTCAACTGGCCTGGGCTGTACTGGTGCCCTGGGTTGCACTCTGGCCGTCGGTGCTGCCCCGGAGGTGGAAGGCCCAGTGCCTTCTGGTCTGGCCCTGGATGATGATGGTGTTACATGCAAGATGCATGATTTGGTGCTGTACAGTATTTCATTTTTCATGCATTTCATTCTTGTAGATGTGACACACAGGGTACTTTCAAGGGGGGGGCATATTGGCATAAGCCGTGGCCTCTCCATTCTATACTGATGTGTACCAGGTGGCATACCGCTGTATTGCGGTTTGTGTGATGTGTGACATGTGAATGATCCCTGTGTGTTGGGTGTCTGTTGGTAATGGGATTGGCACGCAGCATGCATTACATTGTGCCAGGGTTTGGGCTTCCATCTGGACATGGATCTGTATATGTGTGTATGATGGGCCATGCATTGGCTTTGTTCGCTTTCACATCTGTTGTACTACGTCATGTTTTGGTCTACTGGGATTTGCGGGGTCACTCGCCTCCATCTCCCGATGTCGCCGCACCCGTCTCCATTTCACCGAAGCCCTCAATCGACTCCATATTTATAGTGGTGCTGCAGGTCTGCTCCCGTCGCATCAATTTGATGGGTGAGTGGGCCCCCCCGCCTATAGCCATGGCCTCCCTGGGATTTGATGATGGGATGTTTTGCACCCGGAGACGTAGGTCATCCCATCTCTTCTTGCAGTCTTTCACCGTGCGGGGGGTGGTGTCAACCGCTGTCAACTTCCGTGCCACCACCTCCCATATTAGTTTTTTTCGGAGTTGCACTTCCCTTTTCAGGTTGTTGGCGAACACCTCATCCACATGGGCTGCCAGCATATCCGCAAGCATGTTGAGCTCCTCGTCGGAGAAGCGCTTCTTGCGCAAGCGGGGGGGTGGTAGTCTTGCGAGTTGCCTTAGACATGATGGATAGTATGGCCTTGCTCTCCACTCTGTAGCACTGTTGGGTTGAGAGGATTGCAATGGATTGTGTTTTTTTACATTGGCCGCCGGCGCATTTCCCGTTCCGGCGTGATGACATTACTTCTGGGTCCGGTATTACGAGCCTGGTATTTGCATGATGGTATTACCGGGTCATATTAAGGGGTTGCTCCTTGGCGGAGGTGGTATCGGCGGGTCCCGTGATGGCGCTATTGGGTGGTTGGAGGGCCTTTAGCGGCATGGCGGTGCAGCCATTACCGGCAAGGGGGATCGCGTGTGCGCACGCACTCGTAATCAGCCGCTATTAGTGGCGTCAAGGGTGCACGGATGCACTATTACCACCATGCCGGTAATGGCTCTGTTTTAACAGGATTCTCATAATGAGGCCCAATGACTGTGAAGTACTTTGCCTTTGTTGGGATGTTGCACAGTATTGTACCAGTGGAAATTCTGCCTCAACTACATAGTTTAGAGGGCGTAAATCCTGTATGAATCTCCATGACCCACCCTTTGATTTCTTTATCGGGTATATAGCTGTGTTGTATATGGATGTCTGTATGATGCCCTGCTGCCGTAGTGCGTGTAGAGCAGAGTATATTCCCTCATCTGCTTCTCTGGACAATGGGTATTGTTTTCACGGGGCAGCATGCCAACTCCTTTAACTTCATTTTCACCGCCCCCACTCCTTTCAATACCCCTACGTCATGGGGCCCTTTGGTCCACAATTTGTGTTTTTGCTCCCCCTTTTCACCAGTTGACCGTATTGGCATCAGCTTTTCTACTACTTTGACTGGATAAGGTATCGGTAGCTGGAATACCATCTCTCCCTCCTTTTCCTCATCGGAGTTGATCTGTTCATCCTTTTCTCCTGTTACTGTTTTTGTTGGATCGATGCATAGCACCCTACGCCATTCCATGTTGTCGTCTGTCCCGCATATGGTCACCATGTCCTTGCGTATGAATACCTCCTCTAACTGTAGTACCAGTGTGGTACCTATTTTTTATTTCATCCTTCTGGCACTGCGGTCTGAACAGGAACTCTGATGCCAATTGGAATCACCTTCTCTCGTGTTCCGGGACCCATCCAAGGAGTATCTCGACCACGTACTAAAACATGCTTGGGTACATGGGTTGGCCTTGTAGTTTGCTCTGAGCGTGTGCGGCTAAATGAAGCATGGCCACACATGTAGTAAATGCCTGGCATTGTGCACACCATCCCTTTCTCCGTGAATGATATTGTGGTGTTTAGTTTACTGAGCAAGTCTCTCCCTAGTATATTGATAGGAGTGTCTTTGGAATACAGTAGTGGTGCTACGATGTGCTGCGTCCCTATTGTTAGTGGCAAATCTTTTGTTACTGTAACTGTCATGCACGCCCCAGCGTATTCATCACCATGTTTGATGGCGGGAATCCCCCTTCCCTTATACAAGATTTGGTTGCTCGTGTATCTATGAGAAATGAGAATTCTCTTGGTCCGATTTTCACTGCTACCTCTGGTTCGTCTTCGGGGGCCGTCAGTTACTGCTAAGACTGGACACACTTGAGCTTTTTATGGGTCCCCCCTATTGTTGTGGGTTGCTCTGTGGGAAAGGGAAATTATTTCCTCCAACATCACTGACCCTGGTGTAGTTGGGTACCACATTCTGCCCTAACACCACTGTATTACACACTGCTAATGCTGGTGTCTGTCAACGTTGGGGGTGCTATTCCACCATCTGTTGGCTCATCTTGCATTTGCGGCGGTCCCTGCTGAGGGGGCGTCTGTCCCTGCTGCAGCTGGACTGGGAAAGGCAGTATCTGCTGCCACTGCGGATGTGCTGTGACAAGCCCTTGCTGCTGTGCCATTTTGCATTGCTTGTGCCTGAGCTTGTTGCCCGAAAGGACAAGTACGCGCAAAGTGCCCCATGTTCTGGCATATGAAGCACGTCCCAAATACCCTGTATCCTGCCCCTCTGAATCCTCCTCCTCCTTCCTCATTGCGTGAATCCTCTCCCCATCGGGAAGAATCCCCCATGCATATAATTCCCCTGCTGCAGGGCTCCACATTGTGGCATACACTGCGGCTGCATGTAACCCCCTTGCTGTGGTGTGTTCCCCATGGGAAACCCTCCCTGTTGAGCGGGTGCCACTGCAGCAGTGTCAGGCAAAAGCATTGCTCCTTCCATTTTATACTTCGCCAATTTCTTTTGTGCTAGTTTTTCTGCCTTTGCAGCATTTTCGCTTTCCTGCTTTCGTTTACAGTAGTGTACTATTGTTGCCTGTATCTCTGGCCATCCCTTCGCATCTATTCCCAATATATTGTCTAATGATTCCTGGACATCTGTCTGCAGCCCCTTGACTAGTATGTGGTAAAACAACGGTATACACTTGTCCCAGGACCTTTGTGTCTCCTGTGTCCAGAGATCCTATACCTGTTTTATGTAGTCCGCAGGATTATCATCAGGGTTCATTTTATGTGCCATCACTATCCCCAGATCGTAGCTATCTGGATACATGAGATACTCCTCCCATACATGTGCTCAGCAGTTGTTGAATGGAGCCCCATTGTGGCCCTTGGTGCTTGATGTACTCCACTTGCTACCATATTTTTGTCCCCTTGTTCACGTACTATGGTCGCAAACTTTTCATATCCCCCTATTTCAGTGTCACCCTGGCTGTCTTTTTCTCGACTGCCTGTATCCATTTGCTGGCCCCTGCCTTGAGGAAGGGCAGGCTGCATATTAGATTCTCAGTCCATGGTCTGCCTCGGTGCTTAATGTGCGTCCGCTTTTCCCTTTTGTAACAGTGGCATTTGTCTCGTCCTAGTTCCTGCCCCTGTCCTCCCTCTTCCTTTGGCGGCCTGGGCCAGACCCCCTTTTATCTTTATACTTTCTACTGCAGAGGGAAGTTGACCTATCCTTTCCAGACTCTTTGCTGCCCTACTGTCTTCTTTGTTTTCTCACCCTTCTCATGTTTCTGTCAGGTGTCCACTCGTTGCTGTCTTCATAGCTCCATTCTCCCCCTGTTGCTCCTTCATCTGAGGCTGCACTACCCTCATCCCATCCTTCTACCTCCTCTTCTTTTCCTTCTTCCTCTTCGTCTTCTAGTCTACATTTTATCCTTCCTGACAATCATTCTCCCTTATCCCCTTTACTTTTCCTCCGCAACTCCTCTTCTATTATCCTCTCTGCTTCGTTGAATAATGCATCCACCTGTTGTCGTTGTGTGTTCTTTTCAATAAGTATTTCCCCCATCCCCTCATGTATGTACCTCCTCCCGCTGTGTGTCTCTGTCCCTTGTTTTCTCTGTCATCTCCTGGTCCTCTTTTGGGTTTTACCGCTGCGGCTTTGTATACCCCACTTTGGGCCTCAATGTCGGATAGACACCGTAGGGCAGGTGCAGAGAACTCGGTCCATCCCCTTCCTTTGTCCCTTCTCCCTCCTTCATTTGTTCCCTTTTTGTTTCTTCATACAATTTCCAGAGCTCCAATATATTCTGCCTACTTTTCAACTTAGAGCTCTTGTATTCTGTCAACAAATATGAGAACATGTTTTCTATTATTCGGCTATCGAACGTTCCTACTCCGGGCCACGTATGGAAAACGGACCTGCAGTTCCTGGACCCACTGAAAATTATATTTTAATATTTTATCGCAATACTGGGGCAATTCTTTACACATGTGGGCGAGGAGGCTATCTAAACAGGCCATTATTTCCTGCCCTCTGGCTGCCCCCTTATGCCCTAGACACCCTTCCCTCTTTTTTAATATACCTTTTCCCTGCAACACCATAAATCACGCTTAATCACTCGCCTCCTCCTTCTTTCACTTTGGCCTTCTCCACAGTCCCACCCACTCTCACCCGTCACACTGGCCTTTTCCTCAGGCCCGTCCGCTGACTCCGGGTTAGTACACCACAGCCCTCTCCATGGGCTCACCTTCTCTCTATTAGTAAAGATAAGTGACCTCCACTTCCCTACCGCACGCCTACCGCTAAAATGCCAAGTGCACTATTATACACAAGGTACCCATTGATGTTGACCCTTCCAACTTTAGTCAACACCACAAAACAATACTAACACGCGCGTGTCCCTCTCTATACCGCCGAAACAATTATACAATAAAGAATGACAGTTATACAATAAAGAATGACAATCGTCTTCCCCAAATGACGCAATTATACAATCGCTGGTACTATGCACAACTCCTGTCTAACGGGGTCCCCAGAGCCAGACACAACAGGCTGTAGCATGCCACGCCTAGGTCATCTACAGAACAAAGGTGTTTGTATGCCTCACATGAATCGCCGTTTTTTGGTGACAAAGCAGGCAGCAGCTCCCTGGGCCAGTGGCCATCAAAAAGGGATCGCTTTTGACTGCCATGGTGAGAATGTTTTCTCCCCTTCTCAGTACAAGTGCCTGGGCTTAATCCTGGCGCATTCCTGCTCCTCCTCCCGCCCCCTGCTTACAACAGAGAGCCCTGGCAGGACAACACTGATCCACTTAATGCCCTGCTTCCTGCATACCCTGGTAAATGTATCGATCCTGGTTGAAGCTTTCCAGTCCCTGCAGTAACTACTGCAGCCTGATTTCTTTTTTAAAATGTATTTTTGTATTTTGTGGCAGGGGTACAGTTTCAATTTCTTCAGGGAATGCAACCTGTCAGATTGCAAATATACAATTGTTAAATTGGACACAGTGGCAATCCTGTATCAAGTGTTATAGGTACAGTCCCTAAGGCTGCTGATGTTAGGATTCAAGCAAGCACAGATGAAATCTTGGAGGTGAGGGCAGTGCTGGTGGTGCATGTTTTAATTTTTTCTATTTCTATGTAGTGGTGTATGGTGGCCCAGGCTTGGGCTGTTGGTTTACCTGGAACGACCAAGATGCTTTTTGCTAGTTTGCTGTTCTGTTGAAATCCGTCCCTATTCATGGACTGCTCCTCCACGAGAGTCACCAACATGAGATGACTGCTCCCCAGCACCCGTAGCTTACCCGATAAACACTTTTCTAAGACCTGGGGTGGGTGACTGTCTGTAACAAGACATCCAAACAGTACTAATATTTAAGGTGAAACAGTTCTGATCAGGCATTTGCATCTGAGAATCGTAGCACAGCTCCACTTAGCTACCAAGCTTGTGATTTGTGTAAGGACAACAGTGAAACCGAATCGGGAAACAATCCCCCCCCCCCCCCCACCAACAGCCCTCATTTACGCGATGTACTTTGTAGGATGCAGGCTTATTTTACAGTTTGCCTTTTAAGCTGCACATTTTTTGTATTCTCTAGCAAGCTATGTTAAACATGGATTATGCGTCTTACTAATAGCAACAGTAGTCTACCATGTATGTAGTTGATAAAACTGATATCATGCTCCTTTTTTCCTTTTCAACAGATTTCTATAAGGTATTTAGCCATCAACAGCACAAAGTTTGTCATTTTATACTTGCCTATTCTCGTTTTTTCTCATGGATTTGGAAAGCGTTTTCTCAGTGTGATCAGTACCAAGCCCCCTCACACTGCTTGCCAGCGTGCTATGGGGCTGTTGTGTACATCAAACGCAGATCATGTTTTTGGACAGAACACTGCAGGAGAATCTTTATTCCACAACATTGCAGCAGTGGCGTCGCCAGAAATCAAATTTAGGAGGGGCACAGAGGGGGACAAAGACAAAAGTAGGGGGGTGGCCACAGACAAAAGTGGAGGGGCCGCCTATGAAAGGTAATGGGCGACGTCACAAGCATCCTGCAGAGAGGCTTTTGCTCACACCAACTACTCACACCCCACTGCACTTCCCCTCCCATCACAATGCAGGCACAAAACTATTCAGTGACTAATCCAGCAAAACCAACTTCAAGACCCATGTACAGGAAAGGGCAAGCCCCACTGCCATGGTATCGAACAAACATTTATATATTTATCTCATCAAAATGATTTCTCATTTTAATTAGTGCGTTGTGTGTTGCGTTCAAACCCAGGTACCCCCGGTTGAGTGCATCGTGGGGAAATAAAGCTTGCTGCTTCGCAAGGGAAGTAACATAATTGGCTTTGAAGCCCGTCCTTGCAAACTAAGAGAAGGGAAACATCCGTATTTAACCCCCTTAAGCTCATAGGATGTAAGCAGTCTAGAATTCTAATTTGTGCTGTTGTGGCAGAATAGAAAAGTGTAGTGAATAAATATTTTCTTCTCTTCTTTCTCCTTAACGTGTATTTCTTAAAGATGGGTTCAAACACAGTCGTACCTAGTGTTGGGACAAGTCCCAGGGTGTAAACAACATGTTATACTTCAAATTCTATTTTTACCTCCTTGGCTTATCAGGGGGCAAAAATTGAAGTTGCAAGCTACTAGCCAGCCATAAAGTCTCCCGTCGCCTGTATTCTATACATACACAGATCAGGCGCCATTTCTTACTCGCCAAGTGTCCAATATTACTAGCCAATGGCTAGTGGCAAGTGCACATTTTGTACCCTGTGCTTAAGCATATTTTCTCTTTTTCGTCTAAGCCACACAAGCAGGGTTTCTTTGAGCTTGCCAACGTAATATGGCAGACTTGACATTTTGCAGGGTACTAAAATTTTGTCAATTGGGATTTCAAACATAACAGTAATGTCAAACTAGGCTCTTGGTGGGAATGCCAATCTCGCTGGTAATGGTAAAAGGTGGACTGAATAACGTTTACTCATGAACGTTTTTGACACTTTATGGTGTCATTGCCACATTGATTTTGTCTGTCAGATTTGGAGCTTTCTTGTTTATCAGCATAGTACTGGACTTCCGTGACTACACTCTTGGCCCTGTCCCTTTTGTTGACACCAGGCCCCCACTGTTGTTGGGTTACCAGAGTAATTTTATTTCTATTTCCATCCCTGCTTCTAGTCCTTTTTCACCGCGTTTCTGTAATGAAGACTTAAGGTACTAAAACATTTTTTGTGCGGGATATGTAGATGCCAGCGCAGTGTCCGGTAAGCAGATTTGTCATTCTTGCCAGTACCACTAGCTTTTTAACTTGTGGGTGCTAATGACAAAGTGAATTGTATGTTACAGGCCCGTCACTTGGGTAGCAGTCCAGTGCCATCCAGAATGGCCTGTCGGACGATTTATTAACATTTAACAGGTATATGATCCCTTCACCGCTTACAAACTGTGGCTTCTTTTGCATAGGTTCCCTGCATTTTTTTACCCCTTTTGTGGAGTGGTTGGAAGAGTTTTTATTGATTATCCACATGTGGATGTAAGTTCTACAGCTTTATGTTAATTTGAATACATATGTTGATGACCACTCAATGTTGTATATTTGAGCCAAAAAATGGTGTTCCTTTAATTCATATGCTGCGCTTCAAGCACAAGAGAGCTCGGGTAAGTGTTTTTGCTGCAGATACAGTGCGCTAAATGGAACAAGATGAAGACCTCTCTCAAGTCTAGAGTCACCGACTAACACTTGCAATTCTAACAATAACTACAACAGCTCCTGTGCCAATGGTCTACAAATAAAAGGCATGTAGCCCCATCAACTGCTAAACATCTCTCATAATAATGGTATCCTTTTTTCTCTGGGCATGTTTCCTGCCAGATAGGTTTGCGTTTTTAACCCCCCCCCCCCAACCCATAAATACTTTAATGGGGTGTCTCAAATGATGTAATGGAACTTACATTAAAGTTCAAAGGTCTATTGGAGTAAAAAAAGTCACTATTTGTTAAATTCTTTCTCCAATTTAGATACGCCTTCCTGTTTCTCCTTGCATTCTTTAGTTACTTTTGCTGGGGCTTCACTCCTCTTCGGCCCCTGGATCCCCCAATGATTTGACTATTCTTGATTTCTTTCTCTGGTCGAGATCAGTTTCTGGGACTTACCTCCAGTTCAAATTATTTCTCTTTTACTGGGCTCTACAGTTGATCAACGTTCCTTCCCTTGTTTTCGTGATACTTTCGGATTAGCCTATTTCTTTCCCCTGAATGCAATGTCTTCATTACTACCCTTCTCATACTGCACTGTTCCACTCTATACGGTGGTTCAGTGTTTGTTCTTGCATAACGCTGCAGCCTTGCACTCCGTTTCCAAATCTGCAGCATATTCTTACTTTCCTTCTAATGGACTGATCTGCATCAGAGTTAGTCTTCAAATGTTTTTCTATTCTTTTAGTAACACTGGGATTTTCCTCGATCTACCAGAATGAACCATTTCAATTGAATTTGTTCTGCTTATTTCAGTGACCCAGGATGCTCCCTTCTAAGCGTCTTCTGGTTTCAGCTCATCTCAGTTCTGCCCTTGCTTATCCACAAGCTCTCCCTTCTTTGTCTCACTTGCGTGTCTCAGATTTGTGTGCCCTTTCTTTGGCTCAGTGGTCTCCCTCTCAATTCTTCTGTTCATGAGCACCTCTTCAGTTCCATCCTCTGTTTTTTTTTTTTACCATCTTATTTGTGTACTAATGTATCACGTGGGGGTTCACGTTGGGGTTGGCGATATGGTTTGCATAAAAAATCCCAGATTTATTCAGAAAGGGGGGAGTGCATTCTTACCTGCCAAGAGAGTTGTAAAAAGTGGTGAGGGTTATGTGCGGTTGGAGGATGGCTCAACCTGGAGCAAGAGACGTGTGGTGGTTCTTGGAGAGAGTGGGAAGGATTCCATTGATGCTGACGATGGTTATGTGTTTGATTGTGATCCTGAGAGAGGGCATGAGTGTAGGGGCAGAGACAGAGAAGTTGATAGAGGAGCGAGTGGTGTAGTTGTGGACCATGCTGTGGAATGTCAGGATATGCCTGGAGAAGAGATGTAGGTTTGGGGCGTCCGGTTAGACGTTGTAGAACGCCTGTAAAACCTAGAGATTATGTATTTTAGTACCTTTTGTATCCAAGGCACTGAATCATCAGGTAGATATGTTCATACATTTGTGTTACTTGTGCTGTTCTAGGAGTTTATTTTCAATTTTTTTCTTCCACCATATGTTTAAGCAAATTCAAGTTTTTTTATTGTTACATTCGTTGTGGTTTGGTTTCTGCAGTGAAGAAAAAAAAAATTATATTTTGACATTTCACTGTTTTATTATGTAAGGGAAGAGGATATGTTGTAATAGGTTTTATGTGTGTGGCGCGTGTGGAATGTTGATCCTGATTCAGGAATCCACATTCCACAAGGGCCAGTTGGTTCTGCCTTCTCCAGTGGCGGCTGCGGCTCCGGGGTTCCAGAAAATAAAAGTTTGATCACTTACCTGCGTGTTAGCTTCCTTCCCTGGTGACAAGTCTGGACCCCCGTCCCCACGCGTGCGAGTGTCCGTGCCCCCGCAGCCCTGAGCTTGGAGAGCAGAGTCTTGGAGCGGACCTGAAGAAACGCGGCCGTGCCAGGCCCAGGCTCCGAAGCAGACTGTAGTCAGGTACCAGGCTCTCACCAACTACTGGACCCAGAGGCACTGCCCACACGCAGACCTCCGCTACAGGTAGCCGGAGCGCCAATCCAATGAAACATATATTCACAAGGGCACCCGGTACTGCCTTTATCCGGGTACCGACTCCCTCAATCCAATCCAGGGAACCTCTCCTTGTGGCTTCAGCACCACCCGGCCTGCTGAGCCTGCAACTCCGGTCCGGACCTCCAGAGCTGCACAGCTGGCTGCTTCCCAGGATGTGGACACTTGGAGGGCGGTGTCCTGATCAGCTGCTGTCCCCTCCTCGACAGCATCCCATCCTCGTCGCCATGCGAAGTAACCTCGCCAAGACACGTAAGTATATAATACGATATAACTTTATTCCATGTTAGTGTCATCCTTCATTAAGAGAGATTGTATGTAACGACACTGGTAACACCCCACCCGGCAGTAAGTCATACCCCAACTGTCAAAGATGGAATCTTCACACACAACCACGCACACACGTTCTCCACAGGAACCCCTCACAAGCCCATACCTCGAGCCCACGAGCCATAAACTAATTACAACAGAATCTCTAGCATCAAGCAACAAAAGATGGTTTTCATTTCTGAAAAACTTCAGCGCTGCAGTGCACCATGGGTAATCTCTAGCAGTGTTTTGTGCCAGGGTCACCCCCACCCCTTCTCTGCTAAACAATAGGGAAAAAATGCTACTGGACGGATTTACACCAAACCCCAAAAAATCTGTCTGCCACACTTTGTACCCAACCTGTTTCTTATTTGGTAGAAACCTGTCCAGCGTTTTTTGTGCTACGGGTGTTCAATGGCAACATTTTCTGTATGGGACAATGAATGGAACGAGGTCCCCCTTTTCTTTTTTCCCCCCCTTAAAATTTGTACTATTTTTTTTTTATTTTTTTTATTTTTTTTAAGACATTTCCCCCAAAATTTCCAGTTTTGGGTATGGTGTTGCCAGGCATTTTTTTGTGTGCACTTTCAACTTAATATGTCCAGCGATCTCGATGAAAAAAATATAGTTTAAGCACTGTTGAGGTGAAACAATTGGATGCAACAGAACCCTTGAAATTCTGTGGATAAAGATTTAGTTGGTGACTTTAAGGTGCAGATTTAATGCCACAAAACCGCTGAAATATGGCAGGTGTTGGAAGCTACACCACCTTAACTGTGAGGTCCCTGTTGTGCAGCCCATAGTGATAGTAATGATATCACTTAAGTCTCACTTAAGGAATCATCAATGATATCTCTGGTACAGCAGATCACACGTGCAAGTAAGAGAGATGCAACATTTAAAAAACGTGCTTCCGCACAGGCGGATTAGAGTGCAAAGCTTGAATGGAGTTTGTATTTAAAAATACTGTCCATTTGCAACCATCGTATTCTTCCATACTAGGGTTACTCTGTATTGAATAAGCATTTATCATGAGGAAGTACTCCAGTACCTTTTATCACTCTGTTCCAAACACATTCCCCTATGCAAAGAAGACATTTGGGTAGTACAATTAGGCCTTTGCACCAGACCACCAAAGAATACAACATACATGAGAAGGAGCAGTTTCCAAAATCATTGTCATTTTCATGTATCAGACTACTTACTGTCAGTATAACAAATGCAAAGGTCAGCCTTGATCATGTCAAATGGTAAAGTTAGGACAGGTGGCATGCAAGGGTCAACAATGTCAAACATGTTGTGAGGACACATGGTTATCAGGACTAGATTAGCTAATGTACTAGACAGACACAATCTGTAATAGTTTTAGTAGTACCAAGGTTTTAAGCCTGCGTTCTGCTACATCTTTTGGACTGACTCTCATGATACCTCACCCACCATTGCCTACCTCTGGAGATCCTAAGGTTGCAGACTCCCGCTGTATTGAATCTGAAATTGGAGATTGCTATGTGCAAGACCTACTTTCTGTAGTTCCCCACAACCATTATTTACAATGCTTGACAAATGTTGTCAGACCTTCCTAAAAGACATAGCTTCAAATGCAGTCCAAAACGTCTCTGGCTGTTACTTACCTGTAAGTTCATTGAGGAGGTCCTAGGTGGTGTCCAACCTGATTTTCTCATATGATATCACAGATGGCATCTGACATGTCATAAGTGATGTCATCAGGCTGAGCATCGGGGTCTCATAGTTAAGGTAGCGTAGCTTCCAACACCTGCCGAATTTCAAAGGTTTTGCTGCATTTAACCTGCACCTTAAAGTCACTTCATTTTATTTCACAGATTTTTCAAGGAATTTGGTATGCTGTACCTCCCACTACCTGCAATTCTGCCTTTTTTCTGATAAATGATATCAGTTATGTTATCACTATCTGTTCTTCAGCTACGCAACATTGGGTTAGATCAAGTTTTTGTTGTTGTCCCCTAGTTCAGAAGGGATTACTAATGGTGTACTGCGACGAGGAGTGGCGTGAGGGTGGTGGGGGGGACTGACGAAGAGTGACGTGGCATAGTTGGTGAGGAATTGTGATGAGGAATTGTGATGTGGAGTAGTGTGGAACTGTGCTGAGGAAGAAGGAGGGGGTTATTAAGGAAATGTGACAAGGAAGATTGAGGTGTGGTAGTGAGTGACTGGGATGAGGAAAATTGAGTGTGGGGACTGTGACAAGGAATAGGGGTGGGGGTAAAGGTAAGATCACTATTGGGTACTGGGATGAGGGATGTAAGGTAATGGTAAGATTCCCATTGAGTACTGGAACAAGGAAGAGGGATGTGGGGGGGGGGGGTAATGCTGGTGATTACTATTGGGGTACTGTGATGAGGAAGAGTGGCTTAGTGATGGTGGGGGACTGTGACAAGGAAGAGTGAGGTGGTGGGCTGTGAAAAGTAAGAGTGAGGTGGTTGTAGTGCAGGACAGTGATGAGGAAGAGTGAGGTGGTGGTTGTGGCATACTGTGACGAGGAACAGTTAGGTGGTGTACTGTGGCGGGAATGGCACTGTTAAGCCACTTGGAAAGCTTGTCCAATCAAAACAAAGGATATAGTAAAAAAGCATTTTCGACTCCATTTATGTTGCACACTTACTTCAGTTCAGTTAAACAAATAAAAGCCTTTTAAGCAAATCTAACCCCTCCCCCCCTGCATCCGCCATCCCATCCTCCTGCCTAATAGCCCCCTAATATCCTCTCCTACACAATTTAAGTTGGGAAACAACCCCGGTAATGGTTTTGTATTAAAAACAAATTGCATCCTAAATTAACTTAAAAGGCTCCTCTTCCCTTAACTAGCAATCACTGAGATTGCCACATCTCAATAGATTATAGTTTTCAAATCTTTATTTACTTTTTGACACTTGTGAATTTAGTTTTAGATCATAACCTTACACAAAACATCAAACTGTAGATTTCATGAATAACATTACAAAGCTAGACGGACATTCTACAAATCTTGTTAAATGAGTATACTTTACACAATTCATTAAAATCTGGTGATTTAATAAAAATATTAAAAATTCATTACATCTCCTATAATTCATATTTTTTATTTTTAAAGAAAAGAGTTAACGATGATGGCAAAGGGATATGGTCATCCTCCATAAATCTAATCCTGCATGTGCAAAGTTCAAGTATCTACCAAAGCAAGTGTGTCTCAAGTCTTCCATTACCAGAAAATAAAATGAGAAGATTTTTTAATGGTTTTATATTTTGGAATATTATTCCTTTTCCTGGTAAAATGCAAATTAACTTAAAATACTCTTTCCTTAACTAGCAATCCCAGAGATTGCCACATCTCACTAGATTATACTTTTGAATTATGTCCTTTTTAATTTTTTTGCCACTCGAAATTCACATCTATATCTCAGCAAAACACTTGAAATAAACCCAAACAAAACACGTGGCCCAAATCGTCCTTTCTTACCCTACCCACATGCTCCTTAGCCTCAATACTGCTGTACTTGCACCCCTTTATATAATTTGAAGGCAGTTTCCAAAACTAATCTAGATCTGCATAATGGCGAATTTTCAGATATCAAAAACATAAGCACCAGCAATGCATCATGGAAGATATAACTAACCTTTTGGGTATGGGGTACCCCGCTGTACACCAATTATTATTTTTTTTAAACTGGGCTGATTTATGCCTAACCAACAAACGATTTCCTTTGCATGCTTTGTGCCAGACTTGGTTCTTATTTGGCGCAAATCCATCCAGCAGTTTTGTCTGTGTTTGAGCAACATTGACATTTTCTCAATGGGACAATTAATGGAAAAGTGAAAAACACACCTTTTTTTGACCGTTTATATATCTTTTGGATCCTTAACACCCATTTGCACGAAATTGCCCAGTTCTGGGGGGGATCTGGGACTCGCATTACATTTGTATAATTTGGTGCTCATCCTTCATATGGCTCAAAAGTTATTAGCCATGGAACTTTATTATTTCCTGTGGATGATAGGTTTCACCTTGACGATACAGGACGACTGGTGTTGCCCTATACTTTATATTCTACAGTGCCACCCAGTAACCATCACTGGAAGTTTTCAGAGCTACATGAGCAATGCATTATGGATATGCAAATTAGCTCAAATACAAGCCTTTTGCTCCAGAAAACTATTTCTCTTACAGGGCAGTGGTATTTAACACATAGCTTAATCAACCCAATACAGACATTCCCCAATACAGACATTTTTTAAGACTGCATACAACTGCATGCCTGGTTTCACCATTATTGGGGATCATCAATGCAGTATAGTATTGTGAGGTTATTTTCTTCACATTCCGTCTTTCGCTTTTGAAGAGGAAGGGCACCACAGAAGAAAAAAGCTCACACCAACTATCTGGTTCTAAAGGGTTACATATGATTTTAACGAATAGAAAATGACGAATAACATTAATGTCTAAACATTGATAATGAAACAAATACCGATTTTTTTTTTTTTTTTTTTTTTTTTTTTTTTTTAAATCTTTTTTTTTTCCTTTTTGTTTTAAAGTTTTTTTTAAAAAAATGTTTACATTTGATGTGGGTATTAGCCCCCGCCCCCAGCCGCCCTTTGCCTTCATTTATAATCCCCACCCCCATATATACATATTTAACACAATTAAGTATTTTTTTTGTTATCAGTGTTTAGACTTTAATTTGTTTAAATCACTGCATACCATTCTAAAGATTATATGCAAATGTTGGTTGTCTACTTTGCCTTTTTATTCTTCAAAACTGCATATGTAATTTATGGCAAACTTATCCAATAACAAGTAAGGATATGTACATAATTCATTGTGTGTTCCTTTTGCTTTTGATCCTTAACCATGTCTAGCCAAAGCCTCGAGGTCTGCGGTAAATCATTTGTGTGCAATTTATTATGAAGTGGAACGTTTACATGTTGTGTTATTTAGCATTTATATAGAGCCTTATGTATCATTGGTATGATCTCAAAGCGCTTGTAGGTTGAACGCCCTCGGGAACTGTAGTTCAAGTCAGTTGAGAGAGAGGGTCATAAGGTGCGTGGGTGCACCGGATATGTGTGCAGCCGGTGTGGCAGTTGCATGATAGCTGCTTCTTAGCGGTAGGTGTGGCGGTTGGGAGGTCAGGTATGTGTTTATTCTGGGGGTAGATGCCAGACTGATTTTTGGCTGCGTTAGGCCTGAGGAGAACGCTTAAACTGGCAGTGTGTGCTCAGCTAGCTGTGTTTAATTAGGGTGATGAGGAGTATGTGGCGGGTGTTAGTATGAGAACTGCTATACCGATGTGTCATAGTATTGCTGTGTTCTAGTTGAGTGGTGGTGTATAGGAAGAGCAAGCGTGGTATTGTGATATGGTGGTTATCAGTAAGGCGCTTGAGATCGTGCATTCCATCTGTACCATCTATTCTATCCATTTTATTCACTCTGTCCGTTCATTCATTTCGTCTGTTCATTCGTTTCGTCTGGTTCATCATTTAATTTACTAGTCTTTCCATCCATTCCATCATTTAGTCCTTATCCATATAAACTAGTCTATCCATTTTATCCTACCCATCTGTTTAGTGTGTTCCATCTGTTCCATCCTTCCTGTTCATTCAATCCGCTCCATCCACTTCATTTTCGCGATCCATTTCATCCCTTTCATCCACTTTATTCGTTCTATTCAGTTTATCTGTTTTATTTACACTGGCCGTTTTAGTTTTCCAATTTCTCGGTCGGGTCTCTGTGCTGGATTATTATTTTTAATTCAGCAAACTTCGGTTTCTTTTTATTTCGGCTGTTTATACTTTTTGTGCTAAGAGTCGATTTTAAAGGAAGAGCCATGTTTTCAGTAATTTGTGGAAAGACATGAGGTCTTCGGTGAGTTGGTTGTGGGGTGAAGTGAGTTCCACAGAGTGGGGGCCAAGGCTGAGAATGATGATCCACCTAACCTGACTGTGTTGGTTTTTGGTATTACTAGGAGGCAAGCAGAGCTTGATCTTAGAGTACATGGTGGATAGTAAGGTTTTAGTTTGTCCTGAAGTTATTGAGGTCCTGTTTTATGCATTGCTCGGTGAGCGATGCATAAGGTTATGAAGGTGACCCTTCGAGCAACCGGGAGCCAGTGGAGAGTTGAGAGCTGGGGAGGTGTGATCTCTTGGGCCAAGTGCTAGTAGCAGTTTGGCTGCAGCATTTTGTGCTCTTTGTAGTTTAGTCAGGTGGTATGCTTGGACTCCGTGGTAGAGGGGGTTAGCATAGTGCAGTCTTGACATTACAATTGATTGGACCGCAGCGAGTTTGTTGGGAAAGGAGAGGTATGGAAAACTGCACCTAAGAGTTTTGAGGTGGTAGTGGCAGGACTTCGAGAGGGTAAGGTCAGAATCGAGAGTGCATCCAAGGTTTTTTACTGAGGTTGTCGGGGAATTGCCCATGGATGACGATCAGGGTAGAAGGTGCGGGAGAAGTTCAGTGTTACCACACACCATGATTTCAGTTTTGGTGGGGTTTAAAAGAAGGTGGTTTGTGTCATCCAGTGATCAATGTCAAGGAGGCAGGCAGCAAGGTCAGGCCGGCAGCTGGGTGATGAGTTATGGAGTTTTAGGATTAGATGGTTGTCGTCAGCGTAGTTGTAGCACAGGACACTGTGCGAGCGGATTATTCGTGGGAGGGTGGACGTTTAGAGGTTGAACAGGAGGGCTGATTGGCATGCTCCTTGTGGAACTCCGTTATTGACTGGTCAGGCAGCGTAAGCAAAGGAGGAGAGTAGGGTTATTTGGTTCTTATTGTTGAGGAAGGATGCTATCCGTTTGAGAGCGTTTCCACGGATTCTTAGGGAGTGGAGGTGGTCGAGGAGGATTGAGTGGTTGATTGTGTCCAAGGCGGCGGATAGGTTGAGAAGGATTAGTGCAGCGCATTCCACAGAGTCTGCAGTGTTTTTAAGGTCATCCCAGATTGAGGTCAGGGTGGTTTTGGTTCCGTGTTGGGGTCTGAAACCTGATTTGAAAAGGGTCTAGGAGATTGTTGGCTTCGACAAAGGCATTTAGTTGGGAGTAAGCAGTTTGGTCGATGAGTTTAGCAAGGAACCTGGTGTTTGAGATGGGGCAGTAGTTTTTGGGGTCGAGCGGGTAGAGGGAAGTTTTTTTTTAGAAGGGTCTTGACATGAGCAGTTTTGAACGCGGTGGGAAAAATTCCTGAGGAGAGGTAGTCGTTTATGATGGTTCTCGCATATTCTCCTGCACAGGTAGATGCAAATATTTCTTTGAGGGTTAAGGCTGGGCAGGGTTCTATCGGGGAGCCGGATCGTTTCCAGGCCGAGAGAAGTTTGAGAAATTGGTCTGTTGATATTCGAGTGAAAGAGCCAAATGTCGGGTGGGTTGGAGTTGCAGATGGTGGGTTTGCAGGTGGGGTGGGTGGATTGTGTGGTGGGTGCAAGAGGGCCAGTTTGTTGGTTAGAGAATTTGTTCTTTCGAGAGCAGTGGTGTAGAAGTGGAGAGAGTGTGTCGCAGAGAGATTGAGAAGGGGTCGATTGGGTGGTGGTACATGATGGTTTGGTGAATTCAGAGATGATTTTGTGGAGTTCCTCGGTGGGGTTTTCACAGTTCAGGATTGACGAGTTGTAATGGACTTTTTTTGCTTTCTGGATTTCGGCTTTGTAATGGCGATGGTGCCGTGCCAAGGTGGATCTGCGCAGGGTGGTTTTATCTTTCCACCATTTGCGTTCAAGGGATTTATATAGTTGTTTTGTGGTCTTCAGTTCTGGTGTAAACCATCTTGGAAAAGGGCCATGGCGAGCGGATGCTTGGCAAGTGGGGATGAGTGGGATTAATGAGGTATTGAGCCATGAGTCAAAGGTGTCAGAGGTTAAGTGTTCATTGCGTGTGGAGGTAGGGGGAGGAGATTGAAGGAGCGCCTCGGCTAGGTCGGGAAGAATTTTTAGTTTCTTCCAGCATTTGCATAGATTTGGAGGTTCTGGTTTGGGCGAGGAGAGCGGGGCGGGTGAGTGGATGTTGAAAGGGACAATGAGGTGATGGGACCAGATGATAGGGGTGGGGAGGGGGTTTCGGTGTATTCGGTCGTGGGAGCTGAAGATGGCATCAAGGGTGTGTCCTTTGTAGTGAGCTGGGCCATTTATGTGGGTATGGACGTTAATCGTGTCTAGGCAGTCAATCCGAGAGTGGGTCACAGGGTTGGTGGGGATGTCAAGCCAGATATTGAAATCTCCTAGAAGAGTGAGGGTGGGATGGTTTAATTGGATGGTGGCTATCGAATCGCAGAGGTTGCCCGAGAAGTGTCTGTCGTAGCCTGGGGGTCTGTAGATGAGTAGGAAGCTGTGGGAGAACATTGGGTCAAGGGATAGTTTGACTAGAAGCGATTCGCAGGAGGGGATGGTTGGCTGGCTGTCAATGATTGAGGTGGAGAAGTGTGACTTGAAGGCGATTGCTACTCCTCCTCAAAGATGCTGTGTCTGTTTTTTTTTGCTACAGATCGTGCATTAAACAGGATGCATCTTACTTTGGTACAGGAGGATGATGTGGAGGTTGCAGAGGTGGAAGATGGGAGAAGAGGGGGAATGGGTGCGAGGGGTAGAGGGGGGATGGTCGATGGAGTAGGAGGGCGGTTGAGGTGGTGGGCAGTGGGGGGATGGGTTGGATGGTGTGTGAGGTTGGTTGGATTTGGGTCAAGGGACTTGGGAGTAGGGGGTTAGGGGTTCCAGCTGTGGTCGGTGAGAATACAAGGGAGAGGGGTTTCAGGCAGGGTGAGGGAGGGGGGGTGGTGGTGATCGAGATTGGGAGAGTGAGGTGGTGGGTCAAGGCAGGATTGGCGAGGAGTAATGAGAGATTGAGGGAGACCAGGTACTTTTTCCTTACAGGGTTTCTGTTGAGGTTGGTGTGTGAGAGAGGGTAGGGGGGGTCGGAGGGTGAAAGGGATGTGGCTACTGTTCTTGCCAGGGCGAGACGTGCAGTTTTTAGGGATGGGAAGGAGTGGGGTTGGACGAGGATGTTTGGGAGAGTTGATGAAAGGAAGGGGAAGGGGGGGTGGTTGTGGGGCTGGGTGTGTCTAGGAAGCTGGGCGGGCCGTTAGTTGAGGGGGCAGGGATTGCGGGTATGATGATGGTGGGCGGGCGGGCGGGTGGGTGGAGGCGATGGGAGGAACAGGGGTTTTAGGATGGTTGGCTCGCCATCAGGCTCCTCTGGCTTGGTGTTTGGATAGGGAAGGGGCGAGGTGGAGGGTGGGCTGGATTGGGATTGGGATGGGATGGTTCCTCTGGCTTGAGGGTTGGGCAGCAAGTGGGCTGAGAGTGTGGTGGCGGGTTTGGGATGGGTTGCTGCTTCTGTCTTGGGAGTTGGATAGGGAGTGGGCTGAGGATGTGGTGGAGGGCAGGATGGTTTGGGAATGGGGGAAGGAAAGTAGGGTGAGAGTGAAGGGAGGTGGGCGTGAGCAGGTCTCTTTCGGCGAACCTTGGTGGGTCGGGTGGACTCGTGGCGTGGCTAAGTTTGAACTATGTTACAGTTGGCATAGGATGGTTTTGTTCACACTTTCCAGGTTCAACTATACCACAGGATGTTAATTATTCACACTTTCTAAGTTTACCTATACCATAGATATGGACAGTTTCTAATTCGGCTGTATCACAGGATGATATTGTTCACACCTCCTAAGTTCAATTATACCACAGAAAGATCTTATTCACATTGTCAAGGTTCAGTTACACGACATGATGATATTACTCACACCACCTAACTATACCAGGTTATTCACACCTTCAAAGTTCAACTGGACCACCAGGTGAATTTATTCAATCTTCTAAATTGGACTATACTACAGAATGATATTATTCACACCTTCTAAGCTTAGCAATACCACAGTTAGGAGACGCTTTCTAATTCAGCTGTAACATAGGGTGATTTTATTTGTCTTCTAAGTTCGACTATACCATGGGAAGATTTTATTCACACTTTCCAGTTACCCTTACCACAGTTAGGCACAATTTCCAATCAGGTTGTAGCACTGGTTGATGTTGTTCACACATTCTAAGTTCAATTGTATCACTTTAAGATATTATTCACACTTTAATATACCACAGGGTGATAATTATTCACACTTTCTACAGTTACGCTATTAGGCACACTTTCTAGATTCAACTTAGGTACAGTTACTCTATTAGACACACTTTCTGAGTTCAACTTTGGCACAATGAGGTTATTAGGCACACTTTCTAAATTGAATTAGACCACAGTTACGCTAATAGGCACACATGAACTAGACCACATAGCCATACTCTCGGGACACAAGTGACCGTGGCCTGTTGACTGAGACAATTCTTCCTGCGTTCTCTTCTTTGTCAAACATAGCCGGCCATTTGTCAAACACAGCCGACCTTTCATGCTTACTTCCCCCAAGGTTCATCTGAAATGTGAACTCCAGTCCCAGCACAAATGTTTCCTAATGTGAGTGTATTTCTCCTGTTTAACAGTGAGCTAAAAGGGCTGTGCTTCCTCTCTATAATGGTGAATGCAACATAACTTCTGATAGCCTTGTGGTCGTAGCATGTGTAGCAATCACCAGCAAAGTGATGGTGGGATTAAAAGGCTTGGCAAAAAAACCTTTTCACCGTAAATGTGGAACTAGGCGAAGCCATTTCAGCCAAATCACACATACAATAGCACCACCTAATAACCATCATTGGCAGTTCACCTCCAGTTCAGAGTTGCATGAGCAAGTCATTGTGAGTATGTGAATGACCTCAAATGGGTTTTTTCTGGCCTTCAGTACTAGGATGTGTAAGGAAGGAATTCTGGTTACTGTAGTTTGGAGCCAGCCAGTATCCAGTTCTTTCCCCATTAGTTGATCTTTACCCTCAGTTGGAGAGGGGGGGATTAACCAACAGTGGGGCACTCCTCAGTGAGGCATAGATCACAGTGTTGGTCCTCCTCTGTAGCCCCAGACTCCATTCACATGTGTTTTCCAAAAATAGAGGCGATGCTTTGGAGTTTGCTTGTGTTTGCACAGAGGGAGGTATATGTGTGTGTGTGTGTTTATTGTGAAGAATCCTGCAGGTGCCTCACTAAAACCCTGCCTAAAGTCTCCAGGTAGCCAGGAGAGGGCAGACGCTTCCTGATCGCAACCATGGGGGTAGTGTACTGTGGGCGGGGGTAGTGTACTGCGGGCGGATCACCTAGGTGGAGAGAGGGCCCAGGGTGGTGAGGCGATGCCGTGGGAGGAGACAATAGTATTTTTCCTCTGAAGGGGATATTCATAATACTATGCCAGAAGAGGTTATGGCCCATTGTCATTTTAATCTCTCAACCTCCTGCTAAACGTATTGTACTAAAAGAATCCTTTTGGTCCCTAAAAGCAAAGGTCTTCCTCAATATCGAGGGTACACTACAAGGAATATTGAAAGTGTTGCCTTCTCTACCATATCTTTCTCTGTTAGAGTTAAAACGAACAGCCCCTCTGTTAAAAGAAATTACATCTACCCTTAAAAATATACAAGAAGTGGAAAAACCTATCTTTGATAAAGTAAGCTACATGTCCCAGAATCCCATTGGGACTGAGACGAAGAAGAGGGCTGAATAGGCATGTAGAAGTGGAGGACAGGCAATCGTGCCTAACAGCCTTTGCCAGGGTCAGGCACAATAATTGCATGCACCTGAAATCAATCGCCCCACCTAAGCGGGATAAAAGGCTGGAGCAGGAGCTGGAAGTCTGGCAGTAGTAGCGGAAGGAGAAGAGCACAAGCCTGGCAGTTGATGAGGAAGTGTGATCATAAGGGATGCCGGGACGTGGAGAGAGTAGATTTCACCTGCAAGTTCTGAGCGGGTCCTGTGTTCACAAACCCTTCCTTGCCGGGGCTGCACTGAGCGAGACCTGCTGAGAGTGATGGTCTTCCCAGGTGTGCCTGATCTATGTGATTACTGCGCGCCCCCCCTAAAATGTTTACCGCGTATATATGCAGTGGGAGACCCCCCTCCTCCTCCCCCCCCCCCCTATGTGACATCCAGCGATGCATGCACAAACTATGGAAATGCTTACCGTATGGCAGCTTTCTGCATTGTGACAGAATACACCTTTCATCATTTCTCTAAGGTCTGGCCATTTGAGATCTCCTGTATATATTTAAATTTTGAAATCACAAAAACCTAGCCAATTACATAGTAAAGCAAACATGAATTGTATTCTGTGCTTTGAGGTTCGATAGCAGAATTGTCTTTCCTGGAGCTATTACTACCTAATGGTGTGCCAATGTTATGATACAACAGTGCCGAGAGGCAAGGACTCCATGCTAAATTCTATATCTAATCTAATGGTCAAATGGTTATTTCTATTGCACTTTTGGCAAAGCGCTGTACATAGAACATCTTTATCACAATTATCACCAAACCAAAGTCGGTACTCCTTTATCGACCTTGAAAGGATGAAAGGCTGAGTTGGACTTGGCAGGATTCAAACCTGCAACCTATAGATCACGCACAGATTGCATCAACGAGTGCTCAACTGGCTGAGCTATCTTGTTGGCTAAAATCCCCTCCTTCAGATGTCAGTTAACTGAGTATCAACTGAGGTATAATAATCACAGTACCTATATGTTGGAGGAACAATGTATGAAGCACTACATGAAGTTAAATACCTGTCTGGATTATCACAGGGACAGGTTTCGCTGCAATGTAACTTTCATTTGTTTGTTTTTGAACAGCGCTTGCTGGAGAGTCAGATTTTGTTTTAATTGTACTCTTGAAAATTTGAGGCTAGAACATCAGTGATTGGTGTAGTGACAATCACCCACCATTGAGCAAATACTCTGCTGCCACCGACCATTTATAGTACCCCATTAACTGCATGGTTGAATGGATGTAAACTAGACTGTGCATAGTCATTTTACACATTGTTCTTAAAATTAGAGTATAAATTAAATTATCAGTGTAAAAATGATCTGCCTCCGCATGATTATGCACACAGCACAAGAACTCTGAAAAATACAATTGTGCAATACTGGTTTGCTTTCACTGGAGAAAAAAAGCATAATTTGTTACAAAAAGTGTATTCTTAATTGCAATTTAGTTTTCCATCTTATTAATTATACAATCCTAAAATTCTAGGAAAATATGCACAGTGCTTCTGAAGCTGAATGGAAAGAAACCATTTCTTTAATCGCAGTGTGCAGTTTTTTCTTGAAAGGCTTTCGAGAAATACATTGTTTCAGAGGTGGCTTGCAATTACATCCGTGTAAATAAAAATCAAAAGAAGCCTTCGGGTTTCTGTCAAGTAACCTGACTTTTGCACTGCCCTCTTCTCTAAGCCTGTGTGCAAATGTACACATGAAAATAATAAAGCTGTCGTATTTGCAAGACTTTCCTGCGTAAAAAGGCCTAGTACGCACCTTATCTGGAGGCCTGGCAGTAATTGTATAATCCCGGTGTGGCTGTGGTTGCAGAACCATGACCATGCTGATGTCCAAGGCCAATAGCAGGAAGCCAGTCAAGGGAGGCAGCAAGTAAATGGACAGAAGTGTGCAGGGGACTCCAAGTTGGTGTGGCCGGACCGGAGACACCCCTGCTACCGACGGGGTGTCCCTCTTCTACTACGGCTTTAGGCACACTTGGAAGAAGTCTGGAAGGTGAAGCAGCTTGAAACCGGAGTGCTCTGGAGCCGGTGAAGCTTGGCGTTCAGGTTCACTCATAAACCCTTGCCGGTAACTGTTCCCAGTGGTAAAGTGGCTCATGTAAGAGTAGAAGCAAGTATAAACTGTTTTTCTGTGAAAGCTATTCTCTTTACAATGGAAATGTATCACGTGCACTTTTAGTGAAAGTTATAGTGCTTCCGTGTGAAGAAAAGCCTTTCATTTCCCATTGTCGAACTTTGAAATGTTGCCAGACTGGTTGCGGGTTCTCTAATAAAAAGGGGACCGCTTTCTAAAGTACTCCAAAAACTCTGAAGCTGAATTTCACACTTATTACAAGATCTTGCAGCATCAAAAGAAGGTTGTGTAGAACCAATTGTGATTCCCTACTAGAGTAGAAAGTGTCTTTTGTGTTAATACTTTGAAATACAAACCCTTACAGATGCTTAAGGTTGAAGATCTAACTTAGAGTGGTTACGTATGCCTAAACTTGTGTTTCCTTTGAAGACTGAACCGTGTAACACTAAGAACAAGTATTCTTTCAACGCTTGTATTAATAAGAACAAGCATTACCCAAGCCAAGAGGCGAACCCTTTCTATAGTGAAGAAAACCCTGTTTAAATCAAACCACCTAACTGGCGAAGTTGAGTTGTTAAAGGTCCAGTGTCCTCTGATACAAGTGGGACATTGTTATCTGAAGTTGGAAGTGTATTAATACAGCTACTGGAACCAAGAAGGTATGTACAAAGCTGGTGAAGGGAGCTGGGTGCTTGTGACTGAGCAAATAACCTGTAATGCTGAGACTGTTGAAGTTGAGAGAAAGTCAATCTGGAAGCAGAGGCAGGTTATCCTTGTGGCAGTAAGGCAGACCAAAGAGGCAAAGAGGCTTACCTTTTCTTGGCGCATCGGAACGAAGAGGGCCTTGCCTACTTGTATAGGTCAAAGTGTCTTGTCTTTAAAATGCTTATCCATTCTGATATATAAGTTGAAATAGGAATACCAGAACTGTGGTTGTGTATAATACTGTCAGTGGATGTCACATTGAAGTTGGTTGAAGTAGTGGCAGAAGTAGTGACATACTGTGGAACCAAGGAGTCTGTTTCCGCAGTAACAGTAGTAGAAGGGTGGTTATCAAGGGGGAAACAACCACCCAAGAAGAAGCATCCTGACAATTGTACCAAATGTACTGCAGAGATTATGAACACTGGCTGAATTGTAGAAGGAGAAGTTGCTAATTTATTCTTTGAACTGCGGCAAAATAATCTTGGAAGGAAGACACCCAGGATTATCATTGGTTCTATTTCCTTGGCTGGAATTGGAAGGGGATCTTTTCAACTGAAAGCTGAAGAACTGTTACCAGTGTATTTTTGTTTGGTGAACCTTTATTTCATTTGGAATTTACAAGAACTGGTTCAAGACTTTGAACATTTGGGGAAATTGACTTTGAACAATCCTTGGGACAGGTGAAGGTCATCCAAATTACTGGTTGTTTGTTATTCACTCATTTATGTGTTTATAATTTACTTTGCATATTTTGTTGTTTAGTGTGAGGGCCAATTTGTTTCGGTTAAGAGCGATTCCCATATCTCTTAGACTAGGTAGGGAACTCCCTGATGGAATAGGTTTAGCGAGAATTTATTTTCTTTTAATACAATGTTTAATTCTGGGAAAAATACAAGCAGTTGTCCACCTCACATTACTGAACCCATACAATAACAATGTAAAAAAATATGCAACTGCTGCCCTATAGCTAAGGTGAGTGAGACTCCCATAGGAACCTCAAAATATTCAATTTTAACTGTTTTGAGTAGCGGATCTGAAGTTAATTAGAGACACCCCCCTCCCCCCCCACCCCGACTGCAAAGTTTGGTAAAGATTTGTTAAAAAATAAGTTAAGAAAAACCACTGTGAACAATGAAGCCACATGTTTCCACTTCTGTATTTTATGATGTATAAAGAGTAGTACTACAATACTCGATCCACTCATTCATCCTTACAAGCTCATGCCAAGATGAGTAAAATATACAAGAGCAAGACATGTATTTAACCAGGGTGCAAAATGTGCACTCTCCAATAGCATTGGCTAGTGATAATTGACTCTTGGCGAGTAAGAAATAGTGTGCTGTGTATATGTATATAATTGAGGTGGCAAGCGACTTTGGTTCGTAGTGTGCAACTTGCATTTTTGCCGCATTATTTAACTTAAGTGAATATTTTTGCCCAGTGAGCGGATCATTATATCCCACTACCAGGACACCAATCGACTTGCATTCTCAAATTTTGATGCACAGCTGTTGACTTTAAATATCATGTCGGATACCTTGCATGTAGCAGCTGACCCTCAGCTGCCATATTACTCAGAGCTGATGTTGCATTAAACTTTTCTGTTTCCCCGAACCTGTAATGGCAGACTAGTAGATCAGCAGGAACCATCAGTCAGTCATTCAACATGCATACGGCTCACCAATCTCCTCATTAAAACTCGTAGACCTAAAATGTGTGACGTTTTACCTCATGGTGTTCAAAAGATTCTCACTTTCACCCTGCACAATGCTGAATTTTGATCTCTTCGTAAGTCTGCCTACATTGGTCTTTTTATTTGTATGTTTGAATAAATCCTAAACTTTACTCTCCCAGGCATAGGAAATATGATTTCCTCCATAGATATATATTCATTATCCTTCCTTGACTGCCCCATTTGACGGTGCTGTTTGAAAAACGTTTGTGTTCTAGGCATAAGGATCAACTTCACAATTACTCATGAAATCTCAATGTTATTTAACTTCTTGAATGATTTGAAGCAGCTGAAATTTAATCTGCAGTGTGCTACAAAAAGCGTACATTCAAATATTGTCAGAACCATAGACCTATTGTTTGCATATGTTAATGCTGCTATTTTCAATGTTAAAGTTTTGCAAACATTTTCAATGTGGCTTGCACAATTTAATGGAACAATTTTATTTTCAGGAAGGGTTGATAAATCCAACTGTAAGGAAGGTTCTAAAAGCTTCCCAACAATTGTACTGCTGTCCAGTTGAAGGCTGTCCAAGAGGGCCCAATAGGCCATTTTCCCAATTTTCTCTAGTGAAGCAGGTATGTCCGTGTACACAGTTAAAATATTACTGAAACGGTGCTACTTTAGCAGTGTATTATCATTTCAATGTAGACTTCATAGTGAATGGACATGATGATTTCCCCCCATAACTTTTGAAATGTTGCATGTAAAAGGCTTGGGCAAGCATTGTTTGACGTTTGGTGCACATTGGGCCAAGTGTTTGTATCCCATGTTCCATACTTCTCTGAAATGGCTGGAAGTGTTTCTAACATTTTGAGAGAATTTATTGCAGTAAAAACACCTACATATTTTCCAAATTAGGTATGCTTTTGCTCCAAAGTGTTTGCACTGTAAGTTCGCTTGTCAGATGCCCAAAACCATCTCACCGCTTGACCACATGGGAGTGTTTTTGTCTTTCTGAGTTCTGTTACACATGTAGGATTGTCTACGCTGGCAAAATCATATTGGGTCTTTGGGGAGTGCTAGGAGGGGCGGCTGGGTATGGGAATTCCAGGGGATGGCCCGTTGGAGGGGGAGAAAACCTAAAGATGTGGCATTCTTCTGCTTGTAATGATATGATGTGGCATTTATAACACGCCTGTACACAAGTGTTTCTAGGCGCGACAAGACAAGGAGGGGGAAACAAAGGGAGGACAAAATAACGATCTTACTAGGCCTTGTGTCAGGCGGATCGCGCCAGTGCGGGGAAGAGGGAAGGGGGGATTTGAAGGGGGAAGTGCAGTTAACTCACAAGTGCAGCCAGCGGGTGGCTCATAAGTGCAGAAAGAAGGGACTGTAGGCTTGCAGATGCAGATCCTTAAGTGCTGGGGAGGCAGTGCAACGGCAACTGGACATGCAGGAGCCTGGACCCGAGTTCAGAGGGTGAAAAAAGTGCAGAGCATTCCGGTGCATCAGCAGGGGAGAGGAAGAGAGAAAGCGCAAGCAAAAAGGAAGGTCTTGAGTTGCTTCCGGAACCAGAGGTGGTTCCGCTCAGTTTGAGAGAGGCAGGGAGGCTGTTCCCGAGAGAGGCCCCAGCTGAGGAGATGGCTCTGCCCCCAACTCTTTGCTTGGAGAAGCGTTCACCCCTCAGAGAGTTGGAGGTGGATGAGCGGAGAGCTCAAGAAGGAAGATGTTTTGGAAGAGAAAGTTGGAGGTAGAGCGTTGTCGGGCCCCAGAAAGCCTTGTGGATGATGCAGAGGGTCTTGAACTTGATCCTTGCAGCCTCGAGATGCCACTGAAGAGATTTCAGTGCTGGAGCGATTTGATCCCTGGGCTTGAGGCCAAGTACAAGTCTTGCAGTCCTGTTCTGGATAATTTGTAACAGTCGAAAAGTAGAGGCAGGAAGATTTAGAAAGAGGCTGTTGCAATAGGCCAGCCTAGAGAGGACCAGAGCTCTGGAGACAGTGAGCTTCTGGGGGAAAGTGAGAAAAGGAAGAATACCGCTGAGGAGGTGCAGCTGATAGATTGACAACTTAGAGACGTCAGAGATGTGAGGCGAGAAGGAGAGGGTGGAGTCGAAGATGACACCAAGGTTCTCACAGGAATGTGACCTACAAACGGTGAAACAGAACTTCTAGTCATACTTGGCGAATTGCTCTGTGATTAAACAAAGACTGTCCTGCCCCTTAACTTTCTTTTATGTAACCCCACCCAATAGCCCTCGGATTTGGCCATAAGGCATATTGCAGAGGCACACTAACCCAAATAATTTAATTAAAAATAAGACTTTACAAGTATATAGGAGCAGTACATCTAAATAAAAGAAATTAATACATAAAATGTGGTCATGGCTTGCGAAAACAAACTTTGTTGTAAATGTTTCACTGTGCATGGCTGGCCTTTGGGTGGCAGCATTGCACCAAATACAAAGTGTGCTTATAGTGACATGCACTGTTTTACAGAAAACACTGGCTGTCACCCGCCACCACCGGCGAGTGCAATTTTCTTAGATCAAGTGTGTAAACTAAGGAACTGGCCCAAAGGTCTAATGGGATTTTTAAGAATTGGTGAACCCTGACAGTTTAGCAATTTCAAATAGCTACGGATATTAGTGGTATCATTTCATAATGATTGTAAGAATATATTCTCACTGCCAATATGAAGTTGGCAATAGTTGGTTAGAAAACCTTAACAGTTCACCAACCACTTCCGTTAATGTTCCAAAACTAACACCTAATATCCTTTTTGAATTCACAAAAAATGTGCATTAATTGAAAATCGTGTTTTTATTAGAATTTCCACTGGATTTCCACATGAGGACACCAATTTGGAAAAAAAAGCAATTTATTTTCAAAAGTCGCGATTACTATTTAAGGAAAAAGCCCTGAGCTGGTGGGCATTACCGCTTTAGGTAATGGCCCAGGGCGCATAGTTACAAGCCTGAGCGATAAAAATGCAATAAAGAGACTTCGCCCTCAAAAAACACTAATCTTCTGTAGTTATCAATTGTGATATTATCACTTGGTTTTTAACGTCCCTTGAAGTTCTTAATTACATTTGAAACCTCACATATAGCTTATCCTGAATTTTTAGATTGTGTCTCTTCAGAATACATGGTTTATTCCAAATCTATGGGCCTCATTACAAGTATGGCGTTTAGTGGTAAAATTGGCAGTAACTAGGGGGCGCTGTTGCGCCAGTGGCTGCAAACGGCACTAAGCGCACGCTACGGAGACGGACTGGAGCCTGGGCCGAAGAACTTGCAAAATAATGCCCTGCTTTCAAAAAAAATTAAAGGAGTAGTGCGCTCAAAAATATTATTGCCCCGAGCGTTTGGGCATGTGTTTTTAAGCATGCGTTGATTGATCGTAAACACATTTCTTATGCACTTTACTGTGGTTTTCCTCACTTTTACACACACGAAATCAGGCAGCAGGCCGCGGCCATCTTGTGCTAATCTTTTCCGTTGCCGCATCGCCCTAAGCTCAAGTGCGCTCTTGGCACTAAATCATATGCCCCGCCCCTGAAGCTGACATCACCATTCCTAGCGATATTCTCCGCCTATCTCTGTGACGCTACTGTGCAGCATAGCCAAACGCGCCCAGTCATTACCTACGTCCTGAAGTCAGTTGGCGCAGAACCCAGAATATCAACACACATCCTCTCACAGCACAACAGCGCATCCCATCCCAATTCTGAATACGAAACACAATCTGTAAAGGAAACCGCAATACTGTGCCATTTATAATGTGCTTTTATTTCACAATAAACGCTCAGAGAACATCCGCCGAATTCCATAATCAACATTTATTTTATCTTTCTTTGTTCGATACACAAACGTTTATCGTGAGTCACAAGGTGTTCTTTGGGTAGAAGTGCATTGGACGCACCGTGATTGCCAAGGCTTCGGCATCCGCTTGTTGCTAGACCACCGTAAATGATGTCAAGTTACTCCTTATTGCCGGTACCGCGAAAGGGCATATGGGCCCGGGGCGATCTTCCCAAAATATCGGGATCAAAATCCAGCCATGGAGGTGTATCACCAACTGCCGGCTGAATAAGCCATCAATTGTTATCTGGAAACGATGATATTCGCAGAAAGGCAGGATGTAGCTGTGTAGAAAACATAATAGAAATGTGTTTCAGTAGCCGTTCTTTATTCTAATCAATCCATTACTTATGCACCGTGTCAAAACTAATGATGAACACAAACGTGAAACAATGCAAACACAGAGAAAACAACGTGCAATGTTTGAGTCTACAATTTGCTTGGGAGGTTAGTGCTATTGAGTATGTTTAGCTCGCACTGGGATGGATGCAGATGCGGAAGTTGACGGAAGAATTCGAATAACACATAGACAACATTTTAACGTAACATCAGCCTAGAATTGGGCGTTGATGGAACCTGTGCGAACCCAGACGTGTACTACATGAATTTCGGTGCCGGACTGCCAATGTGCCTGGGACAAATACAAGTACACACCAGTTGTTTCTGCGTGTCGTAACAATATGCCAAAAACAACAAGCCTTTGCAATGTTAGCTAGCCAGCCAGCCATAAAATGAAACCTTGACTGCTTTGTCTACAAATGAGTCCACACTAACATGTGCATAATATTCGCCATTTCAATTCTGTCAGCGTAACGGAGAGTGTCCGTTAAGATCAACAAATTTTCATAAAATGACATTACAGGTTCCCTTTTGTCCAGTTTTCGAATGCTGAACCTGATCATGTTTGACGGTTTTACATACCTCCCCCACATTCTTTTCGTTTCCTTATGAATACTCCCTTTAACCCAAGTTCGAAAAACAATACAATGGTTTTTGCCTAGCTTCCTTTTGGAAAATAAAAGCCACAAAGTTACTTGTTACCACACATGGGAGAGGATCACTTGAGGGACTGACCTTGATTCTCACGGCATAAATTCCCCCGTGCACACCACTGTGGCATTTGGACTATTTAGGAAAAACAAACCAAATGTTAGCTGGCATACACCAATGCCACTCGAAATTTCTAGAGATTTACTCAGTTTATGCAAACACTCGGCAGTGATCAACCATGTGTCAGATGTGACCGTTTGGTGTTATCTTCAAGCGCAGGGCGCACCAAAAGCCCCCACCTTTGCAAATGCCGCGCTCAGCTCAGCGTACACTGACAACCCCCACCCTTTTCATCTGGCGCCTGTGTCAGACAAGCCAATTTCTCATGGCTGGTTTACCGACCCATACAGGCACTTCTTGCAAAACTAATTGACAAATAGGATACATTTGGAATAACATTTTTTGTACGCTTTATTTGCACAATTTATACTTTTGATAGCTTTGAAATTCAAGTTGCATGTGTTTTCCATTGGTCATTTACAATGTATAAAAATTGTTGAACATACAAATAGCATCTAATCATTTGTAGCGGGAAGTGAACTGTTCCACAAGGGCTTCTTTTCGGTGGACCGGGCACGTTTGCAATGTTTTTGGGCAATGCATGTGTCCGTAGAAACAAACCACGAACGATACCATCGATACCATGAGCGGGCATGTCCAACACAGTCAAAGTCAGATCTTTCACGAAATCGAATTCCATTTCCTGGTTTACTGGCTTGACCACCCACTTTTTGCTTCTTTTTCCAAAGGCCATTTCGTAACGAAGCATCCCAAATTGTCCAGCAGTTCGAGATTGTTGTCTGCCTATTTTTTTGTTATGCGCTAAAAAGGCCAGTAGTGTGTGAAATTCCATACCCTGTATACTGAAATGCAATCTCTTGGGCTGGTACTTTAGGCACATATTGTGGAACACCTCCAAATCTCCGGTGTGACAGAATTCTGTCAGTCCCTTCAGATCTCTTGAAAGAGTTTTACCAAACACGATCTTCTCCAGAGCTTTGTGTGGAGTTGAGGATGGAACCAACCACTTCTTCTTGTGTTCCTGTTCCTCCGATAAAGGTGCATGTGCACATTGGTGAACATTTTCGTTTTCTGTCCATGAGTGAACGTTGGAGCAGTGGTGCATCAATGATCGCCATTTTTCTAGTAGAATTTCCGCAGACCCATCACAAGTTTTGGCGCTTCACCAAAGATGGTTGCTCAGACTGCCCCCACAGTAAAGAAAACTTCTGACCACTTTTTTAAATTTTATTTTTACCAGCAGCAGTGATTTGTTTGATTGATTTAGCTGCGTGCCAGACATCAAATTGATGGCGAATGTTTGGAAATTGCTTGCGCATGACCTTGGCAGTTGAAACATGTGTTTCGGTGGCTGAGGTCTATTTGCATTCCCCGCGATTGGAGATCTTGCATGGATTTTAGAGACCCATGTTTCTCCATGGCCACTGAGGATTTGCATTCGGACACCTGCACGACTACAGAACTCACTATTTTTTTTAGTGTCCATGTCCTGAAAGTGGTATGTGCAGTACTTTGTAGAAAAACCGGGACTGTCGCACTGTCCATCGCCAGCTAGCCTGATCAGTTTGCCAGGGAATGTCCGTTCAATTGACATTCGTTCAATATTCCAGGCTTCACTGATCGCAGGGTGTAAATATTCACGTTGATATTTGAAATACTGTGTTTTATCGAGGAACTAAAGTCCCACAAATTTACAGAAACTGGACAACTTACTAAAGCTCGAACCACTGAAAAGCAAAGCTGATGCACACAGTAGATTTCCAAGAAAATGCTGCATGGAGCGGGCACACGTGGCTTTGATTTTCAGGTTTATCCCTTGTGATAGACCAGTAACATTCACCAATGGCTTCCTGCATTCTCCCCCCACCCCTCACTGGATGGACTATTTTCAGCATCAATATAATCTCTACGAGGCAGCTGTCGAATACAATGTATTTCTGCTCCTTTACCAGACTATCGTCCTGCATGAATGTGGTTTCTGAATCAAGTGTGGTGGACATATCCGGCAAACTGCCCACATTGTAGTCGAGATCTTTGGCAAGTTCCTCGGTCAATTCCGTTGAGGCTTCAGTCTGTTATTTCATCTTGTGTTAATTGCTCATGAATTGGAGAAAGCGTCCATGTCGATGGTTTATTGGGTGGCCCTTTGTGATGGGGTCAGCATCTTCCCTATATTCAGTTTCATCTTGTCCAGTTCTCGCATTGTACCAACACTTTGCTTGCTTCGCCCATCACATTCCATTCATTTTCTGGCCATTGGGCAAAAGCATCTAGAGTCTGCTTATTGACTGCAACACGCTGCTCCTCAAATAATAGTCGCTCCATGGTGAGATTGGTTTGGCAAGCAGCATCTTTGGTTTGATATGATGTCTGTGTGCTCATAGTTCTTTTGGTTTTGGGGCCCTAGGAGATGGGTTGTTAAAATACGCTCAATGTAAATCCAACATACAATATATGTACTTTAGATAGAAAATACTTATGAGCACAACACCGCCACAAAACAATGTTCGCAAACGAAATTGTGTCTAACTTACCCCTGTTTTCTTGTATTTCTGTGCAAGCGTCTTCTGCGTCTGTGCAAGCATGTTCTTCTGTGCAAGCGTCTTTTTCGGTGTGATGACCGTACCAGCAAGCTGGTCCACCACCTCTGATCTATGTGCCTCCTCTTCTAAATCACCTCCTTGTATACATCCCTTGAATCGAATATTCATTAAAAAAAAAAAAAGTGTATTTGAAATCAAATTCCTTCAACGCACACTTGGCTTACATACCGTCGTAAAATGGTGTATGTCATTTAGTCAAAATAGACATTTCAAATTTAAACTGATTTTATGGCAAGTGTACTGGATTAGAGATCACCATGCAAAACAAACTGATTCTAATGTTGAACACAGACAGTTCTCAGTCTCACTGCGCTGAACAGTGCAATAGCGACAGGTGTTCCAAGTAATTCAAAGAAGGAGGGATTTCTCATGAGTCCAATGAGTTTAATAACGAAGTAGCCTGACACGTGTTTCGAGTCATCACTGACTCTTCATCTGAGGCTAAACATAATGCACAACATAATGATGAACACAAATAGTACAGCACAACATAAACAGTTTGAATGAAAGTCCATTGTGAAAGAAGTCAATACAAAATTGATAAGGACATTAGTAAGGACATTCAACCAAAAGGGCAAACGCAAGTGCAGGTAGGCCAAACAGAACAGCAGTTACAGCATATATATTAAGATAAAATCAAATGGCAACAAACGAAAATAATAGATAAATAAGATTGGCACAGTACCATATTAGGAAGGGATTGAATTGAATGGAGAATCCATAGGTTACGGGATGCATGCAAGAAACACGGGTAAAGAAACAAACAAGTTGCAAGGAGTTAGTTATAATGCATCCACGGAACAGCTATAGCAGCATAGTCAAAGAGGCAAAAGCCGCCAAAAAAAACCCAAAATTGGAATCATAAATAAAAGGTACCTGAAAGTTTCAAGAGCTAGCCTAACCAATTAAGTATATTGTGGCCAGTGCCAGATGCACTCTCTCTAAAAAGGAAAAGAGAAGACATTTTTTTATTTTATATGAAGTGTTTAAATACGCTGTTCAAGCACAAATGTGAAATTAAGGAAGAACAGGAGAGTGTGAGATTAAATGACAAATCGTACCTCACTGCTTCGCAATTGCGGAACTCTGTAAGGGAAAAGAAATTCCCTCAGCATCGCTTAAACATGGACAAATTAACGTAACAACTGTGATTGCTAAAATGCAGCTACCCGGAGTGCCAGAGGAAACCCAAAACGCAAAAGCATGGCGTGCGTGCGCAAATAAGAATGGGCAAAAGCTAAAAATTGACTCTCTAAACTTAATTGAGACGTGCTGATGCACTAATTAGAAGTATCATAGCGGCCAGGGGGCCGTGAAAAACTGTCTTACCTGTGCAATGCTGCTGAACTGAATGAAATGAAAGTAAGCCCAGACCATAGAGTTAGAAACAGGACTATTTAAATACACAAGGTATTTTAGAACATGGCAGATTAGGTCAGGAAAGAAAACCGCCATATTGGAATGATGGAAATGAAATGAATACCTCAGGAGTGAATTTGCCCCAAAAAGTAAGGTGCTTACCAAATGCCACAATAAGGCAGAGATTAACCTGTTCTGAATTTAAAAATGAGCAGGGCTGGAATTCCACAAACATTTTATAGAAAGTTTGTTGCACAGCAGAAAATGTACTAATTGCAAAAAATGGTGCCCCGGGGGGGTGGGGGGGGGGGGGTAGCGCCAAGATACATATATACTAGTAAGGCCTGAGAACAAAAGGAAATTTGCGCCTCGTGCACCAATTGCTGTTGAGCTGAATAACCAAATGGAAAAACGGGTTCATATAGATGAAGGGGATTAAACCGCAGAGAATTGCGACTACTAGAGCATGCTAGTAGGAACCAAATTGGGGAAAGATGTTAAATAAGTTGTGCATCTGCCATCTGTGAATGCGCTGCTATAGAAAAATGTGAGGTAACGGGACTGCAAACAGTCATTGTAGAGGGGTCACTAGACCCCACACGATTATAAATGACCACTTAGGTGTAAATAAAGTACTCAGGTCCACAAAAAAAAGGGAGGGAAAACATTATACCTGTGTAAAATAAAGAAGAGAACAACAGTAGGTTTTCACAAAAAGGTTGCAAATTCATGGTCTGAATTTAGACACCTAAACACAGTACGATATTTACAGATGAGTCTCGCTTCTAACTGGCGTAATTTGAGCGTGAGATTGCCCCCTCTAGGCGGCAATGACCTTTGCAAAGGCCCACAAATCGAATGTCATCCTTACTATCTAATTGATGCAGTTTTTGCCAGTGAATGCCCAGTGGGTATTTGGATTCCTGGCTGCCAATTGTGGTGAGATGTTCCCAAATACGAGTCTTAAGGGGCCTGGTGGTACTACCTATATATTGCAATCCGCATGTACAAATAATACAGTAAACCACGAACTTTGAATTACAATTGAGGAATGTTTTAATGGTGTGGTCTCCTCCATCTCCAAAGGAGACCTTTGAAGTTTCCAGAGTGTACTTGCACATGCTGCAGAATCCACATTTGTGAAAACCAGCAGCACGGGCAGAGTCTAACCACGTAGATTTAGGAGTGAGTGGACACATAAATGAAGGGCAGAGTTTATTTATGAGAGATTTCCCTTTGCTAAATGTTATATTAACAGAGGGATCAAGCCAGTTGGCAATGTCAGAATCTAAATTGAGCAGGTACCCATGTTTCTCCAGAATTCTGTGGATCTTGTGACTATCTGAATTGTATCTAGTAATAAACCTGATTTTTTTGAGTCAGAGGTTATTTCTCGCACGTTTTAGGAGTTAGCAGATCCGCTCTTTTCAGCTGACGTACTGACATGTGCGCCTTGTCGAGGCAGCTATGATGATAGCCCCTCTCCAAGAACCGGGATTTGATAGCGATACTTTCTTGATCAAAGTACAAGGGTTTGGAACAGTTTCTCTTAGCACGAATATGCTCTCCTTTAGGAATATTCGCTATGACATGATTTTTGTGACAGCTGTCCGCATGTAATATTGAATTGACAGAAGTGAATTTGCGAATTTTGTCACCAACCCATTTGGAGTAACATCAATTGAAAGGTCCAAATAATCTATGCGAGTCTGACTGTAGGTCAAAGTAAATTGTATACCCCAATCATTATTGTTGAGATAGGCCACAAATTCAAGCCTACCACCCCTTGTGCCCCTGGTAGTTTGCCTGGGGCCAATATATTTGAAGCTACTGGCGTTTGAAAACGCACCTTTTTTGCTGCTGCAATCCGATTGCCTTTCTTGATACTTGGTACCTGCTCCATTTAGATTCTGACATTGCCAACTGGCTTGATCCCTCTGTTAATATAACATTTAGCAAAGGGAAATCTCTTAAAAAATAAACTCTGCCCTTCATTTATGTGTCCATTCACTCCTAAATCTACGTGGTTAGACTCTGCCCCTGCTGCTGGTTTTCACAAATGTGGATTCTGCAGCATATGCAAGTACACTCTGGAAACTTCAAAGGTCTCCTTTGGAGATGGAGGAGACCACGCTATTAAAACATTCCTCAATTGCAATTCAAAGTTTGTGGTTTACTGTATTATTTGTACATGCGGATTGCAATATATAGGTAGCACCATCAGGCCCCTTAAAACTCGTATTCGGGAACATCTCGCCACAATTGGCAGCCAGGAATCCAAATACCCACTGGCCAATCACTGGCAAAAACTGCATCAATTAGATAGTAAGGATGACATTCGATTTGTGGGCCTTTGCAAAGTGTGATTGCCGCCTAGAGGGGGCAATCTCACTCTCAAATTACGCCAGTTAGAAGCGAGACTAATCTGTAAATATCGTACTGTGTTTAGAGGTCTAAATTCAGACCATGAATTTGCAACCTTTTTGTGAAAACCTACTGGTCTCTTCTTTATTTTACACAGGTATCATGTTTTCCCTCCCTTTTTTTGTGGACAGGAGTACTTTATTTACACCTAAGTGGTCATTTATAATCGTGTGGGGTCTAGTGATCCCTCTACAATGACTGTTTGCAGTCCCGTTACCTCACATTTTTCTATAGCAGCGTATTCACAGATGGCAGATGCACAATTTATTTAACATCTTTCCCCAATTTGGTTCCTACTAGCATGCTCTAGTAGTCGCAATTCTCTGCGGTTTAATCCCCTTCATCTATATGAACCCATTTTTCCTTTTGGTTATTCAGCTCAACAGCAATTGGTGCACGAGGCGCAAATTTCCTTTTGTTCTCAGGCCTTACTAGTATATATTCATCTTGGCGCCCTCCGGGGGTCCATTTTTTTGCAATTAGTACATTTTTTGCTGTGCAACGCACTTTATATACATTTTTGTGGAATTCCAGCCCTGCTAATTTTTAAATTCAGAACAGGTTAATCTCTGCCTTATTGCGGCGTCTGGTAAGCTCCTTACATTTTGGGACAAATTCACTCCTGAGGTATTAATTTCATTTCCATCATTCCATTAACATTCCTGACCTAATCGGCCATGTTCTAAAATACCTTGTGTATTTAAATAGTCCTGTTTCTATCTCTATGCTCTCGGCTTACTTTCATTTCATTCAGTTCAGCAGCATTGCACAGGTAAGACGTTTTTTCACGGCCCCCTGGCCGCTATGGTACTTCTAATTAGTGCATCAGCACGTCTCAATTAAGTTTAGAGAAAGTCAATTTTTAGCTTTTGCCCATTCTTATTTGCGCACGCACGCCATGCTTTTGCGTTTTGGGTTTCCTCTGGCACTCCGGGTAGCTTCACTTTAGCAATCACAGTTTTTACGTTGATTTGTCCATGTTTAAGCGATGCTGAGGGAATTTCTTTTCCCTTACAGAGTTCCGCAATTGCAAAGCAGTGAGGTATGATTTGTCATTTAATCTCACACTCTCCTGTTCTTCCTTAATTTCACATTTGTGCTTGAACAGTGTATTTAAACACTTCATATAAAATAAAAATCTTTTCTTCTCTCTTACTTTTTAGAGAGTGCATCTGGCACTGGCCACGATATACTTAATTGGTTAGGCTAGCTCTTGAAACTTTCAGGTACCTTTTTTTATTTATGATTCCAATTTTGGTTTTATTTTGGCGGCTTTTGCCTCTTTGACTGCGCTGCTATAGCTGTTCCGTGGATGCATTATAACTAACTCCTTGCAACTTGTTTGTTTCTTTACCCGTGTTTCTTACATGCATCCCGTAACCTATGGATTCTCCATTCAATTCAATCCCCTCCTAATATGGTACTGTGCCAATCTTATTTATCTATTATTTTTTATTATTTTCGTTTGTTGCTATTTGATTTTATCTTAATATATATGCTGTAACTGCTGTTCTTTTTGGCCTACATGCACTTGTTTGCCCTTTTGTTTGAATGTCCTTACTAATGTCCTTATCAATTTTGTATTGATTTCTTTCACAATGGACGACTTTCATTCAAACTGTTTATGTTGTGCTGTACTATTTTTGTTCATCATTATGTTGTGCATTATGTTTAGCCTCAGATGAAGAGTCGGTGATGACTCGAAAAACGTGTCAGGCTACTTCGTTACTAAACTCATTGGACTCATGAGAAATCCCTCCGTCTTTGAATTACTTGGAACACTTGTCACTATTGCACTGTTCAGCGCAGTGAGACTGAGAACTGTCTGCTTTCATTTAGGTTCTTTACTGTGGGTGGCATCTGGCAGTGCTCCCACACCCCTCAGCCACCTGCAGCTTTAGTGCTTCCCTAATTTCTTCAGTGTACAAGCGCTGTGGACTTTAACTTGTTCTGCCAAACCTGTGTGTTTCCTGATTCTAATGTTGCACTCGAGCATTTTTAATTGCATTCCGCATTAGGGTAGAAATTCTAACGTTACAACTGTCAAGATAAAAGTTTGAATCAATGCACGTTTATATGAATGTCAAGGCCTAACCGTATCCGGTGTAGGATTTACTTTCATTCAATTGTACTGTCAGTATGCATACCGCATACTCTGGAACAGCTCCAAAGGGTGATGTAACTGTGGTCAAGGTACCATCAGCACCCTATAAGACAGTACTTGTTTTAGTATGCATGAAAACAGTGAAATTGAACAGAGACTATCGGATGGAGACAACGGTACATATAAATAAAAATGCATAAATGAAACAATATGTAAACAAACGGCTGGATATGTGAACTATTTCATATTGTTTAGAATTGCATGTATAATACATTTGTGTAATCATAAAACTACCGGATAGGCGCTTGAAGTGGCTGTGGACCCTGGGAAGGAAAAGGATGCAGAATCTTGCTCCTTCATTTTCACTGCATTGCTATGAAGTGGTAAAGGGAACATTTAGATTTGCATTAGATATGTGGGACGATCCAACTGTCACTTCTGCAGGTATGTATGACTCACCATAGGTATAATGGACGTGTCAGTGGTGTGGGCCATAATGAGGGTCTGTGCTTCAGTCAATATGCTCACCTAAAAGAATTTAAATGTCAAACAACCGATTACCATAAGATTATACTTACTTTGAAGTGCACTATTGCATGGTCATCTCTTATGATGATAAAACTAGGGACAGATGTGTATCAAAATCCGGTATAGTTATAAAGTAAAATAATCTGATAAATATGCAAAGTTTAGTAAGAAACATTTACACCGAAAGCACCAATCCGTTAATGTAGTTACCTGTTCGGTACCCCAAAGCCAACAGCTAATTCATCATCTACAGCTAATTTTTCGTGAACTCACCTGTTCCCGCGTGTGCATTAATAAAGTTGGAATTGCGTTTGGAAGCAATTTACGAGAGGCTCTGGGTCGATACTTTTTTGTGTACTGCGACGGGTTATACATATCCTGGGTAAAGTGCAGGCTGCAGATGCGGTATTTATCGCCCTTCAAGTCCTGCAAGACTTCCAGGGCTCTAGTTTCAAGCTTGTCCGTCGCAAATCCACAATATCTGATCCATTCTCTTATTAGATCTATATTCCTCGGGAAAGTATGCAATATTGTGCCCTTCGGTTTTGCATGGGTCTTAGAACGGCAGCTGGCAACCAAACGAGCAGGCATCCTTGAAAAATCTGTAAAAAAAAAAGAGAAGAAAAAAAAGACAGTTACAATATTGTTTTAGACGAGTGCGTGATAGGGATGGAATTATAACATAATCTTTCTATACAATGTTTGTTTTGGTCACAGAAGCAAAACCTTTGTAGCATAGGATACACTATGGTATCTTTCATACAGAATTGATTACAAATCATAACATGTTGGTCCTCCGTTGAATGTACTTCCATGCATCAAAAGGAAACGTGCTTATAGACCTGGTCCGCGAAGGATGCAAATCTATCCCAATTAACACTTGAAATATAACGAGAACATAACAAATTAAATAGACGACAATGGTAAAGGCAATGAGCTGAATGAACATTACACTACTGGGTACATTCATTCGAAATAGATAGAATATTACAGAGATCAAAAAGAGATGATCAGGTGACCTGCACTTAATTTGACTAACAAACAATGAGATTCAGCAAGCAGGGTAGTTAGTAGCAGGAGAACAGGTAGCGCGATCAGGAGTTGACTTCGAGTGCTCACAGATAGCACTATCACGAGTTGACTTCCAGTGCTCACAGATGTTCTCAGGATAAATATCAAGGGGTTTATAAAGAATTAGAAAAGCGTGTGTGTATGTGAATGAGTGACTTGTTTATGGCATGGTCTTATATGGATTGCAGGGGGGGCGGTCTGCAGGCCTGCAGACACTGGGTCTGTGAGGCCCTGTGTACAATGTCCGCTTTGCGGAAGATAGCTTTTAAGTGTATATGGTGTAATGGACCTTGGCTCTTCACATCCTGTCATCCCGTATGGGAGGGCAGGGTGCGAACTGCCATTGATACTGGAGGGGGGGCGGATAGCCAAGAGGCATGGAGAAAAGGGGAGGAACACTGCTGAATGGAGACGGCACACGTATGTGGACATCCTTGCTGTGTAACAAAGGAGGGGTTGTTTTGTATCATCACTGGTCCCAGAAGAGAAATCCTGGCAACGATAGAAGAGGGCCTACTGCAGGACCCGGTCGGAATCCATTTTGTATAAACCTCAGACTCCATTCCGGAGTAGGACATGTTCTGATTAATGTGAAGACTCCTCTCCCCTTTTGCAGCGCCGCAAACACAGGCCGCCGGAACTTTTTACTCCCAATGAGCCTGTGCCAGACACTCATTTCACACGGATGTACTGGCTTGAATTTTTGCTGGCAAACAGTGTATTCTTTTATCCTTCCACTGAGCTCATCTGCCTTGTGTGTGACCGGGCCAAATGCTGCCCTGCAACCCATCGGTCTCCACAAACCTGCTCTTGCTCCTTTCACCCCCTCCTGTGGGAGTTATCGCATGGTTTCCACCTGTGCCCATACATTCTCACTTTGATGTAGCAGAAGCCTGATCCTTGTCCACTGACAACCCTAGAGTACCCCCAATATAACAACCACAGTCCTCATATTTTTTGCTAAGACCAACACTTGTCACTTCACTCATTCTTGCCTGATGGCACCAGGACAACTAAATCTGTAATGTAATCCTCTAATCACGCACCAGGAGAGTAAGACCATTGCACCCCTTATGCCCACAAAGGCCTCAAACTGAAACATGTTTATATGTAGTTACAATTTATAATAATAATAATTAGGCATTTATATAGCGCTACGAACCCTCAGGTATCTGAGCGCTGTTTATTATTACCCACGGTGTGTGGTGCTCATTTATTGACCTCGGAAGGATGAAAGGCTGAGTTTGGCCCTGCCGGGATTCGAACCTGCGTTAACAGGCTCTGCACGGATGTCAAAGCAAGCGCTCTACTCACTGTGCCACTTGACCGGCGGTATCCCCACATTCTAGGGGTTGTACACGACTTGCATGATTCATTGTGTGTCTGAAAATGTTATGTAGTTTGGAAATTCTGGAGTAACCCCTGCCTGTGGAATTGACCTGACCTTCACATCCCCCAGATGAACACTACCGACCCATGTGCAGCAGAGTTCTCTGTGTGCTGACTTTACATAAAGCCTTTATACTTCTCTCAACCACTCTCCTAGTCTCATTGCCTTCTGGAGGTGTCCATTTACTAAAGCTTATATTTCCATTTTGGGGACTCTGTACTTTCACCAGCCCTGCCAGGACAAGTGAGCGTGTCCTTGATTCATTGAAAAATTGAAACAACTATTCATATATGTTCAATCGTATTTTATTTGGTTGCTGATGTGGATGTCACAAATGTACTAAGCATTGTACACTTCGGGTTGCTGCACAGTGTGGGCAAATCCCCTTTACTGGCCGCTGTTGCTTGGGAATTGGGTGCAAATGGCTCCAAAGACACAGGCCGGTATTACTCGTCTAACACGGTGTCCAAGCCTGCCATGAAGCCACCATGTAAACGCACGATAGGCCACCAGCCTGTACCACCTGTTGAAGAGAAAGATACAAACTGTATTTAAATGAACAAGATAAGTGTATCAATCCTTAGTTGAAAATGAACTCTTGTATCCTATGGCATTGTTGACAGTACAAATGTTACTTCACGGATCAATAAACTTGGGCTTTAAAGTGTATGCACATTACAAAAGTGAAGAACTATGCATCGCATAACATTTGGCACACACGGAAATATTGTTTATTGGCTGTAAGTGAAAGATACGTCATAGGATCACTATGATTTCCCCGCATAGCGGGTAATGTATATAATTGCAAGACTACATTAATTAGGCAGTGATAGATCAAAGTTACGACAATATGGGAGACAAGCATGAAATGTTAGTAGCTTAAGTGACATCACATCTAGAGCACACTTATTCGTTACTTGGATTGCGAGGACGAACTGTTCTGCGAAGTTCGTGCATAAGCACCATCATAATCCTCAACATGGACCTTGTGAGGCAGGCTGCCCTGAAGTCATGCAGCTCGGTAACGCATAGCGGTGGTGTCTTCTTCTGATATGTATGCCAAGCATCCAGAGTTTTCTCTGCAGCAGCAGTTCTCCACCTTGGTTGGCATGGTCTTGCAACAATTGCAGGTACACCAGGTGAAGACTTCGTCCATGCGACTAGGCTCAGGCTCTTGATCGGGTGATTCGTCTTCCCAACTGTTGTCCGAAGCCCCACTGTTTCCGCATCTTTCTCTTTCCACTAATTCACCCTCGGAATACTCCTGCTCGTACTGCTAGGGCATTATTGATGCTATTCTACGACCAAAATTAAAATCGATAGTAATGCTGGCACTAGTATCTCTTCTCACCGACTACGAGCAAGGAGGATAGATGAACAGAGCAGAAACGATTCACAATTTATTCGAAAAAAGACTGAAAAAGCAACTCTGGATTTGTCTGATGAGAAGCGCTCTGTTTGTCTTTTCCACGCGGCTCCTAATGGCCTCCTTGCAGGTACACGCGACCGAGAGTGAAGTGGGGTCTCCCAACGTGAGTAGCAGGGGTGCGCGTGGATACTTCGCCAAAGGCCCGGCAAACACCAAGGAGATCCCCAGACCACCTTGGATTGAATCATTCCAGAAGGCTGCCCCTAGCCTGCGCACAGTGGAAACACTTATTTACTCTCAACCCCCCCCCCCACCTCCCAGGCCAGCAGCGGTGGTGAGAGGAATAGAGCCCGCAGGAGGGATGCCCTGAGCGACCCGGACCACAGCCTCATCAAGGGACCATACCGCAGCAGGCCAGACATGAGGCAGACCATTAACCCCTCGCACAGCGTGGAGGAGTGCGAAACCACTGGCCACCCAACTGACGGGACACAGGAGGAGACAAAGGTCAGGCTAGGGAGCCCTGCGCCGGCTGAATAAATATGGAAAACAGACTCCCCCCCCCCCCCCAAACCCCCCCCTGCCTATCGGAGGTGAGACCAGGCGTGTCACAGTGCAAGGCTAGCAACCGGCACCTAGGGGAAGTCTAACGCAGCTACCTACGCTGAGCACTCTCCGGCCCCGCCGACGAACGAGGACGTGCCACGGAGCCCGGGGGCCATCCCTCCCTCCCTCTCATAGCACAGCTGGTGTGGTCATGAGCGAATGCGCCATAACTTCTGGACAAAGCGACAGCAGCACCTGGCACGCACGACCATTCAACGCCATGCAACAATTTACTGCAGTACATGCAGACGAGGGGAGCACAGGTACACAGACCTACGCTGCAGCGGGTGTGCAGCCGGATTCTTGGCGGTGCCCTCTCGCAGGGACCATGCTAAAGGATCCCCCCTAAAGATACCAGATAGCAAGGGATCAAAGGGGAAATAAGGCACAGAAGCACATGTGGGAACACAATATAAAGTGAGTGGGGGGTGCCCCCTGGGACTCTGCACCCAACCACAGGGTGTGTAGTTGAGCGCACATGCATGGAAGAGGCCGACAGACCCACGAGCTTCGCTCAACTGATGCAGGCATGAACCAACGAATACCGGAATTAAAGCGCGTGCTGCACGGTGCACATCAAACATACGGTGGCCCTAATCGGTGCAAGCATGGGGCCTTAATCAACCATGCCCGCCCAATGCACTGAGTGACCGGCTGCGCCAGCATTGTGATCAAAGACCTAGACTCCAGAGCCTGCTCCCCGGCACCTACGGATAACACCCTGCCCACAGCTGCTGCAGAACGAGCGCTGGGCCTCGAGGCGGCGCACCTGCACCACCCAGTGTGCAGTGATCAAAGACAAGAACTCCCTCTGAACCACAAGGTGAGACAAGCTGCAGAGAATTTTAGTTACAGCTCTGGGAGCAGGCCACAACCATACCCTGATATATCCGCTATAAAGGACTGGATAAACGGTCAAAAGCTAAGAAGTATATCAAGCCCCCACATCGCTGATGCTAATTGAACTAGGAGGCGACCGCCTGGACACCACCCATTCTCCATGCCCTGGCCTATACCCCACCCGGCCCCAGACTGAGAGCTGGGAAGAAGTCGCACACACTGATCCATCGTGGGAGGTCAGCAATATAATCCTACGATACCCGACGAACGGGCAGGTGCACTGATGCAGTACGATGCCCAAGGGGGCAGCCACTAAGAGGCCGGAATCCATAGAAAGGTTCACGAAACCTGCCACCAAGGAGAAAGATATGAGCAACAATCCCACAGACCAAATGGCCTCATACGTGCCACAGTCAACACAACCACCCATGGATCTGCTGGGGGTCTACAATTCCATGCAACTAGTTTTTGCGGCATTTAATGACAAGCTCTACGGTATAAACACCAACGTGACATTGATCCGGAGTCAACTCGAGAAAGCAACACGCCACATCACCAAAGCAGAAACAAGGATAGGCAAGACAGAAGATGCCCTTGAGAGTCTACAAAACAGTCGCCACTATGGTCAACGACCTGGGCACTGTCAAGCTAAAATGCGAAGACCTAGAAGCGAGGTCACGTCGCAATTACATTCACATTATTGGGGTCCCCGAAGATGCACTCGAGGGCCCGATGGAAATGGCGGTAGAGGAATTGCTTAAAATAACTGCTGGGTGACGGCGGCTGGTCGGCAATGTTCGTGGTGGAATGGGTACATAGATACCTGACTCCTCGCACCAAACCTGCAGCATACCCGAGGCCGATAATTGTCAAACTAATGAATTACAGAGACCGGGAACCGGTCCTACGGCAGCCAGGGAAAAGTGCAAACTGAAACTCGGATCCAGTATACTCTGCATATTGGCGGATTACACCCTGTCGGTGCAGCAGGAGCGACAAACCTTGGGAGTGAAGAAGATGCTCCGTGAACGGAACATTCTGTATGCAATGTTATACCCAGCCAGACTCCGCCTGCAACATAACAAGACCTATTCTTTCACGTTTCCTGAGGAGGCAGTCTCCTTTGTGGAGGCAAACATCCCTATACCGGCCAAACGCCCACTGGATGGTGAAGAAGCCACGGAATGAAAAACCTAAGAAATACCACCCGGTTGGGGACTGCTCCACAGTAGTGAACTTTAGCGACGAACATATAACACACACAGGACCTTCTGTTTTATGGTATAGTATAGTGATGTATGCAGTGCAACATGTAATCTATCACAAATTATGAGATGGCAACACAAGCAAGATTAAGCTGAGGCAGAAACGATATAAGCATTGTGATACGCTGAGATGGCTAGCGTGAAGCCCGAAACGATAACTCTGAGCTGGAATGTCAGGGGTCTTGGTATACCAATCAAAGCACGCAAGGTGATTGCGTACATCAACAGAATGGGCGCACGCATAGTATTTCTTCGAGAGACGCATCTGCTAGGGGAACAAGCTAGTAAATTCGCACCACCGCTTTTACACATCTTATTCATCCAGTGCCCGGGACGTCTTGACACTAGTACACAGATCAATACCATTTGGCAACTGAAACCGACCCAATTGGCAGATATGTGGTGGTACACGGCAAACTGGGTACGAATTGGGTATTTCTGATCAACATATATGCCCAATGTGGATGACCAGGAATACTACACCGAGGTGTTCCAGAAATGCGCTAAATACCCAACAGCTCAAATCATCTGTGGGGTGGGGGGCACTTTAACACCACATTAGACTTGAACCTGGATAGGACATCACATACCCCAAGACTGCTATCGAGTGCAGCCCGCAAAATTGGCATACACATGGCGGATTTAGGTTCAACAGATGCTTGGCGGGCACTACATGGCTCACAGCGCGCCTACACCTTCTATTCGTCTGTGCACGACATGCACTCTAGGATCGAGCTTTGATTGGTGACTGTTTTAAGCTGGATAACCAAAACGTCACTGCTACCTAGAACCATTTCAGATGACACCCTGATGCTCCTAAAGTTGTCCATCCAAAAAACTGCCCCACAGAGACTACCATGACGGTTTAAAGCAGCAGCACTAGCAGACCCAGTATAAAAAACCAATCTGACACAAAACATTCATGAATACTTTGAACATAATGATGGCTCGGTCAATACTCGAGCAATATTATGGCAAGCATTTAAGGCATATATAAGAGAGCAATGACCACTAAAATGAGGGTTCTTAAGGACATACGTAGGGAACTGAGTAGGAGGGAAATAGCTGACCTCCAGGGACGCTATAAAACCTCCCCGTCGGCAAGCATAGCATCAGCAATTAAAACACAATTAGATGACTACCAGGCTGCAGCAGATCGGGAAATACGTTACTTTGACATACCACTGGCAGGGCAGAGATATGGTGAGCAGGAGAGACCAGGCAGGGTGCTAGCGCGATTAGTCCGGGCGAGAAGGGGACCACGACTATATCATGTGTCGCTGGGACAAATGGTGTGGTAGTGACAGGCCAGGAGGCAGTTGGAAAGGTCTTTTCACTTTTATGCTAATCTGTACTCACCCCAAAGCCACGAACGAGGAAATAGACAGCTACCTCTCTAAGATACCCACCACTCTGTTATCCAAAGAGACCAGACACACCCTAGACACCCCCATAACTTTGGGTGAAATCAAAGATGCCCTAAAAGCCCTACCGAGCGGGAAGGCACCTGGAAGTGATGGTTTAGGCACAGAATTCTATAAAGAATTCATAGACATAATAGCCCCCCCGTCTACTCACTGTTTGGTCAGAGACCCTGGAACTGGGGACACTGCCAAATACCATACACAAGGCAGTCTTGACATTGTTACTCAAACCAGGGAAACAACGTGAAGACTGTGGTTCCTACAGACCCCTATCCCTAATAAATACAGATGCTAAAAATGTACGCAAAGTTGCTCGCCACTCGACTCAATCCCCTAATGCCGCACATGGTTCATGCTGACCAGGCAGGATTTGTGCAGGGCAGGTCTACGGCTACGAACATTTGCCGATGTTACAACATCCTGGTGAACATCCCGAAAGACTCTGAAGGAGTCACTATAGCGTTAGATATGCAGAAGGCCTTCGATACAGTCTACTGGCATTTTCTATTGAAAGTACTTGAGAATTATGGCTTCGGCCTGAATTTCATAAAGTGGGTTTGGGTGCGCTACCCACAACCTCACGCGAGAGTGTGCGTAAATGGGGTGTTATCACAAATACTTCATTTGGCCAGAGGCACGAGACAAGGCTGCCCACTCTCCCTGCTATTGTTCGCTTTGGTGATCGAACTGCTAGCGGACTTGCTCGGAGAGAGATTTGGCAATGCAGGAATATCAATTGCAGGGAAAATAGAGCTTGTCACACTCTATGCTGATGATATCATGTTATATATCAGAAACCCGGAGAAGTGCATGGCAAAAGTACTGAAGGCAGTGAGAGAATTCGGGGATTACTCGGGCCTGAAGCTGAATGCAACGAAGTCTGATATATTGCCACTAACAGATGTAACCACATGTCCCACAGACTTGTTTGGTCTTACATAGGCGCCTAATACTGTGAAATATCTGGGAGTGGACGTAGCGCGGACCCCCCCAACTGACCCGGACACTTAACTACGGGAAACTTGAGGCTCTATGCACCCAACCCTCCCACTGGAGGCATCTCCCGATGTCACTGATGGGACGTCTAGCATTAGTCAAAATGATAATACTCCCAAAGCTGTCTATTCAACACAATACCAGTGTGGCCGGGTAGGTCCTTCCTCACTAAAATACAGGGTGCATGTTCAACCTTAATATGGGGTGGGCAACCGAGACTAAGCTGGAAACGCCTCACAGAACCGTACGAGAAGGGAGGTTTGGGCGCTCTGGATTTTGAACGTTACTTCCTCGCGGTGCAAACATATTACGCTGTATCCTGGGCAGAGGGGAGACACGAAGGACCACAAACTATCGAGGTACCACATGGGGAAGGTCCCACAGAGCTACTGCACAAAATAGCTGCAAGGAAGCAAACCCATGACAACACCATGAACCCAATACTTGTGACATGTAGAGCGTGGGATAGACTAGCAGGCTGTTACGCTCACCTGGTATCCACAGGGACGCCACCCAGCCGGGTTACTCACTGGTATGTTTATCAGCTTTGCCCTGATGTGGTCTGCAGGGAAGGTTCTGCCTGAAAATACAGGAAGACTGTGTTCAAGACTGACCGACTGGGGTAAGTGTCCTCCCTCCACCCCCATATGATTTCAGTCCCTCTGGCGCCCTCTCCTCACCTTGTGGTAGAATTAGGCGTGCTATCCGTCCTGCCTTCTTTGCAGGGGCGCGTTGTCTTTCATGGGCAAGTGCGGTCCAGTTACTTCACTGACGCCGGCCCGTTTGATATTGTTCAGGTAGGTCTTATTGCTGTTCTTTAGTTTTGTTGCTATCCTGCATGCCTTTCTTTGTTTAAAATGTCTTTTTTCTCCCTTAGGTATGCGGAGCTTCAGCGCGGCGAACTGGCTTGCTTGAGCCCCGCTGGTAAATGATGGCGCATTAAGAGCGCTATGATGCGGTAAGTAAGCACTATGTGCAGCGCTGCAAAGTCTTGCCTTTGCTAACCTGTCTTTTCCTTCCTTGTAGGTCGCAGTGTTCTTCAGTGCAAGTGAAATGTCCAGAGTGGTGCCAGCTGAGAGGCGACCAGCCAGTTAAGCCTTTTGAGCAGTTCGTAATTTGTAAATGTCTCTACTGCTTTCTTTAATGTTGCCTCTATCGTCCTCTTTCAGGTCGTTCTGTCCGGGAGGCGTGCCGATTCGAGGAAGCTGTTTTCAGTAGCTGCGAGTGTTTAAAGATGAAGACTGCAGGTAGGATGCTGCTGCTAATGATGTTCCTTTTGTCTCCTTGCAGGTTCTGCTTCTCCGAGGTTCGAGGGAATAGCTGGACACGGTGAGCGTCACGTTGCAAGCTGCACAGTAACGCGAAGCGTGTTGTCTTGCTCGGGTGTGGTTTAAATAACCCCAAGAAAATAGTCCAGGTAAAGTTGTCCCTAGGCTACCACACCCAAAACACTAGACCGCATAGCTTGGTTCTTAGGAACCAAGCTACGTGGATGCCTCCATGTTGGCTGACAATACAATAAAGTAGCTGCCAAGCACATTGTTTTTCATGGTGTATGAGCCTGGCGCCATAGGTGCCAGGACTGGCCCCAGGAGGGCTTTTGAAGAGGATGTCAGGCTCTAGAGGCCTGAGTCCTGACTCTACCTAGCCAGTGGGTTTGCCAGAGGGGGTTTTGGGCGAGGGTCGTGACAGCACCCCCCCCCCCAGCCCCCTCTCACGGTGTTCTTTCTGTCTGGCCCAGGTTAGGTTGGGAGGTTCCGATGGAATTTCCTGATTAGACGTGGTGCGTGGATATTCTCACTGGGCTTCCAGGATCTATCTTGTGGTCCAAATCCTTTCCAATCAACAATATAATATAGCTTGTTCCTAGAGTATTTAGAGTCCAAGATATCTTTGACTTCGAATTCTGTTTCTCCGTCAACAAGTATGGGCTTAGGTGGTGTCCCAATCCGTGTGCCGGGTTGCATTGGTTTCAGGAGGGACACATGGAATACCGGGTGGATGTGTAGATTAGGTGGTAAATCCAGTTTCACGGCTGCTGGGTTGATAATTGCCTTAATGGTATAGGGTCCTAAGAATCTGGGATGAAAGGTCCGGGTTCCCTTGATGGGTACGAATTTAGCGGCTAACCAAACTGTCTCCTACTTGATTATCAGGGGCCTTTTTCCGGTGTTGGTCGGTGAATCTCTTGTTTTTCTTTGGCATGAATAAGGTGTTCCTTTGCCCTTTTGAAAGCCTGAGTAATGGTTGTGTGTAGAGTCTTTACCGCTGGCATTTCCAAGCTGGCTGGAAGGTCTAGTTCAGAGGTACGTGGAGATCTGCCATAAAGGGTATAGAAGGGCGTTTGTCCCGTGCTTGAATGCAAAGAATTGTATGCATATTCGGCTATCCATAGTAGGTCTTTCCAATTCCTTTGTTCGCGGTGCAGCATGCACTGTAAATATTGCTCGAGTGTCTGATTGGTTCTCTTGGTTTGGCCGTCCGTTTGGGGATGGTGACTGGTAGATAGCCGAACGTCGATCTGCGCTATTGCACAACATTTTTTCCAGAAGTTTGAAACAAACTGGCTGCCTCGATCAGAGACCAGAATCGAAGGGAAGCCATGTAGCTTAACCACGCCCTCCAGGAACACTTTTGCTAAAGTGGCTGCGTCTGGGAGGCCGTTGAGAGGAATAAAATGGGCCATCTTCGAGAATAAGTCCACAACTACAAGGATGGTGTTGAACCCTTGGCTTGGAGGTAGATCAGTGATGAAGTCGAGGGAAAGAGTGTGCCATGGAACTGGAGGAATGTCCAATGGTTGTGGGAGACCAGATGGTTTTTGTTTCTGTGATTTATTGTGTACGCAGCCACCGCAGGACTGAATATACTGAAAGATGTCCTTACGCCAGGTAGGCCACCAAAAGTTCTCTTTCACCTTCTAGGGTTTTGGTGATCCCAGGATGCCCTTCGATCAGTGAATCGTGATAGTTTGAAATAATATGCTGTTGTAATTCCTTCTTGGGTACATATAGGCGATCCCTAAAAAAGGGTAGATGGTCCTTGATGGCATATTGTTTTCCTTGAGTTTGCCATGCGAGGTAGGCATCAGGATTCATTGTTCGTTGGATTTCTTTTCATAGTTCTGCTTGTGTTAAGGCTGTCGTGATACCCAAGAGTTTGTCTTCAGGTTTAATAGGTACTGGCTCTGGAGTTGTATATACTATTTCATCTATGCCCATGAGAGATAAGGCATCCGCCTTTCCGTTTCTGACTCTGCTCGAAATGTGATTACATAATCGTATTCGGCGAAGAAAAGGGCCCACTGTAATTGGCGCGAGGACTGGGCCTTGGCTGTTTTGAGATATTTCAGGTTTCGGTGGTCTGTGATGACTATAATTGTGTGTCTGGCACCCAGAAGGTAGTGCCTCCAGGCTTTTAAAGGCGGATTTGATAGCCAGGAGTTCCTTATCCGTGATGGCATATTTAATCTCTGGAGGTGAGTTTTTCGACCAGAAGGCCACAGGATGTAGCTTGCCGGTTTCCGGGTCTCTCTGTGAAAGGACAGCCCCCATTGCGAGACTGGACACATCAGTTTCAACGACATAAGGAAGGTCTGAACGAGGATGTCGCAGGATTGGAGCGGAGGTAAACCTTTGTTTAAGTTCCTGAAAGGCTTCTTCTGCTTCTTCGGTCCAAGCAAACTTTTTATTGTTTTTCGTAATAGTACTGTGATTGAGTGTACAACCTGAGAGAAGTGTGGGATGAACCGGCGGTAGAAGTTCGCAAAGCCCAGCATGCTTTGTACCCCTTTCAGAGACGTCAGTGAAGGCCATTTCAGAATGGCATCTACCTTCTGCACGTCCATTCTGATGCCTCCTGGAGTAAGGATAAAACCAAGAAATTCTACTTCGGTGATGTGAAAAAAGCATTTTTCAAGCTTTGCAAACAAGCGATGTTGACGGAGCTTAGTGAGAACTGAACGAACGTGCCTGACATGATCTTGTTCCTAGGCTGATATACTAAGATGTCGTCAATGTACAGTAAGGCGCACACATCAATTAACTCCCTTGAGACGTCATTCATGAAATACTGGAATGCCGTAGGAGCGTTGCATAACCCGAAGGGCATGACTTGATATTCAAACAAGCCGTACTTATTACGGAAGGTGGTTTTCCATTCATCTCCTTTTCTGACTTGGACCAGGTGGTACACTCCTCGAAGGTCCAATTTGGTATAAATCTGGGCATCTTTAACTTGGTCTAGCATCTCAGGGATAAGTGGCAAGGGGTAGCGTTTCTTCACTGTGATCTGGTTCAATGCGCGGTAGTCAATACAGGTTCTCAAGTCTCCTTCCTTTTTCGGTACGAAGAACAAAGGACTGGCTGCAGGGGACTTCGAAGGACGGATAAATCTGTTTGAAAGGTACTGGTCTAAATAGGATTTCAAATGAAGGTTTTCTGTTTCTGTGAGAGCGTAGATCCTGCCGCAAGGGATTTGTGCACCAGGAACAAGGACAATCTGACCGTCATAGGGCCTATGCGGCGGCAGTGTATTGGCTTGGTCCTTTCGGAAAACATCCTGGAAATCATGGTATTCGCTTGGCAAGATATTAGTTGCTCCCAGGGTTGATAGTGTCGCTCCGGGAGTCATGGGGATACAGACGTCGGGTTTCTCCTCTTGGTAATAGCAGGCAGGGGAGCAGTCACCGGGGAAGGTTAATTTTCGTGCCCGCCAGTCTATCAAAGGGTTGTGAGCAACCAACCATGGCATCCCTAGTATTAGCCTGAACTTGGGTGCCTTGATGAGATTGAATGAAATAGACTCCCAATGTCTGTCCTGGCACAGCAAGGTTACCCTGGCTGTGCACTCGGTTACTGGCCTGGAAGCGATTTCTGTCCCATCCACGGTGGTTACCTTGTCCATAGTTGGCTTAGAACACAAATGAAGCCCCATCTCTGTTGCCAGTTCTTGATCAATATAATTTCCAACTGCTCCGCTATCGATGTATGCTTCAACGGCATGCATTCTTGACGACTGTTGGTGGTTAATTAAGATCACTGGTATTGCAAAGTGCGAGGTCAGCAACTCTTCCTTCTCACTCAACAAACTGACCTCTACGTTTGTCGAGCTTGGTAGTTTTCCGATTCCTTAGCTTCATTCTTCTCTGTGGCCCGACTGTTCTTCTTGGGGGTTTTACTGGACAGTCCTTCAGCAAATGTCCTGGTTTCCCACAATACCAACAAAGCTGTTGTTGTCTTGTTTTGTCCCGCTCTTGTTTAGTTAATGGAGGCCGTATCCCTCCAATCTGCATGGGTTCTACAGCATTTTCAGGTACACAGGGTGTTTTTTCCCTTGGTCGAACATACACGGTCCGAGGGTCCGTCTTAGACCGGTCTGCCTTTCGGTCCTGCAACCAGTGGTCTAGCTGCACGACCAGATTCATGAATTCTGCACAGTCTGTGGGTGGATCAAACACCTGGGCTAAAACGTCCTTTAATTCGCCTCGTAAGCCTCGATGGAATAACGTGGTTCTTTTTGTTTTCTGGCCACCTAGCTTTGGCAACCAGTCTGTTGAAGGTAGCAATGTACGTTAACAAGTCCTGATTTCCCTGTCGGAGGGACAAGAGTTCATTGTCTACTGCTTGTTCCTGGGTATGGCGAGCAAAAAGTTTTTCCATTTCTCTCTGGAACCCCCCCCAAAGTCATGTAAAAGAGAATTGTCATGGGTTATCAACGGCACAGACCAATCTGCTGCACTACCACTCGGGTATGATAAGACAAAAGCTACCCGAGCTTGGTCGTTTGGAAATGCTCCAGGCCTACAAAGAAAATGACAGCGGCACTGATTGATGAATGCCGCATACTTCCGTGGGTCGCCTGAGAACCTTTCTGGTGGTGGCAGGGGCACTGTTCCAGGTAACGTGATCTGTACCGGAGTGGGTGGTATGGCGGGGGTTTTGCACCGTCGGATTGCTTCCAGGTAGAGGCGTCTGTCCTGCCTGTGATTGCAAGTATTGCCTGCTAATCTCTTCAGTGCGTTCTTTGCTCACTATTGGGTCTCTCCGGAGGGCATTAGTCTCTTGTTGGGCAGAATGAACCTCCGCACGAAGCTCTCCTAGTAATTGGGCCAATTGGTCCATTTCTGATGTCTGCATGGCGCCCAGGTGGATTTGTTACGGTAGGCTTTGCGTTCTGTTACGCTCGCCTAGTATCCACAGGGACGCCACCCAGCCAGGTTACTCGCTGGTATGCTTCTCAGCTTTGCCCTGATGTGGTTTGCAGGGAAGGTTCTGCCTGAAAATAATGGAGGACTGTGTTCAAGACTGACCGACTGGGGTAAGTATCCTCCCTCCACCCCCGTATGATTTCAGGCCCTCTGGCGCCCTCTCCTCACCTTGTGGCAGAATTGGGCGTGCTCTCCGTCCTGCCTTCTTTGCAGGGGCGCGTTGTCTTTCATGGGCGAGTGCGGCCCAGTTACTTGACTGACGCCGGCCTGTTTGATATTGTTCAGGTAGGTCTTATTGCTGTTCTTTAGTTTTGTTGCTATCCTGCATGCCTTTCTTTTGTTTAAAATGTCTTTTTTTCTCCCTTAGGTATGCGGAGCTTCAGCGCGGCGAACTGGCTTGGTTGAGCCCCGCTGGTAAATGATGGCGCATTAAGAGCGCTGTGATGCGGTAAGTAAGCGCTATGTGCAGCGCTGCGAAGTCTTGCCTTTGCTAACCTGTGTTTTCCTTCGTTGTAGGTCGCGGTGTTCTTCAGTGCGAGTAGAATGTCTGGAGTGGTGCCAGCCGAGAGGCGACCAGCCAGGTAAGCCTTTTGAGCAGTTCGTAATTAGTAAATGTCTCTACTGCTCTCTTTAATGTTGCCTCTAGCGTGCAGATTCGAGGAAGCTGTTCTCAGTAGCTGCAAGTGTTTAAAGATGAAGACTGCAGGTAAGATGCTGCTGCTAATGATGATCCTTTTGTCTCCTTGCAGGTTCTGTATCTCCGAGGTTCGAAGGAATAGCTGGACACAGTGAGCGTCACGTTGCAAGCTGCAAAGTAACGCGAAGCGTGATGTCTTGCTCGGGTGTCATTTAAATAGCCCCAACAAAATAGTCCAGGTCAAGTAGTCCCTGGGCTACCACACCCAAAACACTAGACTGCATAACTTGGTTCTTGAGAACCAAGCTATGTGGACGCCTCCATGTTGGCTGACAATACAATAAAGTAGTTCCCAAGCACATTGTTTTTCATGGTGTATGAGCCTGGTGCCATAAGTGCCAGGACTGGCCCCAGGAGGGCTTTTGAAGAGGATGCCAGGCTTTAGAGGCCCGAGTCCTGACTCCACTTGGCCAATGGGTTTGCCAGAGGGGGTTTTGGGTGAGGGTCGTGACAGACGTCCTTGTCATGATGCCTACCCCCGGGGACCCATACCACGTCCAGCAACCCCAGAAGCAGGCATCAAGTTATCCTAAGCAAGCCCAACAACCTCTGCCAGGGGCTATTTGGGTCCAGTCCTGGCACCTATGGCGCCAGGCTCATATGGAGAGTCAGTCCTGGCGCCATAGGCGCCAGGCTCATAGATTAAAACTTACCTGATGCAGACCATGCTGCAAACATACCTGATGCAGACCATGCTGCAAGAGCTCCAAGCCAAAAGAGGCTTGGAAGGGACTATTTTTCTTAGGGACTATTTTTTACTCGGGCGGGGCCAGGGAGGAATACTTACCTGGGACTACTTTGGAGGCTATTTAAACCACGCCCGAAGAGCAGCACACACTTCACGTTATTCTGCATCCAGCGGCGTACCGCTCACCGTGCCTGCAAGTCTGCATCCAGCCTTCTGCCACGCCCGCCTCGAGTTTGGAGCTCCTAGAAAAAGGGAGAAAGAAGGAGAAAAGGTTAGAACAAGTGCAATACCTTTAATCCTTACCTGAATTCCCGATCCATCGCGCCTTCGAGCTGGAAGAAAGAAGTTATTTTATGCGCTTCGCCTTGCCTGCTGCAGCGCCGCGCTGAACTCACCGGCCTTCGCAGCATCTCCACATTCCACCGCATCCTCCTGCATGTTCCCGCCGCACTCCGGCACCTAAGGAGAAGACAAGAACAGCAAGGTGAGCTAAGGGAATACACAGAGGAATATCAGTTACCTCTCCCCCCCCCATAGACTTACCTGATTTTACCACCGGGGGTACTATTCCCTAAGGGGAAACAAAAGGACAGCAAGGTGAAACAAAGGGACTAACAAGGGGAACCCTCCTCACCACAAGACATACCTGATTTTACCGCCGGAGGTATTATTCCCCAAGACTTCATACTTTCTCTCGGCGCCTGAATAAGGGAGAAAGCAACAGGTTACCTATTGACTTTATTTTATCGAACTGTGTTGGAAAATACAAATCCTTACCAGAATACTACCGGCTGCCACGAGGAACTCTTCATTAGGGTCAAACTGCAACCTGCAAGGAATCGTCAAGAGTGAAAGTCGGGCATTTGAACTCTTACGAACTTTATACTTACGGAGTCTTGTCGGGAATCTCGGAGTCAATATTGTTCTGGAACTCACCAATTCCTTCGAGCCAGTGAAGCAACTGGTTATCAACGCGCCCCTGCGCTCAATGAAGGATGGAGAGCTCATCTTTTCAAACCATCAGGTGAGACTATAAGAGGGGACATCAAAGGCGATCTGTGGGGAGAACAGCGGGAGTGCGGGGATTTACGCTCAACTCCACGGGTAACTAATTCCCTTTCTCCATTTGCAGAAGAATATTCCTATGGGCCAAGCAAACGAAGCTAGGTGGGCCAGTCCAGTCCGTCATCTCGGCCCTACGTGTCACATTGGTGGAGACCGCAGCTGTCCAGTTCCGATCGACGCCTCTGTGGGAGCCAGGTGAGCGTAACAGTCCCGAAGGGTACACCACAGTACAACCCCTGCATGCCAACCCAACTCAAGACGCGCCTTTCTCTACGCACTGGCGGTAGAGGGGCATTCAACTAATGGGGGACATATATGTGGACAAATCAGCTGGGAAGAATTAAAGCCCATAGTGGGGGATGGACCACTCCGAAGGCTACAATTCCTCAGATTACGCTCGGCGATTGCTACTACATGGGCGGGCTTTCCTGAAGAGTCCGCAACACATTTAAATCTGGGATATATGCTTACCCCGAGTGTCACGAAGAAATCCGCCTCCATGCTATACAAGCTCTCACTATCGCACAGAGCATCCCGAACCCCTAAAAATAAAAGCGAGTGGGAACAAGACCTTGGGACAACCTTCACAGACACACACACTGGTCACGCTTATGCGGGCTGACAAAGAGCATATCATGTAACTCTAGATACCGGCTAATTCACTACAAAATACTCAATAGGGTTCACTACATCCCCGCACATTTAAAAAGCATATACGACACGGTAGCAGGGAAATGTCCCAGATGCGGGAGCGAGGAGGCGGGCATTTTTCACATGATCTGGTAATTTACAAAGATTATGGGATACTGGGGTGTTGTCTGCGATGAGCTTAATGCAATGATTGATTGCCCAATGCAGTGGGACCCGGGATCATTTGTACTGGGCATTGTATCCAAAATGAACCCCACACAACGCACATTTCTCATCTTAAGTCTACTAGCCCAACGTGTGATACTAATGTGATGAAAGAACAAAGAGCCTCCGGATCTGGGAGACTGGGTAAAAGACATGACCTGGGCGAACGATTATGAAGAAACATACACAGCTCTCTTAGCAATGGCAAGCCGTCCGAAAGATATTTGGGGCGGGTTCAGGCAATACCTGGCAGATAAGACACTGAGAGAAGAACAGAACAAAACATGAATTGTAACTGTGTGAAAATATGGTGATAAACTGATGTATATGTATGATACTAGACATTGTGATTGAAAGTAATTGAAAGTAGTGTAATGCGTCTGTGCAAGATAAAGGTTTAAAAAAAAAAATTGGCAGTAACTCTGTTACCGCCAACTTTACCACTATGCCAAATTGCGACTGTTAAATAAATTGGCGGTAATTACTCTGACAGAATTACCTCCAGCAGTAATTCCGCCGATTCTTGGAATCTGCGACTGGGCTAATGCCGCAGACTGAATTACCACCAATAAACACATTACAGCCACATTACAAGTCCAAAAACAGCAGAATTACCTCCAAACATTGGAGGAAATTCTGCCAAAAACACAGCACAGTTACCTCTACAAAAAGGTAACCAAACTGCTCACCCTGACACAGGCTGAACAGCAGAGTGCCATTGCCATCCGAACTGTCATCCCCCCTACTGAAGCTTGTGGCAGTCCTATACTTCTGTGGGACGGTGCATTTCAACAGTCTGGACACTGCATGGATGTTGCAGCCCACCTTCTCCAACTTACGGGACCAAATCCTGGATGCTCTCATGCGGTATGCACACCTGCACATCTACATGCCCATCACACACGCGCAGGTGTATGCAGTAAAGGCAAGATTCTACAACATTACCCATTTTCCCAACACCATTGTGGCATTGGATTGCACCCATGTGGCATTGGTAACAGAGCGCCTGCCTTCACATCTTTAAACATTGTTCCAGGAGTCCCGGGCTCACAAGGCAGTGCAGCAGGGCCATCATGCCTTACATTGGAGAGCCACAACCTTGGCTTTCCCCCTCCCCCCATCAAGGGGAAGATTTGTGCTATGGAGGGAGTTGTTTCCAGTCACCTGCCAGCAAAATCAAGTGTGAAAAATACAATTACCAGAATCCTCAGAGCTAATTAATTTGTTACACCTGAAATAGGAATGCAGACGCGCCTGAAAAACCACAGAAACTCAGCCTCCCTGAAGATTGATGAAGTCATGAAAACGTGCGTTAAGAGAAGCTGAAGACTGGTAACAGAGCGCCTACCTTCACATCTTTAAACATGTCTAAATTGCATTGAATGAAAACTATAAAAATGATCATGATTCATCTGGGTTTATTTCTGCCAATACGGTAACCCCAGCCACAACAACTCCCACCACCAGCCCAGAGCACTACTCCCATTAGCGCTTGCGCTTTCTCCCCTTGTCCGTAGGCTTGGCAGCATTTGAGGCACGCCATTGTGAGCGCCTGGGTGGGGTGCTCGCCAATGACCCCCCCCCCACCCCGCTCAGTCGGGGCAGCAGACTGTGAGCGCCCCTGCACGCTCTCCCATAGGTGGTGTATGGCTCTGGCCATTGACTCTTGGAATGAGGACAATTGTTCAGCCAGCTTCCGCACCCTCTGGCTTGTGAGGCACAAGGCTTACATTGCAAGTCACTGTGCTCCTGCAAAGACTGGATGGAACTCGACAACCATCTAGAGGCCCCCTGGATGCAATCGCGCATGGCCTCGGCATGCCCCAAGTGTTCGTGTGCGAATGTGTGCATATCCGCCTGCCTCTGTGCCATCCGGTCCCAGATGGCCTGGAGTGTGGGGACAGGCACGGCCGCAGTGAATGTCCCCTATCATGTTCCTCATACTGCCCTTGACGGCAAGCATTCCTGGCCTGCTCATCAAATGACTCCTCCGCATAGCGTGGGACACGGCAGGATGCACAATGAGATGGCAGTGTGTGCAGTGGGGAGAGGCTACTCAGGGGGGAGGAATCAGATGAAAAATGGTGGACAGGGGAATGCAGCTGGCTGGATGCAAGAGAGGCGCACTCCTACTGCTCGTCTGCATAACTGCAGTGGCCTGCTCCTGAATTTAGGCTTCTGCAGCCTCATAGTAGGCACCCTGCCTTTGTCCATTCCTGATGACTTGTTTGGCCTTTGCTGGGTGTCTGGATGGCACTCCTATCTCGAGGTATTCAATGGATTGTGGTTTCCAAAATGGCTGCCACGGTATTGCGATGAAGAATTTCCACTGGCGGAAATTTCGCTGACCGCCATGGCGGTAACGGTAATTCTGCAGATTTTGGGCAGAATTTCGTTACACTGCTTGTTTGGCGGTAACTCCGCTGGGTGGAATTACTGTTACCACCATTGTGTCTGCGCACGCTTCCAGGTTATAATTTAGCAGTAATTCCGCTGATCCACATGGCGGTGTTAGGCAAGAATTGATGTAGTAACACGTGTGAGGCTACCCAACACTTGTCTACTTGGTATTAGATAACCCACCTTTTTCGTATAGGTCTGTACTACACAAGTTGGTAGTGTGACTGAGCAGCCAGGCCTATCTCAAGAGGGGTAAATGTGACCTGTAGAGCTGTAGCAATGAAATTCACAACTACAAGTAACCAAGTAACACTTGCACTCAAGGTTTCATTTATAAATAGTTATTTAAAAATTGATGTTAAATAAATGAGCGTTGTTTAAAAAGGGCAATATATGTCACACTGTAACTATACTTATTTTACTTTTCAGAATCAACAAGTTAGTTTGTACTCTGGATATGCCTCTTACATACGTCCTACACCCTGAGGTGACTTCAGTCGCAAGGACAGTAATGGCATTTATATATCACTAGTTATACTTTGCAGATTCTGAGGTTGCAGAAAGGAAAGAAGGTTAAACAGGTTCTCAGTATATGTGAGGAAAAAAAAATCTTCCAATGAAATCTAAACCAGCCTTTCTCAGCAATACAGTCTAAAACAAGTTACCACCTATCAGAGATAAACAATGTCAAAGTCAATGGGCTAGAAGAGTCTGCAGTGAGCCAGGACAGCCAAAGTCAATTGGAGCACAGTCTATGGAGCTGAGGCACTTCTTAGATAAAAAGTCTTGCACAAGTTAGTTTGTAGAAAAATCACTTTTAGGGTCACAAGCTGTTAAGCCTGTGAAAAGCAGAGTTGGAATCAACTCTAAAGGTAAGCCGCTGCAAGTCTCAACTGAGAAAAGCACAGCTCGAAGACACTGAGGTAAGTACCCCAAGTCTAAACAGTACCTCTGGTTTGAAGAAGAGTGGTCCAGCTGGATTCTGTCCTGTTGCAGCGATGCAGACCTTGGGTTCCTGAGCCTCAGTCATGGGGACAAGAGGGAGGATGTCTGGAAGGCTCCTGCGGAGGCAGGTTGTCAGCAGCTACGGGCTCTTTTCGATTCAGTGGCACTTCGCGGTTTCATCAATAATTAAATGGCACTGTGGCGGTTCTTGGATACCGGTTGGGCTTCCTTCACTCCTTGGTTCCTGAACTCTGGTTAAGGGACTCGAGCTCTGGTGTTCCTGCTTCTGGAGGGTCCTTGGGAGACTCCTGGAGCTTCTGGCCGGATTTCAGATGTTGTACTAGTCTATGGATTTCTCGACCCCTGGCACTCGGTTCCTGCAGCAGCAAAGAAGTACAGCCAGTCAGGGAAGATAGTCCAGTGAAGTTCGTCTCTTGGGGTTAGTTGGTCCCATTATCCCAAGGGATAACGTCGTCCCTTCCGGAGCTTCCGAGTTTCAGCACAGCAGCAGGGCTTCACTGGACAATTCAAAGGTCGAGGAGGATGCAGCAAGTTTCGTTCACGGTTTCTTTGTCGGGTTTTTCACCCAGTGGTCGACTCTGCCTCTAGTTCCAAAACCTTTGCCTTTTAAGCAGGTTTCTCTCATTCATGCACAGCCTAGGATGTCAATCACAAAGCAGAGTGGCTGTCCTGAAAGGACAGCCAACTAGCCAATCAGGACTGGTTGCATTCAGGCATTCCTAGAGACAAAGGGTAGTGGAGTTTTGGGAACCTCCCTCGCATCCTGCCTTTCCAGACAAAAACGAGCAAGAGGCGGGCTTCAGGGCTGAATCCCGCCAAAGGCAAAACTAACAAAGGGCTCAAACCTGGCTCAACGTGCAGAGTAAAACCCAACACCGACCTCACAAACAGAAAATGGCGAAAAAAGAAGACCGGGCCATTTTGACAAAATTGTCACCCATGGTTACTGCAGCTGAGGATTCAACTTCTGGTAGAAAAGCACAATGGTAGGAAAATTAAACCACTGCCACCAGCCATTTAAAGTAGTGAGGGTACCAAAACTTTTTACATGCGATTGTAGGATAAGGGGCTACTAGGTAACCCAACCCCCCCCCCCCCCCCAGCACTCCACATAAAATGGTGTGTGCTAGACCTAGACAGAGGAAAGTTAAGTGAAGTCAATTTCACTTTACTATTCTTGGGAAAATAGTTCTCACAAGAAAGTCTATTTAAACCCTATGAGAAATCTAAAGGATTTCTCTGTGACACTGCACTGAAGGTGCTCTGTGTCACCATACAAAATGTAGATGCCTATGGAGTTTGTCAGACTCCAAAAGCAATGAAAACACATAATCCAAATCGGGTCAAAGCCCATGAGAGAGTGGGAAAAAGGTGTCGCATACTCCAGGGTTAAAATTAAAAGCCCTAAAGTCCAGCAAAAGAGGTGGGGGGGAGGGGGCTCTGTAAGGTTGAAGGGAATTAGCACAGGAATAGAATTGTCCCTAACAGGAGGTAACGCTAATTCCGCCACGTCTGAGTTACTGCCGATTTTGGGTCGGACTCTTAATGAGGCCCTATGTCCTCCTTTTAACTCTTGTTATCTTACTGGTTTGACCTAGGCATATTGTGCCCCTGTCATAGGTAATCGTATACACTTGGTAACCTTTTTAAAAACCGGCAGATTTCTATTATAACATGTCACAACAAATGAGTTCACTGCAGAGTTGACTCCCAGACTAGGTCCCTTTGCCAACAGCAGGATAAATGGGTAACGTCGGCAGTATATAAACCTGAGAAATTAAAGAAAAAACAATCCCACACTGGTAGAATTACCTTAAAACCCATAGAATCTTGAATTAGTATGCACCAACATATCCACTCATACTGAACATTTTGTTTTCAGCAAGGCAAAGTTACGAGTTCAAAATGTTTTTAAGTTGTTTTTTATTTTAAGGTTTTTCAGAGGGCCATGGGGAACATGCCTTCTTCTGTGTATTTGGGGATGTAATGATTTAGTAAAGACTGACCTGTTGGTGTGGCTGGAGACGCTGGTCTGGGTCCCAAGGACTTTTCACAATGCTGAGAGTGGAACAATGCCTTTAACAATATCTGCCAGCCTGAAGGCACAGGATCTTGCAGAACGGAGGGATTGCAGAACGGAGAGATTGCCATCGGCGATGCAGTGAAATCCAAATGACTAGAAAAACGCTCCAGGTCCTGCAAGTCAGAATTCAGAGTATGGGAAGAGTGAGGCAAGAGAAGGAAGCAAGGGGAGCGCAGAGTGGCAGTGCAGTAAGGAAGCAGAAACACAGAAACTAAGAGGCACGGAAGAACTCTGGTACTGTCCGTGCTGGCAGGGAAAAGTGAAGCGACGCAAAGAGCTTGTCACAGAGCTGGGTCTTATGCTGATAGTGAATCCGGCAAATCACATGATTCAACTTCCTCCATCTTGGAATTCGCTAGACCGTTCCCCAATCCTTTGGTTTATGAAGAAAATGTGCCGCCATCTTGCAGGGGAATACTTACCAAATGAATGTCTGTGCTGTGTACTGTCCTTAATGAGTACAATTGGGATGTCAATTTGCACTGCTGCAGTGAGGAAGTCCAGGGTTCGAAATTGAGGGCAGCTGGGAGCTATTTTGCTCCACACCAACAGCTACCAGGGGCTACTTTTGGCTCCTCGGGTCATCTGATGCCGAACAAACAAACCTATGTGAATTTAACTCTGTGCATTTGGGACAATCGCTAAATAAACATACAAACGCATATGTACGTAATTTAAAGCACCAAAGGGTCATAAATAATGGACAACATTATATCTTTGCATCTTATGTGGAACTTAGATTTGCAGAACTCTGTGCTAGCTCCTCGTTCCCCAGTGGTAGCTACTGGTACCCAGGACCTGCATTTTGCTTCTGCTTAAATTTCGATCCCCGAAATCTCTGTCAAATTACCCACAAGGCCAGTCCGTTCAATGTGTTCCAGGGAGATGTAGGAAAGCATTAACTGAAACAAGAATGGAGGCACACATTCTTAAATGTGATCCTTATTGTTGGGTAAGATTTTCAATTATGTGCAGTGGTGGCTGGTGAATTTTTTTTATACTGGAGGGGTGTCAATATTTGTCCCAGATATGCCACAGCGACCGAGCATAGCGAGGTAGCCCACACCAATAAAGTGATACTATAAGAAAACATGGCCAAGTTTGTTCTGTCAATATATGGTGGTATCCAGTTGGCTTTTCCATTAAAAATGCATGCCAAAGTATGAAATGTGTTCGAACTGGCTGCACTAAAATGCCAGTCAAGCTACATAATACTTATCATGCTTGCTTTATCAACCATGGGCAGTAAAAAATGCCATGCCTGCTCCATGGTGTGCCAGCGCCTTGCACCCCTGACATAATCACATTAATGATGAATGTGATTGTTTGATTGCGAGGTGCTGGGGGGGGAGGGGCCCAGGGAGAAGCGTGTCAGGAGCTGGGGTCCCAGGGTACAGCCATGGCATTTTTTACTGGGCATAGATGCCCAGTAAAAACTGCCTTGCCCGCCCCTGAGGGCCTCGCAGGCACACATTAATTGTATGCGTGCGAGGTGCTGGAGGGGACCAGTCGTGGCATTTTCAACTGAAATCTGTCAGATGCCCATTAATAAATGGCATTCCTTCCATCATTGCCCTCCAGTGCCTCACATGTGCAGATTATGTGTACATGCAAGGCACTGGAGGGCTTAGGGGTCAGGCTTGACATTGCATGTGAGGCGCTAGGAATATCAGCCGACTGGGCTGGCATTCATTATTGTGCATACCCAGTAAAAAAATGCCTTTCCTGCCCCCTGGACACCAGTGCCTCACACGATGAATGCGATTGTGTGTATGCGATCCCGCCTGTCCCCTGGGCTCCACAGCATCTAAAGGACGCACACAATCAATGTGGTTATGTGTGTATGCCAGGCACTGACGGTCCAGGGGGCGGGCATGGTATTTTCTACTGGACATCTATGATGGATGTCCAGTAAAAAAAAGAAATGCCATCCCTGTCCCCTCAGCCCCCCACAGCACCTCAGAAGGAGAGCTGATTTTGGCCAGTGGGGAGGGGGGGATTGTGCAACAATGCCTTTTGTTGTACAAACCTCCTCCCTCTCACTCACCAAAATCAGCTCGGACCAGCACAACCACACACATTTACACAACATACACACAGCAAGCACTCCGTTACATTCACACCACGAGCATCCATCATGCACTCACTCAAACACAAGCATCCACGCATCCATACACATTTAAATAATAAATGAACAAACACAACATACACAGCAAGCACACTTTCACATCAGCATCCATCATCATACATTCACCTAACACACGCATGCATGCATGCATCCATACACATTTAAATAAAAAAATACATGAACATAAACGTACCTTCTGCCACAGGACTTTCCTCTCCAGTCCTTGCTAGCATGAACAGGAATGACTCTGGGTGATGAGACACCCCCCTCCAGCCCCTTGCACTAACAGACATGCAGTTCCCCAGCCAGCATTTACAATGAGCCATGCAAGTCTGGGGAAGCGAAACGCCCCAGCCTTGCATGGCTCATTGAGCTAATGGGCTCATTGAGCTTGCACGGCTGGGAAACTGTAACTGTCAAAGGGAAACAGTGTTTCCCTTTGACAGTTCAAAGCACTCCCTCGACTGAAACAGTATTTCACTGGGCTGTCTCCTCCATAATGATTGAGAGGGGTCTAAGACCGGGTGGTTGATGCCCCCTCGCCCATTACGGACCATCTGTCCCCGATTATGTGAATAATCTTCCTAACCTGTGTCAACCCCAAAACATTTTGCTGGACTTGATTATTTTCCCCTCTCACCTGGCCTTTCTTTCATGTGTGACATTTTTATGTCTCTCCATAGTGCATGTATGGATTTATAGTTCCTATAACGTTTGGGTTGACTGCATTTTACTATGGCAGCACACAGCATCGTATGTGCAGTGTTGCTGGGTTGCCTTTGGGCTTTACCCTTTTAATTTCTCTTTACTTGCCTTCGGTGAACTACTGTTCCCAAGGGTAAAGTGAGATTACCAACTGCTTTATATTTTATATGTGGAGTGCTGGGGAGATAAAATGTATCCCCTTTCTCACTGATCTAGTAACATTTTTATTACAATAGCATGCTAACTTTAATGGCTGGTGCAGTGAATCTACTTTAGTGACTTTTAGTCAATATTACTTGCAGGCTGTCAAATTGGTTGCAGTAATGCACAGAAGGGTCACCATTCTGCTAGAAGGGTGGCTTATTTCTTTTTCGTGATTTTTAAGCATGCTTTGTTGTTTCTTGGGTCTTCCTCTGTCGTCCTAGGTGGGGGAGGTCTTGGTTGAAGTTTTGTCTTCGGTCGGAACCCTTTGTGTTTCCCGCTGAGGGTCCATAGTGCCTGTGAAGGTAGGAAGCCTTTGTCTTCCAGTCTGCCTGAAAGGAACCAGTTCCTACTGGGGCACTGGATCTCCTAATTTGGCAGACAGCCACCCTTTCTGTAAACTGCAGGGAGAGTTTGCAGAAGTTGGGCTTGAGTTCCTGATAAATAGTTTGGTTCTGGAAGCTGCTGACAAGTCAACCACTGGAACCAAATCCGAAGAGGAAGAAAAGACGGCTGTAGCATTCCAGCGACCTGAGAGACTGCTGTGTGAGCGGACCCGGTTTAAACCCTTCCTTCCCAGTGACCTGGGGTTTCCAAAGCCAACAACTCCTACCCAGAGGCTGGTGGTACTGACTAGTCTTGAAGACCTGCATTTAGAGCCATCCCTCGACATGCTGCAACCTTGTTGGGCTGCAATTCGCCAAAACCAGGGGACCTCAAGCCAATGTGCGGTGCATGGTCCATTGAAGTCCGATTTATGCCGAAACTTTGAACTCTTGCTGGACCTCCAGAGATATGATTCAAAGTGAAGGACCAGAATAGTGAAGAGAATTGGACCGGCGATGAGGGTGCCACATCCGCAGAGCCGTTAGAAGCCTCGAATCCTATGTTTAAAGCCTTTCCTGTTGACTGCTGCTGCAAGTTCCCTCCAGTGTCTGCTCTTTCATCGCCACGACTAAGAATCCAGATACCAGGTCCTAGCGTGAAGGTGTCCAACTCCGAGCTCTTCTTCTTTGCTGATATACTCTGTTGACTTGGGTACGCATAAACAACCGTATCAGACCGCACAAACACAGAAATGGAGGGCCCAACAGGAGGAGCCACTAAATGCACAGGACTAATCGAGACAATTATCTACCAGGACCCCATAGGGGGCGCTACACCAGAACCATTAGCCTTGATAAGGACCTACGTGTCGACACGTGTCGGCTGACCACATGGGGTTATATGAGCCCCGGATGTACTTCAATGTGTACCATGACTCGAAATAAATAAAGCATTTCACGAATAAACAAACCAAAACGCAACAAACAGGGTGAAACATTTTTATTTCCTTAAAACCACAAAGTGTATTGTTGGCTTTTGCTTCCACTGATCTGCTTTAATGCATTTCTAAAACCGTCTTGGAGTTCTTACTTATCCTAGAGTTGCATACTGCCCCTCTGAAAAGTATATAGGTCCTTACTTACATTTTAACTGCGGATTGCCTTTCTAAAAAGTCTGCTAGAGTTTACTTACCTTAGAATTGTATCCTACACTTCAGTGGTGAAACGGACCTTGAAAAGCTGCTGCTCTTCTAAAACTGTAACATGGAATTCTACTCAACTTGAATTGCTTTAGTGCACTTCTATAATAGTTTATTAGGTTCTTACTTGTCCATGAGTAGCTGACTGCCTCTCTGAAAACCAAGTTACTTTACTATCTCTGAACCATGTTCTACAAAGTAATAGTGGTGGTGTAACTGTATCCATTCATAGTAGAAGGAAGCTACATATGTTGCAAGTTATAGATATACATGTAACAGTGTTGGTGTAACCAGGTGATCCTTGAAACTGAATAACACTGTGTTAAGATGAATAGGGTCTGCTGCCCTGGAATTACTTACTGTATTCTAAAAGTATAGTTAATCTCGCTTTACTCCTCAAGAATGGCATATTGCCATTCTGAATGTGTAATTTAAGGTTTGACTCGCCTTAACTTGCTGAATGCTATTCTAAATAAGGTTATAGTTTGGTTTGTATACCAGAAGTATTGAGTTGGTTTTTATGATTGTGTTTAGATAATATGTAACAGTACTTACCTTTCCAAAGATTTATCCATGCCTATATGTATTTATAATAAACCATTATTTTTACAATACATAGTGTATCAGTGTTTCTTTGTGCCATATGTATGCTACATTTCTTTGTACTTGCCTACAGCCCTCTCTCCCTCCTAAGATAAACCTGACTGCTCTGACCACGTTACCAAAGATTCTCAGGTTGTACAGCCTTATACTAAGAGTTCTTAAATGTTCTTGGGAATTCTCAGAGCACTAAAGGGGAGCCATGACCAAGGAAAGAGAAACAAGTGCATGTCAATGTCAAAAGGTGTCTTGTACATTATTTTATGTTGGTGGAGGAGGGGCGGTTCTACCATGCTAGTCACTGCATTAATGGTTTGACGATGCCAAAGATATGTTCCCTATGATATGATGCCCAGAAGCACAAAGCATTACACCTTTCCCCACAATCACTTCTATTGGTGATTGCAGCCTTAAAAATCATGTTTGTTTTGGTAATATATATTTTTTTAATCTAATATAAATGTCATATTGAATTCATATATGCTCCCATTGGGCTGTTTCAGATGACTGTGCAAGTGAAGGGTGTGAAGAAAAAAGGGGAAATGGGAATATGCCTTGTTGCTTGCTTTGCTATAGCACTAATGCCACCCCAAGACCATTTCATAGTGCTGAATTGAAAAGGAATACACTCGAGACACATGATATAGTTAGGACCATTACATGGTATGTAAATTACTTGCAAGGTGAACACTATTCTAGGCCCACCCTTGGCTATGGGAATGGAATGAGGCTTGCAAAGTTGTGGGGATGACCTAGAAACTTTTTCCACAGGTGATTAGTAAATTCAGAAGTAGTTGTGACATTCCAATGCTAATTTAGAGTGAGTTGTTCATTGTGCCCCGGAAAACTGTGTGACCGCTCCTGAGCCCACCTTACCTGGACCACCCAGTACTGCACCCCTCCTGTCCTCCTCAAGGTCTCTAAAGACATCACCCTTGTCCACTATCCCTCTGATTACTCCCACCTGTTGGATATATTGGGCAATGTGCAGTGTATGGTAATGCAAAACGGTTAAGACTACGAGCTACACTACTTTTGAAAATACCATTTTTATAAAGCTTACATTAAGTACTTCAGTGCATAGGGTCGCCGCCTCTAGAAACTGTTCTCCGTTCTACAAATTAAATGTGTAGTAGCATCAGATAGACCACACACTCTCCCAAGGAGGAAACCTATAATCTGTTACTTAGTTGTTACTGTTTAATGAATTCATTTCTCAAGTGTCCATTGTGCTAAATATAATATCACATGAGTTAAGTTCAATACAGCGTACAATCATTCTTTAGTATTGCACAGAATACATGATTCAGAATGTATCCTTTTTGTTTTCTAAAACTGAATTTTTGTAAACCCCAAATTTGTTGATGTCTGAAATCATCTCGGTTGATGACCATTCACTAAATGTTACAATATGTTTCAAAATATTTAATTTAATATTCATATAATCTATTATGAAAATACATGAAATATCTATTGGTTCCTAATCTATTGGTGCCTATCTTCATAACAATATTTAGATAAAATGATATGCCTCACATCTACATATCCACTGCCCAGCTTGATATGCACATCTTTAGAAAATGTAATGCCTCAGTTAATTGGCGAATAATAGCTCCTTCTTATGTGCCTTCCAATATTCTAAAGCTATCCAACAACGGCAATGTAATAGTGCTCATTAGCAATTGTTTGATAACCGATTAATCTACATATATACGCAAGAGACTGGAATAACATTGCTTTACTCTCGTTAAACCTCTTATGGTTTTGCCACCGTAACAGTAAAACAGATACCGGAAGTGACCTGTTGGGTGCCATATTTGTAGTTTTTGATTACTGCAACATATTTTTTTTCTATTACGATGCTCCTTAAAAATTGCTCAATACATGGGATATAGATAGTTGATGAATTTAATTTCATGAATTTGTCAATCAATAAGGAGCAAATTATAATTTCATAAGTTGACCACTCATTGTTTTCTTTGCTAAGATGCATTCAATGTAGATATAGGTGATGAATTGAACTTCATGCAGCAGGCGAAAGTTTAAGTTGCAAGCTACTAGCCAGCCATCAAAGTCACTCGCTACCTCATTGCTATGGATCCGCACATCACACCATTTCTTACTAGCCAATGGCTAGTGCAAATTATTCGCCTGCTTTATGTATTTAACAATGTTGTTCATAATGTAATGGCATAAATGATGGAGAACTCCATATTGTTTTCCCGAGCCCTACACAGTAGATTTCACAGGGCGTTTGATACCATAAATAAGTGAAGGTGGGGGACGGGTGGGGCGTGGCTTGCAGCCAATGGAGTGAGGCGACTCTTGTGTCCGCTACCGTCAGATCTGGCAAGATTTGACGTATAAATACGTTCTGATAAGCATATTTCACCTGAAAGCAGATCAACTGCCCTGGAATACCCAGCTGCGAGACTGGAGCCCCGCTTGAGCACTGGAAACACGAACTAGAAGATGGGAGCCGCCGAGGGCCCCCGACAAAATGGGGACTGGGTGGCGGAGAAGCGGTTGCGGAGTATGTGCAGCCCAGAGTGCGATCGGGGAAGAGGGACGCTAAGCGAAGCAGCTGTGAGCAGGAAACTACAATTGAGGCGACTTGCACAGGAGCGAAAACAAAGGTGAGAGGGGGTGCTGACACCGGCACGGTAAGTCCGGAGGAGTCACGGGGGAAGAGTGTTTGCAGACACCTGCTGGCTGTGGGCAGGCAAACTCCCCAGACCACTCTGGAAATAGGAGACGGAATCAGCGCAGAACCCCACCCCAATGCTTAGGATAGGTGGCTGCATACGAAAAGGGGCGCTACGCATCTGCGGACCTGGGCTGTGCAGTGAGGCACGGTAGCCACGTGTGCCTCTTCTAAGGGCATAGTGCAGAAACCGTGACATGACGGCAGTACAGCTGGAGGCACCTCTCAGTAATAAGCCACCAGTGGAGAGCAATACCAGGGAGGAGGAGTGGAACATGACTAACACGTAAGGCTGAGTTGAGACCAGTAAGGGCATCCGGCTCGTAGTGTTTTACCCCAGAGGGTCACATAGAATAAAATGCTGATACAGCCAATTGCATAACTGCAACACCCGGAATCAAGCCCAACAATATTATTGCAGTGTTCTGGGGACCAGTCAACTGTGGCCTGCTGCAGGAGGAGGTGAAGAGTGTGGCCCCCTCGGAGCGTAGATGAAAGAGCGGCTGTGCGCAGAAAGAGGCACCACGCCCCTTCGAACCCAGGCAGTGCAGTGTGTCACGGTGGTTGGGGGTGCCTGTTCCAGGGCACAGAGAAGGAGCAGCAGCCAGGTGGCCATACAGGCGGAGGCACCTAAGGGACGCAGGAGGACACCCCCCAAGAAAGGGCCAGTTGAGAAGGGAATTAACGGAGCGGAGGAGCAGTACAGGACCAACATATAAGGCTGAGATGTTAATAGCGAGGGCTTCGGCTTGCAGTGATTGCCCCAGAGGGTCAATAAATAAACACTTATGCAGCCTAGTGCATAACTGCAACACCCAATACTGAACCCAAGGGCATCGTAGCAGCGTTCTGGGATTATAACAATTGCGGCCCATTGAAGGTCGGAGTGAAACAAGATGGATGCCTCCCAAGGCAGCTAAAATGAAGGCGAACCAATCCCCGCTGGACCCTTTTGCCAAGACTGCACGACATGGCAGCCGGGTAACACAGAACCCACGCTGGAAAAAGGGGGAGATGCCACGGAACTGCATAATCAAGTGATGCAAGCCATCACTGACCTCAAAGCCTCACCGGGGACATAGATTGAAGCCGTCAAAATAGATATTTGACTGTTACAACAGGATGTTAGTAAATTGGCTGAGCACACCACTACTCTGGAAACCCAGGTCAAGGAAAATACTGAGATACTTCAGGAGACTCACACCAACGTACATGTCCTGCAACAGAAGATTAGCCTGCTGGAAAACAGGGTGGCGGGAGGGGGAAGATTGCGCACGCAGAAATAACATTCGCATAGTGTGCCTGCCTGAAGGAGAAGGAGGCGCTGACCCCACCACTTATATAGAAAACATGTTACTTCAAGAAATAGGGCCCAGAAACCTCACGCAGGGCTTTGCAATTGACAGAGCACGCAGCGTGCTAACTAGACGACCTCCCCCTGGAGCGCCTCCTAGACTGATAATTGTGAAGTTCTGAACTATAAAGACGGGGAAAACATTCTTGCCTTCTGCAGACAAGGTGGTGAATTAGAGAGGGCCTCGGCGGATTTGGTGGTCTACCCCGATTACACCTTCCAGGTACAATTTTCAGTGGCCAAAGCTAGGCTTCGGAGAAAATACATGCTGATCTACCCAGCACGACTGAAAGTCATACATAAAAACAAAACTTAGTTCTTTGACCTACCAGAAAGGCACACGCATGGATGGACAGATAAAATAAACCTCGGCAGAGAAGATGAAGCAGATGTCCTTGAGAAGCATAAGGGAAAATCGACATAATCAGTTGCCATGCATGACTTGGGATCATCTTGCTGTTCGCTTCGTCCTACCGGTATTGCGACAGTAAAATTGAAGCGCTGATGAGGGCCCCTCAACTGAGGGCCCCTGTCAGGTCGATAGTTGCATCAAATTGCGCATCAGAGCATATACTACTCTTACCATGACGTGATGCATCACTCCACAACACTGTCTCACACGAGAAAACCAGACTTAGTCTGCGACTACCACGCCCTCCGAGTTCTATTTTCTGGGACTCTTGCTTTTGGCCCCCCCTGTTCCCCGCTGTGCACTAGCCTCAAGTATGTACACCTGGGGAAAATGCGGGAAGCGGATACACACAAGTTATGACAATGGGAAGTTGTTAGTTGGGAGGGTTAATAGGGGGTGAGGGGAACAAGTTTTGTCTGCACAAGCGTCAACAACGAATAGCTACACGCTAATTTTGAATGGACCACCGTATTGTGTACGGAAAGCGCACCTCGATAGACTGAAGTGGGACGGCTGAGTAAGGCAAAGCGTTAAATTATGGCTGGAACTGTAAATATACTTGGAATGTTAAGGGGTTGAATTCCTATGTAAAGCGCCACAGAGTTTACTCTTACTTTAAAGAGATGTAAAATAGATACTGTCTTGTTACAGGAAACACACCTGACTCCTGAGAAACAAACTTTGTTGGCAGGCAAATGGAGGGGACGAGTGATTGGTTCCCTGTACTCCGCCTATGCCCGGGGGGTCCTGATGTGGATAGCGCCCACGGTGCCTTTCAATGTCACCCATATCAAAACAGACGGTGAGGGCAGAATGGTGTTAGTACAGGGACTACTTGAACAGGTAGATACTTCTCTTGTTAACACGTATGCTCCCAACCACAGCGCTGCCGCGTATTTCCAAGCATTGTACCCGCGACTTGCCCCCCTTTAGGAACAGCAATATCTTATGGGGGGGTGGGACTTTATTGCACACTGCACTCGGTCGTGGATAGGTCAGATGCGAAGTGTACTAATCCAGCTCTGCCAGTCAGAACATTACATGCGCTCTTGGAATCATTTGATCTTATCGATATCTGGAGAGAACTTCACCCAGACAGCAGACATTACTCGTATTACTCTGCGCCCCATGCAGAGCATACGAGGATAGATAATTTCTCTGTAGGCCAGGAGCTGGCGCATCTTATCACGTTTGCGCAGTATAAGGGTTGGGTCCCGTCAGACCATGCCACGCTTGCTTTGCGGTGGCAATATGTGTCACCTAGAGCTCCGATACCTACGTGGCAGCTTAGAGGTGAGTCTCTGGGGGATCCCCCTTTTCGTGATCACATCCGGAAGAACATTGACTACGTCAAAAATAATGCAGGAAGCATATCTAGCGTAGGAACATTTTGGGAAGCGATTAGAGGGACAGCTATTGCAGGCTATGTGTCCAAGCAACCATCCATAAGGATTTGTCAGCTGCGGAGGAACTGTTAAGGAAGCTAGACGAATTTCCCCCCCCCCTCCGCGAAGCAAAATGGCAAGGGGGAGGAGGTTGCGAACCTGTAAAGAGTATGCATAGAGAGCTGGGAGAGACTGGGCAAACATAACTTTTCCAAACACATATAGAGGCAGCACAAAGAGGGCTACAAATCAGGCCATTTACTGGCGTGGCTTTACAAATAAGAAGAAAATAGAGGTCCTATCTATTCCATATGTACAAGGCAGGGGGTGGGATCTGTGCCACACCCAAAATGGCATTAATGAGGCCTTCCAAGACTTTTATAGATCCCTTTATCAAGAGAGACACCAGACACCTAGGTCCCACTTGCAGGATGTGTTAAATGAGATGAGGCTTCCCAGACTGAGCACAGAGGGACGTGATAGCCTTGAGGCGCCAGTTGCCCTGGAGGAAATTCTAGGTATAATCAAGGCCTTGCCTACAAGAAAGACTCCGGGCTTGGATGGGCTTCCTAGCGAATTCTAAAGAATACGCTGTGGAGTTGGCTCCACATTTGCTGGACACTTTCATTGACTCTTATAGAGGTGGTATAGTTCCATGCAGCATGAGGGAATACATTATCGTACCACTCCTCGAAACCTCATAAACCCCAGACGTAGTGTGGCTCATATAGGCCTCCGTCAATGCTCTATCAAGATACTGACGTCCATATTGGCGGACGGCATGAAAAAGGTAATACACACCCTAGTCCAACCAGACCAAACCGGCTATGTGCCAGGCCAAAGCGTGTTTTGGAATTTAAGGCAATTATATCACGTGATGGCCAGCACAGCGTCCTGGGAAACACTGTGTGCTATAGCCACATTAGACGTTGTGAAAGCTTTTTATTCAGTGGAATGGCAATGGCTGTTTGCAACATTGCCAGATTTGGCTCGGACAGGCATACATTAAATGGGTCCAGCTGGTTTATACCAGCCCGATAGCTAGGGTTAAAATGGGGCGATGCATGGGAATTGGGAAGAGGAACTAGACGAGGCTGCCCGCTGTCCTCGTTGCTCCACGTCCTTGCCACGGAACCAATGGCGCAATATCTAAGGGCGGAATATATGGAGGCAGGTATAGAAAAGGCACCCGATCTCGATGTGCGGCGATGATACGCTGTTATATACCCAGAACTCTGAAGATAATCTAGAACTACTGTAGGAGGCGTTGATGCTGTTCGCGCAACTGTCGGGGATCAAAATCAGTACTGATAAATCAGCCTTGTTCCAGATCGCTGGATTGCAGAAGATGGAACAAGAGGCACTGCCATTTCTTGCGCTGCAATGGACAAAACCCACCTTTAGATATCTAGGGGTTAATATATACCAGACTCCTGAGACAGAACACATAAATAAAACAATGAAAGCACTGGTGGGTATCAAGAGCGCCATGAGCTTTTGGGCTAAATTGCCCCTTTCGCTAATGGGGAGAGCAGCATTGTTGAAAATGGTGATGTTACCTAGATTGCTGCATTTCTTTGTAAATGTCCTATTTTATATACCTACATCTTTGTTCAGGACATTGGATGGCATTTGCAGGGGACTTTTGTGGCAAAATGGTAGGAATAGAGTAGCGCTACCCACATTACAAAGGCCATGTGAAGGAGGAGATATCGGGCCCCGAATTTGGGCTATACTACATATCAGGACAGCTGCAATTCGTGGTGAATTGGCTTGCAGATAACCCAATTCCAGACACACAAGTGCTACAGCCTACTGGGGCACAATATTACCTTTAGCAATTGGTGTGGAATCGAAGACCTCGGGGAGGAAGGTTGGGGGGCATAGATAGCATCTGGTGACCTTCGGGTGGAGAATATGGGACAGGGCTCTTGCAGCAATAGGACTTGCAGACCCGTTTTCTCGACAGTAGCACCCACGGCACAAGTTAGATTGGGGATACGCAGGAATTGGGAATCACATGGGGTGGCCACGATAGGATATCTGCTGCAGGATACTTCGTTTGTACCCTTTTTGGAGCTTTCCTTTTTTTTGGACAACTTTATTTAATAATTACACAGAAAATAATACAACTCAGTAACATCAGAATGGGAACAAGTGAAAGATTACTCCATATACATCAGTGTAACAAAATGCAAATTACTACTAAATTAACAGCATTTCAGAAAGAAATCAGAAAACATTCCCACCCTCCTATCCCATAGCAAGACATGACAACACAAAACACAAAAATAAAACAGGACAAAACATACAGATTTGTGAGGTTTTCGCTACATATGTTAAGTTGATGCCTTTGCAGGACTGTATGAGGAGTTCCTGGGATCAGTTGCAAATGAAATGGGTGTCTGAATTGGAAACTGATCTTTCTGATGACCTGTGGGATAATAGCTGGAAGGCTTCGGTGAGGGCCAAAGTTGATTTAAATCTGAGTTATATTCACCAACGTCTTTTAGGCCATATTTATTGAACACCAGTGAAAACGAAGAAGAGAGGCTTGGCTTTTTGGAGCTTTCTGAGCACACAGGTTTACAAGCCAGCCAATATTTACTGCACTGAACCATTCTAGGAGAGATCTGCAGATGGCCTGCATACAGGGAGCTGAAAGAAAAACACTCTGTAGTGGACACTTTATATGACCTATAGGAGGAGGGCCCACTATATCCTGACTAGATTTCCCTCGGCTACGAGGAGTAAATGGGAAGCAGGTTTAGGAGCCCCCCTCACAGACGCATGCTGGGCGGAGATACTGGGGTACCATAAAAGGGTGTCGCGGAACGCAAGACTGCAACTGATAAAACTGTTGATAACACATAGGGTATCCATGACACCCCAGAGGATTTCTAAGTTTCCGGGTGCCACGCCGCAGGTATGCCCTAGGTGCAAGAGAACAAATGCTGGGATATTACATAAGTTTTGGGCATGTGCGGTAATGGGGCAATAGTGGCAGGAAGTGACGAGCATAATGAATAAGGGGGAGTGGCACTGGATATGCTTTCTCCGAATGTATGTTTGCTGGGCCATTTTCCAAGCCCTAAAGAGCGAAGCATAGTAGCAAGATGCGGGATCTGGCGTGCATACTGGCCAAATGCAGAATCACTATGTCATGGAAGTCCCCTAAAGGTCGGATGTAGAGGAATGGTAGAGGGATCTGAGGAAATGGGCGGTGGCTGAAACAATGGCATGGGGGGGGCGGTGTGGTTTAGTCATGACGATACCAATGCTGGGATTATGGAGTGGGAGGCCCTGCTGGAGGCATAGTTTGCCGCTGTGGTTGTGGATGAGGATAAATTGGATGCACCCCACTGCAAGCTAGGGGAGGTCCAGTTGGGCTGATAAGTGATGCATTGATTGTACACTAGTGCTTTGGGCAAGGTTGGGGGCGGGGGTGGGAGTTGAAGGGTGTGGGGTGGGGGTTGTTGGGGACTGTACACGTGTTATATTGAAATGATGGAAGCCGCTGCACATGGCAGTGCTGCGAAATGTTCCATGTTATGAGTAAACAAATTCAATAAAACCTATTTAAAAAAGAAATAAGTGAAGGCACGTGGCAGGTGGCTAAGTTTTTAAATCAGATTTTTTTTATAGGATGTGAAATTCTGTCTTCTTTTTGTCGCGCCTTGAAACACTTGTGTATAGGCGCGTTATAAATGCCATATATCATATCATAATGTTATTGCAACGTTGACAGTTTCCTCAAGGAAATCATCCTCATCCAAACTGTGTGCTTTTGTCTTTTATTACTGCTCTGGAACTCTGCAAGCACTCGCATTTTCCTTTTGATGCTTTTATTACGGTATGCAAATACGAGCAGATTCTTCAAGCACTTGTGATATTGCCATATTACAAAATATACCAATTTTTCCTAAATATAGATTGTGTCATTTAACTTTTGTGTGTTAAACTCGGGCAATCCTGTGTTGAAACGTTAGTTACAGCTTGTACTAGATCTGATTGCTCATAACCCTTCTGTATGAACTTGTCAACAATTATTGCTTGTTTGTTAAATTCTTCAGGCTCGGACACTATGTGTTTTAGTCTTGAAAGTTGACAGAGAGCCCTGTAGGGGTCGATGTAGGATGGAAACTGCGTGTAACGCTTTTCATCTTAGTTTGTTTAACATGTTAATGCAAGGCATAAAATAAGCAGTGTCGCATAGCAATTTGCTATGCAATTCTGTAGGTTTGCGAATTGAATTGACACTTGTGTAGAAAGGCTATCTATTTAAGTTCCCTGTTTAATGAAAGCACAACTCGCCCTGCATTCCTCTCGTGCCCTCTTTTCTCTGTTCACTGCAAGTTCAAAGGGGCTAATGGAGGGAAAGTGCAGCAGTAATCCTCTCTGCCACTCTTAAGTGACAGACATGTGTGGGAGTGCTAGGCAAGAATGTATATTTCGAATAATTGCAAACCAGAAGTAATCGGATGATAGTGTTATTGAGCCAAATATATACTGTCTGTCAGAGACCAGTATGTGTTGACTGTCTTTCAAAAAAAAAAAAATAGATGTCATTCCATTCCGAAAAAGGTAAGTTGTTACATAATGCATAATTACAGTATTGCTTGTCTGGATGCTTTACAGTAAAGATTAGGTTAGTGTATCTAAATCTCAGTGTCAACTAGATTTCATTTTGTTGGGTAAGATGCATCATATTAGCAAGAACACTTTTGAAAATGTACATCACACGACCAAATGCTTTTGATGGCAAGCCTAGTGTTGACCTTCTGGTTGCATTTATCTGTGCAACCGGTGCTCAACCCATGAGCTAATCCCACACGTCTTGATCTGATCACCCGGTTGCTTTATATCAGCCACCCTGAAAGTGAGATGGCTACAAACTACAATATTCCACCTAGTTTTCCCAGTTCTCTGCATGCTATGCATTTACTTTGCATAGTCTTTCTTTTCTCTTACATAATGAATACACAAAGCTAACAAGCTGTTTATGCAAAGTAGTGATCACTAGACAATCCAGTATGTACATCCAGAGATGTACTGCAATACCATATGTAGTTGGTCTCCAGAGCTCGCTTTGCTCTATGTTAATGTTAAAGGTATTTGTACCGAACACCGTCACCACCAGAGTGGTCCCCAGGCACTCTGGCCGATCTGAAAAGGAAAGAGGGTAGGAATGTTAGTAGGATTGAGTGGGAGAAAGGCAAGAGCCCAGTGATGTGCTGTTGGCAGCCTCAGTTCGGTTTGCACTGTTTTGCTGAGTTTGTGTGCTTTTCGCTTGGGAGCCGTTGCGTGTTGTTGCAGTGTGGTGAAGTGTGTGCGGTTTGTTGTGCATTAGCGGTATGGTTGTGTTTATAGTTTTAGATGTGTATACAGAGGGGTGAGATTGTTTAGTCAGGTTGTTAACCAGGAGAAACTGGCATCTGTGTGTGTTGGCTTGCAGATGGTAGGTTGCGTGCACTGGCTTGTATCCGTATGGGTAAGGTCCAGTCTCCGGGTTAGTTTGTTGTAAGTATGTGTTGCTTGTTTTGTGTTTGTGTTAGGGTATAGGTTTTCTAGACCAATGGGCGTGTATAGTGTTTGGGTGGTGTGTTTGAGGAGGTAGAAGCGGGTGGTTGGTGCTTTGGCTACTCGCTATGTTCTTCTATGTGGCTGATCTACACAGTCCTCGAACAAAATAAGTCGGCATCACTCAGTAGATAAAATTACAGTCCGGTATCTGCGTAGGACTTCAAGCTTTAGCAAGAATATATGAAACATTTTTTGTGAAAGCTCACAGGAGCTGGCTATGATGAGTCTGGAGACGCCCTGACTCGAAAACAAGTGAGTTGCCGAAGTTGTTGCCGAAGGAACGCCGTCGGGCATAGCCGAGAGTAAGCGTTGCCAAGGGAAACCATGCAAGATATAGACACGTGACCGCAACGCGAGGAGGAAAAGCGTGATGCGGCACGTACATTGCCAAAGGGCAATTTGGGAGCAAGAAAATCAATTTTAGATGTTCTAGGAGGTACTTCTTTCCTGGTTTACCTCCTAGAACATCTAAAATTGATTTTCTTGCTCCCAAATTGCCCTTTGAACGCACATGCCGCCCTGCAATGTACATGCCGCATCGCGGTTTTCCTCCTCGCGTTGCGGTCACGTGTCTATATCTTGCACGGTTTCCCTTGGTAACGCTTACACTCGGCGATGCCGGACGGTGTTCCTCCGGCAACCGCTGCGATCACTGTGTGGACTCCACAGGTACACAACTACTTTTCCCTACACTTTCCTTGCCTCTGGCTCCTGCCGCTTACTAAAGTTGACTTCATCCCCACAGATCGTCAACTAGATCTTGTCAAATGCACGATCGCACGCCACACACTGTATTTCATATAAGACTCTGCGTCTTTCACCTACTCTGAACCTTTCACCTCGTCTGGCTATTCTCTACACGCGAGGTAATTTTTTATTGTTTTTACTGGTAGTCAAATTCCCGTTCGACACCAGCCTTGTTTATTTATTTATTTCTCTTCTTTTTATTCACATATTTCTACCTGCTCTGAATAATCCTTCCATGGGTATGTCATTTTTGTTTTTCTATTTCTTTAACTTTTTACATGTTATTTTTCTATGCATTGATTCAATGATTGTGGTGTTAATTGTGGTGTTAATTGTTTGTATGTTATCCACTTGATGCCACCATATTATTATGCCATATTTAAGTATTGACTGGCCCCGAAGGAGTTTAATGCTCCGAAATGCATTGGCATTTGAAGTCTACTCAAATTATGAGATGTCAGCCGCGCCCTAACTAAGATTTTATTAGTGATCATTTTTTTGATACTTTTGATATTTCTTGGATAAAACACATATTACTTGAACTAAGACTTTGAATTTTTTTGAACTCATATAGAGCAGACAAAGTCGGAAAAGTGAATTTGAAATTTTGAACAGCTTGTTTTGAACTACACGACCCAAGGTTGGGTTCTAACGGAGAGCGGCTGTGTGACTAGGTGGCCTATCTAGTCTATTGCTTCACTTGATCTACACAGTCCTATCTGATGGGACAAGTGACTAAGCTCCATAATTCTTCCATCTAAGTGTGACGCATGGCTACACTTCACATGGACAGAGTGTGGACTCCTAAATTGCAGGCACAACAGTAAGTGTAAAACGCCTAGATTTGAGGAATCTGGATAGAGGGAGAACGCCCAAGTATGGGACACACATCACTGAACCGTTGGTACACAGCAGTGATAGGGGTACTCTTTACTAGTGGTCTAGTTTTGGTATGCTATGTTGTTTAGGTAATAGAGAGGCAGGGCATTTTGGAGCACAGGGATTATTGTACTCCCCACCCAGACCACAATTAGGTTGTCAGTCGCTGCTGGTTGATGGCTGGCTTCTCAGGCGAACATGGGCAAACAGGGTCTGGAGCTGCTTCTTTGGGAGCTGCTTCTTTGGGAGCTGCCCTTTGCCTTGGGGCCCTTAGCCGAAGGGGCTGCATGGGCAGCGGGCTGCCCTAGGTGGTGTGGTTAAGAGCCTACCTCCTGGAGGCTAACAGCCAATCACAGGCACAGGGCGGGGATACGGAGGGGGCAGCGGAGAGGTCACACGGGTGCAGCAGAAAAATTGAAAAAGTCCGGAAGGCAAGTGGTAATGGCTGCCAGGAACCGAGACGGAGAGACACCTGACTGTTCCAACCAATTGCAAGGGGAGGGCGGGGACAGGAAGAAAGCCAGAAACAAAGGACTACACCCCAGGGAATGCAGCCTCTAGGTGCAGGCTAGCTCAGAAAACTGGGTGGGAGGCCATAGAAAGCACAAGATAAACCCACCAGAATAGCACAAACTAGCCGAACGATTGAAAAAACCCCACATGAAACAGGCCAAAAACAGATTAAAATCAATGTACAACTACTCACTGAGCATCAGCTAGCCCCTAAGACTTCTCATCAAGTGGTTTCCTTTAAAGGATGCTTCTAGATTGCAGTCCGGAAGGCAAGTGGAAATATAAAACTCTGGTTTCTGGCTAACTCCATTGGGGTCGCATAAGGACCAGTTGCAAAGGCCAATGAGAGAGTTACCCAACTTGCCTAGGTGGGAAGAGGGTGCCCAGGAGCAGGACCTCCATCCGATCACCATTGGAGTGCAAAGAGCTGTTCTGCATTTTGCTGCTCCGCTCCAGAACGCAAGTGGCAATCAAGAATCTGGGTGTCAATAGCATATCGCTGACACCGAAGGAAACCAAGGCTTCCACCAAATGGACCAGGGGCAAAATATAAATATTGAAAAGCAGTGGGAAGTGAGAAAATCCCTTAGGCACGCCATAAGGGATGGGATAGCTACCCATCTGAACCTTCTGACTGCTCTCCTCTAAATAAGATGTGATTTAAGTTAAAGATGTCCCCTTAATTCCCACCAGATGTTCCAAACTGTGGATTACAATTCCATGGTCAACAGTGTCAAATTCTGCTAAATTATATGATCGAATAAGTGAAGCTAGTCCATGGCTACCTCTCACGTCTAAGTCTCACCAGCAGACTGCAGTCTGTGCTGCTAGCCTTGCAAAATTCTGACTGACAGTTTGCTAACAAATGTTCAGTTTAAAAAGAAAAAAGACAATTGTGTCATAGCCTCCTCTTCCAAGATTTCACTTGGGCTGGGGAGGTGAAGAAGGGTTCAGTCAAGGGGTATTGGCACTTGCGCTAATCCTCAAAGTGCACTATTACAGGCGATGTGGTGCCAACCGCCCAGACAACCCCCTTGGGCATACATGGGGATAAACACTAGCCAGGGATCCAGATGGGATAGCGTAGCCCAGTAACCTTCTGAGTGACGCTTCGCAGTCTAGCTTCCACTTACCCCAAACCGGTTTGTGACTGAGTCCTAGCAACCACCTGATCTTGCCCTGGGTGACTCAAACTCGGCATAAGAAAAACAGGGACAAAGGCTCACAGCAAACTCTTCCACCGCAAGAGATGCTGGATTTTAATCTGAAGACGCCTTCATGATGTCCTGAAGATCGAAGTGGGTGTGATGAGCTCCATCAGTCCACTAGAGATTTTTTGAATAAGTAGATAGAGGCCAAAGGACACTCATTCGGTCTACTTGTATTCTCTTTATCTGTGTGTGTGGCCTTGAATGGATGTTTGGGTCTTGAGGAGGTCAAACAAGAGCTCCTAGAGGCATTTACTAGTATGAAAGTGGAGCCCACTAGCCTCAGAGCCCCCAATGTGACGGTTCTCCCAACATTGGCGCATTATAGCAACTAGCACAGTTTCATCCCAGAAGATGGCATTATGCTATTGCTCCAATATTTAAAAAAACACAAAGTTGAAAACCAAACAGTAAGTAGACAGATACTTTAAAATATAATTTTTAGTATAATTTAATTGAACTTTAAAAAAAAAAAGCTTTGTCGAAAGCCAACACGTGTTTTGACCCGAGGGTCTTTGTCAAGACCTAATCCGTCATAGTCTCATTGAAATAAGTTGAAATGACCCACGCTATTTGTGCCTTATATTGCACAACTACAAAGCATATGTATAGTGCTGTTCTTGTTTAGAAGCCTTGTTGGTGATAGAAACGTGTGTGGGGGCAGATTTTCGTAGGTCATTCATGAAAAACATCAAGGTAAAGCTATTCCATATATTCTGCGATTGTGGGGCAAATGGTCCCCAGCTGGAATCAGCTTGCACCGTCCCTGGTTCTGTGTGTTGCCGCAGGTAGCATCAGTGCCTCACCTGTTCCCATAGGAGTCTGCCCTGTTCTCCTGGTTGAAGGGAATGGCGATCCCTACATTTTTAGCAGTTTGCATCTCTGATGTGCAGAGCTTGCAGTGCTTCAAATAGAAGGGGCAAATTCACCGTCCTTAAGAAATAACAAAAACTGAATGTCTATTTCTCCTCCTGCCTGTGTAAAATGAGTGCCTTCCGACCACAATAATGATCAGATTCTTGAGAGAAACTAACAGCTAAGGAGAAATTCGATGGACAACATAGTAAGCCAACAGAGATGTACCTCGTGTCATTTGATTCAAAGGAAGCACCATCTCCCGTTTCTGAAAGAACTGTGTCCTGGGAAACCCTCCTCCAAATGAAGCTGGCCACCCTGACTTCACAGCTATTAAGAGAACTAGTCGACATGCCCTCATCACAACCCCTCTCAAACCAGTCTAGGAATTACGCAGCGTGTAGATTGTGTTTTTATATTTTGTTTTTAAATATACCCATCAGTCAAAATTATAATACCAGATGTAACTCCCAGAATAGGAGTTGTTTACATGGGGGAGTGGGTATTTTTTGTTTGCAAGTCATTTATGGCTGAACCAAACAATAGTAGTTTTGAGAGACTCTGGCCGACCCAGAGGTGAATCAGAGTCTCTTAAGCGGGCATAAAAAAGAAAGAGGCTGGGCCCGGAGCAGCAATGTGCTCTTTGGGAGGGCACGCAAGAGTAAAGATTGGCAGCAAAGCACATTCAGACAGCATAAATAGCACAGCAGTACACACAGACAGTTAGAACCATTCACAAAACAAGGTATAATGCTATAGCACATCTACACCGAGTACAGAGCACAGCTGCACTTGTGCAGACAGAAAAAGCAAGGTACCACCACGTCGCAACTCGATCTAAAACAACATTCGGACATCTGCAGACTTGAAGCAAAACCACCGGCGGATATAGTGAAGCGCTTGGTCCAGAGCAGCACTGAAGGGCACACACAGTCCCGGCCCAGCGCAGCAAAGGGGTACACACAGGGTCGCACCATTTCAAGGACAGTGTCTGACTAAGAGTGGAAAGACATCGCCAGATCGGATCAGCAACTTCAACAGTGAGATCATGACAAACCTAGCGCAGCACCGTCGGGCATAACCAAACATAGGCAAGATGGACCCCCCACGTCTCCTAGGCGTGCTGCCCTTGGTTTCAGTCTGACCAAGCACCTGTATAAACCCATAGCCATGCCCTGGCAAAGCCAGGCTTAGCACGGAACACAACTTGCTCAGGACAGCACATGGTCTCAGTCAGAACCAAGCACTTGTACCAAATTCTAGCACTCTGGCACTGCTAGCCCCGTTTGGAACAGGCAGCTTTGTGTCAGAACATTCCCAGACTAAAGCAGAGCAAATACACAGAGGTACTCTGCACCAGGGTGGACAGACCAAGAGCAGCACGGCAAAGCCTAGCACCAAGAGAGACCTAGATCCGCACCTGGTCACAACAGAGTTGGCGCTAGAGTACGACTTCAGAGCAGCACCAGGGAACAGCCAGACCTAGTACCTGAGCAGATAGAAAGAACACTGCTGGCAGCCCTTCTACCTGGGTAGACCAACAACAAGGCACGTTTTAGTTCTTTGCGACTGTTTGTGTTCTTCACTTGCTGGTGCGCTTCCCTCTGTCTCCCCCTCCCTATCTCGTGTCCCCCACCGCACCATAACTCCAAGTGCTTCAGACTGTTAAGTGTCTCCCCCACCCACCCTCCACTGCAGCCAACCATGTCGCTATCTATCTCTCCTATCCTCTCCAACTGCTTCACTATCTCCTATCCTTCTATCACTAAATCTGGCCAGAAGAAACTTAAGAAGGACATACTGGGCCCCAAACCCAGGCCTTCCTATTGCAGAAACCTATGTCCCGGCTTCCGCCAGAGAGACTATCGCTGACATCCTCTTCTATGTTAACGCACCTGACCTATGGACTTGCTACATGGTCTGTTTTCTCTCTCCTATCACCTCTTCTACCATGATTGGTGGCACTCGCTGGGAAATTCTCCGTGACCTCTTCGCCATTTCCAGAGTCATCATTAATGTTTATCTCAATGGAACCATCATGGTTCAGGGTCCTCAACCCAACTACCTTCTCTTCGACAGGCTCCTCCCTCGCCTCTCGAACGTCACCTATCCCTCTGTCCAGGCTCCCTTGCCTTCTGTGCTTTGCTCCTCGTCTGCACAGGCTCCCTTGCCTTCAGTGCCTTCCTGCCCCTCTGTACAGGCACCCCTGCCCTGCCGTGCTGTCCTGACTCCCTTGTCGGCCTTGGCTCCTTCGCCATCCTCCACGATCCCCCTGGCCCTCTTGCCACCCTCTGGAGGGACCACTGTCCCCTGTGCTCCCACCCACCCCCCGGAGGAAGACCCTCAAAGATGGCAAGCTGTTCTAAAAAAAAAAAAAAAAAAGGGAGTAACGTAGTTATACATAGAGGGGAACTCCTGTGTATCTTTCTCGATAGTGATGTGTATGTCGTTTCTTTATTCAAGGTGTTTACAAACTTTACAAGAAATTCAATTACTTCAGGTGCAAGGGGGTATCATCTCCTGGCCCTAGGAGACCAATTTGAACAACTACCCATATAACCCGTTATCACTAGCAGGCAACCCCTATGCACTCTAATAGTGTCCTATGATCTCCTACTCCTCTTTGCGTACACAATTATTCAAAAAAATGTACTCTGTGTATTCACACAATGAAACCTTTGCAGTTGCACCCAATAAAGTAACAATTCCACAGTTCTCTGGTGCATCATACCATTTTTTTACTCCAGTTTCGAGTAAAGTTTCAAGCAAAATTTTAAACATCTTAAATTGTGTGGTTCAATTTCACCATCAAAATAACATTGATATTCATCAAAAGCCAAGATTTCACAATATGGGGCTATACCCGTCATTGTGTGTATTTGTCAATTTACATATTGTAATAAAACCAAATTCCTTTCCCTCGATCCAGTAGTGGAACCATGTACAATTCTGGTCTAAATTCAATTATTCAACAATTAGCCGACTCGTTTCGGATATATCATCCATCATCCGGGCTTGTTCCATATCAAATTGTAATCAATAGTCTTATTCACACTCTCCTGTGTATCTGAAATGAATAACATGTATTTTAGTACTAGTTATTATTTACCATTTAAAGCTTATTAAGTGAGCCGAAAGTTGACTAACCTTCCAGCGTAGTTCATCAAACAACTAATAACTAGTTGTTCAGGTCCTTCTGAGACCCAATCTCTTCATAGTTGGATAACCTATATAACACCATAACCTACATCACCTAACCTTTGGTCATATATCATTGGTTTAAAAGTGTATAAAAACTAAAGTACATCTAAACTTCATAGTATACCTGGACTGGTATCCCAGTCCGATATCTAGCTTCCGTCGGTAAGGTAAGTGGAAATGCTTGTCTCACTGTAGGGAATGACCTAGGACAGATAGTAGAGGGCATCTCACCAGTGTCTAATACCAACACTGGGTTTATTTTATGGGATTATTTCATTCTTTTTAGCCATACTGGTTAGATTGTGACAGCACCCACTCCCGCAGAATTAGTACGGGAGTGTCTCATCACAAATATCTGAACCTCCAATGCTCTCAATGAGCACGATGCGCTGTTCCCCAAAGGTATGTACCTTTTAGGTTCCAATCGCTACATGAGTAGTAATATATAGTTCCCGGGCCATACTTAATCCAAGCCCTCCATTTTTTACAATCCAACGCGGGATGCACAATGCATAGCTTTTCCATGACAGTTCCTACGGGAATCTAATGATTTAATGTATGGGCTGTGAAGAGTACAGTCCCCTCGTTTTTATATTGTGACAATAGACTGTGTCTAATCCCATATATTCTCTGACCTCACAGGGATTCAGTGTAGTGTGCCCTCTCTGTGCTGGAACGGACAGCAAGAAAGCTGCAACGCGCGGGGATAAAGTCTCTGTTGCCTAGAACACTGCACACATGCGCGTAAGCAATTTGACGCTCTAAATCTACCATCTTGCTAGGGGATTTGTAAGAATTTTGCGCGGATGTGTTCCTCAAGCTTCCTCACTCATGGGAGTCTACATCTCGCAGTGCACTGTACTTCTAAGAATACTAAGGGCAAAGATGTCATGTTTTACATCTCAGTATACACATGGAGCGGCAGGGGGGCCGAGAGTCGTGATCAGTGACTGCAACCTCGTGCCCCCCTCCTCTCGCATGGTATATTGATGACCTGAAGTTGTAATATACAGACATGGGTTTTACAGTAGGAGTCTCATCTTAGCATTGGCAGAAGGCTTTCTGTGGGTACTATGTTGGCACACATTCTAGATGTGGCAACTACTGCATTATTATTACTAATCACATTGCAAGCAGAGGGTGCAGGGATAACGACTGTTGCACTCTGTCGGAGATCTTTTACCCCATCCACTTGCTTGGTCACTGAATGACCGGTGGTTGTTATATTAATGGGTGGATGTTTAAAATTCGATACCATATTCACACTACCACTAAGCTGTCTGTATATAACAAGGCGGCTCCCATTCTAGTTTATATGATTACCACATTACAATGCATACATTCGGAATTCATCTACAGTACAGGTGTTTACATCTAACCTCTTTCATTTAGTAAGACTCTGTATGAGTTCTGTCACATAAGTATATCCTTCTGTCCAACATAGTGGCTTCCATTCTATTGGCCTCAAATTGCCAGATCTCTGGAGTATACACAAATATCTTCAGCCTATCTAAAGGGTGTGGTCATTACTCAGTATAACCTATGAGGCTTGTTCTGTTATTATAGGAAGCACATTAAGTCGAACACTCGCTCTGCCGTCAAACACTCATCTGACATCTACAACCTCCTCGAACTCATGAATCTTGATGCGCTCGCCATCACTGAGACTTGGTTCAAGGATAGCTCTGTCACGAGCTTTGACACACTCCTCCCTGAAGGCTACAAAATCCTCTCTGCGCCCAGGCCTAAGAAGACCGGTGGGGGAGTAACGCTCTTCTTCCCAGAATGGATACCTGCGTCCATCATCCCCACTCAGGCCTACTCCTCCTTTGAGTGCCTAGTTTTCAGACTCTAACTCTCCCCGAAGTCTTCTCTCATTTTGGCCACCTTCTATACGCCACCAGGTCAGTCCACTCTCTTCCTCTCGGAATGGGCTGACCTGGCCTCCTCCCCTACTCTTCTCCTCCTGATGGGCGACCTCAACATCCATCTGGACTCTCCTGATTCCTCAGGTCCTTTCCGCAACCTTTGCGACTCTCTCGCCCTCTCTATCCTACCCTCTGGCCCCACGCACACCGCAGGCCACACCTTGGATGCTCATCTTTACTGACATCCCTCTCACTTCCTCCCTCTTTTGGACTGACCACTCTCTTCTCTCAACACACCTGAAGCTCTCCTCTCCTCTCACAGCAATACATCCGGCACATCCACTCTGCTTCAGTCACCAGACCCATGAAAAAAGTGACTGTGGCTGCTTTTGCTGCCTCCTACTCTCCTCCCCCCCCATTCCTTCGTCTGACTCACACCCTGACGCAGCCTTCGCTAACCTCCATCTCTATCTTCAACACTCTTGACACTGTCTTGAGTGTCCGACTGAAGCCTTCCAAAAAGTGCAACTCTTGGTACGACTCAGACCTGGCTGCCCTTAAACGCAAGTGTAGGGCAGCTGACCGGAAATGGAATGTGTTGTGCGAACCATCTGACAAACTGGCCTGCGCCTCCTTCAAAGGCAATATCGACTCTGCATCCGCACCAAGAAAAGTCTGCATCTCCGTGGCATCAAACAACACGGCCAAACTTTTCAAAGTCTGTAAGGAACTGTCCGATCCTGCTGCAGCCTCTTCTGTCACACCCACCCAGGATCTTTGTTGGGCCCTGGAAGCACACTTCACCACAAAAACAAAACCCCAAGACATCCTTTCCACCCTCACACCACAGCATACACCAACACCGGAGCCTCTCTTGGCCCCTCCCTCAACATACCCTCTCCTTTCTCTCACCCATCACACTGGATGAGGTTATCAAACAAGTCTGATCTATGAAGGCTTCATCCAAACAGGTGGACCCCTGCCCCTCCAAAACAATTAAAGACAATATCGACTCCCACGCCCCAGCCTTGGCTGATCTCTGCAATCTCTCCATTTCCACTGGAGCTTTCCAAACTGCCCTGAAGCACTCCCTTGTGCACCCTCTGCTAAAAAAACCTCTTCCGATCCTTCCATTTTGGCAGACTACTGCCCTATCTCCATCACCCCTTTCCTCAGAAAACTCCTGCATAAACAGGCTATCTCTCAGCTGACCCTCCACACTGACTCTATTGGTTGCTTCCATGACCATAAATCTGGCTTCAGAGGATCCAGAGGCACAGAAACTGCTCTTCTGAACACCTGTGAAGATCTTCTCTCAAATCTTGACAATAACACCCCCTCTATCCTCATTCTCCTTGACCTCTCCTCTGCCTTCAACATGGTTAACCACAACATCCTGATTGCTTGTCTCCGTGACACCCTGGGAATGACAGATCAGGCTCTGGCATGGGTAACCTCCTCCTTCTCCGACCGCCCATCCCAGGTGGAACTTGGAGCCTTTCACTCGAATATCACTCTCTCCCTGATTGTTCAATGTCTATCTGGCTGCCCTGGCATGGGTGATTGCCACCTATACCTCTAACTTCCAGTGCTATGTGGATTACGCACAACTTTCTTTCAGGATACCCTCAGCCGACTCCTCCTCCTCGCTCATATCGGACTGTCCGCTATTCAGTCATGGAGTGCCGCAAATGACCTCTGCCTCAACGCCACGAAGACTGAGATCGTTCTCATTCGGACCCCTGCTCCCGCTTTCCCACTTTCACTCTGGCCGGCCTGCCTTGGCTCTGCGCCCGCACCCACATGTGAGGCAAGAAACCTTGGGTTCATGTTTGACTCCACTATCTCTTTCTCCTCGGACATCTCCTAAAAAGTCTATCAGCTACAACTCCTACGAGGTACTCTACCTTTACTCACTTTCCCCGAGAGGCTCACTGTCTCCAGAGCCCTGGTTCTCTCCAGGCTGGACTATTGCAACAGCCTCTCTTGCGCCCTCTGTAACTCATCCAGAACAGAACCGCAAGACTTATCCTTGCCCTCAAGCGCAGGGGCCACATCTCTCTGGTGCTAAAATCCCGTCACTGGCTCCCCGTGGCTGCAAGGATCAAATTCAAGATCCTTTGCATTGTTCGCAAGGCTTTCTGGGGCCTAGGACCTACCTACCTGCAACGCTGCTTTCCCAAATACTCTTCCTCCAGAGCCCTCCGCTCATCTACCTCCAACCTCCTGCAAGTGAGCTGGTTCTCCAAGCAGAGATTTGGAGGAAGATCCTATCCACAGCAGGTGCCTCCCTCTGGAATAGCCTCTCTGCCACCCTCTATCTTGAGCCAGATCTCCTTGAATTCTGGAAACTCCAAGACCTTCCCATTGTCTTCCTTCTCTCTCCCTCTACCCTGTTAACCTACTCCACTGTCCTTCCCTCTCTCCCTCCTTTTCCTTACAGCATGCTGACGGATTGCCTGGTGTACCTCCAAGTCTCATTGGTCCCTGGCAACCCCGCCAGTCCTCTATCGCATTTGCCTCCGTGCCCTACACCCCACCCACACTCATTTAACTTGAGAAATTAACCCAAGAGAGTGGCTCTGTCTGCACTTACCCCAGTCTCAAACGACCCAGTGTACTTGACCCTCCCCACCTCCCTGTGACCCTTTGTGCACTTGCTCAATCCATATGCACTGCGCCTAATATCGTCTGTTCGCCCTTATTTTCTCCCCTTAATTGCACTGCTAAAACTGCAGAATCGCTGTCAGGGCTATTTGCTCTATCACCAACTGTTAAATGTATTTCTTACACACTTACTCTGCCTGTGCAGACTATTATCGTCTCAGAAATTCAAGGGCTCTGAGCAACTTTTTTTTTTCTTTTCCCCATGTTCCCACCCTCCTTGAGCGCTTTGAAACACTTGCCATAAAAGATACCATACCATGCCTAGCACAAAGGCAGCAACAAAGTAAGGGAAACACTGGGGATAGAGATGAGTAAGTACTGAATAATGGGGGGGATATAGCAGAATTGGTGTACATGATGAAACAGCAGCATGCCCATGGCTGCAGTAGGGCTGAGTCTGTGTCTCAGCAACCCAGGTGCTGTGTGCTTCTGCTCCAGGATGAGGCCATGCGTGAAGCTCGGGAGTCCCCGCCTGTCATGACCTCTTGTAAACTCGACAGGGAGGTACCACGCACCAGACCCCTGCAGCTCCTCCACAGTGTACCCTGGAATAACCCCTTTCAACCGCCCCAACCACTGAAGCTCCCTTTGCATAGTCTGATTATCCAGCCTAGCAAATTCTTAAAAATCCCACTAGACCTGCAGGACGAGTTCCTTGTACATATTTGACCTAAGAGAAATTCACTCACCCCATGGTAACGGGTGACAAAATATTTACCTCTGGTTTCTATACAATTTTGCATGTCACCAAAAGCATACTTCATATGCGGTGCAATGCTGCCACCCAAAGGCTAGCCATGCACAGTGAAACCTTTACTTGCCAATTACTGCAAACAGTTTGTTTCCAATAAATGTCCAAAAAAGTTTCAAACATCCCCATACTCGCCAGAAAGGTTGAGTACCCTGCAAATGGTATTCGCCCTTCAAAAAATCTCCTTGCCAATGTGAGTGGGCTATTAGATTTAGCAAGCCCTGATTAGGATTGCATTATATATAAGCACCTGTGGGAGAGCTGCCCAAACTGTTTTCAGAGCCTTTTTATTATATGTATTTATTTGTGTGCATTCATGCATCTAACATTTTAAAGACGCTCATCCAGAGCTCGCAAAGCCTAATCGCCCTCTCGCATAGTTTAGATTTCTTTTTTTAATTTATTGTGCATTAGCCCAAAAAAATGACATTTTACACAATTCAACATAAAATCAAACATCACAAACTGTTTAAAAATGTCAATTTCTTAATCCGTACAAAAAACAATAAAGATATAATGACGTACACGTGACTAAGATAAGGGGGGAAAAAAGGCAATTCGTGAATCAATGAGTCATTTCATAAAAGACATGCCTTTACCCTTCATCTGGTAAAGGTTTAACATTCTTAATTCCCTTATTAGCAGTCGAATTGAGTTCTTTTAAGAGTGCTGCCACTTCCAGAGTAAGAAACACTTTGTCCCCGAAATCAGCCTGTCCCAGAACATGTCCGAGGCAAGCGAGTAAGGGTCATGGACAAATCTTTGAAATTTTAATAATCTAAGTGGCCAAGTTCCTGAACAGTCCATCGGAAGATGACAAATAGTTTGTTTTTTACGTTAGCCTCACATTTATCACAAACCTTTGTTGGATACATTTCAGTATATCGAACATGCAGAATTTCATTGGTCGGTAAGAGATTGAGTATTAATCTCAGGAAATCCATCTGGACTACTGAATCGGGAAATTTCGTTAAATATTTAGGTACACATGATCTCGGTTTTTCAATTACCATAGTTGATGACGAGAATGTGCACATTCTCATTTTCTCTATAGTCCTGATCCAATCCATCCGGTGGAGTGCTTCCTTTGCTTTCAATGAATTTGAGATTAGCATATTAATGTTGGTATCCGCAGCAACCAGCGTCTCATTGCATCGGAGTCTTAACTTATTCAAGAACGCATGGGTGGAATTATGTAAAGCAGCAGCCACTTCATCATATAAAGAACATTTTGGAGGGACCAGAATAAGGCCATAAATTGACACCCATTTCTATTCCATCCAAGCTTCAAGAGAAATGAGGCCTATCTCAAACCTTGGACAGGAAATCAGAACACAGTTTGGTAAGGTAAGCACTTTTTTTTCCAGATTTTACTTTCTCCTTTATCTCAATCAATATCAAGGGCCAGCAGATTACTGGATCACCTTACCAATATAAAATTTAATAAGAGGCAGGAGAGAGAACTTACAGTACTGGAAAGGGATTTTCTTCATTTGAGCCACCAAATTAAGAACTTTCAAATCTATGGTCTCCAAATGGTCGGTCTTGGTGGGAAAGGCTGTTAATTTCGAGCCCAAATAAATTGGTTCTATAGAGACCGGAATAAAAGAGTTGTCCAATTTCCAAACAAAAGGTTTCAGCTTTCTCAATGGATGTTTGAAAACCATGATTTTCAATTTGTTTGGATTTATTTTTTTGGTTGTTTTCCTTTGCATATTCAGAAAGTGCTAATAGTAAGATTTCATGATGGGCGGGTACTTGCAGGGGATGTTTGAAACTTTTATTTACATTTTTGTTTGCAGTAAATGTCAAATGAAGGTTTCAGTGTGCATGGTTGGCCTCTGGATGGCAGAGTGCCAAACATAAAGTGTGTTTGTGTTGGCAGGCGCCATTTTACAAAAAGTGCATTTACATGTGTTTGTCCTCCGTTGCCATGGGTCCAGCGCATTTCTCTTAGGTCAAGTAGGTAAATTAAGTTGTTCGACCTGCAGGTTTAGCAGTATTTTTACGAATTTGCAAAGTCGGACTCGTCTCACTAATGTCTTCAGCAGTACACAAAAATGCTGTATTGGTGCCCATTTTAAGTCTTGAGTACAAAAAATGTTGGTTGACATTAAAAATATTAGTAGAACATTTGCTAATCAAATGGGTTTGCTTGCTAATCAAGAACATTTTAATTAGCACATTTTCCAAGACTAATTATACCTCGCAATGAGGGCATGGATTCTGGGGATATTGAGATTTTGGGGTTCAAAGCATAAGCACCTGCTTACACTCCTTATTTCACACAGACTTGTAGTTTGTTCATAATCTGAAGAACAAGGCAGACATTAAAATAAGCAGACATTAAAATAAGCATTCTAGAGGCTGGTGACATTTGGTCTGCTCGCCTGTCTTTCCACTCAAATGGCGCACATGAAAAAAGAGCAGGCAATGGGCTCAACCATGCCATTAGACCATAGGAAAGCAAACCCTTTAAACAAAGATAGCACAGTACCATACAGTGAGAGATAAGATGATCTAGTACCTTGTTATTGTCTGGTGTCAAAGCCGGATTATGGGTCTTGACGCTTTGGCTCCGCTCTCTTAATGCCTACTTAAACATCTATACTGACTAACACATTATCATGGAGGGTGACTACTCTGTTTTTGCAAACCTCATTTAGAGGACAAAGTTCTATACCTATACCATACTGATATTATGGTATTTTTGTATAACTAGATTTTTTTTCTGATGCAGGTAAATAGTTTGTAGGACAGTAGGTGTTTCTATCAGCGTGTATCATCAAACTGAACAAGGGCAAAAGGCAACTCCGCCATGCTGGTATCTAGTACTGTGATCTGGCACCTGAACACGCATCTCTGAAACCAGTGTTTGAGACTAGGGCTTATGTCCTTCAGCTGTTGGATGTAGTCTGATATCATAGATTAAGAAGCTGACCAACTCCAATGACTACCACAGAAGAGGAAATATTGTCCTTGTAGAAACAAGTCTCAGACCTGATATGATGTAGGGAACTAAGGAACTAGAAGTGAGAGCTAATGAGCTGAAGGTTGTTCAAGGAGGAATAACTTACTAATAGTTGGCCACTAATAATTACCAATAGTGGAGACTAAATTTAACTTTTTCTGGAAAATGGCTGCCAAAATCATTTGGATCCGTTCAAAATGGTTTATGGTCGAATGCGACCAGAGTACTGTAATGAAGGCATGGTACCAACAGTAAGACATATCATTAACAAATCCTCAGAAACACTGAGGAAAAAACCTGGTCACTCTTATCAAGGAATTAACCTCTTCAATAATGTTCAAAATAATGTAAATCCAATGAAAAAGTTTTAAACATGCTGTCATGTCAATAACATCAAAGCTTTTGGTGCTTCAAATAAGCCATACATTAGAAAATAAAACAATGTGAATTAACTCAAATATCAAGAAATCAAGTAAATAACATAATCCCCAATCTGGGATGTTGATAATCTCCTATATTGGGTTGCACAGAAGAGTATTCTCAATAATCTCCAATTACAATTGATGCATTATTCAAGAAATAAAAATGTTCACCGTAATCCAGTAACTGCTGTGTGTTAATCGTTCTTAATACCACTTCATCTATACACAATCTTGCAAGATGCTATGGATAGATTTAACACTTCACACTATGCGTTTCGGGGTTCGGAGACACCTTCTTCAGGCGGGACTGTTACTGATAACTTCAACTGTCAAGAAAACAAAAAAAATAGAATGATTTTGTACTGCTTGAACTGTCGCTCATGAAATGCTCTAAATAATAAATATTTTGAACTGTACCAACCTTGCAGAACAATTTGGCTCTACTCTTTGATAGGAATGTTCAATAATTATTTCGGTTGAATCACACCTAATCTGTGTGAAACATAATTCCGTTCTAGTGTCCTTTGTGAGGGATCAAATCAATATGCATATGCTCACATAAATAAATAACAAAAAGAATTTGCCTACTTGTTGAACGATTAAGTCCAGCTGATTGCACTCATGCCCGATCAAGTATCCTTGCCCTCACTGTTGCAGTGATCTGAACATTAATAAGGGTCCCACTTAAAGAAAAAGGGAATGTCTGATGGTACAAATGTCATAGCTCTCACAACATTAATGGCTAAGTGGCGCCTCAGATTAGTCTTCCCTCTCACCTCAATGTTTGATTTTTCCTAACGCGATGCGGGAACAGGAACAAGGCTGCTAAATAGCATCCCGCACCTTAGTATTCCGTGTGCGGTCACGTGATCGAAAGACGATCACGTGATCTAATGACACAGAAATTTGTAAACTTTTTAAAGAGAACTTTCTGCGATTAGACTCTCATGTTCTAAGCATATATAATCGCTGGCCAGAATGGCCGTTCTGTATCACAAAACCTGATCCTGTCAAGGATTCTCTATCGTGTGGAGTCATGTGACACAATGTGGACACGTGACTATATACGAGCAATTTTGCACATAGCCCTATAACATATTAATGCTGTGTCATTAAAAAGATCTATTCTGATGGTTACCATATAAATCATGATGGCTAACAAATTTCCCAGATATTGCTGATGTTCTAATATCTTCAGATGGTTACTGCATCACTTGACCCAACTCAAACCTGTGATCATGTTGATGGTAATTATGCCGTAGGAACAATTTTCGATAATTTACAATTCTCATCCATCCAGCTTCACTGTGAGAATTGCTACCTGTTAACTCATGTCTGTTCAGTACAGAACAGTCGTTTTTACAATATCATGAATCTTCATGAAAACAGTTTTGAGTAATAAACCAAATGAAAATCCATCATTGCATGTCAACTGTACAATCACAAAATTGGGATCATATATTCGTCACAAAAGCATGATTTAGCATTGAACAAGTAAGATCACCCCAAACATGTTGGTAAATGTCCACGAGTCCATAGCTTACTCAGTTAACAGTCTGTGACTATTTTTAAATAAAACAGGTTAAATCAAATTAATTATTCATTCCTTTTGGTTCCAGAGAGTCCAGACTCTCAATCCATTCTATTTCCGTCTGCCTGAGTAGAACATTGATGTCACCTCCTTTTTGAACAGTTAACCTGTTCTAATATAATCAATTTAATTTGTGCTATTGTATGATTAAATATTTTAAAGTGTTGTGCCACCGGTGAATGTGCAGAGCATGTTCGGATGTTGGACTTATGCTCTGTCCATCTAATTTTGACTTTTCTGGACGTGAACCCCACGTAGAATGCACCACATGGACATCTAATTCCATAGATTACGATACTGGAATCACAAGTGCTCATGCTCATGTGTTCCAAGTGTATCGTTCTGACTGTATATGGATGATTGATACTGGTACCTTAAATGATATTATTGCAATGCTGACAAATGTTACATGGCAACATGCCCTTAAAGACTCCTTGATCTAATTTAGTGTGCTGATAGTCTGCTCGTACTAGATGATCTTTGATGGATTCACTTTTCCTGTAGTCAAGTTTGAATGTTCTCAAAAAGTTGAGCAAGAATTGGATCCATTTTAAGCATTTTTAATAATCCGAATTCTTTTTAATCTTTTTGATTTTGTAGCTCTGCTCCGAATAAGTAGTTGCATAAACCAATGGCTCTGTTTTGATTTTTTTCAGAAGGCTCCAGGGTTTGAGATCTTGGTACCAACGAAGCTTTAGAGAATGCCATGTCCAATCCTCTTTTCAAGAATGTATCTTTCAATTTTAATGCTTGGTTGTCAAACTCTGAACTTTCAGAAATAAATCTCTTGTAGTGTAAAAATGGACTATAGCATGTACTCTATATAGTAGTCTTCAGATGAAAACTAGAAGCTAATATACTTTGTCGGTTGGTTTGTTATAAATAGTGATCTGAAGTTTATTAGCTTTAATATAAATTTCAACATCCAAAAATTGGATCAGACTTGTGCTAATGTGAGTTGTGAATTTAATTCCTGGTGCCAGATGATTCATGCAGTCCAACTCTTAACAGAGCTTGCGGAGTACCTCTCCATACACCAAAAACATCATCAATAAACCAATGAAAACATCGTAAATGTGCCTGATATTCTGTTTTTTTCAAGACCAAAGTTTGCTCCAGGTATGCCGTGTATGTATTCGCACATCCAGACACCATGGCTGCCCCCATGGATGTTCCGGAAATTTGATTAAAATATCTGTCTTCAAATCTAAAGAAGTTGTTATTGAGAACTAATTTCAAAAGACTCAATACACCTATCTTGTTGGCTGTACATTCTTGCAAAGACAGGAACAGCCACACCATTGCTTCTAGCCCGGCTTTGTGCATAACGTTGGTGTACAAACTACACACGCCCATTGTGAACATGTCTGTTAAACTGTCAAACTCAGCCTTTAATTTTTTAAAGGAAATCTGTAGTGTCTTTCAAGTATGTTGTAAATTGGACCAATGGTTGAATAACCTTGTCTATATATTGGGCCAGGGGTTCAAGAAGACTGTCCGATGCTGCTATGATTGGTCTTCCAAGTGGATCGAATACATTTTTATGAACTTTGGGTAATGTATACAGTACTGGCATAACCGGATGGCGTTTGCTAAAAAATGATTTAGTTTTTTCAGATAGCCAATCCTTCTGTTCAGCTTCCTCGAGAAATGTGTTGATAACTAGTTTTACTTTTTCCATTGGATCCTGAAATACTTCCAGGTACGTTTCTCGATCCAATAATTGATGCTTAACTTCAATCTTGTATTTCGATCGATCCATCATTACCAGGGTGCCGCCTTTATCTGCTGGCTTCAATATGATGTCACTGTTTTCCCATAATTTAGATAGTGTCTCTTTCATGTTTAGTGAAGTTAACTCTGATATTTTTCTGTTTGAATGAAATGCTCTTCTGATCGCTCAGAGTTTTCTTCTGAAAAACCTCTAATACATGGTTTTGCACCGGAGGTACAAATTGACTTTTTGGGGGGATTTCTAAATATCTAGCGGGTTCCATTGATTGTGACCAATCGGTAGTGGCAAAAAATTATTTCAACCTCCTCTTCCTAGTTAACCGAAAGAAATCAATCTTCTCCTTCAAAAGACTACTGGTATATCTAAGAGCAAAAGATAAACCCTTTTGCTGTGTCTTCATTTCAAATGTGCTCAAATTGTAAGAAGAAATGTTAATAAATAGGTTTTCCTCTGAGGGACGTTGACCTGGCGTGGCGGGTTTCTTCTTTCTTGCTCTTCTGGTTTTCGTTTGCCTAAAAAAGCGCCCGAACTCGAACCAGCTTCACCCTTGGATCTTTCCCCCACTTCTTCTTCTTCTTGTTGGACTCTTAATAACGCTTCTTCCTCGGTCTCTGGGCCTGAAGCCTCTGATGATGATGTTAACAATGTCAAATTCTTTCTTGGTCTCAAAGGGAATTGCTGTACATTTCTACTACTGTTATATTCCTTCCAGGAGTAATCAGTTGTATCACCTCTAAATTTTCTAATTGTTTTCATTTCAATTTCTAGTTTGAATTGATCGAATTTACCATTGATTTATTCCAGTGTGGAGGAAAGTTGTTCCTTTGTCATCAATGTTACCAATGTTGTTTTGATGGTGTCAATTTCTTCATTCAGTTGAGTCAAAGACTGAGATAATTCTTCTATAGTTAAAAGAATAAGATCTAACGAACATCTGTTAAGAATTTGTCTCCACTTCTTAATGAATCATGGGCTATCTCTGCATAATGTGGGTTCCAAGTCTACCCTAAGACCTCTGGGGATCCTTTGGGACTTATAAAATTGCGCCACAGTACTAGCGTGTAGTTTTTGATTGATCTCTCGCTTAATGATCATTCTAATTGTTTAATGAATTCTTCTGGAGTGTTTGTTTTTAGAACTTTCTCAGTAGTAGAAATTAAATTTAGAATGCTTGTTGCTTCCTCTTCTGAGAAGCCCAAAGTCTCTGCTCTATTGTTGGTTATTGATTCTATTTTCAAAAATGACATTGTTGTCTATTCACTAATAGTAAAGTTTGAATTGTAAAAGACGATTTGATGTGTTGGAATGTGCGTGCGCCCAAGATAAATCAATGGTAGCTGAAAATAAATTTAAGATGTGCTCTCGGTGCACTACCAGTGAATAATGCATTCTGTTGTTTAGACAAAGATTTGCACTATGTTTTCCAGCTAGTTATGGTGCTCCAGGTTGCAGCTCTTGCTACTAAGAAAAGAGCTATGGAAATATCATTAACAAATCCTCAGAACCACTGAGGAAACAACTTGGTCATTCTTACCGAGGAATGAACCTCTTCAATAATGTTCAAAATAATGTAAATCCAATGAAAAAGTTTGCAACATGCTGTCGAATCAATAATATCAAAGCTTTCTGTTGCTTCAAATAAGCCATACATTGTTTTCTTTTCTAATATGAATTAACTCAAATATCAAGAAATCAAGTAAATCACATAATCCCCAATCTGGGATGTTGATAATCTCTTATGTTGGGTTGCACAGAAGAGTATTCTCAATCTCCAATTACAATTGATAGTGTTCAAGAAATAAACATTTTCACCATAATACAGTAACTGTTGTATGTTAATCGTTCTTAATACCACTTCATCTATACACAATCTTGCTAGATGCTATGGATAGATTCAAAACTTCACACTAGGTGTTTCGGGGTTCACGTGAGACTGTTACTGATAACTTCAACTGTCAAGAAAACAAAAATATAATGATTTTGTACTGCTTGAACTGGTCACTCATGAAATGCTCTAAATAATAAATATTTTGAACTGTACCAACCTTGCAGAACAATTTGGCTCTACTCTTTGATAGGAATGTTCAATAATTATTTCGGTTGAATCACACCTAATCTGTGAAAAACAATTCTGTTCTAGTGTCCTTTTGCGAGAGATCAAATCAATATGCATGCTCACATAAATAAATAACAAAGAATTTGCCTACTTGTTGTTGAACGATTATAGAGTCCAGTTGATCGCATTCGTGCCTGGCCAAGTATCCTTGCCCTCACTGTTGCAGTGATCTGAAAATTAATAAGGGTCCCACTTAAAGAAAAAGGGAATGTCTGATGGTACAAATAATTGCATAGCTCTCACAAAATTAATGTCCAAGTGTCGCCTCAGATTAGTCTTCCCTCTCCCCTCAATGTTTGATTTTTCCTAACGAGATGCAGGAAGAGGAACACGGCTGCTAAAACAGCCTCCCGTCCCGCATCGCGGTATTTAATTTACTTCCGTGTGCGGTAAGACCGCCACAAGTGACCACAGTTCAAGGGTGTTTATTAAACTTAAGGGTTTAGAAAACACCTATCTAATCCTAAATCTACAGATGGGAGCAAGCTACGACCAACAAATAACGCAGTCCTAGTGGTGTCTTGTCAAAATAAAAGGGCCTATACTAATAAACCTATTGCCAGTCCTTACCTCTAAATATAAATAGTGTAGGAAACAATGTTACGAAAAAAGAAAAGTGTTCACAAATGTTATGTCAGGATTTTCAGGCTGTTGGTCTCCCCTTCCCTACGTTTTCAGCACAGGACAAGGCGGTTCACTTGATCTTAGCACAGTCTTTGGCTTCTCTAGCAGCAGGATGCAGTTCAATCATTGGCAACAGGGCCTTCTGTGCCCAAGTCTCTTTTGCCTTTCAAAGTCTCTTCATTGAGAGTTCATTTCCTCTTTCCGATTTTCACAAGTACTCGATATTCTTTCTCGGGTGACTCGTGGTTAATCCCGGATGCCCACAGATCCCTTTTATCACAATTAGTCTCCCTCTGCTGTGCTCGGACCAATTTCAATTTCAAATGTAACTCTTGACACAGGCTTGCTTTTTAACCAAAGCTCCTAGCTGATTTCCCTCCACCGGGCTCAGACCAACTTCATCTACTTTCTTTATATTCTTACTATCGAAGACTTTCAAATGTGCACAGGGTTTGGCTTGACCCTTTGCAGGACCACTTCGATTTCAAAATGTCTTTCCTTTTAATATTTGCCACCTTTCATTTGGATACCTAACAGACTTTCGAATGAGCACCCATGGGGTGCCAGACCACTCTGTCTACAGTATCGTATCTTGGAATTAAAGTTCAATCACCCTGCTGTTTATGTTCGCATCGCTTGCCAGATAAGCTTCACACACTGTTCTCTTCAGTTTTCACTATACAATGTTGCCGCTTGCAGCCTTGGCTTCAATACAGACAGGTCTGGTATCAGTCTCCCCAACTCACCGGCTGTGCTGACTTCACTGGTGCAGCTTTGTTGTAGGAGCCAAGAACAGTACCACAGCGGCAAACGATTCGCCACGCCTTGACTGCTTCTGGCATACAATGCAGGATTCTTCAACCTTGATTACTGATCTTACGTTTCCTATTCTCAAAGGTTCATGAAAGTAAGTCTTTCGTTGAAAAGGTCAAGGGCACTTCGCTCCTTGCAATCGGTCTTGCCGTTTTTTGCTTTCTATTAAACTGCCATCTTGGAAATGCTGCTTCCTTTAGTTGCTTTGCCTTGATCAGTGGGCTTTCGTGCTCCTCCTTTTAGCCGTGTGGGCAAGTGTGATGGAAGTCAGGTTTGTGTGTAATGATCAGTAATTGCCTGACCCTGCCTGACCATTGTGTTGGCACATGTCAGGTATACAGCTTGTGTTAGTCCGTTTCCTCTCAGAGCTGTCTATGAGAAAGTGTTTGTGTTGGAAAGGCGTGGGGTTTGAGTTCCTAAGTAGCCTACCTGGTATTATGGGGCAAAGGCGCCACAGGGAAGGGGACACTGCGTCTCGCCATCCGTTGTCCCACTTCCACTCCCCGAAGACCCCTCAACCAGGCGATCCTCCCGCACTGGTCCACCCCCAGGAACTGGATCCAAAAGTGATGGCCATGTCCTGGCTACCTGGATGACAGATCCCCGGGGACTAGCAGGTGAGACGTGGTATCCCTCCCCCTGCAACACCTTTACCCCATCCTACCAGGTAGGATACATGAGAACCTCCTTCCCCCGCCTTTGCCTTCTCCAGCACTATCACACGGCCAGCCTGCTCTGGGAGAAAACTGACTCACACCCGAGCAGTGTATCTGACATGTGTGCTAATGTGGTCAGACAAGGTCAGGCAATTACTGACAAACTCACACCTGACTTCCATTAGACTAAAAGGCAGAGCACGAAAGCACGCTCTGAGCGAGGCAAAGCACACAAAGATACAGCAGTTTAAAGTCGGCAGCCGAACGAAGGGAGAAAGACTGCAAACTAAGAAGGGTTCGTAAGAAGGGACTTTTTCAGCCCGACGCAGTTACTTTCAAGTAGCCTCCGAGGCAGAAAGCATAAGGCCAAGAAACCAGACTAAAGAATCCTGTATTGTGTGTTGGATATACCGAAGGCCCTCCCGCGTGACTGACTAAAGTGGTGGTGGTGGTGGTGGTGGTGGTGGTGGTGGTAGGGGAAGGGGAAGGGGAAGGGGAGGAGGAGGAGGAGGAGGAGGAGGAGGAGGAGGAGGAGGAGGAGGAGGAGGAGGAGCCGGAGTATCGTCCTTGGCTCCAAGAACTAAGAGGTACCAGAAAGAGCAACTCACTCATACTGAGTTGGGGGAGACCGATGCAAGACCGGTCTGTGTTGAAGTCAAGGTTGCAAGCGGCAACATTGTACAACGAGCGCTGGAATGAAAATTGTTAAACGCGTGTGATGGAAGACGCAAGTAAAGCTGATGTACGTTTGAATTTAAGAAGGAAAGATGCAATACCGTTGAGTGGTCCGGCACCATGGATGTGCTTAATCGTCTCTGTAAGGTATCCCGCCAGGAGAAACGAAAGAAGTTTGAGAGTAATTGTGTGAAGTTAATCGCAGTGGTCCTGCGACGGTTTAAGCAAAACCCTTCGCACGTTCGAAAAGTCTTCTATTTTGATATTCAGCCCGAACCAGATTTTTCAGATTTTAAACAAGGGAGATCCATGGTCTGAGCCCAAACGAGGGCGATCAAAGTGTGGATATTGTGACAAAAGGGGGTCTCGGCCTGAAGAGGGAGACCCATGATGAATATTGAAAGCGAGAACTCGTGCATGTGAAAATCCTGATAGGAATGGAGCTTTAAGACTTTGTTTGTTACGACAGACCCTCTGCAATAAGAGAGTTATTGAAGAGGCTTTGCCTGAAGGCCCTGATGTCTGTGGTTTGAACTGTATCCTCGTGGCTGAGATGTCAGAGTGTGTGCGAAGCTCGAACATGCCGCCTTGCCCTGTGCTAAAAACGTGGGGAAGGGAAGCCAACTGCTCAACCGTCCTCGCATATTATTTCTTGACCACTTTCCTTTTTGCATACACCATTGTCCCACACCCTTTTGTATTTAGAAGTAAGGATTGGCAATAGGTTTATTGGTATCGGCCCTTTTATTTGGCAGAGATTTGACTAGGACTGCATTATTATTATTATTAGATGGTCGCAGCCTGCTCCCATCCTTAGCTTTAGGTTTAGATAGGCGTTAAACCAACCCATTTGAAGTTCAATGAACACCCTTGAACTATGATCACTTGTGTCTGTCTTCATTGTTTGATACCATGCCTTCCTTACAGGAGCGACAATGGTTTTGCAACTCTCCGCAGGAGGCATGGGACTGGTAGAGGCTGCAAGGGAACTGGGCAGATAATACAGATACTAGAGCCACAGGAATGAGGGCCAGCAGAAAGGTACAAAGAACTTGTTGCATACATATGGTCCAGAGAAACACTTATACTCTGATATATTGTAAACATAATGTTTTATTTTATATATACACATGCAAAGAGAATTCTTTAGAAAGGTAAGTACTATTATAAGTCATAACCACAATATAAAAACCAACACAATACTTATGGCAAGTAAAGACCGTGGATCCAAATGACCCTGCAAACTATTGCCCAATCTCAAAACCTATATCTTGAAATACTGGACAACTTCAGACATAGTCAACTCAGACAATTCATTTAAACAAGTACCCTGCTTCACGAGACAGAGCACTGCTTTAGAACGACTGTCACAGAATCATCATTATGCTCTGTGGGCACTTTAAAGAACAACCTGAACGACAACTCAAGAATGTCTGCGTCTTTTCGGACCTCTCGGCAGCTTTTTCTACCATTGGCATGATAATCTTTTAAAGAGACTGGCAGACATGGGGGATCTGGGGGGGCTTTATGGAGAGTCCCTATGGTGCATTTATAGCCCATTTCCTCACCGGCAGAACCAAAATAACTATTTTGGTCCCTTAGAGATCCCTGCCAAGCCCTCAAGACAGAGGAGTACCCCAAGGTTCCACATGGTTGCCTTTCCTTTTGAAAATTTACAGAACACACCCTTACTGGAACTAGTCGGTGTATCCAGCTACAACTATACAGATGACACTCAAATGTTTTATAAACTGGTAAATAATCCTTGTATTAACTTGTCAGACCTAGAAAGATGTCTCATGTGGCAACAAACGGACTAAAGCTCAACCCTTCAAAAACGGAACTCCTGCTTTTCTGTGTATCTCCATCAAATACCTCCTTATCTGCCTGGCCAGATTGAGTTTTTTCAATGTCCAGAATCATCACCCACAATAAGGTACCTTGGAACAATGGACCGTTGCCTCATGTTAGAACTGCAAGTGAAAGCTATTGTTGGAAGCTGTTTTTTCCACCTCTGCACTCTACGATGCCTACTACTTGACCTTTTTGTTTGCTCAGGACCATGGCTGTAGCTTCACGTGTCATAATGAGAACGAACTATGCAAATAGACTTTCTCTTACTCCCCGAATACCTCATGGAAAAGCTCCCTACCGAAATCTCTTCGGACCGAAACCACCAGACCGTCAAGAAACAACTAAATTTGGATATTGTGACAAATCCAGGGAGTTCCTCCTTTGGGAATAGGGAGCTGAGCCTGGTATGCAATACCCTCCCCAGGAGACTGGGCAAGCGGGATCTAACTGGGGGTGACACCTCCCTCTCATCCACCCCCCGACCCTCCCACATACCTTTCCGGACAATCAATGCCCTAATGACATCACCCTCCCCTTTCCTCACAGTCCGACATGTTTATGGGGTACATGAGAACTGATCAGGACCATTGTCTACAGAGTCCCTTTAAGGGTGAGAGGCTTGCTTTCTGACCTGCAAATGGTGCTGCCTTTTGCTGAATGCCGGGAACTACCAGATTGTTCCTTCCCTCCTAGGGAGGAACTTCAAGCCAGCTGGATGACAGAATGGGAGAGGCATATCTGCTAAAGAGCGGGAAGCAGATCCGTGCCTGGGTGGATTCCTGTTCAGGAGCGACAACGAGGTTGGAGAAGAAGTCCGGAGCTCTGACGAAGGCGAAGTCCCCAAGTACTACAGGGCCACTGAAGCAGGGAGCACCACCACCGAAGGCGATGGGAACCGGTGCTTGGGGTCGCCGCTGCGACTACCCACACAGGGAAACCTACATAGCCCATAGCCCACAAAGGGCCAAAGAAAAAGTTCTACAGAGGCAGGATGAGTCTACAGATCGAGAGTGGTTAACCGAAGAACTGCTGGGGTGATAGATGCCTATAGCCCATGAGGGACCAAACGAAGGACTGCAGAGGCGAACGAAGAAACCACAAGGGTTGAAGAAGCCTATAGCCCATGAGGGGTGAATTGAGTAACCAGAGGGGCCAGAGATGCCTGTATACCGTGAAGGGCTAACCGTGAAACCACAAACATGAGAGAAAGCCATAGCCTCCGAGGGGTAAATCAGGCAGGCTACAGCCCAGGAGGTGGCAACAATACAGATGGTGAACAGGGCTAGAGGAGCCTGCGCCTACCCGAGGCTGAAAAACCAGAGAGCCCATTAAGGCTGAAACACCAGAACTCTTGGAAGTGGACTTACTGAGTAACCACGGTCCAGTTGCACTATCCCTGGAGACATGATACAAGTCAGGTTCTGATCGGAGACCTTACTGAGACAACATTTGAGTGACCTTTTTCATTTGGGAAACAACTGTTTCGTTTGGAACTTTAAGAGATCTTCTGTTTTGATGACAACACAATTCTGAACTTTTAGATATTTGTTCCCTGGGTGCAGTAACCCTGTGCCAAGCATAAGTTTAGGATTGTTTTCTCCTTTCTTTTTGTAGAGGAATCGGTTTGTGATGGGTCAGTTTAGGTTTTGGACTGAGGATTGTATTTATTTTGTGACATTCTGATGACAGCAGTTCATTGTTTTTGTAGCATAGGGAATCCATCTTAGTACTAGGTAGAGAAGGTTTTTCTTTACGTTTACCAATAGTTAGTTGATTCATGTTTTCGTGTTGGTCTCCCATGTGTGAATTAACACAATTTGCATTAATAAATCATACTAACCCAACTGGACTCGATGACTCGTGTATCTCTACAGATGAAGCATATAAGTGCTCAGGTGGCCACCTCTATCTTTACGTCCTAACCAAGATTACCTCACTCGATTCCCATCACCTCTTTTAAACCCTACATCAGACTGCCATCTCCTGAAACAGCACGCTTGTCACAAATGCACCTAAATAAATCACTGAACACCCACCCCGTTCCTCCCCCACTCCTCCCTCACTATTTATTGCTACGTGTTACGCTACATACCATCAGACGACGACCAACGACGAAGACACTAAACCAAACTCCTGCACTGTCCTTCCCAATCAACACTGCCACCCCACACCACTCCCTGGGCATCCTCCTTAATTCCTTGGACTGCCCTCACAGTTAAAACACCCCAGGGCATCTCCCCTACCAGAACACAGTAGAACCCAAATAAGCAACTGGTGCTTCACCCCTCTAACACCCCACTCATTTGTTAAACAGAGCCACATGCTTCCAGGCCAATATTATTGGCAAAATGGCACTCGCTAAGGTAATTTCTGTACAACCCTCTGGTGAAGGCTAACCCTAATGGGTGGGGGAAGGATGCGGCTAACGCACCTGACAAGAAAGGGAAGCCAAATCTGTCTTAAAGGCAGGTAATGTGGTCAGAGTTAGAAGGCTTAAATTCTCAGGTAGTGGATTAGGCTGACAGAAAAGTTACCATTAGTCCACACACTATGGCGTTAATCCCCCGTTCCAAGGGTTGGAATGCGGGGGCTGCTGGTAACGGTCTGGCAGCCCAAGAAACTGGGGATATTAAGGCTATTAGCACCCTGGATTGCCAACGCGGTATCCCGGGGGGCTAAAAAAGTGTTTTTCTTTCTTCAACGGGACACCGTGCAGGTCCTGTTGAACGAAGGAAAATACTTTTCCAAGATGGCCACCATGGAAAGGGAATGCAGCTCCAAATGGAGCCCCTCTTCCCTTTCCAATGCAGCCCGCTGGAACCGAGCAGAAGGAGCAGCGGCGGCATATATACTGCTCCCTCAACCCCTCCCCACCCACCTGAGCCTATTCTTCTACACAGTATGTTCCTTCGCCTTGCAGTTGGGGTCCTTCCCCCATATTCTCTACTGAGTCCCAGTCACTCGACCAATTGTGCGTGTGCCCAAATAGCATAGCTACTAAGTGTTCCCAAGCTGTCAAGGTTTCTGCTTCCTCCTCCCCACCAGAGTTGCTAGCCTCTTGCCATACTGCAGTTTCAGCTTCTGCCCATTTCTGTAGGTCTTTCCACCACACTTCTACCCTCGGACTGTGGCATGCCTTCCAGCTCATAGCAACTCTGCGCTTCGCAAGTATGTATGCCAGGTCTTTTAGTTTGCTGACATGCTTAAGTTTACTCGGTCTGGGAAACCCTCCTATCAGCACGCCCACGCTGATTCTACCATTAACTTAACCCCCTTTATCTCCAGCCTATGCGCTACTTCTCCCCAGAATCTCTCAATTACTGGGCACGCCCAGTCACCGCAGAAATAATGTAAGTGGGGGGCGGGGGGTGTAACGGTGGGAAAAACAAAAGGTGGCAGTGTGTGGGAGGAAGATGGCGGTGGGGGGAACTGTCCATCAAGTGGCATGGAACGCGGGCTGAGATTGCTGGTTTCAGGCCGTGTTCCTAGCAACCTGATTGGCTGGCTTCCCCCACAAGGGTGCTCATATATAATATGTACTTTTATTTTGTTCAAAATATGGAACAGTAAGGTCAAAAAAGCACTTGCTACTTAATATAACAAATATTACAAAAAAGTAAACGTCTTTTTAGTGCTTTCCTCACCCCAATGCCCATTTGTAGACCCACTATCTCAGCTAGGCACCCTTCGTAAAGTAACAGATGGGGAGAGAGCAATGGAACCACACAGCAAAGTAGGTCACTTATGAGCTTGGTTATTTAAGCAGCGTTTAAAGATGGCACCCACCCCTGTAATATATAAAAGGACCCATGCCAGGTGGTCCGCACCCAATATATATAGGCAAAGGGTAGGAAGAAAAGGGCATCTGACATTTGAACCCACATGAAAACTAGTCGAATGATCCTTAAGGCCAGAACAACAATCCACATTAATTCTAACCCACCAGGGCATAGCATTACAAATAATCCAAATACATGCATCTCATTTAAAAATATGGCTGCTGCTAGAGGTTGGAAAAACGAATTTCTACACACAGCACAATGATTCAGAAAAATCAGGATACACTATAGCAACAATTAACAGTGCAATTTGTTCCCAGGAAAAATAGTCACGCAGTAAATAAAAATTAGTGTAGCAAGAACTCGCTTTAATGGGAGAGAAAAGTAGAGGTTTACAACTCTGAATTATTTAAAAATCCAGTTCTTGGCCTATAACTCGCTGAATCCCTTTTTGGGCCCAAGGAAAATGTCCATGTGCAAGTAAGTACCCCCCAAAGTCACTGTTGGAGAGTTCCAGGACAAGTAGAATGTTCTATAGAAGTCAATGGGCTATCTGCGTGTATGGGGAAAATGGAGGCAAATCTGTTTACCCCACAGGTGCAGAATCCTTACCAATCCAGGAGGTCCAGAGGAGGATACCCGAGTTTATTTATTTTGTATTTATTTTACATTTATAAAGCGCACAGGCGGCCCTGGGGCATCGTGGTGCTGTTGCAATAGGGCTTTCTTAGTTACATGGGTTACAATAGCAAAACATATACTGTAGGTGGTGTTCTGTACAGTGAGCACGATACATGACCGTATACAATTCATAATGACATTTACAAGATATGCAACTTAATCCTAAATGGGTTCCAGGTGAACCAAAAGATCTTTTTATTTTCAAGGGAGGGACTAACTGAAAAGCTTGGTTTTAAGAGCTCTGCGAAAGGCTGGTGGGAGGTCTCATTTCTAAGTGAAGTGGGTAGGGGGCGTTCCAGTTCTTAGGTGCTAGAAATAGGAAGCTAGAGCCTCCAGCTTCGGCTCTTTTAAAGGTAGGGACGAGGAGCTGATTGGAGTGGTGGGATCGCTTAGGCTCCGACTATTTTTTTCTCTACAAGGTATGGAGGTGCTGTGAGTGAGAGGCACATGTGTGTAATTGTGTTTTTAAAAGTATGCACTCTTTGACTGGGAGCCAGTGGGCATCGCGGCTAGCCTGGGTGCTCCCTTTCGGGAATGCTTAATGCTACTCTGAGGGCATTATTTTGAGTGATTTGTAATCTGTGGTTTTTAGCCGACGTACCCACAAACAGGACGTTGCAATATTCCAGTTTGGGGGGAAAGTGGGAGGGAGGAATGGAGGGAGAGAGGGAGAGATATATATCGAGATGGAACCCTGATTTTATTTGCCCACCCCAGGACTCTGAGGTAAGTACTTACAGCCGCAGGTTCAGCAAGAACAGCTGCAGCACAGCGAAACCATCTGGGTTCAGTGCAGACTTCAGTGCAGACTTCTTTCCCATGTGTGGTTTACAGTATTCAGTACAAAGGGGCTTGAACCATGATACAAAGAAGATTCACCATGACCAAAACGAACAGTCTTTCCACGATGGCAACCTTCAAGCCAGGAGTTAAGAATCCAGTGCAGGAAAACAATGGTAAGACTCGAGATCCCAAGAAGGTGGATTATGGTGGCTTGGTGGACAAAGGTTGGTGGTAGACTAGCGGAAATCAATCCCAGCACGGTGATAACTGCTGAGCACAGTCCGGGACGGACCAATGAGCTGATTGAGGCTCTGCGTTTCGGAAAACTGGACTGCCGAGAGCAGAAAACCCCTAAACCAGGATATGACCTCACCACTACACCTTAGCAAGCATGGCAAGGTGAGAGTTTAAAATTACTAAAACAGTTGGAATCTGCAGAGAAACTTCTGACCTGCATCTTCCAGGTTGCAGTACAAAGAACCAAGAGAGGAAAGGGATCAGTCAGAACCTTAATACCACTGCAAAAAAGTGGGCAGCCCAAGTGCCCATGTAGTCATAATGGCTGTTTTCTGCCTGTGTGGTTGCCCTGAATAAAGAAAAGTGCTAAAAAATAATATGGCAGAAAGCAGGATTTAAAAAATACATTTATACCCCAATCGCTATCAAATCACTTCCAGTCAAGAAAGCCTCTGGTCCTGATGGGTTTGTGGCGTAGTTCTATAAACTACATAAAGAGATTCTTCTCCCACATATTACTAATCTGTATAATTATATAGAACAATCCAAAGCGCCACCAAGCACCATGGAGGAGGCCAAAGTCAAACTAATTCCAAAAAAGGGGAAGGACCCGACCGAATTCGGGTCGTACCGCCCCATTGCATTAATAAATGTTGATGCAAAAATCCACACTAGAATCCTGGCCAACAGGCTCAAAGGGATACTTACTAGGCTAATGCATGCAGATCATTCGGGTTTTGTGAGGGGCAGACAAACGGAAGGCGACATAAGGATAGCTCATCTGATCGAAAAAGCCCAGAAGAAGGGGATCCCCGCTCTCCTCCTAGCTGTGGATGATGAGAAAGCCTTCGACCGAGTCGAGGGGGGATTCCTCTTCGCTACTATGAAAAAGATGGGCTTCAGCCCGCACTTCCTACGGAGAGTCTAGGCTAACTACCAGCGCCCACTCCTGCGGCTCTCAATAAATGGTCATATATCGGAACCGATTAAAGTAGAAATGGGCATGAGACAGGGCTGCCCACTGTCTCCCATCCTGTATGCTCTACACTTAGAACCCTTCCTGGTGGCGATAAGGAACAACGATAACATAACAGGCATACTTTTCAGCAGTGTTCCACACAAAATAGCTGCCTTTGCAGACGACATGATTCTGTCCATAACCCAGCCATACACCTCCCTGGGTGCAGTGCAAAATGAGTTGGACCGATTCTGGGCCGCAGCGGGGTTAAAGGAGTCCGAAATACTCAACCTTGCGCTCTCCCGGCAGGAAGTACGGAATCTCAAGCTTCCCTACCAATATAGATGGGTAGACAACTCCATCAAGTACTTGGCTGTGAACCTGACCAGCTCTTTGAGTGGTTTCTATCAAGCTAACTTCCCGCTCTTGCTACATAAACTTAAAACAAAATTGGTTGACCGGGGGCCGCTAGACATCTCCTAGATGGGCCGCATCAATGTCTAGAAAATTCTGGTTCTGCCGCAAATCCTCTACCATTTCACAGCCCTCCCAATTCGCATACCGCCCGCGTCTTCAAAAACCTCCATAGGCCGACCAACAACTTCCTCTGGAACAACAAACCACTGAGAGTGGCGGCGAAACTGATGAGAACTCCAGTGGGGAACAGGGGACTTGGAGCGCCGGACTTCAGAGCCTAATTCATTGCCGCCTAAATAAGGGTGATTAGAGACTGGCAAATAGACAATAGGGGGAAAATATGGAGACCCATGGACCGAGCTGCGGCGTTGGAGGAGGTCCTGTGGAAGTCAAGGCCAGACAGACGAGCACAAATGTATGCAAGCCTGATCACAGAAACGGTGGGCAGATCATGGGACACTACGGTGAAAAAAGCGCTAATTACCACCTTCCCCTCCCCATACACGCCACTCTTCGGGAACCCCCCGTTCACCCCTGGCCTCAACCCCTCCACATTCCAAGCATGGCACAGAGGGGGGTGCCAAAGGGTGAGGGACATGTTCACTGGCTCCCAGATCAAAACCTTTGAACAATGCAAAGCAGGTTTCAACCTAAGTGAAAACTAGCGATTTCCCTATGCCCAACTGCGGCATTGGCTGACTCACACGGAAATCAAACGCGCAGGTACTCGCGGCCTTACGCCTTTCGAGAAATCCTTAAATACAGACGCAGGAGACAAAGTAGTGGCAAACATCTACAAACTCATTAAATAAGGGGAGGCCCTGCCTACCAGACTGTATATCGGGATATGGGAGGCCGAAACTGGAACTACACCCGACATGGCAAAATGGTCAAAATTATGGAGCCACATGACAAGACTAACAAGATCAATCCAAATCTGAGAGATCTGGATGAGGTTTAGTACAATGGCACCTAACTCCAATTAGGCTCCATAAGATTTACCCGAAGGTCTCACAGCAATGGTGGAAGAATTGTGGACAGACGGGCACCTGGGGCCACATATGGTGGTCCTGCCCAAAATTAGCCCAATACTGGGGGACCATTCATGCAGTGATCGAGCAGGTGTTGGGGATTAAAAGCATGGGGAACTGGGGCTTCGCCATGATGGGGCTCAACGGGTCTCTGGGGGAAATCAAGTCAAAACTGCACCGGAAACTCTACATCATCATGATGATGTCAGCGGCCCTGGTCCTAGCACGCAAATGGAAATCGATACAACCGCCCTTGGAGCACGAATGGTTTGCGAAAATATGGTGACCTCGCAATGGAATGGTTAACGTACTCTCTGCGGGGAGATCACCTAAAGTTTAACACAGAATGGTCAGCCCTGATAAGGTACCTCAAGGATGGTGCCTGCCGGGCATGGTGCCCTAGGGCTGTGTCCCTCCTAGGAATAATTCCAATCAGGAGGACCAGGACTTGTAAGACCCACAGGAATCCGAGCCTTACTGTGAAGAAAAGGACTACCAATCAGATGGGGCAATCCTACCTGCCCGCTAACGACTCTTATGAACTGCTCCGGACCAGGGGAGAGTGGAAGGGAAGGAAAAAGGGGGGGGAGGGGAGCGTTTATAGATGTTTACATCGGACAAATGTTAATAAAAATGTACTGGGGAAAAAAAGGTACATTTGGCTATCAGGGTGTACAGTGGCTTGTGTTGGGGAGATTTATCATCTTTATACCAAATCCCCTCTACCTGTGAGATGCTCCCCCAGCACTTTTTGCTGGACCGTTTTCCTGTTCTCCTGAATGAGGGGAGCCTTTTTCCCCCCAATTCATTCTTTTTGCTCTGACCATGGGATCCCTGTTCATTCTGTTTTTGCTTTGCTTTATGGAATCTTGCTTTCCTCCATACTTTTTTAAGACATCTGTGTTTCACTTTTGCAGCACACAGCACCATTTGGGCTCTCCTTTTTATATTTTTTCCTTAAGAACTGCTGGTCTCAAGGTTAGAGAGATACTTTTTATCCTTCTTAACTTTGCCTTTTGTGAGATCAGCACCCTATGTGACGTGCTGAGGGGTTATCTGTGTATCCTCTTTCTCGCTGGTCCTGTAACATTTGTTGCAGTGACAGGCATACACTTATGCCTGGTGGCAGTGGACGTGTTCTACCGACTGTTGTGCAATTTCTTCCTGCGGGCTGTCTCGACATCTCCGCATCTGCGGTTATGCACAGAAGGGTCACCATTGACCCCAAATGGTGGCTTCTTTCTTTTATCACCATTTCTTGTGTGTTTGTCCTTTCTTGTCCTTCGTCTACCATTTGGGGTGGGGGGAGGTCCTGGTTTGAGTTCTGTCTCCGGCGGCAACCCTTAGGCTCCAGTTTGTCTGCGAGGACAGAAAGCAAGGGAGGATCTTGAAACTCTGCTATCCTTTGTCTTCTGGTTTGCCTGAGAGAAACCGGTTCCCGGTGGTGGGCTGGCTGGCCTTATTGGACAGCCACCTGCCCATTTCTGTAAACTGCAGGTAGAACTTGCAGAGGATGAGTGTGAATTCCTGATAAAAGGTGAAGATCCTGCGGTAAAAGAAAAATAGACCACTGGAACAGAAGAACCGAAACGCAACCAGAGATGCCTGCAGCCCCTTCCAGCAACTGCGAAGAGACCACTGCTGTCCTGACCCCGGTTTCAAATCGACAGAGGAGCTTCAAAGAGGACGACTCCTTCCCTTTGGCTGGTGGGACCAACTAGCCATAAGACGACCTGCAAGATGAGCTATCCCATGACTTGCTGTGACCTTCCTGCTTGTGCACACATAGGGATCCTTTCCCAAGGTCCCTGAGCCCTTTTTGACCCACAAAAGCATCTTTCTTGTAATTGAAGAATACTCTGGAACTTTGCCTTTTCTGCTGCTGTGCCTTACCTGCTTTACCTTCATTTTGACATTGAACAACTCGTACCTAGATAGGGTTGGACTACTAAAGTCTCAATGCCTCTGTAAAGTAATACAAGTCTCTTAAAGTATTGTCCTTCTATTATTGGTGTGGTTTAACCTTTTTATTCCTACAACCGAACACTTTCTGAGCTGCTATAACAAGTGATTTTACTTACTTTTAACTGTTTTCATGAATGGTATAATTCTTTACTCATGGTTTACTCACCTGAAATATTGCATTTGTTTTCTGTTGTGTTGATTAGTTAAAATAGTACTTAATTACCTGAATAACTTTACCTTGAGTATATAAAATAAATGTTACTATAACTACAAGTGTGTAAGAGTTTCTTTGGGCCTATGTATTTACGGCGCACATTGTAGTTAATGACAGCTAACATCTCTCTCCTAAGATAAGCCTGGCTGCTCTGCCATACTACCAAAACCGTGAGTAGTACATATTTATACTAGAATGTGGGGCCTTTATACCAAGGGATCGTTTCTTACCACAGGTGTACTTTAGGAAAACTCCCTAACAGCTTGCACCACTGATGAAGCCAAATCTAAAGTACAGCTGCCATCAACCTACTCCCTAAAACCAATATAAGGTGATCTCGCCGGTAAAATAGTTCAGCGGGTTGAGCGTGCTCTGACGCAATCTGTGTGAGATCTACAGGTCGCATGTTTGAATCTCGGCAAGGGCAACTCAGCCTTTCAGCCTTTTGAGGTCAATAAAGGATTACCATCTCTGAATGGGTGATATTGTTTGCATATATGTTCTATGTAAAACCGTAGGCGTAATCGCTATTATGAAAAACACATCATATAATTGCCCAAGGGCAAAAAACCGGTTGCCACAGGGACACCCCTGGGACTGAGTGTCATACACCTTTTAGTCTGGCAAAAAGGGTTGCGAAGCCAGGGGACTTCAGGAGAAGTCTCCATGGCCACCAGAAATGGGTCAGAGATCCAAAATAAATTAAAGGGTTGGGTGGGGGGGGGGGGGGTGCTAAAAAGTTGAGGGGCCCTAAAATAGGAATTCTCTCAACCACACTATACAAGACCGTTTTACCTAACATTGTGCTGGTCCACCAGCACGCTTGGGAGCACTCATGTACTTGCTTGGGATGCAGGGTGGTAGGCTAGCAGTCGTTTCAGGGCTCACCTTGCTTTGCAGTGGCTGGCACCAAATGTAGACGAGCCTGCCTAGGTGCTTTGTGTGTAGGGCAGGAGATTGGCATAAGGCATGTGATCATGGCTATGCCCTGAAACCTTTCTCAAATAGACCCTGAATCTACGCATACTGCGTACTTTGATGTAGCCTCTCATGGCCCGATAACTAGTGAGTGGTTACAGCAAACTTTGGGTTGGGGTCCCAAGCACTAGAGCGAAAGAAAATGTCCACTTTATTCAAATGGAAAGGTGCGGGACGGGCCTACAGTTTGCAAGATTTGCACTTTACAACTTGAGATAGCATTGGAAGCGCTTGGCTTTAGAGAAAATTGTCCCGCATGACTTAAGTGCACAACCTCCTCTCTGCAAACGCACGCCACCCCTGACCATGCGCACCTACTCACGTGTGTGTGTGTTTTAGTAATCTGAATGCATCCTTTTTGCAGTAAAAAGGAATGTCTAACTGTGTGGGGAAGAAATGAGTAGTTGGCATACATTACTTTAGATTTTACAGAGCGTTCTTTGTTTGCATTATGATTTTTTTCTTTGTCCCCCTTAGCACTTCATGAAAATGCACGCTGAAAAGAAGCACAAATGTGATAAGTGTGGTAACTCCTACAGCACTGAATGGGATTTGAATCGGCATGCTGGCTGCTGTGGGAAGACATTCCAGTGTACTTGCGGATGTCCATACACTAGCAGAACAGCACTGCTGTCTCATGTTTACAGAACTGGGCATGAACTCCCAGCGGAACACCGGTGAGATGAATTTAAACTGCCCTATTTAATGACAAGCCTTAGTGACTATTTTGACATTTGCACAGGGAAGAATTACTGCTCTCAATAACTATTTACTTAACTGATTTCTTTTTCTGGTTTGTGCCAGGTGATGGGAACGCATACATGTTTTGCTGTTTGGGTTTCATTTATTTTTTATTATGAGGGCTATTTGGCCAAATTAATTGCCTCAAAGGAGAAAGAAAGCAGACTTATCTGGTTGGCATAGCAACTGACAATGCTGTGCTGTGAATTCGCTGAACCAGTTTATTTTTTGTTAAATTATGCTATCAAATCCACTGAGTGTTTGCTTGGCAGTTTTTCTGCCACTCGGGAGCTTCGAGACATGAACCTGCGTGCCGTGGCTTTTATGCGTGGAGGGGCTAAGCAGTGCTGGCATCAGGTCTTCCAGCGCCCTGTGCGAGATTTGTGCGCCCCCACTCCAAATGCAGAACATCAGGGGGCTCAGAACAACAGAACTGAGCCCCCTGCTGTTCTCGTAAAGTGTGTTTGAGGGCACGTTGGCGCCAACTCGGTCATCTATATAGCGTTTATTCAAGAATCACTCCATAACAATGCGATGGAGGCAATGCGCCCTTTATTGTGGGTGCGCCCTGGTGCGGCTGCATCCTCCGAGCGCACCTTGAGCCGGCGCTGGGAACAAAAGCAAGAGGCGTGTTGGTGCTGTCCATTGCTGGTGGTGTGATAGCGAGCTCCCACTCCCTCGGAATAGACATGGCATGCTTCCTTCAGATGGCAGCACACCCGAGAACTTGTCTACCGTTACCCCATGACCTGCCACCTCCTGATTGTTTGCAAGAAATCTAGCTCCTTCATGGGGGCTCGGCTTGTGCTTTGCGCACAGCAAGGGGCAGAAGTGGCAAAAGGAGACTCCCAAGTGCCTACTGCAACATCCAGCTGCAGGTTGAAGATTGCCGCCCTGCTAGACCTCAAAGAAATGGAGCAGTATCGTTCTAGAACTACGACATTAGTGCTAACATATGGACTCCCAGGACTGGGAACTGAGTCTCCGGGCCCTGAAGACAAGGTGAAAAATGTAGTCGGATTATGGGCACTGGGCATTATACCTGAAATCATAACTGGTAAAACAGCTCAAGTGTGTGTTTGGTAAGAAGACAAGAGAAAGGGAGACTCTTGCTTTCAGAGCCGAGTAGCTTAGCTTTAGACCAAAGAAATTGGAGGCCAATTTCGGAAGGTGAATTGTTCCTCCCATGCTTGCCCGCGTGCCCTTGGAGCGTTCTCACAACATGCTTATATCTCAAAGGAGGGAATGAAATGGACTCTGGTGAGGAGTTTGGCCCTCAAGGCGCATGCAGATTAATCCTACTATGTCTCTGACTTTTTCTCAAGGGCATGGCAGACTTGTAGGAGGCGTTAAAGATTGTCTCCTGCATGTGTCTGGGCGGGAGAGCATTGGCGAGTGCAGGGCCGGTCTTACAACAGATTGCACCCCAGGAGGGAAGTATCGTTGGCGCCCCTCCCTCACCCGACCTGTGATCTCATGCATGTGTCATGGGCTTAGCAGTGGGAGTGGGGACTATGAGTTAACAAAATGGTCAATGCTGACATCTGCTGAATTTCATGAACCTCAGAAAACAGCAATAAAAGGGTCAAACCCGAACAGGCCTGATTATGTTAGTCTGCTTTTGCTCTTCATTTTTAGTAACAATGACCCGTTTGCTGCTGTGACTCAGGTCAGAGAATCGACAATGTCAGTTGTCAGATCTACACTAATGTCATTCGTATGACCTCAAACATTTAGCCACTCTTCAAAGGTGATGAACTATTCTTGAACAGTGTTACTCGAACCTCCAAGAACAAGCACCAGCAACCTACCCACCGATAGCTGTACAAGCCCGTCTATCTCAGCATTAAAATACATGCATTTATGCAATATGTATTGCATCAAATATTTCACGGGAGGTTAAATATATTTGAGGGACACACGTAAACAATATCACTACTCCATGTGAGTGGTAAAGTCTACTTTAAACATATGCAGAGAGTTGACATGCATGTACAATTCAAAATAGCTCCCAATGTTAATGTTGGAGAGGTGGCGTTCTAAAATTATGACATTACAATGTGGACTTTACAGTGAAACACACTGCAGTGCATTACCGTGACAAAGAAATGGCAGTTCGAGTATTGGGGTTTGTTTCGCTCATGCTCGTGAACTCTCAACATTCTTAAATGTTTCCTTCGCGATCACTCATTTTAGCTCCCAACAGCACCATGAAACTGTAAGATCGCAAAGAAAAACGATATCTACCATCCCAGCATAAAAACAAAAACAATCAAATTCTTAAAGGGTGGAAGGCAACCTTTTCTTGGGACTCATTAAGTTTACTTTTTGCAAATTACTAGTCACATGCTGCTTGAATAACAGCGGTCCTTCCACATTGTGCAGTGTATAGACGAATTTCATTTCAAGGTACTTGGAGTAATGCGGGTATCAGGGGAAGCATCTCCAGTGTACCCCAAGCGTAGTGCGCTTTGCCCTCCACCCTCACCCTCCAGCCTTGCACTTTTTCACATTCTCCATTATGGTAAAGAACATTGTCCCGAGCTTGGGAGAGAAATGGACTATGCAGAAGGAGCTGCCTCCCCAAGGTGTGTTTATCTGCTGGTGTATCAAATTCAGAAATGGGTGGCATCAAGAGCCCCACGCTCTGAAACACCTTTTGTGCACTGGTTGGTCACACAACAGAAAGTGTGAGCAGGTGATTCCCCAACACTTGAACCATTATTTAAAGACCTGGCTTTGATTAATGTGGCGTTAGCTAGTCATGGCCATTTCCCAGCGTTAGTGTTAAAGGAGATCGGAAGCTGCACCGTATGCGGTATTTTAAAGGCCATGAATTGATGCTACAGCATGTCGCCCCCAATGGAACAAAGAAAGTGAAGCATGCATCCTGCAAGTCTGGGTATTTGCATTATACGGAAGACGGGGACGGTTTCTACTATAGTTGCTCAGTCGCTTTCCCAAGCCAGCTGCTGTGCAGACTTCGCTCAGCTTTTGGTCCAGCGCCTGCATCCATCCTTCACACCATCATTCACAAGGCGTGTTCGTGTAGATGTTTGTTTATCTCGTTAGACTAGCCTGATTGCTATTCCAAACAAAAGAAGCACAATGACAAAGAGTATAAGACAAGTCTGAGCGAACAGTGAAATGTATGAAACTCTTGCACTAAAAGTCAGCAGTGCATGCCCAGGAAAGACGGAACGACGAACAATATGCTTGGGAGCGGGAACTAGGGGGGCGTAGTAATCTCCAAACCGGCTCACGCGTGGTACTGGCCCCCAGGGCCTCGCCCTCAAAGTGATTTTGGCCTGGCCACGGGCCGAATGGACGGACCAATCCAACCTCACTGGAACTTGCAACTGTCTAAGATCTGCCGACGGTGACACTCTGCCCAGGTCTTCCGAGAACCGGCCTTTTGATCTCCTGAGGGAGAGTCCACCACCAGTCCTTGCTTCCTTTTTCATGAATACTTGAGCCTTGACAAAAGTGTCTAGCTTTGTGGCCTCCAGAGGCTGTTCTTGGTTGGCCCAGTCATCTCCTCAATACCATTTTAAAATAAAATAAATAAAACACCTATGCAGCAATAGGCCTCACCTGCGAGGACGAGAGCAGGAGAAAAGAAGTGTGCTTGCCTCGGCAGGCTGTAGTTACTGCCGGATTTCATGAAACAAGGTCCAATCAGCGAAGGCAGGATGCGGCAACTGTTTGTATTTGCTGATTCTGCTGCTTGGCAGTGTGTGCTTGTGATGGGAACAACTTCAGGATTTAGTGACCCAATCGCTCCTCTTTTCTGTAATGGCCGGGGCCGACAACACCAACCAGCCCCAAACAATCCACACTTCAGTGGCGCCCATAGCCTGGAGGAGGGCACACTGCATGTGCGCCCATGGGCATGCCTGGCGCCAGCAGCGCTGGTGCCACCCGTGTCCAGGGGAAGGTAATAAAGCAAAAAATGTTGCTAATTTATTTTCCAATTGCCCTGCCTGAGGGCCGAGGCCTGGCCCGTTTCTTGGCCCGGGCGAGGCGGGCAACTGCCCAGGGCGCAATAGCCCCGGGGGGTGCAATTACCACGGTCCCTGGAGCCTCTGGAGGGGATGGAATTCCCCAGTTTGTGGGGTGGGGCATTGATGTGGAGAAATTTCCGCAGGTCAGGTGCTGGCGCTGCCCCTTCCGACTGTAATGTCACGTAGTACAAAAGTACTACGTGACATTACAGAAGTCGGAGGCTCCCTCTGACCACTTTTGCGCCACTTGGGGTGGGGGGAATTAGCACACCAATAAAAACACTTTAGGTCTCCCTGCAGATTAAACCAGCCCCTTCCATCACAATGCCGACAGGAAACTGCTAATGGTGGCCCGTTAGTCACTAAATGGTTTCGTGCTGGAATTGAGATGTGAGGGGAGGTGCAGTGGGCCGTGGGGAATGGGCATGCCTTGCAGGGACACACCGTGGGCCCTGACACGGAACAAACAGAGACCCGTTTGGGCCCATGGTGCATCCCTGCAAGCTCAGAAAATGGCCAAAATAATAGTTGAAAGCAGCGCTATTTCTTTCATGCCACTTCTTTTCCAAACTAAATATCAATTACACTTTAAACCACTTCTATGGTAATGGTGATGAGTTACTTCACTATGCGGATAATAGTTTTGACCAGTGTTGCTAAGTAAATATTCTTTAAGCCACGAACCGGTTTATTTATTTATGCAATGTTTGTCGGGTACATGGAGAAAGATCATTTATTTTTCATGCAATGTTTGTGGGGTACCTGTATCCGACACACATTGCATAAATAAATAAATATGCAGGTACCCGACACACATTGCATGAATGAATAAATAAATAAATAATCCTGGTCCATGTATCCTTACAACAGTCAAGACTTTACTGTATCAAAGCATACACTTGATTCCCATTCAAATAATGTTAAAGTGATTGTTTATTGGGTTCAGGTGTCTCCTTGTCATTGCCCTTTTGGTTTAGGTTGCCTCCAAACCCTCTTCAGCATCTTTTGTTCTTTGTTGGTTGTATATACTGCATCCTATGCCATATTCATGGTCTCTTGGTGTGCCCAGTCCTCATTATCTGCAGCCTAAGTGGGACTGGGGCATATAATTGTCTTGCGCACCAGTGAAAAAGTGGCCCACCGTTGCAAATGGCAATTCCGTCCTTGTGTGACGGACTGTTTGACTTTGGGTAGGAGTTCCTTAATGGTGTAGTTTGGGAATGGCGCGCAGGGTGCAGTGGGAGTGGTGCTCGGGGTGCGGCGGAGGTGGAGCATGGGGTGCGGTGGGAGTGGCGCATGGGATGGGGTGCAGGGGGGCGCATTCCTAGTGTTTCGCCCTAGGCACCAAATGGACTAGAAACTGCCCTGGCCGAGGCCACAGCCTGCAGCAGTACCAGTGGTAGAATACACGTGTAACACGTTTGTTTCCTAACATTATAAAAATGAACAGGCACATTCGTTTTTATAATGTTAGGAAACAAACGTGTTACACGTGTAGTCTAGCACTGGCACTGTGGTATGCTGGTGCAGCGCCCCCTAGCGGCTGACTGACGTCAGGCAGCCGCCTTGGCTGCCTGATGCAAAGTCCGGGCCTGGCGAGTGTGCCAAGGGGGGTGTAAGGAGCCATTTTGGGAGCAGAAAGAGGAGAGCTCCCTTACCATGCAAATCAAACTGGTGAGGTGAGTTGACTCTGATAGGTAAGCATCCGTTGTTGGGGAGTTTCTCGTTAAGCCCTGTGGTCAGGGTCTTCAGACATGTCTTCTTTCCATAGGTACCAGGGATTCACTGAAATATCAACAGGCCCCCCCCAAGTAGTAGTCACGGAAAAAAGACAACTGGAGGGTGGGGGGGCGTGAGTTAGTCGGTGTGGTTGAAGAACCAGGGGCAGCACTGGCTTCAGCATCTTCCTTGGTGGGAGGGGATGAGGCTGGAGAGGTTGTCTCAATCTTCAGTCTAGATGGCATGGGGAATCTTCAGGGCTCTAGCAGTGAAGCGTCTCCCACTTCTGGGACCGGCGATGCACGCATGATCAGGCGCTTCAGGGGGACGAGACCATCGGCAGGAGAGATCATCCAGTTGTTCCCACTGGATCACTGGAAAAAAGTAACCCATTATGTTCCATCTGGTCATTTGGCGAGGCAGATCTTCGTCCTCCCTTGTAGCATCAGGCATTCCAGCAGTGCAAGTGCAGGTTCAGAGTTCCAGCTGTAGAACAGATGAGTGGGTAAAGAGGGACTAGCTGGGGTGTTTGTTTTTGTTTACACTGTGAAAGCTGAGAGTGGACACAACAACCAATCCCACATAGCAGCATTCAAATAAAGGTGGTTGGTCAATGGCTGTTCTCGCTCCCTCTCTCGTTTCATGCTGGCTACAGGCAATCTGACACCAAATAAGGTTTCTCGTTCTCTTTTCATAGAGGCACACGAAGACTACCTCAATTGTGAATAAAGGCGTATGTCCAAAACGACCCCAGCCACCTAAGGTGATTGCCATAAGAAACCGCTTCCACCAGCCTAGCCACAAGACTAATAGGGAACAGGGTACTTGGGACACTGTGAAACCCCTGCCTTGGGAGTCTTAAGGCACAGCACAGAAACCGAGCCACTCTTGTCAATCATGCTTTGAAATAAGCCTGGCTAGGTGGTAAAATACAGTTAAAACAGAAAAGTCTGTAAAAAGTACAGAGGGCTATCACTTTAGGCAAAGAGTGAACTTTCCACCTAACTCCTGTGATTGGCAGAGGTATGTGCTCCCACATTTTCATCAAAAGAGGACCCGAGGAGCAAGGCCCTTCTTCCAAATGTCTTCTGTTTTCGATTTTCACAAGAAAATATTCTGCATTAGCCATTTTCGTTTCAAACGGTTTTATTCTTGCATTTATAACTCTGTTGTAGGTGCCATTGTTGATTGATCTTCATGGGATCTTCTTGAAATAATGCACTTTTATTCCAAGCCTTATGCTTTGCCATTAGGCCTTACTGTAATTAACGTGCATGCCAATGAACCCATCCTATTAAACTTGCTTTATGTAAACCTGATGCAATGTCTTCCATCGATCTTGGTTTTGTCTCGATGTTTCATAATCGTAGAAATGAACACCGGGACTCCCACAGAGCCTCTTTACACTGCTCGTGCAGTTATACAAGAATACAACCTCTTTGCCAGTAAATAAGTCTGAAGCCTCAGCTTAGGCAATAACTACTGTATCGATGATGAACCTTTTGAGGCACCATCCCGACCGAGGTTAACTCCCCCACTCGCTCGCCCAGTCTCATTGCCTTTCATAACAGAAGATCGAGCGTTATGAAGCTAATTTATGGTGCCGGTTCTATGCAGTCTATGCAGGCAACAGGCCCTCACACTTGGGCCCCACCATTGGAGCGGGATGTCCTAGAAGGGTGGAGCTGTACACAATAAACACCGTTTTGGGCGGCGGGGTTGTCACGTTTATTTTTTTGCAACAATGTTTTAGGTATTTCAGCTTTTCTTCGTCCTAGGAAGCTACATCTTACCTCCTCCAACCAGAGGTGTTCATGCAGTCCATCACAGTTGGTGACTAGAAAGAACGTGCATCCGGGTGCATTTTGTTTAACCCATCCAGTGTTCTAGAAATAAAAGCTACATAACATTACAATAAACACACGCTACTAATTTCAATGGGATATAAAAATGGCAGCCTCCTTGGTTCTCTTCCCCCTAAATTTAAAGAAAAACAATTCAAACTGATCTAAGGATGTATGCGAGTGCAATATACAGGTACCAAGGTATATAATTCTAATGACCCTTTTCTGAGTTGGGAGTGGGGGGAGGGATGCAGGAGACCGTATAGTAGGCGATAAGTAGGCTTGCTTACTGAGGACTTGGGCCAAGTATTTACTCCATTCATGCTCAAAATGTAATATGCAACAAATAACGTAATGCTTACCCTTGAACAAATGTTGTATAGTGCTCTGCAAAACATAAACAAACGTATTCCTTGATGCTTGACTATCCACTGAAATATTTAGGCTTATATGTGTATCTAGAATTATCTGATTGAAAGGAAGCAAAGGGGACCCCACCAGAACATTTCCTAGCATTGTTGCATGCTAAAACATAAAGCCCGGAGTCTCTGGTGCTCTTCCAGAAGCCTTCCTGTCCTTCTGGCCATCTCTGGACCAAAGGTGGTAGCCCATATGCTGCTGTATTGGAACCAGGGGTAGTTTGCTGCTACTCCACTTTGAGCTGCCCTGCAGAGGGACACTTTGTCACCACCTCCAAATGTCTCTTAGAGGTGCCGTTTCCTGCTGCCTGGCATATCCTTTTTGTCCACATGTTTGCTGGGTTCTCTTAATTTCTCTTTGGATGTTATCACTGCTATGGTGCCCTCCTCCTTTTGGGTCGTCTTAACTGGTCAATTCTATATTGTGATCCGATTGTTCTGACTCTGGCATTCGTGTGAGCGCTGCCCCTACTGATCGAGGACCCGAACTATTGTCTAGCCAAACTCAATGGCTACATAAAAACATAGCTGTGCACCTGGGCTCTCTAGGCCAGCACTGGGAGTAGTTGTGTCAGGAAAGGGCAAATTGCCCTCCAACTGGCACTTGTCAAAAACAGTGGTCCCTGAACCCATTGTAACTTCTCAAGGTTTTTTGTGGCTCAGGGTGAAGAGGTGCTTCCATGATTTCCACAACTAGAACCGTATTACATGTGTGGCCTGGCACATCGCATTGCAGCCATCCTTTTCCTGGCTCCAGGTGATGGAACGTGGGTCAGGAACATTGGGACAATCCGTTAGACCGTAAGGACCATTTTCTGGAAGTTTTGAAACTCCTTAAGTGACCCAAACAATGTCCAGTGAACTGCAGTTTTTGTACTGCTTAAGGTTTTGGAGGTGTCGGAGCAATCCCTGTAGTTTTAAAGCATTCTGGTGATTTGTAATGCGTTTTTGTCTGAGGCATCACTTCTTTCTGGATGCACATTACATAATAGCTATAATGTGTCTGAATGTGCCTACTGGTTCTAGGTGTGAACTGGGATCTTTTCAGACGCAGTTGTGCCTTTACCTTTTTATGACTTGTGAACATACTTGTTGATGATAGTCTGTGTTATTGACTGATTTCAACCATGCTACCATCTCCTAGTGAACACTACTAAGTGTGTAGTATTTTTACTTGTGTGCAACGCTTTCCATTGGTTTTAGGAGTGAGTTGGGGTTACTTAAAAGCTTTACCTGTTTTTGGCATATACTGCTATATAAAGTACTCATTTTACTTATAATATATTTTCAGTATAGGGCATAGAGCCCTATGGGCATAACTGTATTTGGACACTTTTACACTTCCTTCCAGAGAGCTAAACCAGATTGCTCGGCTAGAATTGAGGATTTTGGACTCACATGGACACTATTCGAATACTACTGGGATGGTCTCTGAGTGCCTCACCATAGGGATTCTCAAACACTTAACGTTGTTTAATGCCAGTTTTGTCTTGCAACACCATGGGGATGAAGAGTTTAATCATTTAGTGTGAAAAAGAGGAACACGTCCCCCATCCTGTGCAGGAATTGCGTTTCTTGAAAGGTGTGAGATTAGTGTCACCTCTTATGTGCATGGTGGTCTAGTCTTCAACAATGGAACATCTCTGGTGCTTGCTGAACTGAGAATTCAGGTTAATGAGAAGAAACGTACCTCTTCAAATCGTCACAACTTCAAATGCTTGAGGCAATGAGTCGTGTAGTTCCTGCAGCCTCCGCACAAGGGGGTTGGATCTGGTTTAATACTGGCTTTGCGCTGGGTCATTTTTCTTTTCTGGGAGCTTTCTTTACAAATCCCAGGTTTGGCAGAATGTGAACTTAGAATGGATTGTGTCCTCCAACGTATTCCACATCTATGACATGTAATGTCCACAGCTGTGCACTTCAGAAACATTTTGGCAGAGGGCGTCCTGCGTCGATGAGGTTGTGTCGATGTCCCTCGAGGGTCGACGTCATTGGATCTTATATATAGGATGCACAGCACCCCTAGCCTCAGTTCCATTTTTTCCGCTAACGTGTTGCTTCGTGAAACTCTGCGCGCCTCGTGTGTTTCATCGTTAAGATGTCTATTTCTTCGACTCCTAAGACTCTGCGGTCTGGCTTCAAGACTTGCCGGGACTGCAAGTCTAAGATGTCGATCACCGCCCGCATCGCATTTGTTTGTGGTGTTTGGAGGAGAGTCACGCCACCGACTGTTCAAAATGCCAGTCTCTAACTGCCAAGGCCTTGTGGGAGCGGAAGGGGAAGGTCCAGGTAGGTAGGGGCTCCAAGCCCTCGAAGTCTCGTAAATCCAAGTCGAAATCCAGGGTGTCAACTGACGACTCGAGGGGCGACACTCCGCGTCGGGAGGCGGCCCAGGGTTCTCGGTCCTGGAGTGGTTCCCGCCATTCTTCTTACTCGTCACGGCACTCTCGGAAGCGCCATCACCGGTCGCCTTCCCCGTACTCCTCAGTGGATGGAGCCGCGAGGAAAATGGCATGCCCCACGAAGTGCTCGACTCCGGAGGAGTGGGCTGCCTTTAAGGAGCAGATGTTGGCGATTTTTCAATTGCAGGGCACGGTTCCTGTCGCGCCTTCTCACAAAGCCAGCAAGGACCGGTCTTGTACCGTGGCTCGCAAGCCTTCGGGCTTGGCTCCATGTCACGACTCGCACGGGAGCCTTTAAGGTCCCGTTCGGACAAGGCTTCGGATAGTCACAGGAGATGTGCTTCCAGGTCTCGGGCCTCGTCTGCGGCGAGACCGCAGCAACCTGTTGAGGACTCAATGCCGGCGGCGACTCGATTGGCGCCGTGTCTGTCGGAGTCGGATACCGGCGCTTTGCCGTTATATCAGCCCACAGCGCCTGTGGGGGCATCAACGTCGAGGCTTTCGACGTCGAAGCCTTCTTGGCGCTTTTTACCCAAAATTTGCAATTGAATTACCCGGATTTGGTGGATCCTCCAAGGAAGGCTACTGCTACGTCTGTGAGGCTGTATTTATCCCCAGGCCTGATGAGGCTCCAATCTTGTCTGGAGACAGTCAATTGGAGGAGTTGAGGCAAACCCTTCATGATGCCAGTGGGTTGGACATTTCTCCAGATGTGGATTTTGGGAGGCCAGAGCCTGGGGCTCATGCGGAGTCTTCCTACAGGCGGCTCATGGCTAGGATCTCTGAGTATATGGGCTGGACCAGTCCTCCTGAGGATTTTGTGCAAGATGATCTGACGGACGTTTTGGATCAAGGTCCGCCCTCTTACACGATGTTACCGTTTCATCTCACCTTACAGAAAAGGGTGGCAGCTGCTTGGCTGTCCTGGGAATCTCTTCCGGCTGTGAATAAATATTTAACCAAGAAGTACCGCCCTTCCAATAGCGACCCCAGCTATTTATCCAATCACCCCACTCCCGAGAGTTTGGTGGTTCAGGCGGCTACGGCCACCTCGAGGCAGGCGGCGTACCCTACCATCCCTCCGGATAGGGACGACAAATGCTTTGACGGTTGGGCTCAGAAGGTATTTTCTGCTGGGAGCATGGAATAGAAATCGGCCAACTCCACTTGTGCCATAGCAAGGTTTTCACCCACTCTGTGGAATTTTTTACTTGGCGGCTGAGCATATTCCTGAGGGGGAAGACCTGGATGGCTTCCTGGCCCTCGTGCAGGACTGAAAGGATGCTATGTGCAAATCCCTTCAGTCGGGTTTGGATATGGCAGACAGTGTTAGCCGGTCCATGGCTGCAAGCACCGTGATATGCAGGTTTGCGTGGTTGCGGAAGTCGGGTTTTGAACATGCCCTTTGACAGCGCCCATTTGTTTCACAGCAAGGCTGACAAGAGCCTTGAGATGTTGTCCCATGATTGGCCGGTTGGGGGCAGACTAGCACTGCATCTCAGAGAATGGTGTGCCATTACTTCAGATGCGTGGGTTCTGGATACCATTAGCCCACGGCTACTGCCTGCCCTTCCTAGAGCGGCATCACGACAATCTACCGGCGAAACTCTTTGAAGCTTCCGGATCCGCTCCTTGTGCAGGAAATTTTATCCCTGCTGGAGAAAGGCACTATAGAACTTGTGCCTTTAGCAGAGAGGAACAAGGGAGGGTATTATCCTTATTTTTTATCCCAAAGAAAGGGGGGGATTGAGACCCATCCTGGACTTGCGTTGGTTGAACCAACTTCTCAGGAAGGACAAGTTCAAGATGGTCACTCTTGAAGGGGGGGGAATTCAGGTCTACCCCTACCCCTACCTGGACGATTGGCTGATCTGGGCGAGCTCTCCCGAGCAAGCTTTGGATCATATTGGTCGCACCTGCCACTCCCTCCACAGGCTGGGCTTCTCCCTGAATTTAAAGAAGTCACATTTGACACCTTCCCAACAGCTCCAGTACATCAGAGCTGTGTTAGACAAGTCCTAGGAGAGGTGTGCGCCTCCCCCGGTGTGGGCGTATCACATTGTGCAGATGATGGACAAGTTTCAAAGTGCCCAGAGTCTCCCGGCTTTCGAATTCTTAAGGTTGCTAGGCCTCATGGCATTTTGCATTTTTCTGGTGCCAGAGGCCAGGCTGAGAACCCTGCAATGGGCCCTCAAGATGCAGTGGTCGCAGTTCTCGGGCAAGATGTCTGATCCCGTTCAGATTCCACTCTCGGTCTCCCAGGATCTTCTGTGGTGGGCCGACGAAGGGAACCTGATTAAGGGGGAACCATTTTGGCAACCGTGGCCGGAGGTGATGGTAGTGACGGATGCTTCCCTCACAGAATGGGGAGCTCATGCCAACAAGTTGACAGCAGCGGTTGTTGGTCTCAGTCGGAGTCCAGACTCCACATGAACCGGTTAGAGCTGAGAGCCATCAGACTTACCCTGAAGGCTTTTCTGTCATCTGTACGGGGGAAGAGTGTCCTGATTATGACGGACAACACAGTGGCCATGCATTACCTCAACAATAAAAGGGGCGGGGGTCTAGGGTCACTCCTGTTGTACAGAGAGGCAATGCAGCTCTGGTTCTGGGCCATCCAGCAGGGAATTTCGGTCTCGGCAGTTCATCTGGCCGGAGACGAAAATGTGGCGGCGGTCGCTCCGAGCAGGCAGAGCACGGTCTCTCATGAGTGGGAGTTGGCTCAGGAAGTCCTTCTGGGGATCTTCGCCCTTTGGGGAACCCCGCAAGTGGATCTCTTCACCACCAGAGTCAACCAGAAGTGCGAAAGATTCTGCTTGAGGGAATTTCCTCTGAGTTGAGCCTCATTCACACTGCTGTATGTGTTTCCTCCAGTCCCATCATTCCCCAGGTGTTGCGGAGGTTCGGTACTCACATGATCCTCATTGCTCTGGATTGGGCCAGGAGAGCGTGGTACCCGGTCCATCTGCCCTCCACGCCGTCTTCCCTGCTGAGAGGATCTGCTCTTGCAAGAGGGGGGTCAGGTTCTCCATCCAAAGGTCAGGACTCTCAACATTCACGCTTGGTATCTGAAAGGTTGAGGTACAAGGATTGGAACCTCCCGGATGACATGATGGAGGTGTTGCTTTCGGCCAGGCGGCCAGCAACAAAGTCCCTCTACCGTTGCCGTTGGCATAAATTCTGCGACTGGTGCAGGGGACAGAATGTTGATCCTTTTCGATGTTCCATTCCTATGGTTTTGTTTTTCTTGCTTCCTTTATCCCACAAGGGCCTTCAAGTGGGTAACATTAAAGGTTACCTGGCGGCGCTGTCTATATTTAAGCGCTCGTCTGAAGAATGTTCTTACTTTAAGATTCCTTTTGATTTCGCAGTTTCTTAAAGGACTGACTAATGTGTTCCCGCCGTCCCCTTTCCAGGTGCCGGTTTGGGATTTAAATTTGGTTTTGAAATTTCTGATGGATGCTCCGTTTGAGCCTCTGCACTCTTGTCCTTCGAGACCGTTGTCTTTCAAGACAGTGTTCTTGGTTGCGGTTACTTCCGCTCGCAGAGTAAGTGAATTGCAGGCACTTTCAGCTAAGCCGCCCGTTACTGTTTTCCACAAGGACAGGGTTGTCCTTAGGGTGCGTCCTTCCTTTCTACCTAAGGTTGTTTCTGAATTTCATTTGAGCCAGAAAGTGGTTCTTCCTGCTTTTTATCCTCCTCCTCATCCTGGGAAGGGAGAGGAGAGACTCCATAGGTTGGATCCTAAGGTTGTTTCTGAATTTCATTTGAGCCAGAAAGTGGTTCTTCCTGCTTTCTATCCTCCTCCTCATCATCCTGGGAAGGAAGAGGAGAGGAGAGACTCCATAGGTTGGATCCTAGGAGAGCTCTCAGCTTTTATATTTCTAGCATGTCCAGGGTCAGAGTGGACGATCAACTCTTTGTAGGATATGCTGGCCACCGATTGCAGACCTTGTCCAGGTGGATTATCCTCACTATTACTGAGTGTTACCGCTTGGCGGATAAGGACCCTCCGGAAGAATTACGTGCTCACTCCACTAGGGGCGTGGCTACTACCACAGCCCTCCAACGGAGAGTTCCTATTCAGAATATTTGTGAAGCAGCCACATGGGCTTCTATCCATACTTTTGTTAAGCATTACTCCCTGGATTCAATCCACGGTCAAGATTTGGCCTTTGGTAAGGCGGTTCTTTATTCCGCCATCTGATTGGGTATTCTAAATTCCTGTTCCTCCTCCATATTCTGGTACTGCTTTGGGAGTCTGTCATAGATGTGGAATACGTTGGAGGACACAATCCATTCGAAGAACAAGTTTGTTACCAGACTGGTAACGTTCTTTCGATTGGATGTTCCTCCAACGTATTCTACATCTACGACATGTAATGTCCACAGCTATGCACTTCAGAAACTTTTCGGCAGAGGGCGTCCTGCGTCGATGGCCCCTTAAGTTGTGGCTTGAAGGTGGCTCAAAATATTTTGACTGTGTACTCCTTCTGTGCTCTCCTGGATTTGTTGAAAGCACCTGCATATCAATTCCTCGTGGGTTGTGCTGGCTATATTGGCTGGCAGTATTGTCAGTCTTGTTGCAAAGTGGCACATGTTTTCTCTTACTTTTTTTTTTTTTTCGATTCAGAATTTGTTTTGTTTTTTTGGAGGGTATGGGGGGGTTTGCAAAAGATAGTGATCGGAAATGAGGAAGGGAAAACTAAAGTAAGAGAATGAGTAGAGAAGGTGAAACCTGCTTATGCAGTTCAGTTTCATATTTGAAATAAATCCCAAATGTGGGACGTGGCATTAGGGGGTTGGGATATGGAGTTCCTCACAACACAGATCTGTGAGGTTAAGCGGAATCTGTTTAGAAATTCCCAAAGGCTATGATAACTGCATTGGCCTTTTCTATCCATATGGTTTATGAGGCTTGGGCCAAAAATGTATATTCTATTTGTAGTGAACCAAACAGCCACTGTCGTAGCCCCTAAGATGGATTTCTAAAATCTGCCCTGGTGGACAGATTTTAGGAGGCCAGCCTAGTTATAGTGAACAGGGTCTCTGGGAATTTAGGCAAACCAATCCAGGTCAGCGTGACAAGTGGTTAAGGCTAAGATCTCAGGAGAGGAGCGGGGTCAGGAGTCCACACAGTGAAATACACAATGATTCTACTTAGACGGGTAAGTAAAAAAATACTCTACTTATTGTGGGTCCAAAACACTATAAAAATGATTCTAGCAGGTAATGGTATCGCACAACACTCTGAATATAAACCATATATACAGTCGCAGTTGGTTAATACAATGCATACAATTCACCAATAAACCTGAAAGGTAAGTAATTGGGCAGTTAGACAGCCACAGGAATAGAAGCCTTAACTTTGAGTCCAACCCTAAATTGAATGGGGCATTGTGTCCAAAAGTTCACAAAGTACAGTTAAAAGAAAGGACGAAGTTAGAAAATGTTCCTGTGGGTGTGAAGATTGTTCCAGAAGTCTTTCAAAGGGATTTACAGTTTAAGTAAACTACTTTTCCTAGTTTATAAAGCAGCTTTTTCTACAAAAGTTTAAAATGGAATGGAATACCATTCAAAGTGCTTCACATACTTCAAAATGGAGGAGGTGGGGGCACCGGTAAGTATTGCTTCTACTCGCCACTGTTACTCCGATTTTCCCAATGTATTGGCAGGTTGAATGGGGGTCGCTGGAGGTAGGTTTTCCCGCTGTTGGATCCAGTAGAAAATCCCCTGGAGCTGCAGGTGCAAGAGCGTTTCCGGTCGGGTCCCGAAGCTGAGAGCAACCCTTTCATGCAAAATAATGCAGCAGGCACCGATGCAGGACTCTTCAGGACACGATGGGGGAGGAGGGAAGGGAGAATGGTTTCAGCAAGAATCACTGCACACGAGCGACAGCCCGCATCTCACCAGTTGCGAACAAAGGAAGCCTTCCAGAACAGGACTAGTCGATGCAGTACGCTGAAACTTGGCAGGAAGACGACTTGTAGGACTAGTTGGAGACCACCCTACTCCCCCGAAGTTCCGTGCAAAAACACAGATCAGTGACTCTTCTGGTATGGTAGCCCAAAACAGAGCTGGTTAGTCCACCTAGTGGTCCAGAAACCTATCCGAAGGCTGCAGGATTGTGAGAAGGCGTCAAGACTGGTTGGTCCCGCCAGTCCAAGGGGTCAAAGAACCAGTCAGGGTCTTCCGAGATCGGGTAGCCCAGCAGGGCTTCACCGGGACTGCAGCAAGAATGGTTGTCAGGCATCTTCAGGGTTTGTCCTCGGGTCTTCCATCAGCTGCACAGGATACTTGGCCCCTCTTCTGATCTGCCGGAATGGCTGCAGGACTCCCCTTCTTATCCTAAATTCGGGTGAGTGATCAAACTCGGCCCTTCACTAGAATAATCTGCCCCACACATGCACACGAGAAGTCGTCCAATCAGGGACCACGGTGGGGCTGACTCATGCAGACATACGCATGCATGCTAGACACACTGGCATCAGTTTGTGGATTGGGACAAGACAGTTCAAGCCTACTTCCTGAAAACGGCAGCTTTCCCGGCAAATGCATAACCATAAAAGGGAATTCCTCACCTGAGAAGGCCGGAAGAAGGCCAAACGGCACAAAAATGATCTGGGTGAATTTTAGTTAGACCAACTAGGTAATCCATATTATTGCAGGACCCATATTTTATAAAAGGCAGTTTATTAATCAATCTCATAAACATGTGATCACTTTAAGGAAAATCAACACATATTGCACATAATTGTAAACAAGACAACCCAAGAGAAACTCCTCAACATTTCTTTGACATACAGTACACCTAACATCTAGATGCACATGTGTGAACATACAACACAATGGTCTACACAGGAATAAACTATGCACAACAAACCATGTGAGTAGAATAAAGCTATTGAAAACCCAGATTCAGTACTGTTTCTGAGTGTTTTTCATATGTATTTCAAAAGCCACATACTAATATCGGTTGTATTGAAATTAAAATAGGGAAAGCAGTGTTCCTGTATCCTTAAGTAGGCGGTTCATCACCTTCATTTAGGGATATTCCTTCACACCTACAGGGACAGTTGCTACCTTTGCAGAGAGACCTAATCTGTTTTCCAGTACATATTAGTGTTCTTCCTCTCTTCTCTGTGTTGCTACAATTAGGAACGTCCCATAAGTGAATTCATGTGCATACGGTTGTCTGTACTAAAACAGAATGAGACTGATGTGATTCAGTCGCTAAAAAAGGACTATCTAAATTTGATTATGTCTAGTATATAGATTGTAGTTATTCTATGCACCTTCATTGAGACAAGACCAATTACCTTGGGTATGATAGCAGACATCTAATGTGTAAATGTCCTTCTGGATGTATCCGTCATTAGCTTCCCATGACAACCAATGTATAACAATTGTATATGTCATAACTAATACGGAGTGGTCATTTGTTTATTTCGACATTGACCCTTGCCAATCTGCTCACCTACTTCATGGTTGAAACGCTAAATACCTCATTCAGTGCACAGATCCTTCCGATTTCTTTGTCCATGCATCTGGGGTGAATACAATTCAACCGCCAAAAAGATCTTACTAAATGTGGTGCCAGGGGGGTCCAATAATGTAGTGAAAGAACGTGTGTTAACGTGAACACTGTTTCATATTATAGGTGCATTCTAAACATAAAATGCATTGACACATTGTTCATGAACATTAGTGCCCTACGTTTCCCGTGAACGCGTTTAGTCGGAATGGATTTCTAAACTCTGGCCTGATGGGCAGATGTTTAGAAGGCCAGCCTTGTTAGTGAAACAGGGGGACACTTTTGGGAAGATGGCCAGAACAATTCATGGTAGCTTGGAAAGCGGTAAAGGCTACATCTGAGGAGGAGTGAGGGTGATTGGAGGTCTTCAATGAGCACACACAGTAAAACACCAAAAATTACCATTAGACAGAAGTATCCGAAAATAAACTATTTATTAGGCCCATGAATAAACACCAATGAATATTAAAAAGCAATGGCAAAATACCACAGAAGCAACACACTATGTAAAATATATACAGTCACTGGAGTCAATGCGCTAAAGTTAGAAACTCCACTAATAGCTGTTAGGGAAAAGGGCATAGACCATCTTTGAAAGTGGAAAACCCTAACTTTATAGGTCCAACCCTACGATGAATGGAGTCTTGTGCTCATTGTTCAATGCACACGTAAAAGCGCTTGGTCGTGTGTAAAAGTAACAAAGTACCTTTTCAGGAAGCTGGCAAAGTTAGGGACAGGGTTCTGAAGGACAAAAACAGGTTCCAAGAGTCAGGGGAGGAGCTGCTGTGATGAACAAAGCTATTCCCAACTTTCAGAGAACTTTAGGAAGTGGAGGCTACCCAAGGCAAAGAGAGGACCACAGGATGAACAAGGGGCCACCGGTAAGTGGTTTCAGTACTCTCCGCCCCTAGCTCGGTTTTGGTCCAAACTTGGCAAGTCTGGAACGGGGGCATCAGAGCTTCGATTTCACGCCCACAGTTCGGATTTAAAAAGCACTGGTGATGCAGATGCAGGTTCGGTTTGCAACACGAGCTGTAACTCTCGATTTAGGTGATGAACAAAGAAAACACAGATGCAGCTGGTCTCGGGGCACAAGGAGGACTGCAGGAAAACCACCTTCATTAACCATCACTGTGCACAGTGACGCAGGGGCACCCAACTCTCGCGATCGGACGTAGCCTTCTCTCTCGCAGCCCAAAGCAGCTGGGACAACTTTCGGTGTAAAGGTACTTTTCAGGGAAAGTTAGGATACCCTCAAGTTTTGTGCCAAACTCGACACTGCGACGCTCCTGCATTGTGGCCAAGGTTTGAGTTGGACAGTCCACTGGATGGCCCAGGGACACTTCCAAACAAGCTCTTTTGCAGGGCAACCAGGAGGCGTCGGGAGTACTATTCCCACTACTCCAAAGGTTCGAAGCACCTTCACAGGTCTTCTGAGATCGAGCGCAAAGCAGGGCTCTACCGGGACAACGGCGGGCTCAGGGTGCCAACCTTTTTCCACGTGCCTCTGGATAGTCCTTTGTTCTGTTTGCCTCTTCCGTATACTTTGCTCCGTTCACAGGTTGGTTCTGACCCGTTGCTAGTCTGCATTCAGGACCCCTCATCATATATAAAAGTCTGGCAAGTGCTCGCACCTGGTCAGCCAATGAGAAGATCTGCACCAGACATCTTGGCACCAGTTGTGTGGATTGGGACCAGACTGTCCTAGCCCACTTCCTGGGTACCCACACGTGACCTGCAGGAGCCCGCCAGAGAAGCGGCTTTCACGGACAACTGCATGCCCAAATAAGGAAGTCCCGGGCCACGCAGACCAGGGGGAAGGCCAAAGGACAGAATGGCCAAAGGAACAGACAAAAGACCTTGTGGCACGGTCATGACTGTCACTAGCCACAGTCCTCAGCCAAACAGGGTATGCACAGTATGGCTTGGTAAAAAGTTGAAAAAATACAAAGAAAAGCTTCTTATGCCACAAGCCTGTTCCTAGGCACACTGAACAATCACCTAAAAAACTTAAGGGATGACTAAGGCCAGAAAACACAGGGACCCCATTGCATGGTACAGTAATGTACTTTGCGCAATGATAAAATGTTACCAAAGGTGGCAATAAAGTAGAAAGACTAAGGGAAACTGTTTCTCAGTACTGACAGCCTGAAGGACATGTTGGTTTCCCCGGAACAATGAGCGAACGCCCAGGGGAGTGCAGCTGAAGGCTGTGCTGCACTGGCAAGTCAGGTCAGGACACTGTAACAAAAAGCAAAAAGTTTGGGGGTTCCATAAATCGAGGCAAATTTGCATTTAGAGAAACCTTTCCTAACAACCATGTGATTGTGCCTCACGACTGCCCGTAATGCTGCACTAATGATTATGAATAAACCTAAAGAAGTGCGTGAAGTGCAGTGTTGACAAAACTGCATGGCCGTAGACATGCACAGCACCCTGTGTATTCATGCACCAACGGACTTAATACCAGTACTACGCAATTGCAGTTATCAAATTTGGACCACCATGGCTACACTAGTTCATGATATTCACTTTAGACCCTGCATACCACAACATTCAGGACAGTTTACCGATACGGCTCACGAGTGTGAGACATGTTATGAGCCGCATTTCGGTGTCAGATGAGTTTCTCTTGGGTTGTCTTGGTTTGGCATTGCCTCGCTCGCACAAGATTTTGAGAATCTGGCCCTGTTTGTACAAAAGTGTTTTGAGATACGAGTGAGGGATGTCCTTGCATTTGTAGCAGGATTTATATAAGGTGATTAGTTAACTTTGGGAACAACATCTTGACGAGCTCCTTCTTGTTCGTTTCGGTGAAAGGTCCAGTCTGTTTTACACCAAAGTTCATAATGTGTATTTTCTGTGCCCCGTTACTTGCCTGGTAAACTTGCATATTTTTACTTATTCTTGCGTGTTCAAGTTTGGGAGAAACATAAGGGGAAAACGGGAAGGAAACTGTGTTTTTGGGACAGTTAAAACAGGCCAATATGATGCACATTTCCAATTCAGCTTCTTGTGGGTTAGAGTGTGCCTGGTAGAGATTTTGTACATCACAATATTGCCAGTGTTTAGCAGTTAGGAGCCACTACGCACTTCCTGGGGTATGGTGATCTTTAGTGCAGTCGTGATTTCTTTTTGCTTTGTATTGATGCTAAAATAGCTAAGTCCCACCTTTGCAGCTAATGAGTCTTTTTGTAAGAATCATACTGTCACTCTGGAATTATGGTACTTCAGGGCTTCACTAACACCTCAGATCTTTGATCTGCCTACTTTCTTGCGAACAGCACCAACTATTCCTTTTTTACAGGAAGACGTTACATTTTCAGGCCATCTGCAAAACCATAAATCAGATCTAGTCTCCAGATAGTATTTTGCTCGTAGCACTTGAATGTACCATTCATTGCTTAATAGATATTGATGGCATACATAGGCCATGTCCTTGCCTACTTAAACACCATAAGCTCTACATAGACACAAAAGGCTCTGCCTCTATTTTAACATTACAAACCTAGAGATTAAAGGATCATCCAACCCCCTGCACCTACTCTTAAAGAGCGTGTGTTATTGGCTTGGAAACTGTTTCCACTGACTTTGGGCCCGATTCATAGAATCCAGCTCACAAGCAGCGCAAGCGCCGAGAGCAAGGCAGCAATGCGCGCCACGCGTATTCATGGATTTTCTGGGGCATCATTAGCTGTGGCACATTGAACATCAAGCAGCGCCAGTTACGCCCTCAACATGCCCCTGTGCGCAGGAAAAAGACCAGTGAAATGCCCAATACAGCGCAAGGTCCTGCGCCATCCGTGGTCCAGCACACAGCCCCCCATCGTAATAGGGTTGAAAATATTCACGCAGCCTGCTCACGGCAGCCAAATTGCGTGGGGAAGGGCTGCGCGTACCCCATCCAGCACCCCAGCAAAATCGCGTACGCCGCTCGCGCCAGCCAAATCGCGTGGGAAGGGCCGCACGTACCCCGTCCAGCACCCCAGCGGAATCGCATAACCCGCTTGCGATAGCCAAATAACGTGGGAAGGGCCGCACAAGTCCCCTGTAAGCAGACGCCACCTCACGGGACAGCCACACACCAGCAGCCATCACCCGTGGCCATACCCCGCAGGCAGCCCACACAACATGGGGACTCACCGTCACCATACCCCGCAGGCATCCCACATGGGACCATAGCCCGCAGGCAGCCCACATGGGACCATACCCCGCAGGCAGCCCACACCCCATGGGACCCCACCCGTCACCAAAACCCGCATGCATGCCACATGGGACCATACCCTGCAGGCATCCTATACCACATGGGACCTCACCCGTCACCATACCCCGCAGACAGCCCACACCACAATGGACCCCACCCGTCACCATACCCCTCAGGCAGCCCACTCCACATGGGACCCCAACCGTCGCCATACCCTGCAGGCATCCCACACCACATGGGACCCCACCCGGCACCATACCCCGCAGGCATCCCACATGGGACCATACCCCACAGGCAGCCTGCACCACATGGGACCCCACCCGTCACCATACCCCACATGGGACCATACACCGCAGGCAGCCCGCGCCACATGGGACCCCACCCGTCACCATAACCCGCAGGCAGCCCACACCACATGGGACCCCACCCGTCACCATACCCGAAGGTAGCCCACATGGGATCATACCCCGCAGGCAGCCAACACCGCATGGGACCCCACATGGGACAATACCCCGCAGGCATTCCACATGGGACCATACCCCGCAGGCAGCCCACACCACATGGGACTCCACCCGCCACCATACCCCACAGGCAGCCCATACCACATGGGACCCCATCCGTCACCATACCCCGCAGGCATCCCACATGGGACCATACCCCACAGGCAGCCCATACCACATGGGACCCCACCCGTCACCATACCCCGCAGGGACCCCACATGGGACCATACCCCACAGGCAGCCCACACCACATGGGACCCTATATGGGACCATACCCCGCAGGCATCCCACATGGGACCATACCCCGCAGGCAGCTCACACCACATGGGACTCGACCCGTCACCATACCCCACAGGCAGCCCATACCACATGGGACCCCACCCATCACCATACCCCGCAGGCAGCCCACACCACATGGGACCCCACCCATCACCATACCCCGCAGGCAGCCCACATGGGACCATACCCCACAGGCAGCCCACACCACATGGGACCATACCCCGCATGCAGCCCACATGGGACCATACGCCACAGGAAGCCCACACCACATGGGACCCCACCGGTCACCATACCCCGCAGGCAGCCCACACCACATGGGACCCCACCCGTCACCATACCCCGCAGGCATCCCACATGGGACCATACCCCACAGGCAGCCCACACCACATGGGACCCCACCTGTCACCATACCCCGCATGCATCCCACATGGGACCATACCCCACAGGCAGCCCACACCCCATGGGACCCCACCCGTCACCAAAACCCGCATGCATGCCACATGGGACCATACCCTGCAGGCATCCTATACCACATGGGACCTCACCCGTCACCATACCCCGCAGACAGCCCACACCACAATGGACCCCACCCGTCACCATACCCCTCAGGCAGCCCACTCCACATGGGACCCCAACCGTCGCCATACCCTGCAGGCATCCCACACCACATGGGACCCCACCCGGCACCATACCCCGCAGGCATCCCACATGGGACCATACCCCACAGGCAGCCTGCACCACATGGGACCCCACCCGTCACCATACCCCACATGTAACCATACACCGCAGGCAGCCCGCGCCACATGGGACCCCACCCGTCACCATAACCCGCAGGCAGCCCACACCACATGGGACCCCACCCGTCACCATACCCGAAGGTAGCCCACATGGGATCATACCCCGCAGGCAGCCAACACCGCATGGGACCCCACATGGGACAATACCCCGCAGGCATTCCACATGGGACCATACCCCGCAGGCAGCCCACACCACATGGGACTCCACCCGCCACCATACCCCACAGGCAGCCCATACCACATGGGACCCCATCCGTCACCATACCCCGCAGGCATCCCACATGGGACCATACCCCACAGGCAGCCCATACCACATGGGACCCCACCCGTCACCATACCCCGCAGGGACCCCACATGGGACCATACCCCACAGGCAGCCCACACCACATGGGACCCTATATGGGACCATACCCCGCAGGCATCCCACATGGGACCATACCCCGCAGGCAGCTCACACCACATGGGACTCGACCCGTCACCATACCCCACAGGCAGCCCATACCACATGGGACCCCACCCATCACCATACCCCGCAGGCAGCCCACACCACATGGGACCCCACCCATCACCATACCCCGCAGGCAGCCCACATGGGACCATACCCCACAGGCAGCCCACACCACATGGGACCATACCCCGCATGCAGCCCACATGGGACCATACGCCACAGGAAGCCCACACCACATGGGACCCCACCGGTCACCATACCCCGCAGGCAGCCCACACCACATGGGACCCCACCCGTCACCATACCCCGCAGGCATCCCACATGGGACCATACCCCACAGGCAGCCCACACCACATGGGACCCCACCCGTCACCATACCCCGCAGGCATCCCACATGGGACCATACCCCACAGGCAGCCCACACCACATGGGACCCCACCCGTCACCATACCCTGCATGCAGCCTACATGGGACCATAAACCGCAGGCAGCCCACACCACATGGGACCCCACCCATCACCATAACCCACCACATGGGACCCCACCCGTCACCATACTCGCAGATAGCCCACATGGGACCATACCCAACAGGCAGCCCACACCGCATGGGCCCCCCCATCATCCGTCACCATACCCCGCAGGCATCCCACATGGGACCATACCCCATAGGCAGACCACACCACATGGGACCCCACATGGGACAATACCCCTCAGGCAGCCCACCATAAGCTCTACATAGACACAAAAGGCTCTGCCTCTATTTTAACATTACAAACCTAGAGATTAAAGGATCATCCAACCCCCTGCACCTACTCTTAAAGAGCGTGTGTTATTGGCTTGGAAACTGTTTCCACTGACTTTGGGCCCGATTCATAGAATCCAGCTCACAAGCAGCGCAAGCGCCGAGAGCAAGGCAGCAATGCGCGCCACGCGTATTCATGGATTTTCTGGGGCATCATTAGCTGTGGCGCATTGAACATCAAGCAGCGCCAGTTACGCCCTCAACATGCCCCTGTGCGAAGGAAAAAGACCAGTGAAATGCCCAATACAGCGCAAGGTCCTGCGCCATCCGTGGTCCAGCACACAGCCCCCCATCGTAATAGGGTTGAAAATATTCACGCAGCCTGCTCACGGCAGCCAAATTGCGTGGGGAAGGGCTGCGCGTACCCCATCCAGCACCCCAGCAAAATCGCGTACGCCGCTCGCGCCAGCCAAATCGCGTGGGAAGGGCCGCACGTACCCCGTCCAGCACCCCAGCGGAATCGCATAACCCGCTTGCGATAGCCAAATAACGTGGGAAGGGCCGCACAAGTCCCCTGTAAGCAGACGCCACCTCACGGGACAGCCACACACCAGCAGCCATTACCCGTGGCCATACCCCGCAGGCAGCCCACACAACATGGGGACTCACCCGTCACCATACCCCGCAGGCATCCCACATGGGACCATAGCCCGCAGGCAGCCCACATGGGACCATACCCCGCAGGCAGCCCACACCCCATGGGACCCCACCCGTCACCAAAACCCGCATGCATGCCACATGGGACCATACCCTGCAGGCATCCTATACCACATGGGACCTCACCCGTCACCATACCCCGCAGACAGCCCACACCACAATGGACCCCACCCGTCACCATACCCCTCAGGCAGCCCACTCCACATGGGACCCCAACCGTCGCCATACCCTGCAGGCATCCCACACCACATGGGACCCCACCCGGCACCATACCCCCCAGGCATCCCACATGGGACCATACCCCACAGGCAGCCTGCACCACATGGGACCCCACCCGTCACCATACCCCACATGCAGCCCACATGGGACCATACACCGCAGGCAGCCCGCGCCACATGGGACCCCACCCGTCACCATAACCCGCAGGCAGCCCACACCACATGGGACCCCACCCGTCACCATACCCGAAGGTAGCCCACATGGGATCATACCCCGCAGGCAGCCAACACCGCATGGGACCCCACATGGGACAATACCCCGCAGGCATTCCACATGGGACCATACCCCGCAGGCAGCCCACACCACATGGGACTCCACCCGCCACCATACCCCACAGGCAGCCCATACCACATGGGACCCCATCCGTCACCATACCCCGCAGGCATCCCACATGGGACCATACCCCACAGGCAGCCCATACCACATGGGACCCCACCCGTCACCATACCCCGCAGGGACCCCACATGGGACCATACCCCACAGGCAGCCCACACCACATGGGACCCTATATGGGACCATACCCCGCAGGCATCCCACATGGGACCATACCCCGCAGGCAGCTCACACCACATGGGACTCGACCCGTCACCATACCCCACAGGCAGCCCATACCACATGGGACCCCACCCATCACCATACCCCGCAGGCAGCCCACACCACATGGGACCCCACCCATCACCATACCCCGCAGGCAGCCCACATGGGACCATACCCCACAGGCAGCCCATACCACATGGGACCCCACCCGTCACCATACCCCGCAGGGACCCCACATGGGACCATACCCCACAGGCAGCCCACACCACATGGGACCCTATATGGGACCATACCCCGCAGGCATCCCACATGGGACCATACCCCGCAGGCAGCTCACACCACATGGGACTCGACCCGTCACCATACCCCACAGGCAGCCCATACCACATGGGACCCCACCCATCACCATACCCCGCAGGCAGCCCACACCACATGGGACCCCACCCATCACCATACCCCGCAGGCAGCCCACATGGGACCATACCCCACAGGCAGCCCACACCACATGGGACCATACCCCGCATGCAGCCCACATGGGACCATACGCCACAGGAAGCCCACACCACATGGGACCCCACCGGTCACCATACCCCGCAGGCAGCCCACACCACATGGGACCCCACCCGTCACCATACCCCGCAGGCATCCCACATGGGACCATACCCCACAGGCAGCCCACACCACATGGGACCCCACCTGTCACCATACCCCGCATGCATCCCACATGGGACCATACCCCACAGGCAGCCCACACCACATGGGACCCCACCCGTCACCATACCCTGCATGCAGCCTACATGGGACCATAAACCGCAGGCAGCCCACACCACATGGGACCCCACCCATCACCATAACCCACCACATGGGACCCCACCCGTCACCATACTCGCAGATAGCCCACATGGGACCATACCCAACAGGCAGCCCACACCACATGGGCCCCCCCCATCATCCGTCACCATACCCCGCAGGCATCCCACATGGGACCATACCCCATAGGCAGACCACACCACATGGGACCCCACATGGGACAATACCCCTCAGGCAGCCCACATGGGATCATACCCCGCAGGCAGCCCACACCACATGGGACCCCACCCGTCACCATACCCCGCAGGCAGCCCACACCACATGGGACCCCACCTGTCACCATACCCCGCAGGCAGCCTAAACCACATGGGACCCCACCTGTCACCATACCCCGCAGGCTGCCCACACCACATGGGACCCCACCTGTCACCATACCCCGCAGGCAGCCCACATGAGCCCATATCTCGCAGGCATCCCACACCACATGGGACCCCGCACGTCACCATACACGCAGGCAGCCCACATGGGACCATACCCCGCAGGCAGCCCACACCATATGGGACCCCACCCGTCACCATACCCCGCAGGCAGCCCACATGGGACCAGACCCCACAGGCATCCCACACCACTTGGGACCCCACCCTTCACCATACCCTGCATGCAGCCCACACGGGACCATACACCGCAGGTAGCCCACACCACATGGGACCCCCCGTCACCATATCCCGCAGGCAGCACACCACATGGGACCCCACCCGTCACCATACCCCACAGGCATCCCACATGGGACCATACCCCACAGTCAGCCCACACCACATGGGACCATACCCCGCAGGCATCCCACATGGGACCATACCCCACAGGCAGCCCACACCACATGGGACTCCACCTGTCACCATACCGCACAGGCACCCATATCACATGGGACCCCACCCGTCACCATACCCCGGAGGCAGCCCACATGGGATCATACCCCACAGGCAGCCCACACAACATGGGACCCCACCTGTCACCAAACCCCGCAGGCAGCCCACATGGGACCATACCCCGCAGGCAGCCCATGCCACATGGGACCCCCATCACCTGTCACCATACCCTGCAGGCAGGCCCCAACTCATGTCAGCCCCTCCCCCCCCACACCCACCAGTGACAGCAACCTGCAGGCTGGCCCCGACTCATGTGCCCCCACCAGTGACGGCAACCTCCAGGCTGGCCCCGAATCATGTCCCCCCACCTCCACCAGTGACGGCAACCTCCAGGCAGGCCCCGACTCATGTCCCCCACCCCCACCAGTGACGGCAACCTGCAGGCAGGCCCGACTCATGGAACCCCCCCCCCAACACATTTGTCCACCATGCAATCATGTAGCATATGTCCACTAAAATCCCACCACGCGCTGCACCCCCACGGTGCGCCTCAACACCCATCCATTGGTCCTGCGCCCCATCGCATGCCCCATGGCATGGGAATCGCAAACTCACACATGCATGCATGTTTGCGCACACATGCACAACATTGCTCAACATCAGGGACACGCAATACAGTCAAGGAAGATTGAAACATGCACCAAACCATTGAGAGCAGACAACACTTAGTCTCAAACATATAAAAATGTATTAAGTAACATGTAGTAAAATGACACAAAGTAAAATAAAACCAGTGAAATCATCATCATACAAATTCAAAATGAAATGAAATTCCAGAAGAAAGAGTTAAAAAATGAGACTCCAAAATGTGGTCCACATCCATTCTTGCATCAGAAATTGTAAACCAAAATCTTAATAAAACCATCGCTCCATGGTGAAAAAAAGTTTTTTAAAATGAAAAAAAAAACAAACTATATACAAAGTTCTCGGGTCCATGATCCCCAAAAAATCCAGAACATCCTAAAAGTACAATTAAAAAAAAAAACTATATACAAGATGCGGAGCAAAGTCCAGGAACGCCAAATAAAAAGAAGAAACAAATGAAAACTACTCCTAAAGAACCATATACAAAGGCAGCGGGCTAGTCCATTTCACCATGCTCTCTCCTAGTCTCCGCCAGGGCATCATTGAACACTGCGTCCACTTCCCGCAGGTGGGCCTCGGCTTCCCCTTCGAGGGCTTACAGGGACTCCTCCATGCTCCTCTCGAACTCCCTGTGAGTCTCCTCGAGGACCTCCGCCCGCCTCTCTGCCCGACGCAGTGAATTCTCCGCCCTGTCCATGGTGAGTCATGCCCCCTGTGCCCGCTGACGCTCTGCCCAGATTTGCTGGCCCAAACGCTCCCACAACGAAGACATCCTTGTCGGAAGTTCCACGTTTCCCTCCTGCCCGATACCTGCCCCTCAGATGATGAACGTCCCGAGTCCTGGCGCCTCCTACCCTGAGCCTGCTGCTGCCAAAATGCCTGTTGCCTGCGCCACCAGGACAGCCTCCGGGATGACACCACTCGGGGGCCGTTGTGCACATGCCATGCTGCTTGGTGCCTGCACTTCCTCCATTGCCATAGGTCCTGTTGCTGCGGTGACCACCTCTGCTGATCCTCCTTAGACTCCCGACTACTGTGGCAGGGATGTTATCTCCACCAGACTGGCTGCTGGGTTTAGGACAGGTAGACAGGGCACCCTGGTGGTATCTGGGCCGGAAGGCGGCAGGGAGGATGACTGGCGCACAGTGGAGGAAGAGGAGGAGGGGGGGGGGTCACAGCAGTGGCCAGCACACATACGAAATTTGTGACCAGGAACGGAGCTAGCCAGTTAATGAGGCGACAGATCTCATTGTGATGATATGCAAGCCCCCGATTGGAAGCCTGCACATCTTCACGAATGTTGCCTGTACGCCTCGCAATACCGGCTAGCAACGGTTCCACCCTGTCACGAATTGCTTCATCCGCAGGTAGTGGAATATCAGTTTGCGTGGATACATCCGCCATGGGTCTGGCCTGAGGCATGCCCGCAGGTGCATACTGGTGCAGTCGCAGGGACAGGATTAGGCACAGGCCCCTCCACAGTGACCTGCACTGCCTCCGACCCCTGACACTGGACTGCACCAGTCACACCTACCTCATCACCCCTGCCGGGCCCTATGTGCTGGGCTGATGTGGCCTCCTCCTCCTCACCACCACCAACCTGGATGACTCCCAACTGTCTTCTGCATCAGATTGCCCCTGTGTGGGCTCACCTCTCCCTCCCACTGCGGAGGAGCCCACGACCAACCTCACCCTCTTGGGCCTCCCCTCAGCCGCTGCGGCCATTGTCGCGGACTTGGCACCAGTCTTCTCGCTCCCAGAAGATGATGCTACCTGGGAGGATAACTGGGCCCTGGTGGAGGCATCCCTGATGCGGTGCTCCACAGCGCCTTCTCCACCCTCTTCTTCCATTGCCGCTGTGGATAGAAAAGCATAGAACACAAACATCAGGCTACTGAACATATGTGTTTGTCACAATGCAAATGTACATCAGTGACACTGTTAAAGGTCACAACCATCATCACCCTCCAGTACACACAGAGAAGTGCCATTCACAAACATGTCTGTCGTTCACAAAAGACATCCACATACATTGACGAGGCACTGACACAAGATCATAATTGTGTATTCAGCTCACATGCATCATGGGACATACACATCTCATCCATACACATCACCTGACAGTCATGAGGCAGGCCATGGAGCTGGAGCTATCACGTCACAGTGTACTTGAGTGGAATTTCGCAGCATGAGGCAATCACAAATCAAGAACTCGAGTAACATACGCGCATAGTGTTGTGCAGTCACACACTCACTACTCAAACACGCACATGTACAACATGCATGTGCATAATGGTGACATAAGCACCTCTCGCATGCCCCAGTCCAGGCACAGGTATGCAAACATGTGCGTGTCGTTACATGCCGGTGCACATCACGCATTGCAACACAGACACCATTGATGTGGGACACGCTTGAATGGACTCACATGCAGCACTGTCAGGGACATACACACAGACCTCTGTACAGGAGGCATGCCAGACATAAGGCCAAGGTGCACACTCCAGCCACACGTCAACATGCACTATGCTGGACAAGAACACATGGACACTTACCAGTCGACTCCGGACGGAGCTCCAACTCCATGACCTCGTCGTGCAGCGCTGGGTGGAAGCGCTCCAGAACCCTCATCTCGTTGGTGGTCAACCCGCAGGCTTCACGAGGCGCCGGGCCTTTTTGAGGGTCCTGGACTTGAAGTCCTCGCAGCGCTTGTGGACATGTTGGTAGTCGCGGGGTGCCACCCCCTCCGTGTTGATGGCACCCACGATGTCCGCCCAGATCTTCCTCCGTCCCTCATTGCCGATTTGCAATGGTCCAGGGAAGAGGGCATCTTAATGCCCCAGGACTTGCTCCACCAGGATGCCAACTTCTGTTGCTGAGAAACTGACAGCCCTCTGCCTCTCTGCCGGGGGGTTGCCACTTGCCTCAGATGGTGTTGGGTCGGACATGGCAACCCCTGAGGCAGGTGTGGGTGGGCAAGTTGGTCCTGGGGCTGGGCTGTGGAGCAGTGGTATTGCAGTCAGGAGTCTTCAGGATCAGCAGAGGTGGTCACAACAACAGGATCACTGGCAATGGCTTCAGAGCAGGCACCAAAATGCAGGGCACATGGGCAGCAGGCGCACGGAGTGGGCTGGCAGCAGCAGATGGCTCTTAGGAGGCAGCTCGGGGCAGTTGGAGGCAGGTAAATGACCTTGTAGGCGGGAGCGTGTGTCTTCTGTGTTCTTTCACGTGGTCACCCGGAAACAGTGACTCCGCACGTGCGGAAACAGTGCGTTCTCATGTAATCAGAGGAAAGGCCCTAAGCACGTAAGGGCGTTGCCATTCAGTATCAGGTTAAAGGTCTGTGTAGGACAGCAGTGCACTGTACGTGCTTTTTGTGGGGATGGACGTGTGAAATTCATATGTTTGTGGTTTCACACACGAATAGTTCCCTACTGTGGCAGTGCATACGTCTTGTTTTGGCGGAGGAGTTGCCTACGCGCGCACATGTTTTTTTTTTTTTTTCATCCTACGAGTCGTGCACACATTTTTCCAGCTGTGGTTGCCCCTGTGTTTTGCGTACCCCATTTTCGAGGTCATAGTAGCCTACGTGTACCTCTCGTATGCATTTTCTGTGTTGCTGGGGGCCACAGTGTACTGCAGGACATTTTTTACTCAAACGTGGGCTGAGGGGTCACATACACGTTGAATTTTGTTTTTGGGGTGCCTGAGCATTGCGCAACCCGTTATTTCTTTACCAGGGGTCACATAGAGCCTTTCTGGAGCACAATGGGATGTTTTCCATCACGTACCCTGCCCCCTTAGTCCAATTGCCCAGGACAATTGTTGTCTGCACTTCCCATTGCACTAGTCCATCAGTGCCATGACTGGGAGGGCAACACGTGGCCAGGGTAGCCAAGGTGGCCAAGGTGGTCTACGTGGGCAAGGTGTCACGGCCCATGCAGGGAGAGCTATTCCTCCCTCCCCCCAACCGTGGGAGGGAGATGCAGCTGCTGCTGACATCCCCAGCACCCGTGGGCCCAAACAAGCAGTGCCATCTGCTATTCCGAGCAGCCAGGGTGTGGAAGCTGTAGGGGCAGCTGCGGCTCCTACCACTCGGGGTCAGCCAACCCGGACTATAGTGGTCCCGACCAGGCACAGGGGGACTCAATGGCCGATTTCCGTGTCCGGAAGGCCAAGACCTGTGTGGTGCAAGTTCCTAGCACCAGCACACGTGGATCTGGAGCAGCAGTCTCATCTGCTCTCCTGAGCAGCCAGGGTGTGGAAGCTGCAGGGGCAGCCGCGGTTACCACCACCCAGGACCAGGGTCACCCAGCCAGGACTGGATTGGTCCTGGCCCAGTGTGACTCAGGGGCCAATTCCCTTGTTGCCAAGGCCAATACACGTGCAGCTCAGGGTCCTGGCAACAGCACCCAACTACCGATCGCTGCAAGCCGACCTTCTGTAGTCACATTTGTGGCGGATTTCATAGGCCAGTCCACCTGTACTACAGCCCCTACTGACCAGAGAGGTACAAGCCACTCAGGGTCTGCACCGCCTCGCAAGAAGCAGAAGCGTGCACCAGCGACACAGGCTGAGACCCCAGACATGGCACAGGAGTCCCATACGTCGAGAAAGAGGGGTTTCTGTGATGAGCAACTGGACATGCTCGTGGACTACGTGTTGGAATACGGCCGTGACATGCTGGTGCAGGCAGAGGGCAAACCTACGCCTGCTAGGCGTATGGTCCACTGGCAGTGCCTCGCGGACTGTATTAGCACCTTGGGCTATGAGAGGTGCACAGCTGGTGATGTCATGAAGCGTTGAAATGACCTCTGACGCCGAGCGAAAGATAAGCTGGCTGCCAAGTTCGCCTCTACTCTGGTGACTGGTAGTGGGTCACCACCAGAGGACGATGAGTTCACTGGACATGAGGAGATCGCTAGTGATTTCATTGCAGTGGAGCAGATCCAAGGCATGGGAGACCAGCCAATGTATGAGGCAATGCCTGGTGAGTGGTGATACGTGTGTGTACAGGCCATGTGTATGTTTCTTGGGTGATGTGTTATGATTGTCTGCCAGTTCACATGATAGCCTACCATGTGTGACCCATGTGATGCTGGACTGATATGTGCTTGTTGTCATGCAGACTGCATACAAAACATGTGCTGCAGGGGGCGTGGCTAGGCAGCACGCCATGCGGCTGTGTTTGCCCTGAGCTCCGTGTCAAGGTGCCCAAGTCAAGTGATTTTGAAGCTTCAAAACAGAACTTTTTGCCAGATTCTTATCCTTGGGGCAAGACTGAGGGAATGGCAACGATAATTCGGAGCTATCTCGGGAAGGCAGCATGGTGAGGAGGAAGGAGAAAATGGCGGCACGCGCCAACTGGAGCGAACGTTGGAATTCAATGTCACCGGCCGCACTGCATTGACGCCGTGACTTTGTCGTTTTGGCCCTTTGGCTGTGCGGAGTGGGAGAGAGTGTCCAGTCGTCCCCCGCTGGGACTCTATGGGGCATGCAGGACTCGCCCGGAGAACAGCGTCGCCCTGTCTGGCGGCTGCGGTGGAGAAGCAGAGCAGAGGTTTGAGTCTTCCCCCGCCCCGGGATCGCGGCGTGCAGGCCCTTCCTGGTGTCGGTGCTGGAGCAGTGGAGTGCTGGAGCATGGGGGCGTGTGCGGGGTCCCTTCCCTGCCAATCCCTGCCCGCCGGACACCCGCCTCCCAGACACCCGCCTGGAGCGGCGTTCACGTTGGAGGTCCATGTGAGCTGTAGTCGGGACCCATCGGCTGTTCAGCGTGGGAGGGAGGACCTCAGCGCCCCCCGCTGGAGCTAGGTGGGGGCCTGCGGGGCTCAAGTGGAGTGGAGCTTCCCGCCGCCCGGCGGCTGCGGGAGAAGTGCGGAGCTGAGGTCTGAGCGCACGCTGCCCAGCAGTGTTATCCGGGGCTGCGGCTCAAGATCCGCGCGGCCCAGAGTGGAGACCCGACGCATGGTGCACGGATTCCTTGGTGCCCGGTCAGCTGCTAGCGGGTGAGTGCCGGAGGGAGCCAGGGGCACTTGCTCAGAAGCCTTGATCCTTCCGGGGTCTAAATATAGACATTGTGAGCGGTACTGGGGGATCCGTCGATGGCATAAGAATAAAGCTTAAGGCAGCCCTCCTTCCTCCGCACACAGGCTCTCAGAGCCCTTCCCCGGGGAGGGAGAGCAGTTCATTTGGGGGGCCTTCTGATCGCGAGCACGGCCCTCAAGTTAACTACATCCATAGCAGCTGGACAATCACTCTGGGTCCTCCCTCTAACTCAGAGCAACGCGACCACCCAGAGGCGGGGGGAAGCGGATCCTGCTCCCGGCTGGGTCTGGGGACTGGAGGACGGCGTAGAGCTCAGAGGGGGATCCCCAAATCTCACACACCCCAAAGCGCCCTGTGTCCAAGAAAACAAGTTGGAAACCCCCATAGACTATACCTGCTGACAGCGCCCAGAGATATTGAGGAGTCAGAGCGACAATTACGATTTTTGTCGAGGGAAGCCCAAGAATATAACCAAAACGAAGCCTTGCAGCATTCAGGCTTACTTAAAACCACAACTGGGAGACCAACTCCACTCATACCCCGCTGCATCTGAAATTCACTCGCCTCTATCCCTGCAACTACCTGACAACATGGCGATATCCAAAGAGGACTTGGAGTGAATGTTCAAGTCTTTCAAGCAGGATATCACACAGGAAATAAAAAAAAAGATTAAAACTTCCAAGGACTCTTTGGCGCGATCCCTGGCAGAGCTCACAACTCACTTGGGTGGACTGGAGTCCAGAGTCAACGATCTGGAGAACGTAACCTGCGTACAATCTCATGAAACCGAGGCATTAGCGGGAAGAGTTATTGAGGAACACCTCGAAGAGATCTGGGCCAGACAAGCTCATTTAGAAAACAGATCACAGAGAAATAATGTGCAACTACGGGGGATCCCCAGGAAAATACCTGATCAGGACTTAGCTGAATACGTGGAGACATTTTTCAGAACCGTCTTAGAACTGCCACCAAACGAGGACCTGAAGCTGGACAGAACACATCCGGTATACTCCACGGCGCAGATGAAGAAAAACCTAACTCCAGATGTACTCACTCGGGTGCACTTTTATCGACAAAAGGAAGACATCATGCAGCAGCCAGGAACTCAGGTATCGGAGATTCAGCTATTCCAGGACCTGGCCCCTTAGGCACTGGTGCGCAGACGGCAGTTACAGAAGGTTACAGCTGTCACGCTCACCTGATTCCCACGGAGGCGCAGGTCTGGCTTCGAGTGCTGATGCTTCTTCAATGGTGAAGCGCAGGACTCTGAAGATGGACAGGAAGGGCCCCTCTACTCTGGCTTTTCTGGCTCGCAGGAATATTCCCCTGTGCGTGAAAAGGGAGTATTACCTACTGACGGAATAATGCTCAAGCCTCCCACTCCCTTCCAACCCTCCACGATACCCTTCCACGATTCCCCGTGAAGTCTCACCTTAGGGTCTGGAAGGATGAGTTCTCCATCCTGCTTCTGATGCAGGGGCGCGTTGAAACCCAGTTACTTCACTGGATTGAGGTTTGAAGGGAGTTCAAAATAAGCTTGACTATTCAAGTGAGGCGCTGTAAGAGTTCTGTTGCAAGTTCAAAAGTTCAAGCTTAATAATAATGTTCATTGTCTTATTGCAGCAAGCGCTAATGCTTATGTCTTTTTTCCCTTAGGGGCCGGGGTTCGGAATGCCGGAGATATGGCGCCGACCCGAAGTGAAACGTGCAGTTCCAGTAAATGACAGGTAAGTTCTGGATGAGCGTTCAGGTAATGTCTTTGCATTCGCTCATTCACTGTCTTTGTCTTTTTTCCCCATAGGGGCCGGGGTCCGGAATGCCAGGAAGCGGCAGGACCCGAAATGAAATTAAATGGGAATGACCCAACAGTTAAGTCTTAGAGCCTTTCCTATTCCCTTCCTTCTCTCACCTTGTCTTCTTGTCTTTTTCTCTCTAGGCTCTGAGAAGTGGGTGCGGATCCGGATGTTCGCTGCTGAAGATGGAGGCGCCCAGGAAAGGTGAGTGAAATGCAGCGCTGCAGCGATCGGAGCGAAATGCTTTTAAAATGATGTCTTCCCTTTCAGGATCGTCGGTGTGATGTCTCCGTGATGCAGCTTTAGCTGGTAAGGTCTTCTTTCTCTCCAATTCTCTCTTATCTCCTTTGCAGGCGACCCAGGATGCTGACAGGCGTGGCTGAAGTCCAGATGCAGGAGCTGACACGGTGAGCGTCCAGCTGCGAGGAGCAGAACAACGCGAAGCGTGAGTTGCTGATCGGGCGTGGTTTAAATAGCTTTGGAAGAAGTTCCAGGTATGTATCCTTCCACCGATCAGGTATGTATCCTTCCCCGACCACACCCAGGTGGAAAGTAGTCCCACAGGTAAAGTAGTTCCATTCAGGCCTCAAGAGGGCCTGGATGTAGCAGCATGGTCTGCATCAGGTAAGTGCACATTAAAACACTTGAACACATGTCTAGCTTTAGAGGGGCCTAAGGCGCCAGGACTGTGTCCAAAGGGCCCCAGCTTGGGCCCGCTGGCACTTCCCCTGGGGGAGGAGGGAATGATGCCTGCCTCTGGGGTTGCTGGGTCGGACCTGGCTCCTTGGAGGTAGGCATCATGACAACAGCTTGGTGGAGAGAGCAGAAAATTAGATATCGATGGGGATTTCCATGCAAGCTGCTGTTCGAGCTCCATAACCAACATCACATAATTTCCTCAGAGGAAGAAGCGGAAGGTTTAATGGGCGAGACATCTCCTGAAGAGGGGACCGCAAACCGGCGACCCCGGGAAGAGAATAGATCTGCTTCGGATACTCTACCGAAAGCCAGGCGGGGAACGTCTCGGCGTCGACAGCAGCACACCACGTCCTCCAATCATAAAGGCGACCCAGGGAATACATTAGCAACCCCGGAGGAGGCATCTCCCCCATCTTCATCCGAGGTAGAAAGCTGGGCGGCAACATGATCCGCTCATGGGGGGGGCGACTGAAGGCTTCTAAGGAAGAGCAAGTGGGTTCTAGGCCCCTGTTGGCATTAGTGAACATTCAGGGAGAATGATCCGATTAGCAAGCTGAAGAACTCTGGACAGTGCTGAATTCTTCCCCTGATTATGGAGAGAGCCGCTGATATCCCCGATAGATTATTAAATTGAAGCCCAGTAAGAGGCTAACACAGAACAACTGCAGGTTTGGAGGGGTGTGGGTGTTTCTGTACCCCTTGATGTTTTTACGATTAAGTCAGATGGAGTCTGGGCTTGAAGATTCAGGTTAATAAGTTGACTTGGGCGCCGATATGGATGGCGTACAACATGTTTTGTATCCGGTTTATTACACCCTTGGGACCCAGGAGGTTGCATATTTTGAGGAAAGTAGTATGCTTGTCGGCTATTATTTGTTTTTATTGTAATTTTTCAGTTAATATTTTTGTACGTACCCTTGTCTTGAAGGGGAGAGAACAGCATCTTCCTTCACTTCACCACAACACTCATTTAGGTTACACCAACAGATTCAACCCTAGAAGTAACACATCTTCAGAGTTGTCCGAAAGAGGCTATATAAGACAAACCCTCGCACTACTATATCATGGCAACCCCTAGCTACAAATTCATTTCGTGTAATGTACATGGGTTAAACTCCCCCATGAAACGCAAAGCCCTCTTCCACAGACTGAAATCCCTAGACGCATCTGTCTTATTCCTTCAAGAGACCCACTTGCAACCGTCGGATGAATTTCGCCTCAACGATAGGCTATATCCCACCAAATTTCTTGCCTCTAGCGGAGTGAAAAACGAGGGGTTGCCATCCTGGTGCGCAAGGGGGCTTCGTTTCGGACCCAGGGAGTGATCCAAGATGAAGAAGGGAGATTCTTGTTGGTCAATGCCATACTAGAGGGTCGGAAAGTAACCTTGATCTCCATTTACGCCCCTAACACTAACCAAAGCCAATTCTTCTCGAAGTTATCAAAAGCTATATTTGATCGTAGCGAGGGGGAAGTGATTTTAGGCGGGGACTTCAATGCTGTGGTCAACCCATTAGTGGACTAAACCTTGCCGCCTACAGCAAATGATGGGAACAATTTGAGGGCCCTCACCGCCTTATTGAAAGACCGCTCCCTGATTGAAGTATGGAGATACTATCATCAAGAGGAAAGGGACTATACATATTTTTCGGCAGTCCACGGAGGATTTTCAAGATTAGACATGTTTTTTTGTATCGGATTCCTTGATTCATGATGTCCTGGCAATAGATATACTACCTGAAGCATTAGCGGATCATTCCCCGGTCATGTTAGCTAAACGAATTTATAGCTAAGGCGAATCTCCCACAACTGCCACAAGCCTCATTAGAAGTCCTAGAGGCCCCAATATTGGCGGAAGAAGTCGAATCCGCCATTAAAACTCTTCCAATTGGCAAAGCCCCGGGCCCAGACGGATTCACAAACAAATTTAACAAAACATTTACAAAAAACTCACACCACACCTCACAAAATTGTTCAACATTTTATGGGACACTGGATCCGTCACCCAATCCATGGCTGAATCGAACACAACTCTACTCCTGAAACCCGGTAAAGATCTGACAGATTGTGCCTCTTATCGGCCCATAGCTCTCCTTAACACAGACGCCAAATTGTTTAGCAAGATCATAGCTCAACGACTGATCCCGGTCTATTAGAGTGGGTAATGTTTCCCTCAAACAGGATTTATCCAGGGACGATCGGCCCATGATAATATTCGTAGGGCAATAGATTTGATAACTGTAGCTCCCTCAATACCAGGTCCCCTTTCTTTGCTCTCGTTAGACGCCCATCGGGCCTTCGACAGCATGTCATGGGACTACTTAAGCCGGGTCCTGAAGGGTTTTGGCTTTAGTTGGCATTTCTCCAAGTTGATTCTGGCCAATTTTCAAATCCCCTCTACTCAAATACGAGTACCTGGTCACTGGATGCCACAGATACAGCTCGGAAGGGGAACCAGGCAGGGATGTCCTTTATCGCCCCTAGTATTCGCTTTGGCCATGGAACCCTTAGCCCAACACATCCGCATCCACCACGAAATTCAAGGGTGCGGATGATGTGCTTTGCTTTCTGTGAGAGGCACAGACCTCGGTTCCTCCGCTCATGAGATTACTGGGAAGGTTTGAACAGGTAGCGGGCTTCAAAATAAATATGGCCAAGTCAAAAGGCCTGAATCTCTCTGAAACACCGGAAGTGCTAAATGGCCTACAGAACACCTTTTCGCTTGAGTGGGTGAACACCAAGATAACCTACCTTGGGGTGCATCTAACCCCAACATATGCTGGCCTAGTGAGAGCCAATATTCCTTCCCTGATAAAAGACGTGAAGGATTCAATGCTAAAATGGGACCTCCAGGAGATGTCTTGGCTGGGACGGGTAACAGCCATCAAAATGACGCTACTACCCTGACTACTTTACACCTTTCAGGCGCTCCCAGTGTACATCCCTGAACGTGACTTACACAATCTGCAGAAAGATATAGGCAGATTTATTTGGTAACGTAAAACACCCAGACTGCAGCGTGAGATTCTCACTAAAAGTAGACCTTTGGGAGGTTTGGGGCTTCTCTCAATTCTGAGATATTACCGAGCAACGCAAATTGCTCCATTCTGAGCTGGGCAACGCAAGAGGATCCCCCGAAATGGAGAGACATTGAACAAATGTTTGCAGGGGCTCCCCTCTCCCACCTCCCCTTTCTACCTCGGGAAGTCAGGAATTCCCAGAGGCCCCGTCTCCCAACTACGAGCGCTACACTTCAATGCTGGGACAGGCAGACTACATTAAGAGGACTCGCCCCGGGTTTGGGTCCATTAACCCCGATTACACAGAACCCACTATTCACCCTCGAGCTTCAACCCAACGCATATCGCAACTGGTCAGGCCCAGAGACCCTAAGATTACAGGCACTATATACTGATAATGATCCATTAACTTTCATTCAGTGTAAAGAAAAAATCAACCTCCTAGAAACGGAGAGATTTAGATGCATTCATATTAGACATTGGGTCACTAACCGGGCAGTGAAAAAGACGGCCACCAGACATCCCACAGGCCTAGAACGAACAGTTGCCGAGGGACAACGCCTGCATAAAGTAGCAACCTGCTACCGCCTGCTAGAAAATGCCCCGGAGGAGGAAAAACTGTCATACATGTTAGCATGGGAGAGAGAACTGGGGAGGGTGGTGGTTCCGGAGTAATGGCTGAGTATTTGGGACAGAGCACACAGGTCCTCTAGATGTACAACCATCAGCGAGCGCGCACTTAAAATATGTTATAGATGGTACTTGACACCACAGAGGTTGCATGCGATGAATACAGATTACTCGGATGAGTGCTGGCATGGCTGCGGTGCTAGGGGGGGATCTGGGGAACATGTGGTGGTACTGTCTGATAATTCAATCCTTTTGGTTGGAGATCAGATCTAGAATTAAGGACATATGTGGTACCCTCCTCCCCTTGGACCCATTCATAATGGTGCTGGGTGACACCCCGGATGATGGATCCTACCCACAATCTGGTCCCAGAGTGCGGCTAATCACACATCTACTAATGGCAGCCCGCCTCACACGCGCTCGTTTCTGGAAAGAGCTGGAGGGCCCCCACATCGCTCACTGGTGGGTCAAAGTCCACACACTCATCCGCTCCACACACTCATCCGCTCCACACATTCATCCACACACAATGTGTGTGGCATATGCTATTAACATGTGCAGTCATGTCTTTTTTTGAATTTGTGCAGGTGTTGAGGCACTGGATGCAGTGGAGGAGTTCGTGGAGGAGGAGGAGATGGTTGAGGAGGAAATGTATTCGGACACCCAACCAGGCACCAGTGGAGGACGTGGTGTGGTAGCTCATGGGAATCCATTGGTACTACAGACCATCCTGGCCAGGGGTTTCTCTGAGTACCCATCTGAGGAAGCCTATACCTCTGATGCTGAATCGGACATGGGACCCACATTGCTGTTGCAGGTGAGTGATTCTGCTGTGGATGCTGTTCTGTCCCAAGCCCCTGCGGGGGTGGGGGGGTGAACCCCTCACGGGGCACGTCAGTGTTGGTATGTCCGTCTGTTGTGGGTTACGGATGCCGGGTCACGCTCCACAGTATTTGCTCCTGTTCCTGGGGCAGCTGATCAAGGGAGGAATGCAGTCATGCAGCCACAGGCAGCGCCAGCGCAGCTAGGGCCAGGTATCCTTGGGCCCGGCAGGTGTGGTGTCCGGCAACGCGGTGGCAGTGTGCCACCCGGAAATACTGTGTGGGAGCAATCCATGCATGCTATTGAACAGCAACAGGGGGCATCATGTGAGATGTTGGCTCATGGAATTGATAGGGTGGCCAATTCCATTCCCCCCCCCCCGAAAGACAGATGGAACTCCAGCAGCAGGCATTGCAGTCCACATGCCGCTCTCACAGGTTGGACATGTTGGCCAACAACAGGGACCGACTGGCTGAACTGGGGGCTCTGTGAACAGCCATAGCTGCCGTGGCAGAGGCCCACAGGGCTCCCCTGAGGGACGATAATACCTCCCTCAGATCTACTCTGGCTGCACTTGAGTTGGGCCGCAGTAGACTGGCAGAACAGCAGATGGAGCAGGTGATGCACAACGTCTCTGTCGAACTCCATGCAACCCGTGAGGCCTTGCAAGCGGAGATCTGTACATCCCGTGAGGTCTTGCAAGCGGAACTCTGCATCACATGAGGTGCTGCATGTGGACCTCCAGACCATCATGATGCAGAATCAGACCTTTCAGGTCCGTATGGTCGCTGCCATTGAGGATCAGACCAGGGCTATACGTGGTCAGCCTCCCTTACCACGCACACCTTTTAATGCTACAACAGAGGGCGACGACAGTGTTTAGTCTCAACACCCACACATGTGGGTGTTGAGGTGCACCCCGCACCTTTTCCCTCCTGGGTGCAGCCCCCCCCCCCAACCCCTGGTCCATCATGGCCATTTTATTTTTACTTTATTTTTTGTATATTGTGCATTCATGTGACAGTGTGTTTCTTTGTCTGGCATCCGAAGGCATCCACTGTGTGTTACGGCTGGGCCCATACAGACTTGTCTCATGTTGGTACACTCCTTGCTTGTGCCTTAGGGTCCAGACACATATGCCACTCGTGCTTCCCCTTTCCCCGGGCTTGCAAGGAGGGCAGCGTGTGAAAGTAACTTACACATTGGGCTTCCGTCATTTCTGTGGCCAGTCTGAAGTCCAACCTGTGTATACACCCCTAGTGGGGAATCATGATTGTTCGTCCAGTGCATGGTTACCATACCTTATTTTTTTTTGGACATTGGTAAATGTGCATTTTTTCAGGTTACATCTTCATGTGTTACCTTGACTGTCTCCATTATTGATGCCCTTCCTGCTATATGCGTTAACCTGCGCCCTTTAGCCAGCAGAGAGACACTTAAGATAGAGGGGGCCCATGTGGTAGCTTTCACATTGAGGCACTTGTGCTATTGTGATTGGTCACTATCTGACATTGTCACTGTTGGGTCCTGTGTTTATGACATAGTATGCTGGAAAATGTATTTCGATGTGTCAGAGTGAGTGCACTTTGTGACAATAGTGTTGTGTTGGGAATTTTATGTCACTTTTGACATTGCATGCCATGGCATAGTGTGTCAACCGGGTGACATGGAGTTTGGGAGGGTTTAGGTGACATATCAGAATTTAGATGTGCTGTTTTGCATGGGGTTAGTGGCATACTGCATCTTCAATGTGTGCCTTTTCTTCACAAGGGATTGGGTTGATTAAGTATCTAGGGATGCACACAATGTAGCACTTCCAAGGACACATTCTCAGGGTTGTAAGGTTGGGACAGTTGATTGTCCCTTTGTCATCATTGATTGTCACCTGGAATGTGCCAGGCATGTGTGCACTCCGCAGGAGTGGGATTTTAGGTGAAAAATTGCACCACAAGCTGGGTACGGGCTGCCTCGCCATGTGCCCTTTCCCCTCCCAATGCGCAGCGGGCATGCATGTGGTTGGGGATGTGGGGGCACCACCATGTCCACCGGTACGCCCCGCAGTGTTGCAACTTTGTGCAGGACACATGCTGCCACAATGATCCTGCACACTACTGGTGGTGCATATAGTAGCTGTCCACCGGAGTGGTCAAGGGAGCGGAAGTGTGACTTTAGCACTCAGAATGTGTGCTCCACTATGGCCCTAGTTGCAATATGGGCTGCGTTGTAGCTTACCTGGGGTGGTGTGGTTTTGTGTTAGCGTCATCGTAAGTGCTCAGAGGGTAGGCACTGTCCCCTGGGGAGCTGAAAATGGTTGTTTTAGTTGGCTTCGTCGATTTGTCTCTGTCTAACATGCATGCATGCTCAGACATTTATATTCGCCAATGGGCCATGTTTTGCCATGCCTCCCAGCTTCCAGGTCCTGGTGTAGGGGTGACATTTTGAATATGAAACTATCATGGGTGGACCTTGGATAGTTGGCATATACAGAGATGATGATTCCCTTGGCATCACATACAACCTGCACGTTGATGGAATGCCAGTGCTTGCGATTGCGATAGATGTGCTCTGTGGCCCTAGGTGGACGTAGGGCCACATGGGTGCAATCGATGGCCCCAAGCACTTTGGAGAAGTGTGCCACCCCGTAAAAGTCCTGAACCACGGCCTGCCTTTCTGTGGGTGTTCTGGGCATGTATATGTGCCTGCGGACTGAGGGGCGTGCAGTCATAATTGCAAACACATTCTCCTCCTCCTGCGGTGTCCCGCGATCACTGCTGCGAGGAATGGTACATTCATCATAGCTGAGTTTAGTTTTCACGCGCACTTTTATGCATTGGTTTTGGTGCGCGGGGATGCTTACGCCAGCTTTCACGTGGCGTACGTGTTTCTGGGGTTGCGCGTCTTTTGCCGCGTGCCGGTGAACCCTGTTCGATTCCATGAATACGTGTTAGCGCGCATGTGGGTGTTGCGAGGATTTTACTGCAGTACTTCCCCTGTAACGCCCACATTTACGCTGCTTGTTCCCCATTCCACATGTTCCACCCCCATTTTAGGTGTGTGCACTGGACGGTGTGCGCCTTCACTGGGTATCTCGTGCAAGGCACTTGTGATGTCTCAGTGACATGTTGGACCCGCGCGGATTCAACATTCGCGCGGATTCAGCAAGTTTTGGGCAAGCCACGCGCAATGTGCTCCATGAATCGGTGAATGGGTGCTTGCGTGTTCCCCGTTTTCGGCGCAGATTTATTCCATGAATCGGGCCGTTTATTTTTTAAACTTTGAGCATAATTGCTTCATAGGATTTCTTATGCCCTTTCTGCAAGTATCCTTTTCATCTGAGTGGTTTTACGATACCCCCCCACAAGCATCACACTGAAGGCATGTGATGTTGATTTAAAAACCAACATGGTTTGATTCTATGTGATTTGTGTCCACAACACTTGGATATGTTTTATCTGGAGGGAAGAGAGCACATCAATGTATAAGTAGTGCTTCAAGACCATGTTACCCACTGGTGTGTGGTGATGTGTGATATAGCTAAAGATTTGAATTGTGGTCATTCTGCTTCAAGGTCAGTGTAGTATTAATATACAGATTGCTGCTGTGTCAAATGAGGTAGTGTGTCTGAATGTGCCTGACTGAAATGTCTGGTTGTAAAAGGTGGAGAGTGGAGATGATTATTTTGAGGGTAGAAGATTTGTGAGTACTCCACACATTGGCGTTTAATGCTAGACTCAACTGTCAGACTTCCAGTCTGCAGTTTCTCTAGTAGGTCAATTGGCCCATGCCATTGTCTGCTGTGAAGGCATCGTGAAGTACGACAGACAACAGATTTTAAGTTGAGCAAAAGAATATTAACTTAAATGTCAGGGTTGAAGGCCTAACTTGCCCTATGCTAAGGTGGGATTTCCCTACCTGAATAAAACTAATGGAAATCTGGGTCAAAGAGTTCAACTTAAGACTATGTCCAAAACCTATCCTTGCCCTCACAACTACAATAAACCAATGTGTAGGGATGTAAAAAGTCAAAAGAAACAATGTTCAACAAAACATTATGAGCTTCTTCCAGCTTGCAGCTTTCTTTCATCTCCCTTCCCTAAGTATAAAACAGTTCCACATTAAGTCTCCAAGTACTCTATTCCAAGTTCAAGATGATATCGTTTTGAAACAATCCTCAGGGTTCCATTTCCCAAGCTCCAAGCATTGCAGTTCAAAACACAAAAAGAGCTTTGAGGTTCCGTCCTCAAAGACGACAAGGGTAGTTCATAAGTCTCAGGGTTCCCTTCCCCAAGACTTGTATTTCATCACAGTTCAAAACACACAAAAGAAAGGGGCCTTTGCTGTTCTCTTTATGCAGTTTTGGCCCATGAAGGTTCACTTCCTTTCTCCATATAATGGGGTTAACTTCAGGATTCCATATGATTCATGGAGTTCACTTCACAACATGCAGTGGTTTGATTTAACTTGAAAGTTCAGTTTTTTCTGTTTAATTATAGTTCTTATTCAGTTTGTTGTTCTGTGGGCCTTGGTTTGGTTTAAGGTGGGAAAACGTCTGGAAATGCTGGCCATCTCACAGCTCAACCTTCACTCTGACTCTGTTGGTTGTTTCCATGACCATCAGTCTGGCTTTAGAGCGGCCAGAAGCACGGAAGCTGCTCTCCTGAACATCCGTGAAGATCTGTTCTCCAACCTTGATTCTAACATCCCCTCTGTCTTCATCCTACTTGATCTCTCCTCTGCCTTCGACACGGTCAATGGTACCCTCCTGCTCAGCTGTCTGCATGACAACCTGGGTATCGCTGATCAGGCTCTGGCCTTGCTGACCTCTTTTCTCTCTGATCGACCCTTCCAGGTCCAACTTGGGTCCTTCCTGTCATCTATCCCCATTTCTACCTGTGGTGTTCCCCAGGGGTCTAATCTCCTACCCTGGCTTTTCAACCAATACCTGGCAGCTCTTGCCCACTGCATTGTCTGCTCCAATTTCGGTTGTATACGAATTGTTCGAATGTCAATTGTTCGAATAACAATTGACCTTCTGCACAATTGACCGAATTTAAACGGTCAATTAGGATATATATGCGGGGAGAAACCCCCTGCAGTCCCCCACCCAATCCAACCCCCACCCCAACCCCCCTCCCAATCCCCTTATATTATTATTACACCAACCCAACCCATAATATATATTAAAATGACCATACGGTCAATTGTGCAGAAGGTCAATTAGGACCCCTATTATTCGAACAATTGTGTCATTCGAACAATTGTAAACTAACAATTCGGGTAATACCCCAATTTCCAGTGCTACACAGATGACACTCGACTCATTTTCAGGCTTCCCTCGGCCGCCTCCTCTCCTTCTCGCATCTCAGAGGCCTATCTGCCATTCGGGATTGGTGTGCTGCCAATGATCTCTGCCTGAATGCCAGCAAGACAGAGATACTCCTCATCGGCACACCTTCACCCTCCTTTCCTGTCACTCTTTGGCCGGCCTCACTTGGCCCTCCTCCTACCCCACCTGTGAGGCTAAGAACCTCGGGTCATCTTTCACTCCATGCTGTCTGTCTCTGCCCACATCTCTGTCTCAAAAAAGTCTAACTTCCCACTGCACTTCCTCAGAGGTATTCTACCTTTCCTCTCCTTTCCCCAGAAGCTCATTGTCTCTCGAGCCCTTCACTCCTCCACCCCTAACTCCCTCAAGGTCAGTCGTTTTATTAAGAAACGAGCTGGGGGTAGATCTTTGTCTTTGGCTGGGGCCTCCCTCTGGAACAGCCTCCCTGCCACTCTTAAACTTGAGGAGAACCATCTCCGGTTCCGGAAGCACCTCAAGCCCTTCCTCTTCGCTTCTGCCTTCTCTCCTCTTCTCCCCTGCTGATCTCTGTCTCAGCATCATGCATCTGGTCACCCTCGGACTCTCTGCCTCAGGTACCTGCTCACCTTGCCACCCACCTGCACTGCCTCCGGGCAAACCCTTCCACTGGGGCCTGTATCTGTTACCCTACAGCCCCCCCCCGAACCTGTTTTTCTGCACTTACCTGGCACACCCTGTCTGCTGCCTTATACCTAGCACTTACCACTTGCTGGCTGCACTACCACTGCTTGTTTCTCTTATTCATTTTATTTATTTATGTTTTATTTATCTATTTTCTCCTTGCTCAGCACTTTTCCTGTTTCCCCCCTCCCATGCACTTACCCGTTCTTCCTCTCCCATGCACTTGCGCGTTCTCAATGTCACTGGGCCTAGTAAGATCTTTGTTTTTGTTTTCCCTTGTTCCCCTCCCTTGCCTTGTCACGCTCTGAAACACTAGTGCACGAGCTCGATGCAAATAAAATATCAATAAGGTCTAGTTTTCATTCAGCTATCTCTGTAATATTTATGTATATCACTTCAAAAGAACTTCCCAGTACTCAGACTTTCAAAAACGTTCTGCTTTAAGAGACGCGACCACTCCAGTAGAAAGTATTCTTACACTTTAATGTTCAACAACGGGAAGAGCCTAGGACCGGAGACCTTCGAAAACATGCTCTTCTGAGAGATGCAAGCACTCGCTACTAGTTGCAAAGTATTTCAGCACAATGTAAATGTTCAGTCACTTGGGCTTCGGGCAGCGGGTTTCTTATTTCATAGAAACTCACTGGCTTCTTTAGTAGCTGTCCTTGCAGCGCGGAGCACACAAACAGCTTCTGTTGCCAGCAGTCGGAATCCTGCCCCTTAGATACTTCTGTGCCGACTTCTTGACAAAGGGGATGTTACGCTCGCCTGGTATCCACGGCGCGCCACACAATACTGGATAGAGGTCTAAGCGCTATCCCGTACCCCTCTCTGCTTGGTTATGTGCCAGATGTTGGGTAGCGACCATAACAGGAGAATGGAGGGTTAAGATACTGGTTCTGTGATGGGTGGACTCCCACCTCCCTCTGGTCCAAATCCCCTCCCTTGGGGTTATTGCTCACCTTAGGTTTTTGTGCGTTGAACTTTCCGTCCTGCGTCTCTGTTTAGGGGCGTGTGGTTGGAGTGGGCGTTCCGTGGACCTAGTTGCTTTACTGGTCCGTGTGCCCTTATGTCGGGTCCAGACCGGCTGTGGCTCCGACTCTGCTTGCTGTCTTCCAGGTGAGTTATAATGTCTTTTCCGTCTTTATTCTGTCTTTCTTTCCCTCCGTTTTCTCGCCGTCTTGCTCCACTACACTGTTCCCTAACAATGTCTCTCTTTTGTTTTCACAGAGATGGTTGCGATCTCGGAGTTGCCGCGCCGATGCGCGGAGCGCTGCGCTGTTTATTGGTGTTAATTGCTAACCTGTGTTCTTTTCTCTTCTTCTTTGTAAAGGTTACGCTGATGTTCCGGAGTGATGAGCGATCAAAGCGCTGCTTGCCCAGGTAAGTGCTTTGTTAATGCTTACCTTGTTCCTTCTCCCTTGCAGGTTGCGGTGCAACCCGGAGATGGGGAGGTAAGAGAAGCGCAGGGTGCTGCCAGAACTCGCTGCTTGCCCAGGTAAGAATTGTTGTTCATGCTGTCCTTGTTTCTTTACCTTTGCAGGTTGCGGCAAACTCCGGAGATGGGCGAGGTAAGCGAAGCGCAGGATGGATTGAAGGCCGGTTACTTCACAGGTAAGTGTTCTTGCTCGCTAATGCTGTTCTTGTTGTTCCAGATTATTAATGGAATCCGGATCTAGGGCTTCAGGATCGGGCCACCGGAAAAGCAGATGAGCAGGAGCTGGACACGGTGAGCGTTACGCTGCAGGAGTACAGAATAACCCGAAGCATGTTCTGCTGTTTGGGTGTGGTTTAAATAGCCCAGGTAAAGTAGTTCCAGGCCCAGCCACACCCAAAACACTAGACCACATGGCTTGGTTCTAAAGAACTGAGCTGTGTAGTAGGCCTCCATGTTGGATTAAGGTCTAAAACTGGTATTGCTTTAATTTCTGATAATGAGCCTGGCGCCGGACTGACTCCATGTATGTTTCTGATGGAGTTTTAAGGCCGTTGGGGCCAGTGTGAAGGGCTTTAGCCCCACTGCTGCCTTGGGGCTGTTATACCTGAGGGGGTCAGGGGCATGGATCATGACAGGGTAGTAAGCAATTTGATTGAAAGGACAGTCTTTCCACCTGGCTCCCTTATCTGCCGCCAGTATGGTTCATGGAGCTCCTTCTCCCACGCCAGGCTTTCTCAGACCACCTCTCCTTGTCACCAGCGTCTCGGCATGCTGTGCACCACGGACCTTCCCACAGCAGTTCCCTCCAGCAGCTTGCCTCTCTTCCAACAAGGTTCCCTGCTGATCACACAGGCCTTCCTGCTGCTGCTCCCTGTGTTGCTTTTTTTCTCCCTTTTATACGCCTGCAACCCTCTTAACAGGTTGCAGGTGCGCTGTCTCAATCAGCCTGCCTGACCATGATTAGGAGGACATGTCTGACCTTCACAACCCCATTTCAGGCATCTTCTTTGTCCCAGTACCGTCCCAGTACAAAAGTGGTGAGATTGTATGGTGTTCATTACTCTCAATTACCTCTTCCTCGTCTCAGTATTGTCCAGTGTCCCATGTGCGGAATTGAGGGGAGCTGGCTTAAAATAACCCATAAAGGTTGGGAAGGTTTAGATTGATAGACAATAGGAAAATGGGGATACCATGTCTCGCCTTGGGGCATCCCATTCCCAATCCTCAAGGACCCTTGACCCAGGTGATCCTCCCTCGCTTCTCTGCCCCCAGGGTGAGGATCCAAAAGGGATGGCCTTCCCCTGGCTACCTGCGCAGAGGATCCAATGGGTTAGGAGTGAGAACACCCTCAAGTTTATCATATCACCTGGATGCAGTCTCATGGTTGTTCTGGGCTCCGTTTTATGAGCTGAACTGAGGAAATTGTCCAGTGTGGCAAACCAGAAGAAGGACTCTGACTACAGTGTGCCATGTTGACTTGATGATTTATTCAAATGAAAAGAAAAGTCCTATCAAGCCCTACTGCTATGAGGGAAGTTCTTCTACCTAACCAACTAAAAAGATTCCTTGCCAGTCCTCAAATAGTCCTGAGTCCAAATCCTAGTCAGCTAACTGACCCTGCCACTTAGGAAAACTAAACAAACAGGAGGAGGCCGGAGAAATGGCATCTGTCATTGGCTTCTGCCTGGTCCAATCACTTGGATCTCTTTTCCATAGGTTTTAAAAGTTCATCAATGTCACAAAACATAGTTCACAACTCTCTGAGGGTTCTAGATGTCAAATTTCAGTTCTTTACAATACTCTCACTCCAGGAAGAAAGGTTTTCCTAAAACAATTCCACCAATTTTGACTTGGTTCTGGACAGTGTTTTTGTTTTATACTTGCATGCTGGAACCCTCCAGGTTCTCTCTCTCTCCAGTTGGGATCAATCTATTTCGTGATTCTTGGGCTTCCCAAAGTCTTCTGGCACTCTGATAGGCTTACTTTATCTTAGTCTCGGTTGGGCGTCTGCCCGCTCAGATTTTCTCGGTTCCTGTAACCCTTATGGCTTTCCCAGCCTCAACCGTTGACCCTCTAATCATCTTGCGTCACCTTGACTTTAGTAGGGCGCCTGCCTGCTTGGGTTTATCCGTCTCACGCAACCTTTGTGGCTTTCCAAGCCTTGAAAGTCTCTTTGCCCCTCTCAACAGCATTGCCTCTTTAGGAACATTTGCTTCCCTTCCACTCCTTGGCTCGCGATTTAATACACTTCTGGTGGGGGGAGCTCAGGCTTCTGGGCACTCCTCTGTAGTCTGGTCTCGGCGTCGGGTAATGTGCCCCAGGCTCACCACGACTTCTGTGTGGTCGCACCACCAGGCGAAATGTTTGCTTGATGGTCTCTCTTCCAACCTTGTCTTCACGGTAGGTTCAGATGCCAGCCTTCTGGCTTCTTGTAACGTTTTGATCGCTCCCTCCAAGCTACCACAGTCGAGCATTGCTCAGCCCCTCCAGGACTTCTCTCTGTCAGAGGTTCACCTCTGCGTAGGATTCTTCCTCTCGGATTCAAAGTTCTTTATGGCTTTACTGTCTTGATTGCCTATGATTAGACGTGACCACGAGCCTCTTATCTCCACCTTGTTTGAGGCTGTGCAAACAGATCCATGGTCATCAGTCACTCATGTTAAAACTCACCCTAGGCTGTCTCTCAGCGCTAAAAGACTGGTATGCCTAGGTTCATCAACATGATTAAACATATAGAGTCAGGAATTGTAAAGTTCTTGGACTCGAGATAGCACTCTGATGCGTTGCTCTGAATTATACACTTGACACAGGGGTCATCATGTTAATGCATTTAATAGGACCCCCTATCTTCTGAGGGTTCTTATTCTTATTAAAGAAACTAAAGCAAAAGCAGATATAACATGACATCACACCTATGAACAAGATTGCCATGTGGGCCAAGAGCATCAAGAGCATGTTTGAATGTGTAAGTAATGGAACAAGTGGTGTTTAGTTTAAACACATGGGTAACCTATATCTCTTATTAAGCTACGCAACACTATACGCCTTTACAGCAAGCGTCAAGCTGTCACTCACATTTAGAGCGGAGTGTGCTTCAAATGAAACTGCTCCTTCTGGGGTTGACAAGTTCTGCTTAACTGGGAATGGCTATCTCGCGTGTATGCTGCTGCTTCTGCTGTGCACTCCTCCCGAGCCCCTCCGGTTTGAAACTGGACTGGCAAGTCTGCTGGCCTCCCTTAGTCTTCCTTTTCCCTCCTTGTGCTGGGCTATATATCAAGTAAAGTGGCGGCCCTGCACATGTGGGTCCGTCATGTCTGCTGTTGGGAACAGTGAGAGTGCTAGCATGTCACTTGGTTCGTTCGAGGTAGAATTCCTATGTGAAACTACATTAGATGTTTTTTTTTAATCTCTGTACCCGTTAGTGTCTTCACTGTAATCTATGGCATTTTGTGAAGTTCTGCAACACCACAGCATCATACTTCTGCAGGCTATCTTAGCCGACTGTCTGTTATCAAGGAATATATTTCTCACTTGTTACTCAGTGCTTCCCATTGTACCCTATGGGCCTTAACTGTGTGAGGTTAAAAGGCTGCTATCAGATAACACTTACTTCTCCAGCATGGGGTCTGGCATGGATTCACATGCTCATGAATATTCCCCGTCGTCAGGCCGGGAATCCTCGGTATAGAAAAAATCAGTATCAGTATCAGTTTCGTTTCTGATCTGTCTTTCTTAGTAGTAACCAATCACTGGTCTCTGGGTCATACTGCCCCCAGCCAATGACTGCCCTCTCCCCTACGCCCCGCCTCTGGCAGCCATCCTCAGATTTTTACCGCGCGTTCAAGTGTTGGGAGTCCTCGTGCTGTAGCTCTCGAGCTTTTGCTGCGTTTTCGTGTTTTTTCAGGATATTTTTCTTATTTTTCGGTTAAATAGAGCCTCAAGCTCCACCGTTTCTACATCCGATCAACGGGGACCCGTTTCGGAGTTTTCTATGCCCCTCAAGGGTGAAGATTTCGTCGAGTTACGCTTTTGGAGGATTCCAGAAGTTCCGGGGCCTACCCCGGACATGGCCCAGGAGAAAGGAAGCTCGACTCCCGGGAAGCTGTTCAGGACCTGCCCCGGATGCCAGCTTCAGAATGTGTTTAAGGAGGATGAGCATTTGTTATGCCTCTAGTGTCTCCATGAGGACAAGACGCACGTGGAGAAGGACTGTGCGTTTTGTGGGAACATGTCGGAGCGGACCATGAAGGATCGCCACCTCTGTCTCGCCAACTGGCTGGAAGGGAAGAGCCCGTCAGGCGAGAAGAAGAAAAGAAGTCCGACCGGTCTTCTAAGTCCTGTGAGGGCGCCCTGGCGACGGGGGCCCAACAAAAGGCCAAGCACCGCGAGTCCGCGGGCACCGGGAGCGCCGAACGGTCAGGCTCCTTGGCTGCCAGGCAGGGCGCATCCTCCCCGGCGCCATCAAACACGAGCCAACGCTCTGGCTCGGGTAAGAGGAAGTCCGAGAACCCGGCAAAGCTTCTGGAGAGGCCCCGGTCGATCTCGAAGATTCCGGCAGAGGGGGAGCGAGGCTCGGACCCTCCCCCCAAGGTGAAGGCCACAGGTGTACAGAAGGTGACGATGGTCATAATTCACCCTGCTAAGATCTCGATTGAGGATGTCGCAGCGGCCCTGGCTCAGCCTGTGGAGGCTACGCCAGTGGAGGCGACCTCAGGATCCACCGCAGAGGGAGTCGTCTTTCAGGTCCATTGAGAAGACCCCCAGGAAGTCCTCGTTGGAAAAGGAGGGGGGAGGGGCAGGTGGCCATCGTGGATACAGACACGACCTCTGAAGAAGAGATCATCGAAGTCGTGGAGGAGGCCCAGCCCATCGGGAGGGATCCTGACGAGCGCGACTGTCGCCGACGAGGTTCCTCAAGCGCCCTCGCGCCCGTCGTTTCCGGTGCCGCAGGACACTTCGGCGGCCATTTTGTCAGCTATTCAATCCTTATGCTCGGAGATGAGGACAAGGTTGCCCCTCTCCCCGATGGAGGTACCTGAGCCAGACCCGACGGGGGAACTGGAGCCAGGACCTTCAGAAAGTCCACTGCATAAGAAGAGGAGGACGCATCCTCCGCCACCTCTCCCACCTCTGCGGCCTGCTCTGCCTTCCCCCCGGTCTATTACCCACGGGGATGATACAGGCACGGACACGGCTATGACAGGTACAGATGACGACGGAGGCGACGATGGGACGTGTCCCCCCGTCGCCCCCTGCTCGGGCGTTCCCATCCGATGAGATTGGATCCTTCCATGCCATGATTTCCAGGGCATCCAAACTCTTCCAGCTCTGCCCAGAAGAGAAGAAGGAAGGTTTCCTTTACCAACGGCGCAAGGCTAAAAGGAAGACGGTCCTTGCCGTACCACTTCTTGATGACATCTGGGATGAGGGGCTCGCCTTCCTCAAGAACCCTGCCACGGCGCCTGCAAAGAGGGACCAGTACGAGAAGAAGTACCGGGTCCCCAACGCTGCCCCTTTGTGCCTTCGGGTGCAACCTACCCCAGATTTGGTCGTCTCGGCAGCAGCAAAGAAGAAAGCTGGGGGGCATCGGCCTCGACATCAACTTCCCCGCCGGACGGCGAGGGCAGGAAGCTGAACACGATGGGACGACGGGTCATCTCATCCGCAGCGACGACTATCAAGGCGGCCAACGCTACGACAGGGAGTTATGGTTCAAAATCGCCCCTCTATTGGACTTCCTTCCGGACGCTGAGGCCCTTGAAATCTTACAGGAAGGTGAGATTGCTTCGGACCACGCCATCACGGTGGCAACAGACATCGCCGACACCGGTTTCCGTCAGTTGGGCAACGGCGTTTGCCTGAGACGACGAGGATGGCTCAAGGCGACGGATTTCCATCAGGACGTACAAACCAAGGTTTTAGACATGCCCTTCGACTGGAACAACCTGTTTGGGAAGGTGGTTGATGAGTCCCTTCAGGCCATCAAGACAGACACGGAGACTGCCCCGGCACTGGGAGTGCTCCAACGACGACGGCCGTCCTTTCGGAGCTCCGGAGACAGACAAGGTGCCTCCAAGGGATCCGGCCGTGGCTCCTCGACGTACCACCAAGCGGCAAGATCTTCGTCTCGGGAGGCCTACAGGGGATGCAGCAAGTCAGGTGGTGCCCGTCGTCGTCGACAGGGAGGTCAAGGAGGCAAGGTGGCCTCCAAACAAGATTTAACCGACTGTGGGGTCGGGCCCCCGCCGACGCACCCCTGTGGGAGGCCGGCTGGCGAGGTTCCTCAGCGTGTGGGAGTCCATCTCCACCGACCGTTGGGTGCTGGACGCCCTGGCCCAAGGGCACGCCCTTGAGTTTCAGAAGAAGTGCCCTCGCGTTCCACCCGTGGCCAGGAAGGAAAATCATGTCCCTCAACTACTGTTGGAAGTAAGGGCGCTGCTCAAGAAAGGTGCCATCAAGCTCGTCCCAAAGAGGCTTCGGGGCTCCGGAGTTTACTCAAGGTACTTCCTCGTAAAGAAGAAGACAGGAGGATGGCGTCCCATCCTGGACCTGCGACGACTGAAAAAGTACATCAAGGCACAGAAGTTCCGGATGGTCACCCTCCAGCACATGCTGGGACAGCTGGAGGAGGGCGATTTCCTGTCGTCGTTGGACTTGGAGGATGCGTACTTCCACATCCCATTCTAAAAAGACACAAAGTTCCTCAGGTTCGTGGTCCAAGGGCGGCACTACCAGTTCAAGGCCCTCCCGTTCGGATTGAAGTCAGCACCCAGGGTGTTCACCAAGTGCCTCGCACCATTGGCAGCACGACTGCGCCTACAGGGGATCCACGTCTACCCCTACCTGGATGACTGGCTCATCCGGGCAAGGACAAGGAGCTCGCCGTGGAGCACACTGCGAAGACCGTCCAGCTGCTCACGGACCTGGGGTTCTCCATCAACTTTCCAAAATCCCACCTGGTCCCGTCGCAAGTAGCCCTGTTTCTGGGACCAAGCTCGACACAGTGGCGCGGCTGGCCTCGTTGTCGGAGGAAAGGACCAGGACCATCCTGGAGAAGGTTCAGCGTCTGCTGGCCACGGACATGGCCAGGGTAAGATCTTTCAAGTCCCTCCTCGGGATGATGTCCTCCTGCATTTATCTGGTGCGCCTTTGCAGACTTCGGATGCGCCCCTTACAAGAGTTCCTCGACGCCCGCTGGGTCCAGTCGACGGGCAGCTTCGAGGACAGGATCCCACTCAACGAGACGTTCCGTCAGGCGATCTGGTGGTGGGGTACCCGCTCTCATCTGTCGGCGGGCACGGACTTTCAGACCGCCGGCTCACCAGGTGACGGTGACGACGGATGCCTCCCTGGAAGGTTGGGGAGCGCACTCCAGAGATCTTCACGCGAGAGGCCTTTGACTCCCGGAGGAGAAGTCACTCCACATCAACATCTTGGAGCTCTGCGCAGTGTTCTGGGCCCTCAGGTCTTTCCTTCCGTCCCTCAAGGGCAAGGTGGTGAGGATCTTCACATACAACACCACCACGATGTTTTACATCCGGAAGCAGGGTGGAACCAGATCCCCTGCCCTATCCAAGGAAGCCCAGGATCTGTGGCATTGGGCCGTCGCCCAAGGGATGTTTCTGGTGCCTTTTCATCTGGCAGGAATAAAAAAACACATCGCCGACACTCAGCAGAGAGCTGCGCTCGTGCCACGAGTGGGAACTACGCCAGGATCAAGTAGATTGACTCTTCCGACGATGGGGCGAACCCCAGATCGATCTCTTTGCAACGACGATGAACTCCAAGTGCTGGCGGTTCGACAGCAGGTTCCCCAAGCCGAGGAGCATGGGCAATGCTTTCTCGTTCCCCTGGGATGGACTATTTCTTTATGCGTTCCCTCCGCTGCCGTTGCTGCTCCGGCTCATCAACCAGCTCAAGAGGTCTCGGTGCAGGATGATCCTCGTCGCACCGGCGTGGCCGAGACAGATCTGGTTCCCGGACCTTCTGGACTTGTCAGCGTCCACACCAGTCAAGCTGCTGACGGACGCGGATCTTTTCTCCAGAGAAGGAGGCGCCATTCTTCATCACAACCCAGAGTCGCTGAACTTGCAGGCCTGGCTCCTGCAGCACTAGAGTTTGGAGGGTACGACATCCCAGCCGACTGCAGAGAGGTTCTTGCGAAGGCCAGGGCGTCCTCAACTCTCAAGTGCTACAGACATAAATGGAAGAGGTTCTCTGTCTGGTGCCGTGCACAGATGATTAGCCCTCTGCGGATTACGGCCCCTCAAGTATTGCCGTACCTTCTGTCATTGGCCAAGGCTGGACTAGCTCACGCTTCCATCAAGATACATCTGGCTGCCATCTCACGATACACCAGAACTACTGGACAGGTGTCCTTGTGGTCTCATCGGCTGGTGAAGGAATTTATGAAAGGATTGTTCCGATCATTCCCGCCGGTGAAGGCCCCTGCCCCGGCGTGGGAGCTCAACGTGGTGCTGACCAGGCTCATGGGTGCCCCATTTGAGCCTATGCATTCGGCACCGTTGAAGTTTCTGTCGTGGAAGACAGCATTTCTCGTGGCCATCACCTCCGCACGACGAGTGGGAGAGATCCAGGCCCTATCTTGCAAGCCTCCATACTTGACGTTTCACGACACGAGGGTGGTGCTGAGGACGCACCCCTCCTTCATGCCCAAGGTGCAGTCGGACTTCCACCTCAACGAACCCTTGGTGTTGCCAGTTTTCATCCCGTCGCCGGGTGAGAGGACTCGGCACTCGCTGGACGTAGCTAGAGCGCTGAAGTTCTACGTGGACCGCACGAAGAGTTTTCGGAAGACATCACAGCTGTTTATAAACTTTGGACCTGTGAATCAAGGGAAGGCTCTCCCGAAGGCTTCCATTTCCAGATGGCTCTCCGGCTGCATCATGCACTGTCACCGGTTGGCAAACCGACCGCTGCCCGGCCGTCCGAGAGCCCACTCGACCAGAGCGATCGCTGCTATGACGGCGTTCCTATCTGGTGTGCCCCTGCTCGACATCTGCAGGGCTGCGACGTGGAGGTCGACACACACCTTCACGAGATTCTACTGCGTCGATCGGGACTCCAGGAAGGAGTCCAGGGTCGGCCAAGCTGTGCTGCGCAACCTGTTCGCTTAAGGTGAGCCTGGTGAGGAGGTAAGAGATGCTTAATATTGAGTGTTTTGTATTGCTTAATGTTGAGCCTGTTGCCACCTCCAGTGGTTGTGCATGTGTATACTGCTATCTATTCTTATATTCATGAGCATGTGACTCCATGCCAGACCCCATGCTGGAGAAGGAACAAGTTACCTACCTGTAACTGTTGTTCTCCAGCATGGGTCTGGCATGGATTCACATGCAAACCCTCCCGCCTACCCCTCTGCGGCTCTTCACTTGGTCATACTGCCATTTTACGTGCTACCAAATCTGAGGATGGCTGCCAGAGGCGGGGCTTAGGGAGAGGGCAGTCATTGGCTGGGGGCAGTATGACCCAGAGACCAGTGATTGGTTACTACTTAGAAAGACAGATCAGAAACAAAACTGATACTGATTTTTTCTATACTGAGGATTCCCGGCCTGACGGGGAATATTCATGAGCATGTGAATCCATGCCAGACTCATGCTGGAGAACAACAGTTACAGGTAAGTAACTTGTTCCATTTGTGAGGTTAAAAAGACTGCTAGCTGACAGTTTTATGGGCGGCCGACCTGCAAGAGCAGGAAACGCACCATTTCCTGGTTGTTGGCTGATCTGCAGGACATACGAACACTTGTCCCCGAACTGTTGCACACGTTGTATGCATAATTAAATTCTATGTTAAAGTGTTGTCTGTCTAAAGAACACCTTTTATGGCTACAGGTCGTATAAGATATGAAAAGCTGTCTTAAATTAGTGTGAGTTCATGTCAGCACGTCATCAGAAACAAAGGTTCTTGCATTGGTTGCCGGTTTCCCTGCGTATTGTCTTTAAAGCTCGCTGCCTGGTGCATCGTGCCCTGCATGCCCAAGGTGCTGAATATCTCTGTGATGAGTTCTCCCGTTACCTTCACATGCGTTCCCTGCGGTCTGTTACAGCTGGCATTCTCGTTGTTACTTCATTTCGACGCTCCCGTATTGGTGGGCATGCTTTTTCTGTTGCTGCAACTCGGCTCTGGGATCAGCCTTCCACTGTTTTTGAAAAATTTGGTAAATCACCTTGCCTTTAGAAAGGCACTGAAAACATATATATTTTAGGATTATGACTGTAGGCAATGCTTTTCTCTCCTTTATCAGCGCCATGATGCCCTCTGGTGAACAAACGCTTAAGAAATGTCCTTAACATAACAAAGGGGGTGTGTTGTTCCTCTTTGACTGTGGCATTCAGGTGAGATCCAGCATTGCTTTAAGCCAAACAGTTTAAGGAAATGTAATTATTTGTTGAATACCAAAATGTCATCTTTCCAATTCCCATGTGGGCAGAAAACGTGTTCTGGACCTGGAGTTCCACACAGGAATGGGGAGCCCTCCTCCCCAAGAGAGGTGTCACTGCCAGTGAGGTCTCACTTGCCCAGACCCCTAAGAAGGGTTTTGCTGAGCGGGCTCACATCCCTAGCCTCAAAGGGGGACAAATTGTCCAGATTTGTCACACCAGACAGAGTCTAATCCCCCACCCTCCTGAGTTCCTTGATTGAATGGTTGTGTGCGGGTGTGTTGCATGTTGATGTGAGTAGCCCAAAAGGGTCCAGTCTGTTTTGTCCTAGTTGGCTACGCTGGCCATTCTTTGGTCTATCTATTTATTTATTTATTGATGTGCATTTAGCCACATTGGCTTTACATCTATTTCATCACATCATCAACAGCATAAAACAGTATAACAAGCACATTCCAATATAGACGAATTCATCTCATATCTAAAATACATATTCATAAAACCTTTTTCTTTCTCATTTTATATAAAACAATTATTTTTAAAAACTCAGTAAAAAAATCAATACATAACATTTTCAGACAATTGTTTAACAATATTCATAAACATTCATCATGTGGTACATAATGTTTGCATCATCACCCTGTAAGAGTTTTCCCCATATGTCATTTATATTCCTTAAATCACAGGTGTTATCATATGACTTAATGAATTTTAATCTTATTCCATGTAGGCTCTCACATATACAGACGAGATGTTGAGCAGTTTCAATGTTTTGTTCCACAAAGGCGACACCATCTATTCTCTCGCGGTATACCATATCTACCTCCCACCACTTCTAGAGAGGCAGATATATTAAACTTAAAAACAAGGTATCGTCTTATCGTTTTAGCTTCAGGGTACACCATCAAATATGTAGGACTCCCTGAATTAATTTCTCTTTGTTGCAGAAACATCCCACTATTGCTTTTTGATGCTAACAATATCTCTCTCTTGCCCATTATCATGGATAACATTCTTCAAAAAGTTTTTCTCTCAATGTCTAATAGGTTATCCAACTATTTGTATGTTCTTTTGCCCATTTTTGATAAGGGATTTTCATATACCACAGTGTATGTAGTGTTTTGCTATTCTCAATAATATTAATTGTTTTCATTAATTCAACCATCAGTGTACCATTATCTAAAATAAATAATTTGGAGAATAACATTGCAGTACGATATTCTAACACATCTCCAATCCTCATTTGATTACATTCCAACAAGATGTATTCACTGGGTAGACTTTTGGGCATGTGAAATAACATGTTTGGTATCTTCCCTTCAAATCTGTTAATTTCGCTCCTTAATGTTTGGTCTTTTGGGTCCATGTTTGTTGGGAAATAGATCTATGATGTCCTATGGAATGTCCTGCATCTTTCTGTCTTTATACACTGTATGCATGGTCTTCCTCCGTGAATGAATTTAGCTTGGCTGATGGAAATGAGAAGGAAGTTCTCCTTTTTTGTTCGTGTTTAAAACCTGGAACACGTGTTAAGGCTGCAGTATTGGATTGTAGTGATCTATTCTGCATGTAGTCGATGAATTTCTTCTTGGTGGAGTCTGGGCCCCTGCAGTGGAAGGTTTTTGGGATGATAGGTATGCTATGGTTCTCCTAGAGCCACTGCAGCATTTTGAGGGCTGAGTGGTGGGATGTGTTTGTCTTTGGGGTCTACGGAGTATTGCTGCAGCATTTCCGACTCTTTGTAGTCGGTTCAGTAAGTATTCTAGGAGGATCAGTGTCGGGCTGTTGCCATAGTCTAGTCTGGATAGTACTGGTGCAATGACTATCATGATTTTGTGCCGGAAAGCCGGGTATGGCATGATGCTGTGGACATTTTGTGGTTTGTAGTAGTGGCTTCTTATGGTATTTATTTAGGGGCTGAGAATGAAAGTGCGGTCCATTAAGAGTTCAAGGTTTTTGGTTGTTGCAGTAAACTGTAATTGGGTTCCCATTTCTTCAAGTCAATGGATTGATATGGTATTAAAGTTTGTGTTGCTGCCGCTCATCATTTTGGGTTTGGTTGTAAGTCAATTTGTCATATGAGTCATGTTGCATAATGTAGGCACTAAGAGTGACTTTATATACTGTCTGTATGTTTGCAGATGTGGGTATTTTTTCTTTTTTTTTTAATAGTTGATGCAGAACTTTTGTGAGTAGATTTAATGAAGGTTGCGTACCCTTTGCATAGTTCTTAATCTGGCTGGCGAGTACAATGAAATTCAGGGATGTTTGAAACATTTGACATCTACTTTGTTTGCAGTAAATGTCAAATAAGTTTCAATGGGTGTGGTTGACCTCTGGGTGGCAGGAGTGCACCAAACATGAAGTGGACTTATGGTGACATGCATAATTTTACAGAAAGTGCTTTTAAAATGTGTCATCAGTCCTGGGTTGAGTGCATTTCTCTAAGGTCAAGTAGGTAAACCTGACCCTGACCTGCAGGTCCAGCCGAATTTTAAAGAATTTGTGAGGCCTGGTTGAAGCATTTAGTGCAGTGCTATTTACATCTTTTAACCAGAATTCCATAAATGTCAAGGAATCATCCAGGGGGATAAGTGAGCTTTGCATGTATTGGCAGCTTTGTTTTTTAGGATCCCCCATCGAAGAGTGTAGGTTCCATTTCCATCATCGGGCTGAAACAGTGTTGTGACTCCTGTGAAAGGTTGTTGGTTTATACATCATTCCAGAGTTATTTAATAAGGATGCTCGCAGGGGAGGGAGTATTAGTGTTATAATGTGATGTGCATGACGCTCCAGCAAAGTTTACACGGAAGTAGCTTTATATTGCACATCTTCTGAAGTAATGCTGGACCTACTGTTGCCCACCACTCGAGCTACATCTTTCCAACTGACAATCCTGGAATCCTTGGGTGGAACACCTGGGTCACTACAGTCCAATCATGACATCACTCATCCAAGTTACAACACTTCTCTTCTTTCCATACATACAAACAAAAATAAGGCCAACCTCTTCACTTTCCACACGAAAATTCAACATACCTCCTCTACACCCCATAATCTCAGGCACACACAGTATTCAATACACCATATAACTCATACATCTGGCAATATATTCATAACACCGGACATCAAAAACCTGTTACACACACACTTGTGCAATAGGCAATATATCCATACGTCAATATATTTTGTGCACACATTCACTCGTGCAGCCCCAATAACCATGCTTCACTGCATTCATTCACTACTCACATGCACACCTTTCCACTCACATAATTATGCCCCTAAACCAAAGTTTAACAAGTTCAATTAATTAACATTCCACTAATTACACTCCCAATTCCCCCGCCCACCTCCCGGCCTGGCCCCCAGTACACAATTCGCTAAGTTTACTGAATGCTAAAAAGAAGCCACAGGTGTTTATATTTGCCCCTTTCCCATATCTAAGCTGAAAAGTTCATAGTTGAAGGCGCAACTCTTAACCTATAACATCTGGATATTGTGATGAATCATGTCACACTATCTCCCCAGGGAAGGTCTCTCCTCATGTGGTCAGGGAAGGGCAGCCGCTACCTGATCCTGACCCTAGGGGTGGATGCCCGAGAGAGGACCATGTGGAGTGAGGCAATCCTAATGGGAGTAAAGTGGACTTGCCAGATAAAACACAGTATTCCCGCCAATCAAGGGAACCTAAACCACCTTCCTATGACCCGAAGAAGAATCCCTCCCCTAATTGCCTCATGAGTTGTACTCCTCTTACCAATCCCCTAAAAAATACTGGGACGAGGAAGAATAAGAGTCACCTTGGTGAATATCACTTTCTCCAGCATGGGTTCTGGCATGGATTCACATGCTCATGAATATTCCCCGTCGTCAGGCTGGGAATCCTCGGTAAAGAAAAAAACAGTATCAGTTTCGTTTCTGATCTGTCTTTCGTAGTAGTAATCAATCACTGATCTCTGCGTCATACTGACCACAGCCAATGACTGCTCTCTACCTAAGCCCCGCCTCTGGCAGCCATCTTCAGATTTTTACCACACGTTCAAGTGTTGGGAGTCCTCGTGCTTAGCTCTCGAGCTTTACTGCATGTTTCGCGATTTTTCAGGTGAATTTTCACATTTTTTCGGTTAATCGAGCCTCAAGCTCCACCGTTTCTACTCCCGTTAACGGCAACCTGTTGCAGGATTTTTCTTACGCCCGTTAAGGGTGAAGATTTCATCGAAGCAACTTCTTGGAGGATTCCAGAAGATTTGCGGCCTACTTCGAGATGGCCCAGGATGCGAGTTTGTCGCCCAGACCCAAGCTGTTTCGCAGCTGCCCTGGATGCGGGCTGCAGAATGGGTTTAAGGAAGACGAACATTGGCGATGCCTCTACTGTCTTCATGGGGACAAGACTCATGTAGAGAAGGACTGCCAGTTCTGCAAGAACTTGTCGGAGCGGACCATGAGGGACCGTCGATCCCGTCTCGCCAGCTGGTTGGAGAAGGGCTCAACGGGTGAGAAGAAGAAGAAAGGGTCCGAGCGGGCTTCTAAGTACTGTGCGGGCGCCCCGGCGACGGGGGCCCAACACCAGGTCAAGCGCCGCGAGTCCGCTGGCTCCGGGAGCGCTGAAAGGTCGGGCTCTTCGGTCGCCAGGCAGGGCGCACCTTCCCCGGTACCGTCAACCACGAGCCAACGCTCCGGTTCGGGGAAGAGGAAGTCCGAGACCCCGGGTAAGCTTCGGGAGAAGCCCCGTCCGATCTCGGGAGAGGGGGAGCGAGGCGTCGCCCCTCCCCCTAAGGAGAAGGCCCAGGCCGCACCTAAGGTGGTCAAGACCCCTGCCCAGCAGGCAAAGGCCTCGATCGAGGCGATCGCGGCGACTCTGGCCAAGCCGGCAGAGGCCCCGCCAGCGGAGACTGCCTCCGGGATTAGAGTTTCCCTGCCGCCAAGGAGACAATCCTCTTTTCAGCCCATCGTCGTGGCCGCCATGATGGAAGAAGCGAGGGGGGGGGGCACGGTAGCCTCCTCGAGCTTGGAGTCGGCCTTGGAGGAGGAACTGACCGAGGCCGTGAGGAACCTCGAATTTGAGAAGGTTCGATCCCGTAAGGAAGATCCTCTGGCGATAACCGAGGAAGACGACGATGGCGAGGAAGAGCAGCCTTCCCTTCCGGCGCAGCCGGAACCTAGGCCTCAGGATGGCTCGGCGGCCATTTTGTCTGCGATCCAGTCCTTATGCTCTGAGATAAGGACAAGATTCCCACGGCCCAGGCCGGCGGACCCGCAACCTGGCCTGTCGGGAAGTCCTCAGAACAAATGACGGAGGACCCAACCCTCTCCTCCGCTCGCCCCCGTAAGGCCTACAGTTCTCTCCTCATCCTCCCACGAGTCGGGAGATGACAGTGCGTTGGGCTCGACGACGGGTTCTGAAGGCGACGGAACGGGTCTCCCGTCACACAGGCCTCGCCGCACGACGAGATTGGCTCATTCCACGCCATGATCGCCAGGGCGTCCGAATTGTTCCAGCTTTGCCCGGAGGAGCGGAAAAAGGAAGGTTTCCTCTATCAGCGCCGGGAGGCCAAGAGGAAGACTGTCATCGCGGTGCCTCTAATCGATGACATCTGGGAGGAGGGCCTGTCGGTTCTCAAAAACCCCTCCACGGCACCAGCCAAACGGGACCGGTACGAGAAGAAGTACCGGGTCCCTGAAACCGCTCCCCTGTGCCTCAGGGCCCAGCCAACGCCAGACTCGGTCGTCTCGGCGGCGGCGAAGAAGAAAGCGGCGGGGTCAGGAGCCTCAACGTCGAATTCCCCGTCGGACAGCGAGGGAAAGAAGTTGGATGCCATGGGGCGGCGGGTCATTGCTTCTGCGGCGACGACGATCAAAGCGGCCAACGCCCTGGCGATCGTGGCCCGTTACGACAGGGAGCTCTGGTTTAAGCTGGCCCCCATATTGGACTTCCTGCCGGACGACAAGAGGTCCGAGGCCCTGGAAATACTGCAAGAGGGCGAGGTGGCGTCGGACCACGCCATAACGGTGGCAACCGATATTGCCGATACCGGGTTCCGCCAGCTGGGCAACGGTGTTTGCCTACGACGACGGGGTTGGCTCCGGGCGACCGACTTCCGTCAGGACGTCCAGACCAGGGTGTTGGACATGCCGTTCGACGGCAGCAACTTGTTCGGGAAGGCGGTGGACGAATCCCTCCAAGCCATAAAAACAGACGGCCCGCGCCCTAGGAGCCCTTCAGCAACGACGGCCCTTTCGGAGCTTCGGAGGCAGACAGGGTGCCTCCAAGGGATCCAGCGGTGGCTCGTCGTCCTACCGCCAGGCGGCACGCTCCTCGTCTCAGGAGGCCTACAGGGGTCGCGGCAAGCAGGGAGCGCCTCGCCGCCGTCGGCAAGGTGGTCAGGGCGGCAAGGCCACCACCTCCAAGCAGGACTGAACCGGCCGTGGTCTCGGGCCCCCACCAAAGCACCCCGGTGGAAGGCCGGCTGACGAATTTCGTCGGCGTGTGGAAGTCCATCTCCACCAACCGTTGGGTGCTGGATACCCTGGCAAGAGGACACTCTATCGAATTCCTGAAGAAGTGCCCTCACGTTCCACCTGTGGCCAGGAAGGAAAATCACGTCCCACAACTGCTGTTGGAAGTACGGGCGATGCTCACGAAAGGCGCCATCGAGCTCGCCCCGAAGAGGCTCCGGGGTGTACTCAAGGTACTTCCTCGTCAGGAAGAAGACGGGCAGCTGGCGCCCCATCCTGGACCTTCGTCATTTGAACAAATGCATCAGATCACAAAAGTTCAGGATGGTCACCCTCCAGCACGTACTGGGACAGCTGGAGGAAGGCGACTTTCTATCGTCATTGGACCTGGAGGATGCTTACTTCCACGTTCCCATCCTCAAAAGTCACCGAAAGTTCCTCAGGTTCGTCGTCCAGGGACGCCACTACCAATTCAGAGCACTGCCGTTCGGATTGAAGTAGGCCCCCAGGGTCTTTACCAAGTGCCTAGCACCAGTGGCGGCGCGGCTGTGCCTGCAGGGGATTCACGTCTACCCCTACCTGGACGACTGGCTCATCCGCTCAAGGACGAGGGAACTCGCCATCGAACACACTGCGAGGACCGTCCAGCTACTCGCAGACCTGGGATTCGATATAAACTACCCAAAGTCCCACCTGGTGCCGTCGCAGGTGGCCCTGTTTCTGGGAGCGAAGCTCGATACAGTGAGACGCCTGGCGGCCCCGTCAGAAGAACGGACGAAGACCATTCTAGGCAAAGTGCAGCGCCTGCTAGCCATGGACGTGGCCAGGGTGAGGTCCATCAAGTCCCTCCTGGGGATGATGTCCTCTTGTATCTACCTGGTGCGCCTCTGCAGACTACGGATGCGCCCTCTTCAAGAATTTCTCGACGCCTGTTGGATGCAGGCGACGGGCACCTTCGAAGACAGGGTCCCCCTCAACGAGGTGTTCCAGTGGGCGATTCAGTGGTGGGGCGTACGAGCGCACCTCACGGCGGGCAAAGACTTTCAGGCGCCAGCGTACCAGGAGACGGTGACGACGGACGCCTCCCTGGAAGGTTGGGGGCGCCCACACCGGAGATCTCCACGCAAGAGGCCTCTGGCTCCCGGAGGAGAGGCTCCTGCACATCAACGTCCTGGAACTCCGAGCCGTGTTCTGGGCTCTCAAATCGTTCCTCCCGTTGCTCAAGGGCAAGGTGGTGCGGATCTTCACGGACAACACCACAACAATGTTTTACATACGGAAGCAGGGAGGCACCAGATCCCCAGCCCTATCCAAGGAGGCACAGGATCTGTGGCACTGGGCGGTCGCCCAGGGGATGTTCCTGGTTCCCTTCCACCTGGCAGGAGAAAGCAACACCAACACCATCGCCGACTCGCTCAGCAGGGAGCTTCGCGCGTGTCACGAGTGGGAACTGCGCCAGGATCAGGTGGATCAACTCTTCCGACGATGGGGCAAACCCCAAATCGACCTGTTCGCAACAGCGACGACCTCGAAGTGCAAGAGGTTCCCCACCCAACAGGTCTCCCCAGCCGAGAAGCATGGGCGATGCGTTCTCGTTCCCCTGGGACGGCCTATACCTGTATGCGTTCCCTCCTTTGCCGTTGCTACTTCGACTCATCAGCCAACTCAAGAGGTCCCGGTGCAGGATGATCCTCATCGCACCGGCGTGGCCGAGGAAGATCTGGTTCCCGGACCTTCTGGACTTGTCAACGTCCCCTCCCATCAAGCTGTCGGCGGACGCGGACCTTCTCTCCAGAGAAGGAGGCGCCATCTTCCACCACAACCCGGCGTCGCTGAACCTGCAGGCCTGGCTCCTGCAGCGCTAGAGTTTGGAGGCTACATTATACTGGCCGATTGCAGAGAGGTTCTTGCAAAGGCCAGGGCGTCCTCGACTCTCAAATGCTACGGTCATAAGTGGAAGAGGTTCTCTATCTGGTGCCGAGCACAGAAGATCAACCCCCTACGGATTACGGCCCCTCAAGTGCTGCCGTACCGGCTATCGCTGGCAAAGGCTGGGCTAGCCCATGCCTCCATTAAGATTCATCTGGCGGCGATCTCCAGATATACCAGAACCACAGGGCGGACGTCCCTGTGGTCCCATCGACTGGTAAAAGAGTTTATGAAAGGACTGTTCAGGTCGTTCCCGCCGGTGAAGGCCCCGGCCCCGGCGTGGGAACTTAACGTGGTGCTGACCAGGCTCATGGGGACCCCCATTCGAGCCGATGCACTCCGCACCTATGAAGTTTGTGTCGTGGAAGACTGCATTCCTGGTGGCCATTACCTCCGCACGATGAGTGGGAGAGATCCAGGCCCTATCCTGCAAAGCACCGTACTTGACTTTCCATGCCTCGAGGGTGGTGCTTAGGACGCACCCCTCCTTTATGCCCAAGGTACTGTCGGACTTCCATCTTAACGAGCCCTTGGTGTTACCGGTTTTCTTCCCGTCTCCTTCGTCGCCGGCCGAGAGGACTTTGCACTCGCTGGATGTGGCTAGAGCGCTGAAGTTCTACGTGGACCGCACGAAGAGTTTCCGAAGGACATCACAGCTGTTCGTGAACTTTTGAATCAAGGGAAGGCTCTCTCGAAGTCTTCTATTTCCAGATGGCTCTCCGGCTGCATCATGCACTGCCACCGGTTAGCTAACCGACCGCTGCCAGGCCGTCCGAGAGCCCATTCGACCAGAGCGATCGCTGCTACTACGGCGTTCTTATCTGGTGTGCCCCTGCTGGACATCTGCAGGGCTGCCACGTGGAGGTCGATGCACACCTTTGCGAGATTCTACTGCGTCAATCGGGATTCCAGGGAGGAGTCCAGGGTCGGCCAAGCAGTGCTGCGCAACCTGTTCGCTTAAGGTGAGCCTGGTGAGGAGGTAAGAGATGCTTAATATTGAGTTTTTTGTATTGCTTAATGTTGAGCCTTTTGCCACCCCCCGTGGTTGTGCATGTGTGTACTGCTATGTATTCTTTATTCATGAGCATGTGAATCCATGCCAGACCCCATGCTGGAGAAGGAACAAGTTACTTACCTGTAACTGTTGTTCTCCAGCATGGGTCTGGCATGGATTCAGATGCAAACCCTCCCGCCTACCCTTCTGCGGCTCTTCACTTGGTCATGCTGCCATTTTACGTGCTACCAAATCTGAGGATGGCTGCCAGAGGCGGGGCTTAGGTAGAGGGCAGTCATTGGCTGTGGTCAGTATGACGCAGAGATCAGTGATTGGTTACTACTACGAAAGACAGATCAGAAAAGAAACTGATACTGGTTTTTTCTTTACCGAGGATTCCCAGCCTGACGACGGGAAATATTCATGAGCATGTGAATCCATGCCAGACCCATGCTGGAGAACAACAGTTACAGGTAGGTAACTTGTTCCTTCCCAGAACTGTGACTAGGTAGAGGAGTGATGATCACTTCTAATCAGCTGGCCAATCCTGCTGCATTCTCTACCTCTCCTGTTGTCTCCCAGGCCCTCTGTACGGCCTTGGCATCTCATTGCACTACTGAAACTCAGGACATCCTGTCCACCCTCTCTTCCTCTACGTCTTCTTCCTCCTCTACCACTACTGGCTCATCTGAGGCAGTCTCGCCTCCTTCCAATGTTCACCGCTGACAATGTTTTTAGACACGTCTGATCTATGGAAGTCTTGTCAAAGCAGGTTTTCCCCTGCTCATCCACAACCATCAAGGACCACACCGACACCCTTGCTCCAGCATTGCCGATTTCTGCAATCAATCCTTTGCCACTGGCACTTCCCCTCCACCCTTAAGAACTCCCATGTGCACCCCCTTCTAAGGAAGCCCTCAGCCGATCCTTCCTCTCTGGCTAACTACCGCCCTGTCTCCATCATTCCTTTCCTGGGAAAACTCTTGGAAAAGCTGACCATCTCCCAGCTTAAGCTGCATACTGAATCTGCTGGTTGCCTCCATGACCACTACTCTGGTTTCAGAGCTGCCAGAAGCACAGAAACTGCTCTCCTGAACATCCGTGAAGACCTGCTCTCCAATCTTAACACTAATCTCCCTTCTGTCCTCATTCTCCTCAATCGATCCTCTGATTTTGGCACAGTCAACTATACCATCCTGCTGAAACGCCTGTGATACAATCTGTGTATCACTGATCAGGCCCTGGCCTGGTTGACCTCCTTTCTCACTGACTGATCCTCTCGGGTCCAACTGGGGTCTTTCCTCTCGTCTATCTCTATCTCTACTTGTGGTGTTCCCAGGGTCTAACCTCTCTCCCTGGCTCTTCAGCCAATACCTGGCACCTCTTGCCAACTGCATCGCTACTTTCTGCTCCAATTTTCAGTGTTATGAGGATGACACCCAGCTCTCTTTCAGGCTCCTCTCGGCCACCTCTGCTTCTTCTCGAATACCGAACTGTCTGGCCGCAATTAAGGAATGGTGTACCGCCAACGGTCTCTGCCTTAATGCCAGTAAGACTGAGATCCTCCTCATTGGGACACCTACTCCCTCCTTTCCTCTCTCTCTCTGGCCGCCCACTCTGGGCCCTCTTGCTGCTCCTTCCTGTGAGGCTAAGAACCTTGGTGTCATCTTCAACTCCACCCTCTCTTTCTCTCCTCGCATTTGATGTCTCTAAGAAGTCAAACTATCAGCTGCACCTCCTCAGAGGTATTCTTCCTTTTCCTTTACTCGCTTTCCACCGGAAGCTCACCATCTCCAGAGCTCTGGTCCTCTCTATGCTGGACTACTGCAACAGCCTCTTTCTAAATCTACTCTTCGACCTTTTCAGCTTATCCAGAACAGGACTGGATGACTTTGCCTTGACCTCAAGCCCAGAGATTGTATCTCTCCAGCACTGAAATGTCTTCACTGGCTCCCCGTAGCTGCAAGGATCAAGTTCAAGACCCTCTTCATCGTCCACAGGGCTTTCTGGGGCCTGGGCCCACTCTACCTCCAACTTTCTCTTAAAACATCTTCCTTCTCGAGTTCTCCACTCATCCACCTACAACCCTTCCCCCCTCCTTCTCTGCCCTCGGCTGAACTCTTTAAAATCTGCAAGGAACTGGCCAATCCTGCCACAGTCTCTACCTCTCCTGTCCCCTCCGAGGCCCTCTGTACGGCACTGGCATCTCACTTCATCTCTAAAACTCCTCCTATACCCTCCCTCCCCCCACTCCCTGCTCTTCCTCTGGCCATTCTGCAGCCACCTCTCCTCCCTCCTTCTCTGCCTTTCCCCTGTTCTCCGCAGACAAGGTTTCTAGACGAGTCCGATCTATGAAAGTCTCGTCGAAACAGGTTCACCCCTGTTCCTCTAAAACTATCAAGGACCACATCGACTCCCTGGCTGATTTCTGCAACCACTCCTTCACCACTGGAGTCTTCTCATCCCCCCTGAAGCTCTCCCTTGTGCACCCTCTTCTTAAGAAACCCCCTGCCGACCCCTCCTGCCTGGCCAACTATCGGCCAATCTCCATCACTCCCTTCCTGGGCAAGCTCCTGGAGAAACTGGTCATCTCCCAGCTTAATCTCCACACTGAATCTGTCGGTTGTCTCCATGACAATAAGTCTGGCTTCAGAGCTGCCAGAAGCACGGAAACCGCTCTCCTGAACATCCGTGAAGACCTGCTCTCCAATCTTGACACTTACACACCTTGTGTCCTCTTCCTGCTTGATCTCTCTTCTGCCTTTGACACTGTCAACCATGCCATCCTGCTCAACCGTCTCTGTGATAACCTGGGTATCACCAGGCAGGCTCTGGCGTGGCTGACTTCTTTCCTCTCCGACCAACCCTCTCAGGTCCAACTTGGGTCCTTCCTCTCCGCTATCTTTTTCTCTACCTGTGGTGTCCCCAGGGGTCTAACCTCTCTTCCTGGCTGTTCAACCAATACCTGGCACTCCTGGCCCATCGCATCGCCGCTCTCTGCCCCAAATTTCAGTGTTATGCGGAGGACACCTAGCTCATCTTCAGGCTACCCTCGGCCTCCTCTACTTCCCTCATCTCTGACTGTCTACTATCCAGGAGTATTGTGCCACCAATGACCTCTGCCTTAATGCCAGTAAGACTGAGATTCTCCTCATTGGCACACAAGCTCCCTCCTTTCCTGTAGCTCTCTGGCCGACCTCTCTTGGCCTGCTCTCTTCCTGCTACCATCTGTGTGGCTAAAAACCTTGGGGTCATCTTCGACGCCACACTCCTTCTCTCCCCACATCTCTGACGTCTCTAAGAAGTCACACTACCAATTGCACCGCCTCAGAGGTTTTCTTCCTTTCCTCTCCTTCCCCCAGAAGCTCACTGTCTCCAGAGCTCTGTTTCTCTCTAGGCTGGACTCCTGCAATAGCCTCTTTTCTAAATCTGCCTGCTTCTACTGTCCGCCCTCTGCAACTTATCCAGAACAGGACTGCGAGACTTGTCCTTGGCCTCAAGCCCAAGGATCATATCTCTCCAAGACTGAAATCTCTGCACTGGCTCCCTGTGGCTGTGAGGATTAAGTTAAAAACCCTCTGCATCGTCCGCAAGGCCTTCTGCGGCCTGGGGCCTCCATACCTTCAACTCTCTTCCTAAATACCTTCCTTCTCGAGCTCTTCGCTCATCTGCCTAAAACTCCCTCAGGGTCAGTCTCTTCTCCAAGCAACGAGTTGGTGGCAGATCTCTTTCTTTGGCTGGGGCCTCCCTCTGGAACAGCCTCCCTGCCTTTCTGAAACTTGAGGAGAATCATCTTCGGTTCCGGAAGCACCTCAAAACCTTTCTCTTGGCTTCTGCTTTTTCTCCTCCTCTCCCTTGCTGACTTCTTGGCTGACACTAACTTTGCACTGGTTCCTAACCGCCCTCTGATCTCGGGCCCTGGTAACCTCCCCCGCCATCGCACTCCTGCACTGCCCTCCTTGCAACCCCGCACTTGCATACTGTTTTTCTTTATCCCTACAGTCCGTGCCAGCACTTGACACCTGTTGTCTGGACTTACCTTGCACTTGCCACCTGCTAGCCATACTTTACATATTGTTATTTATTGTCTTATCCCATGTACTGCACTTTCCTCTCCCCCTTCCCACCACACACTTCTCCCCTCTCCCCCTTCCCATGCACTTGCGCAATCTGAATGACACCTGGCCTAGTAGGATCGTTGTCTGTCTTCACTCTGTTCCCCTCCCTTGCCTCGTCGTGCCTTGAAACACCTTTGTATAGGCGCGTTATAAATGCCATATCATATCAGACGCTTCTCCAAGCAGAAAGTTGGGAGCAGATCTCTTTCCTTCGGCTGGGCCTCCCTCTGGAACAGCCTCCCTGCACCTGTCGAACTTGAGCAGAACCACCTCCGGTTCCGGAAGCAACTCAAGACTTTCCTTTTCACTTCCGCTTTCTCTCCTGCTCTCTCTTGCTGATGTACCTGACTGCTCCTTGCACTGACCACCTGGATGCCCTCTGAACTCAGGCCCAGGCTCCTGCTTGTCCAGTGCCCTTGCACTGCTTCCGTCCTCCCCCAGCACCTTAGGGTCTATTCCTGCAGTCCCTTCTCACTACACTTATGAGCCACTTGCTGGCTGCACTTATTGATCTACCTGCACTTCCCCATTCCCCCCTGGCATTTCTCCCCTTCCCCGCACGTGTGCGATCTGAATGACACAAGGCTTAGTAAGATTGTTGTTTTGCCCTCCCTTTGTTTCCCCCCTCATTGTCTTGTGCTTCGTAACACTTATGTACAGACGCGTTATAAATGCCATATCATAACCAGTGGTTTAGTCTTTCTCCAAATCCTATTGGCCAGAGACTATATAAAAGCAAGGAAAGACTCAGGAAGTGTGCGAGAGAGGAGCCCTTCCTGAGCAAACCATGTGGAAGGGGAGAAGCCAGTCCAGAGAACCCAGAAGAGTGAAGACTGGGACATTTTCCTAGAGGCAGTGGAATGTCTGACGGGTCCAAGGAGGAGAGACTGACCCTGCAGAAGAAGGAGCTGCCCAGCTGACCAGGAGAGTTGGGTGTTCAGTCTGCTGGACTCTCACAGACACACAGAGACTGGCCCAGCAGAGGGGGAACTAGCCATCCATCAGAGGGAAGCTCAGGCTTGCAGTGTACTGGGTTCTCCAGTCTGGCAGGAGAGCTTGTTTCCCCTATCCAGCTGGGGTGAGGCCCATTGAAGTGTATGGTAAACATAAGCAGGAAGCTAATGTCTGCTGTTGGCATGAGAGAGCTGCACCTCTCTGCAGGCTCGGGAATCCCAGAGACTGCCGTGTTGGAGCCAGGTGTTTCACCAACCAAGGTGGAAGAAGCTGCTGTACGAGCAGGACACGCTGCGGGAATGCCAGGAGCCAGCAAGAGACGCCTGGGCGTTCGCATGTGACGGAAAGCAGCATTTCACTTACCGGAGTCTGGAACGAAGCAGATGTGCCAACTGGAAGCCGCGAGAGACTGAAAAATGAAGAGAAAGCGGTCGCGAGAAGGAAGCAGGCAGAGTACTTTTACCGGCTGACCGCGGGGGAATCCAGTAACGCCAACAAGAGCCGGTGAGTCCACCCAGAGATAGCGGAGACACCGGGGCGTATCGGCAAATGCACTGAATACAAATAATTATAAACGAACCAACAGAGAGAAAAAGCATATAGTAAAAGGGGAAATTGACATACAAACAAAACCTCTGCAAATATGTGAATGTATGCAGTGCAAAAACATGGGAAGCCCAAACGGGATAATATATTCAGCAGAAACATTATCCAACAAAGCATATGTGCAATTCTGCGAGAGGGCAGATACCCTGTATGAGCAGAAACCCTGGCAGGAGAGTATAGCAGGCATTTTCAAGTGTGTGAATACAAGACGCCCTGGCAGGAGAGTATACCAGGCAGTCACAAGATATAGAGGTCCTAAGAAGAAACATCAGGACTAGGGAAAATATTTTATTAATCTGTAATGAAGAGATCCTGAGAAACAATATCAGGACTAAGAAAAGGATTGGAATTGGAAAGTCAAACAGTTTTGTGTGTCAGTTGTTGTGCGCCAAGAAGGACACAAGGGACGGTTTGTGAAAACATCAAAGGGTAAAGGGAAATCCAGGGGAAAGGAATCGCCCTTTGGAGCAAAGACCTTTTGTTAGGTAAGAATTAGTGCAGTCCAGCTGGTGTGGGACTACACAAGACTTATCTCTTGGTATTAGGTAATCCACCTTTTAATATAGGCCTGTACTATACAAGTTAGTAGTGTGACTGAGCAGCCAGGCTGATCTTAAAAGGGGTAATGTGAGCTCTAGAGCTGCACAAATAAATCAGTAAACGCAAGTATCCAATTAAACACTTACACACCTACAGTTATATAATTTATTTATACACAAAGATATATTTTTTTTAAAATCAACTTTATTAAGTTTCATTTGTGCATTACGAAATTCCATTGCATTTGCTGATGTGAGTTAACAAGAAAAAACCATTCGCAACACACCCCTTCTCCCTCCCTCCCTCCCTTTCCCTCCCTCCACCCCCCTTCAGTTCAAATGTTCATAAGTTGCTTAATCCTTGCTTAACGGGCTCTTTGAAAAAACAGAAGTGTCAATGCACTGTGCGCTTGGCACGTCGAAGTCATGTGGACCAACTGGGTAAAGTTCACAATCGGGTCCGCGGGCCATGGCCCCGTGTCCTTGGGGGGGGGGGGGGGGGGGGGGGGGTTCCCTCGGCACCACTACTAAGCATTAGACCGCTCGGCCGTATTTGTCAAAAAAGGGGAGCCAGATTTCCTCGATGCTGGATTTAGACTCGTCAAGCAGGTGTGTGAGGAACTCCATGTCGTAGATGGCCCGTACCTTGGTTACCCAGGTTTTTTCCCCTGGCATTTCCGGATGTTTCCATTTCTGTGCCAGGCAACATCTGGCTGCTACCAGCATTACCTGAAGCATATGGTCTTGAGTGCCCTCTTGGCCTTCCCCAATGTCAATTCCGAAGAGGAGCCAAGGGCAGGAAGATCGCTCAACCCCATCCACCCCCTTGATCCAGGCCCGTACCTTGTCCCAATAATTTTGGACCACTGGGCATCCCCACCACATGTGAATGTAGTCTCCTCTTTCTGTCCTGCATTTCCAGCAGTGTGGGTCATATCCTGGCCTCATCCTAGCTATCCTCTGCGGGGGATAGTGCCATCGGTGTAGTATCTTGAGGGCCTGATGGCGATACTGGAGGGAGGCCGTGGATCGATTAGCCCGTCTACACATCTCCGTCCATCTTTCGTCATCGATTTCCTCACCTAAGTCCCTACCCCATTGTGTGCGTGCTGGCGGCGGGTTTCTGGGGACAGAGAACAGAAAAAGCTTATAGAGGCGGGATATTATCCCCTTGGAGCCCCTCGCGGTTAGGAGAAGCTTTTCAAAGTCTGTGAGATCCCTCCTGAGGGTGTGGCCCCAAGATGGCTCAGTGAGGACCCCTTTGAGCTGAAGATAACGGAAAGGGGAAAGCGTGCCTATTCCCAGGGCCTCCTCAAGGTCACTCAGGGGTAGGAAAGAGCCCCCCACCCACATATGGCCAGTCCTGCTAAGGCCTGCCTCGAACCATGTCTGGTATGCTGCTGGTTCTGCTATTTTGGCCAGGAAAGGAGGGGCCCAAATGCAGTTTAAGGGGGAGGGCCATGTTGTGAGCCATCTGTAGTAGCCTCCCTCTCTCCATAGGGACCACAGTACTTTCAGAATCGGATGGTTCAAGACGGTTCTGGGGATCTTATTCCTTGGGACCCAGAGCCATTCCTCTATTGTGACAGGTGCAAGGGGCCTATTATCCATGGCTACCCACTGTTTTTTCGTTTCCGGTGAGAAGTGATCAACCAGAATCCTCAACTGGGATGCCCTGTAGTATGTCCCCAGGTCGGGGTAACCCACCCCCCAGTCCTCCTTAGCCCTAGTCAATACCTCGTAGGAGATTCTGTGTTTTTTACCCAGCCAGAGGAAATTAAGAAGGACTCGTTTTGTTTCTTCAAAGAAAGCCCTAGGGACCAGCACCGGGAGCATCTGGAAGAGAAACAGGAATTTTGGGAGAAGCACCATTTTTATGAGATTGAGGCGTGCCATCCACGAGAGACCCGCTCTCGCCCACCTTTCTATGTCTCTCCTGATTTCTGACCAGAGGGGGTGAAGTTGGCCGTGTACAGGTCTTCAAGGTCGCGCTTGATATGGACTCCTAGATACCGGAACCCCTCCTCACTCCGTTTAAAGGGGAGTCCCTCCACAAAGGCCATCTCCGGGTCCGATAGATTCCCCCCTATGAATGCCACCGATTTGTCCAGGTTGACTTTATACCCCGATAGCTCTCCATATCGTGTGAGGCCCTGTATCAACCGGGGGATTGTTTGGGTCGGTCTGGTGACATAAAGCAGGACGTCATCTGCAAAGAGGCAAATTTTGCAATGCATGTCTCCCATCTGTATTCCCCTGATGGCCATATCGTTGCGGACCGAGAGTGCCCATGGTTCCATTACTAATGCATAAATTAACGGGGATAGAGGGCATCCCTGCCTCGTACCACGTTCAAGGGGGAATTCTCTTGATTCCGTTCCGTTTGCCACCACTCTGGCCGAGGGGGAGGAGGAAAGCGCAGATATCCATCCCAACCACCTTGGGCCCATCCCCACAGATGTGCGAACCTCCCTCATGAAGGCCCAACTGACCCTGTCAAAGGCCTTCTCCGCGTCGAGAGCCAATAAGAGTGTGCCCTCGTTTCTGGCCTCAGTTGTGGCAAGTATGTGAAGTGTTTTCCTTAAATTATCGGAACCCTGTCTGTTAAGGATGAATCCCGCCTGGTCTGGGTGTATCAGGCGTGGGAGGGAGTTTTCCAGTCTGGAGACCAAGATTCTAGCGAAAATCTTGGCGTCCAAATTAAGAAGCGAGATGGGTCTGTAAGACCCACAGTCCGTCTGGTCCTTGCCGGGTTTAGGTATGACGGTGATGAGGGCCTGCAGGAATGTCGGTGGGATTGTGTCCCGACTCCTAATCTGGTTAAACAGTTTAGCCAGGGGTTTCACTAAGATCGATTGGGTCTGTTTGTAAAAATCTGCTGTATAGCCGTCTCGGCCAGGTGCCTTTCCGGCCTTCAATCTTTTGATGGCTCCCTCCACCTCTTCTTCTGAGATTTCCCCCTCGAGGGCCTCTAAGTCTTCGTCCGTCAGCTTGGGGAGGGGATGTTCTGCCAGGTAGGAGGAAATATCCTCCTGTGATTCGCCCATTTGCCTGGAATAAAGTTTGCTGTAGTAGTCGGCAAAACATTCCGTTATTTTCTGCCGGTCCCCATGAATTCTGCCTCCCTCATCACCAAGCTGGGCAATCCCTCTTTCCACTCTGCACCCCCGTGCCAATAGAGTGCCTACCCTGTCGCCCCGTTCATAGTATCTCTGTTTGGTGTATCGCATTTTTTTGACAACCTCCCCTATAAGAACCGTATGAAGCTCCTGTCTTTTGCCCTGCATCTCCTCCAGGAGTGCATCCCGGTCAACCCCCGGGGCGCCCAGTCTGGCCCGCAAGACCTTCAACTCCGCACGGAGTTTGCTCTCGATCAGGCCCCTCTCCCTTTTACGCCTCGAGCCCTCTGCTACGAGGAGACCCCTAAAAGTGGCTTTCCCCGCTTCCCATACCATGGACATGTCAGTCTCCCCGGTGTCGTTTGTCTCAAAGTAGGCCAGCATTTCTTGTTTCATAAAGTCGCGGAATACGGGGTCCCTAAGGAGCGTGTCATTGCACCGCCATCGGGATGATCTCGGGGCAATGGGCAGTGACCAGTTAGCCACGAGTAATTTGTGGTCCGACCACGTTATGGCCTCGACCCTTGGTTGGGTTACCACCCCGTCCCCCTCCTCTGAGATCAGCAGGAGGTCGATTCTAGTATAGGTGCAGTGTGGGGGAGAGAAGAAAGTGTAGCCGCCTTGGCCCGGGTATGCTTTGCGCCCGATGTCTACCCAGTAGTGATCCCTCAGGAGGGTCTGCAAGGCCAGGTTGTCCTTAGTAATCCCCTTGGGTGTCCCTCCGCTGGCGGACCACCAGTCCAGTTGGGGGTCAGCTATGAGGTTGAAGTCCCCGCCAAGTATCATGGCCCCCTCTGCCCACTCGTCCATGACACTGAAGATCCGCGTGAGGAACTCTACCTGACCCGAGTTGGGTGCATATACGGTGGCGAGAGTGATGCGCTGTCCCTCGCAAAACCCTTTGACACCTAAAAATCGACCTCCAAATTCTCTCTTGGTTTCTACCCCTGTGAGTTGGAGTGCCCTTCCCAGGAGAATGCCCACCCCCTCCTTCTTTGAGGTCGCATGTGATGCCCAGTAGTTGCAGCCAATATCCTTCCTCTCTTCCTCGTTTATAATGTGTTTCCTGTAGGAATAGGACTGTTAGATGTTGTTTGCGGAACATATTGCTCGTAAGGGACCTCTTATTTTGAGAGTTAAGGCCCTTGACATTCAACGTGCCTATCTTCCCTTCAATCATTATCGTCTTTTCGGTTGTGCCCTTTGAACCCCTCATAGTACCTGAATTTCAGAGCCCGCTGCCAAGCAAGTGTCTCTGACTTGAACTGACTTTCCCCCTTTACCCCTCTGTCTGCCCTGTTGACCATTCTTCCCCCCACCCCCTTATTCGAAGCCCCCCTCCCTGTTTCCTCCCCCCCTCCCACCCTTCCCTTGAAATATAAGGCGTTCGTCCACGTTCCCCAACATACGTTGGGGTTGGTCAACGAACCACCAAGGACTCTAACCCCAGCCCCGGGATTTTCATGTGTTGGGGAATCCCAATTCTCAGAATCAATATAGATCGGCCCCGTCAGAACCTCGGTACAAGTGTCCGAGATAAAATTCTGGAACAATGAGCCCCCACTCCAGCCCACAAACCATTAACTCGGGCCTCGTGTGTGGGCCAACTCAATCAAACAGTTAACTTTTTTGCAAACTTTCGCCCGCCCTGTAGTCCGGCGGGCAAGCCGTAGCGCCAACGCGGCGTCCAGTTATGACACCTCATGGTCCCAGGTCCTCCAGTGCCTGGACCCCGAGTCAATGCTCACCTTGTGATTTCCTCCATCGCCGATCGAACGGTGTTCTCATGACTTTGAGTGGTCTTCAGAGTTTGTCGACGGGTGTCTAGTTTTCCGGAACTTCCGGGCCCCCTTGACTTTGGATTTGCCGCTGTGGTTCACCGATCTGTCAGGACCCCTGGGGGGGTCTCGGGCTCTTCCATCCTGGGCGCCTGAATGGCCTGCCTGGTCGCCAACCAGGTCGTCTGTGGCCCTCCAAATATCCTCCTCCGACACCAGGTGGTGTTTCTCCCCTAGCCATTCAAATTCCAGGTAGAAGGGATGTCCCCAGCGGTATCGAACCCCTTTTCCCTGAAGCCATCTTGTGAGGCTGCCACATTTCCTCCTCATTGACAGGGTGAGGGCTGACAGATCTTGAAAGATGGACACCCTTGAGTCGTCGTATTGTATGTTGCCGAGGTTTCTCGCTTTCTCTAGAATTTTGGCCTTGTCTTTATAATAATGTAGCCGGACCAAGACCGAGCGCGGGCCTCTGCACCACCCCCCCGCCCGGTGTACCCTGTCAAAGTTGATCGTGCCCGCAGCCTCTGTTCCCAGGGCGATCCTTACAATGTTGTGCACTTTGCCCTCGAGTCCTTCGTGTGGATTCGCCCTCGGATTCCACCAGGCCAAAAATGCGCAGGTTGTTCCTTCTCTCCCTGTTCTCCATGTCGTCGACCTTAAGCCGGAGTTCTTCCTCTCGTCTTTCCATGTCTCGGAGTCTAATTTCCATTTGGGTTTCAAGGAGTGTTACAGAGAGTTCATTGCTTTCGACTTCCTCCATTCGGTCCTCTAGGGTGGTGACTTTGGTCATGAGGTCAGCCAATTTGGCACCCATGTCAGTCCTCATCCCGCGTATCTCCTCCAGAATCATCTGGATATTGTTCTGGATGGCCCCCAGGTCTGGGGGAGGAGTGATGGGGCCCCCGGTCGCCATGACACTCTCGTTGGCAACAAATTGCTATTTCAGCAGGTTTTCTTTCCAGCTCATGGAAGGATCGTGTCGGTTACTTGTTAGCGGGCACCGCCTGGTCGTCAGCCGTGTCTGGGTCAGTTGGGGTGCAGGGTGGAGAGGGGGTGTGTCCCCCGTGGTTGTCGGCAGCTCGGTGCCTGTCTATCCTGTTTGGCTCCGCTAGTTAGCCCTGTGGTGGCGATCTCCAGGTATCTCAGCTGAGGGGGTTCCCAAGTTGTTGTAGGTAGGGGTATCTGAGGGCCAAACTCATGCAATGTTTCCTCTGGTGTCTCGCGCAGGCCCGGTGGTTTTCCGGTAGGTCTCTCTTGAGGGAGGGGATATGAGGGCTCCGGATAGGGGTCCTCACCTGTTGCGCCTGGCTCCCTGTGGTCCCCAGGCTTTACTGTAGCAGGGGAGGTTCCAGAGTCACGGTAGGTGAGGGTATCCGAGGGTCAAGTGTGGATAACGTTCCCTTTGGTACCCCGTTTACTCCAAGTGCCCTTCCAGTGGAGGGGGGTCGTAGGGGTGCTGAGCAGGGGTCCTTACCTTCTATGCTTGCCTCTCTTTGTTTCCCAAACCTCGCCACAGTGGGGAGAGTCCTCGTCGCGAGGCTGCAGGTGTCCCTTGGCACTTTCCTCAGGTAAGAGCGGGAGGAGGGGGAGTGTGTTGGGGGGGGGGGGCGCGCTCCCGCGTCGGCCCCCAGGCGATGTCGTTGCTCCGTGGGCAGGTGGATGGCCCTCTTCGGATCGGGCCCCGGGGCCGTGAAATGGGCAGGTGGGCCCAGGCCTCCCTATGACAGAGCGTGCCGGCAGCACCTCGGCTGTCCCGCCTCGGGTGTCCGGAGCGCCAGGCGTGGAGCCTCAGAGCGCTGTGGGCAGTGTTGGTGTGTGCCGTAATGGGAGGGGGGGCGCGCTCCCGCGTCGGCCCCCCTGCAATGTCGTTGCTCCAAGGGCGGGAGGATGGCCCTTTCCGGGCTGGGCCCCAGGGCCGTGGGATGGGCCGAGGGGTCCGGGCCCCCCTATGACAGGCCGCGTCGGCGGTGTCCCGGCTGCCCCACCTCGAGTGTCAGGAGCGCCAGGCGTGGAGCCCCAGGGCGCTGCGGGCCACTTTGGTGTGCGCTGCGATGGGAGGGGGGGCGCGCTCCCGTGTCAGCCCCCCTGCAATGTCGTTGCTCCTTGGGCGGGCGGATGGCCCTCTCCGGACCGGGCCCCGGGATGGACAGGGGGGGTCCGGGCCCCCCTATGACAGTGTCAGGAGCGCCAGGCGTGGAGCCCTAGGGCGCCGCGGGCTGCTTTGGTGTGCGCTGCGATGGGGAGGGGGGGGGTGCGCTCCCGCGTCGGCCCCCCTGCGATGTCGTTGCTCCTTGGGCGGGCGGATGGCCCTCTTCGGGTCGGGCCCCGGGGTATGACGTGCGGTAAGCCGCGTTAAGTGTCCGGGGGGGGGGCGCCGCGGGCCCGCAGCCCCGGGCTCCCTCGTGTGTGGCCCAGCCTGTGTGTGCTCGGCCGCCGCGCCTTCCCTCATTGCCTCCTACGTTGCTTCACACCAGGCCGTGGGGGAGGGGTTGCTGGTATCGCCTCGGTCCGTAGAGCTCCGCTCAGGAGCGTCGGATCGGGACCGGAGTTGGGTCCAGGTGGGGGCTACAGGTTCCCACTCCTCTTGGTGGGGGTCGCGTGGTTCATGGGACCCTCGTTCTGCTGGTGGACCGCAGTTTACCAGGGGCTGGGTGCGGAGCTCGAAGCTTAGGCATCCATCCTGCCTGCGCCCCCTGGTGGCCTCCCTACACAAAGATATTTAAAGTATTCTTTAAAAAGCAGCATTTAGCTGTAACATTAATCACAAGTTCGTATTCAAAAAGTGAACAATAAAGCAGGTAATTCATTAATATGTTAAACATGTTTCAGCACCTGGAGGTGACGTCATTTGTGGTCAGTATAACATTTATATAGTATCACCTTTGAAATATTGAGTTTTTCAAGGAAGGAAAGGTTAGGATTAGATCAGAACAGGCTGATGGGTTATAAGCACAGTTTGATTCTCCCAAAGGGAAGCAGGCAGTCTATTATCCCAGCATTAAAGTGTTCAACATTTAAAACCTGTGAGGGAGCAATCACTGCCAAAGCCAATAGGTTAAGAAGGAGACCTTTAGGGAGCCAGGACAGCCAATGTCAATGAGCAAAGTCAAAGTTCTGATATTCTTCTTAGAAATATGTTCTTAAATAGTAAGTGTTCTAAAGAGAAATTGCAGCAACTCAAGAGGAGTCACCTTTAGGAAGCACAAGCTAGAAGGCCAATGCAGATAAGTTGAGGTCAACTTAGTGTAGGGTTAAATCGCACTCCCAAAGATGGGAAGCACCCCAAATGGCTAAGGATAAAGTACCCCAAGTCCCACAGTACCTTTTAAATGAAGAAGTTGTTCGAGCTGGTTTCCTTCACGATACAATGCAGTAGACTGTTCTTCCTGGTCCTTGGTCTTGGTGACGAAAGGGGAGGACGTCTGGCCGGGTCCTGCGCCAGCACTCGAGAGAGGGACTTGGCAGAAATGGATTTATGTCAATTCAGTGGCTCTTTGTGGTCTTGACGCCGTTTTCTCAGTGCCAAAGAAGAATGAAAAACTCTGGTTAGGATTTCCTTGATTTCTCGGTCCTGGACTCTAGATGCAGGTTTCTTGCTTATGTAGGGTCCTCTGAATGCCCATTAAGATCTGGCCGGATTCGGACTTTGGAAGACAATGCATTCCCAAGTGGTTGTGGTACCCCAGTTATTGGGCTTCTGCAGCCTTAAAAAGTCGCAGCAAGTCGCGGGTTGTGCCAAAATAGTTTTTCAAGGCTAGTTGGTCCCACCAGCCTAAGGGAGGAAGTCGTCCTTTACGGGTCTTCGCTGTTGTTTCAAAAACAGGGTCCGCACAGCTGCAGGGCTTCACCGGGCACTTCGTTGTCCAGGAGGGTGCTGCTGGCGTCTTCTCTCATCTTCTGCTTCATATGTTGTCCTCCAGTGGTCGACTCTACTCTTAGTCCCAAAAACCTAGCTTTGTATGCAAGTTCCCATCACAGCCCTAGGCTGTCACAGGGTGGCTGTCCTCCAGGACAGCCAGCCGGCCAATTGGAACTGGTTTCACTCAGGCACACCTAGAGACAAAGGGCAGGGAAGTTTCGGGATCCTCCCTCACTTCCTGCCTTTCCAGACACACTGGAGCCTGATGCAAACAGAGTAAAAGCCCAGACGAAACTAACAAGAAATGGCAAAAAAAGAAGACTGGGGGTTGAGGGGAGCAGTATTGAGAAAATGGTCACCCTTGCGTTCAGCACTGCAGCTGAGGTATCAGCTTGCAGATACATGTCACTAAGTAAGTATAAAAAGAAACAACTGCCACCAGCCATTCATTTGAGTTAGTGTAACAAAATGTTACATGAGGAATGGGTTAAGGGAATTACTATGCAACCCCCCAGTACTCCAAATAGGGTGGTGTGTGCTGGACCCATAAGGTAGAGGTAAGTAAGACAGGGGTCATCTTACGATTCTTGGAAACAGTAGTCCACCCAAGGAAATGTAGTTAAACATTAAGAGAAGTGCAAGGGTCTTCGTGGCACTGTAAAAAAGGTGCTGTGTGTCACTATGCAAAATCAGATGCCTATGGAGTTTACCACACTCCACGAAACATTAAAGAACATAGAAAATCAATGTCGGGAAAACACTGAGTGAGAAGAAGGTCCCACTCAGAAGTAAACATTAAAAAGCCCTGAGTCCAGAAAAAGAGCTGGGGGTCTCTAAGGTTAAAGGGAATTGGCACGTAAATTAAAATTCTGCTGAACACGTTTCTCCTTGAATAACTTGAGTTGGAACCATTTATTCTTCCTTTATGACACCTTTCTAAACCACCCAAGGGTAAAGACATGTCCATGTTCACCTTAGAATGTAATGTATGCTGCAAGGATCAGAATAGATCTTTGGACACAGGACAGTTTTTGTTTTGACATACTGACACAGACAGATCTTTAAATTTGGTTTAGGTACGGAAATTCCTCTTAGAGCTGGGTCAGGGATTTTCCCAACCCTTTTATTTTCAATAAAAATCTTTAACCAAAATCATGGCCAACGTGTGCCTGTTTCATTCCCAACTCCTCATATATGGTGTCGGAGTGGGAATGGCCTATGTTGACACAAACTGGAGATCTCACACGAGTAGAGCAAGCTCTAGCTCTACAGTTATTAAATCTGGGAAAGAGTGGATTAACATCACCTCTCCCAATAGTGGATCATACACCCAAGAACCCAAAATAGGTTCCAGTTCCATAACTCTTATCTGGGAAAATATCTAAATGGGTCCTTTTTTTTCTACCAGTGAACTGGGTCCTATAGAAAGAACGCAGGAGCACCTTCACCATCTGGACACTTTTTTTAAACACTATGCTGTTATAATGCTTATGCTGATATTGTGAATTCCTGACAGTTTTGTAATCGCCTTTAGCTGTGCATGACCTGGCTGTCCTAAAGAGAACACACACTCTGGCTGGCTTCCAAACACCGGAGCTTAGATGAGAAACCACTTGCGTCAATAGAACTAATCCGTTCCAAGCGCGAAGAATAGTTGATGGGTGCAGCATCACATTTTTCAGTGTGCTACATTGTGTGAATTCCTAATTCCGTTACAAAATATATCAATTTAGAAGCCTTACACTATTAAAGAGAATATTCCGATCAGGTGGTTATTTCAATGGCATTTGCCTCAACTTGCTACCGGCCTAATCAAGGAAGGGGATCCACTGAACACTTCAGTGAGCCTTTAAAGTATTTACCTTAGTCAAATGATGGAGGGAACATTGAAAATGTGCACCATTGCGATAATTTGGGGATTTGGTTCAATAATAAAGGGAATTGGAATTCCCAACTTCAAAAAAGTTATCTTCTGCTGAACATGCGTGCATAGCCTTTATAAGCTTGTCAAAAATAAATTGGGGGCATGGCATTTGATGCTACTGTTGAAGTGCAAAAGCACAAACCCAATAAGCAGTACTGAAACCCAATCCGCAGTATTGTATGCTGCTGAGCTCCTGGGGAACTCTGGCATGGCTAAAATGAAAGCCAGTGAAAACATCATTTAAAAAAAGTTATTAGGATTACCTGTGGTCATAACAGAAATGGGTCAAACCGGGTGGTCGGTCAAAAGGCCGAAAAAAAATCTCGAATAACAAAAATCTCGAAAAAAAAGGCAGAAAAAAAAAATATCTAATTTTTTTTTTTTTATTTATATATGTATTTTTGGGTCAGGTAAGTAAAAAAAAAAGGATTAAAATAAAAAAATAGAAAAAAAGGGGGGTCGGGGGGAAACCCCCCCCCATTTCGAAAAAAAAGTAAAAAAAAAATTCGATATTTTTTTTTCGGCCTTTTTTTCGAGATTTTTTTTTTAGAGATTTAGAACTTCGGGATTATGACTATAAACCGTCAAACCGATATAGAGTATCATACACAGCAGAGACCAATCCTGCTATGGGTTACGCTGTGGACAAGTAATGAACTGAAGGATTACAAGGGGGCTCTGCTTGATGTCATCACAAGTAACCATCCTAAACCTTGGGCATGGTTTTACAATCTTAAAAATGTGTTATGGAAATGATAAATGTAGATGCATGCATGCACAATGCGATACTTCTACATTGAGAATGTCTGACCAAGTTGCCATAAGCACAAAGAAAACGTGAAAGGTTCCTTATGTGACGTCAATTAAGATGATGGCCAACGTCTGATGCTGAGGTGCAAGGTGACTATGGGGGTGGGGGGCAGGTGTGGTGGGTGGATGGGATTAAAGACAAAACCAGAAACACAGCGGGGACCCTGTTTTGTATAGCTTTTCTGTTTCCACTCATTCATGTCACATTTTGTCAAACCATTACTTGCCTATGTAGACTGTGACTTCTAAAATTCAATAAAAATCGGCTCCTATTGGAATAACCCGGAATGCTTAATTACTGCAAATAAAGGGAGATGCAAGCTTCCTATTGGGATTGCGGTTTAATGAATTCCTTGCAGAGAGAGGACAGTAAGAGCTTGTTTAAAAAATATATTACAATTCAATTAAATGTAGGGTTTGTGCAGAATCTGTCCTGGATTACAACAGCAGAAGCCAGAAATGTGTACGTTAAACTGCGCCTTGGAATTCTTGCCCTAAACGTCCTTTCTAGAAACTGGACGGACCATGTAGCTGTAATGGGGGGATGCAGGACTTTTGTAAAATTCCTCAGTGTGGGTCAAGAATTTTTGCTGTCACAAGCTTCTTGACTAGGACTTAGAACCATCGATAAATAATGTCTTAAGTGATGGATTTAGATCGTTTTGTCCATTTGTCTGTGATTTATGATGTAAGTGTATGAAATCGTTTTATTTTGGTATGTTATTTAGATCATGGGATTATGTATGATGTTGTATGAAATGTCATTTAATCTATTTATTGCATTAGTACTTTTATGTTTATGGTATTAACTGATAAAAAATCATCAAATGTTTCCCCATGTCCCATAGAATGACAATGACCTGCAACCAAGTCTGTGATGACATTCTGTACAAAGTAGTTTCTGGCAAGTTGCTGCAACCGAATGGGTACTTTGTTATCCACTTCATCACTTTGCAATAAAGGTGCTAATACAGCACCGTACAGGGAGGTGCATTTACCAGTTGAGAGAATAGTGGGGGCGGCAGGAAGCACCCCCGAGGGTATGACAAGGTATCATTTACGGATGTATAATGCTTGGACCACGTATGCAGCCTGAGAGGCTAGGGGTGGAAGTGCTCAAAGGAAGACACACTGTAAATATGATGACACAAACACATGGGGTGCTACTGCACAGCATGGGAAAGGTGAGCACTACAGGTGAGAGGAATCCATGGGGATGTTTTACACAGGCCCTTTACAAAAGGGCAGTTGAAAAACTGTACAACCCCTCCACGGTAGTGGGGTGAGGGTAGATTTATTCAGGCTGACCGTCCCAGTAGGCCGCATTAGCTGGGAACAGAACCAGCTGATGGATACAAGATTGGCGAGCCAGTCTCACGGTTACTTGTGGAGAGTGGGGGAATTCAATTTGCCATGTAGTATTCAAGGAGGCAAATGCATAGCACAACCAGCGGTTTCAAATCGCCCATTGAAGGGTGGGTCTGCGAAGGATGAGGAATACAGGGGCGATCCAGGAGGAGCCAATCAGACAGGAGATTTTGGTGTCCTTGATAAGCAACTATACTATACTGTGGCCCTCAATGTTTACGAGGCCCTTCATTGGATAGATGCTGTGTGAATGTCTCCCTTCCCACCAGCTCAGGGTGTCTTGTTTGTTTCCTATGTGCGCGGACCAATGGAAAGTGAATAAAGATTGGACAGCACAATTACTTAGTTTCTAACAACCATTCATTTATGGGGTGGAGCGGGAGGTAATGTGGCACCACAAGGGCAGGGGAGGGCAGACGTTTTGCTTCAGTCATTTTTCACTAACTTATATCTAGCTATAAGGAATTCACGTGATTCAACCAATTAGCTTTGTGGGACATGCAATAACTCAACGCAACAGGTGTAACTGTTTCTAATCGCACAAACATTGTATTCACTGTGTAAAAGGTTTGCCGCCATGGGCGGTATTGTCAGCTTGTGTCAACAAGTTCTGTTCCACTGTGCTGTTTGATTTGTGCTTACCCAGCTGTAATAAACCGTGTTACTTCTTGCTTGGCGTACGCTCCTTTTTCGACTTCCACCAGTAAATTATTGACTATGTGCTCCTGGATAACCCCTGATAAAACGTACTGGAACAAACTGTGCTGCTTTATGTCACCTTGGTTTCTTCATCTGTTCACTAAATCGGGGCTGTTTCATTCTAGATGACTAGGTAAACTGAATTTTCCCACCCAAATTACCTCTTACCACCAAGCCTTCTGTAGGGGAAATAACATTTCAGCAAAGAACATGAATACAGTGGTTTCACATTTCTCTTCCTTCTTGACTTGAGCAGGCATTTCTCATTTTCTTTTGAACTTTTCTGTTTCTCTGTGTTAGTATATTTCTGAAGTCAAGCACATAAATACTTGCACAGGGCACATGAATGAGGCAATCCTAACAAGCCCAAAAGAGAGGACTTCAGAAGAATAAAAGCACAAGGTAGAGTCTTCCAAGACTGTCTGCTTGGTTCCCCTGTGGCAACAGTTGTCACTGGGGGGTGGGTAAAATTATTACCAGCAAAGTAAATCTGAAATTCCACTTCAATTGCTGGCAGGACAGTTTTTTCCTATTCGGATACTTTTTTAGGCAAATTAATTTTTTGAGATTTAGCTTCCCACACCCCCTTCCCCCCCCCAAAATGTAGATGTTTCCTGAAAATGAAATTTTGGGAACACTAAATTTCAGGTGGGAAACATCAAAAATTGCGTAATTTTAAGGAAAAAATGAAATTCTAGGTTAGAAAAAACCTGGAACTACCAATTTCAGATGTGCTCTTTTCACTAGAAGCGTTTCGCATTTATTATTTATTGCAGAAGCAAATATTTTTCCTCAGTAACTGCACTGGTTTTGACATTGAATCATTTCAGCAACTCCACCTCCTCCTCTTGCCTGCCCCAACTGCAGCAAAACATCCATCAGCATGGACAGTGCAGCACTGCATCTCTACTTTAGTGTTCTCTTCTAGAACAGTTATGTATGTATAAGGGTAAGCATCTGAGGACTCATGCTCCCAAACTCAGACTTTAAACTCGCAACTTTTGGAAAAGCGGTGTGTGATTAATTTGAGCTTTTAGCTATAGCTTATGCAGCAATGGAATGTCCCTACTTTTGATCAACAAACCAAATCTCGTCTGTACCCTGTAGTCTAAATTGTGACTCATCACTCATTTATCTAGATGTGAAGGAGCAAATGTTTAAGCGCCCCTTCTCACTTGCCGTTGTGGGATTTCAAGACACTTCTCTGTCTGATTTTGAGGACATATGTGGCACTACTTTGAACCATCATTATATGTAAGCACATGCATACTTTCATTTTAAGGGAATATTTTGTATGGAAGTGTTTGTGATTTTTTAAAATTTTTTTTTTAATTAAGTCCATGTATCTTGACACGCAAGAACAGCCGTCAGTATTTACAAAAATCCCCCTTGTATGTGAACATGTTGAAAGATGTGGGCTCAAAACTGGTGTTTAATAAGGAAAGATTCATGATGGTTGGGATGGCTAGCTCATGCCAGATTGTGATTGTATTGTTTAAAAGGAAGTCCTTCGAACTGCAACGTAATTGTACTAAATGTTTTTCTTTGTGCAGGGCCCCGCCTGTGAAGAAAAGGAAGATGGAAGAATTGATGCACACCTCTAAAACGTCAAACAATTTCTCGAAGGTCTTCAGCCATGGGTTGTCCCATATTGACTGTGCCCAGAAATTGGAGTGTTCTGCAATCAGCCCTCTCCTATCCATTGCAGGCTCAAGTGGTCCTTATATAATTGAGCAGGCTCTTGAGCAACCAAAACATGCTCAACGGTTTCTTCTTCCAAAGCCAAGCGTTTGGTTGGTTCAACTTCCAGTCATGGAGTTTGCTCGCCTGCCTACCACGTCAGCAGCGGATAGCCTTGCAAATATTGGAGTAATTGCTGGCTCTGGCCAAGGATCTGTTTCTAGTCCTATTAATTTGGCACCCCGTTTAATGATGAAATGTTCAGAGAATGCAAAATCTCTTGTGTTGAAAGGTACATTGCCTTCCTCAAGAATGGTCCCTTCCAATTCTTCCTTGGAGTGTATCGATGGTGCTGTACAAGCAAACCTGGACAATCCTCTGTCTAGCGATGTGGTTGATGGGTTAGGACATATGCGCTGCAAGAATAGAATTGCATCAGTAAATGCACAGACTGATTTATCTTGCATTTCACAGATCCTTGTACCAGCCGGACCAAGTAATTATAGTGAGTCCTCCTGTTCACAAACTGACTTATCATTCAGTGCTCAGACTTTGTTACCAATCAGTATTGAGATTCAGACATTGGGATCCAATTACAAGGGGAGCTCTTCAACAGCAACACAGACTGATATATTGGGTGAGGCTGTCTTGTCATCTGGTGTTATTAATCGGGAGACTCAGACCAATGCAACTGTGACTTCACCTGATAACCAAGAGCACATGGACCAGGCATTGATCTGCAACGAAATGTTTAACATGGTCAGTTCATCATACACTGTGTCAACTCAGACGAGCCTTTCGCAAGAAACGTTAGTTGCTGGCAATATCGACCAAAGATTTCTGCACTCTGACATTGATGGAAACCTGATAAATGGTACAATGAAACCTCAAACCAACCTCTCAAAAGACAGTTTAATTGATGCAAGTGTGGGCCCAACTTTCCTAGAAACAAATGATGTTGTGGGATTGAGCTCACATAGAATAAAACCAGAACAGTTTATCAACTTCAGTGGGCAAAATGAGGTGATGCCACAGCAAACTATGACTGACAATCAGACGCAGACCATGGACTTGCTAAATGACCTGGAAAATATTTTTTCTGGAAACCTGTCTAATCATTCATTGGATGGTCGTGGTCTTTTGTCTGAAGCAAGTACTGGGGGTGAAATGCACCTAACTTCTGGCTCGGCTCAACATGCAGGAATTGACTTTGATATTGAAGAGTTCTTTTCAGCTTCCAATATCCAGACCCAAACTGATGAAACTGAGCTTGGTAATATCAATGCGGAATCCCTGGACATTGAAACTCAGACAGACTTTTTCTTCTCAGATGGGTCTACACTAAGAGGGAATGCCAGCTTCTTAGCCATGTTTGATACACAGACACAGACCGATTTAAATTTATTTTTAGATCAAAATGCACATCTGCCCCTCGGAAATATCCTGAATCAGGCGAGTTTTTCAGTGAGCACAGACTCCTCTGACAATGAGACACAAACCGATATGACCTCAGCTGGGAAAGCCATTGCGATTACTAGCTTAGAAAACCAAGTGCAGCTTAATAGTGCCGAAACACAGACTATTGACAGCTGCCTGGATACTTTGGGCAGTTTATTTCTGACTAGCAATGAAACTCAAACCGCTATGGATGACTTTCTTCTTGCTGATGTGGCTTGGAACACCATGGAATCTCAATTCAGTTCTGTGGAGACACAGACCTGTAAGGAGCTTTTGTCTTTGTTTCAAACTTCGGTTAACTTGGAAGACTGATGTAATGCGAAAGCCAATAGTCGACTGTACCATCTCATGCACGAGACCATTCTACTCATGCAAAGGGGCTTGTGTACCCGTTTGGTGTGATCATTGTGAAGAATTGGATTATTTATTCTGTAGACTCTTGAACACCAAAATGTTTGCTTTTGGCTGTTTTAAGACAAGATTTGCAAATTATTTTTGCAAGTGATCGCAATCTTCTCTTGGTCATAATATGAATTTTATGGTTTGATTTGCAAAGCAATGACGCACACTTATAGTATCATATAACAGATATTTTCTCACCCCCATCCAACGCATGAGAATGTCATTTGGACACATGTCTTATGTATGGAGAATGTCTGCACAACTTTCTAGGTTTACAGATTAGAATGTGATGCTCTCATGCTGTTAAAGAAAAATCAGCACACAATCTATTATCTAGTAAATGAAACCTAGAGTATGTGGGAATGTTACTGATGTTGTAGGAGTTCAATTACAAGCGGCTGTAGAGCTGTATGCACAAGTTTACACTGCTATGACACCTATTTTATTCTGCCTTTATGGTACTGTAAAATGGTTGAAAAGCTAAATGCACTTTGGTTGTACTTCGTTATTATTACAAAGTATTTTATTTTTTGTTGGATAACTTATTTTTGACCATAAAGTGTTTTGTCTTGCTGCTCATTGGCCTTGTGAAGCTGTTAAGATTCACAGGTTACTTGTCTCCCTTAATGTATATACGTGCAAATTCAGCTATAATAAATGTAACTCTAAATTACTTGCAGTTTTTCTAATTCCAGATATATTCTTCTGCATTGTAAATACGTTTTATTTTTATTTTAAAAAAAAAAAGTTTTTATAACGAAGAATGATTAGAACTTATTTCTTTAGACATTTTTAAAACTTTGTGGATAACCGAATGTCTGTCATGGCATTCTCCACCCAGAAACTAAGCAAATGTTCCTGATAAGACCACCCGTGCAGTGCCATTTGAAATTCTTTGCTTTTCAGATTAGAATTTTTTTATCCAGCACTCGATCATTCGGAATACTTCTTAAATAGCATAACGGGTGTTGGTTAACAGAGCCTTCTGGGTAATAGAGTGCCAGATATTAAACGTTTGCTACAGGTAATACCTGATATTTTTTCAAGACACGTTCGAAATCAAATCTTTCCATTCCAGCATTTGGGCACCAACTGCAAAGCTGTTGTCCCCTTTTGGGATTATAGTCCCTCCCCCGTCTCCACCCCAAGCCCCCAAGTAATTGAGCGGCTTGGTCTCTGTGTGAAGGGTTGCAAGTATCATGACACTGTTTAATTGGAGGGGTATGGGTTGTGTGTTCAGTTCGAGGTTCAGAAGCAGGGTTTGCCCAGTTGTAGCTTGTTCTGATATTTGGTATTGATTTGGGATTTTTCATTGTAGTATAATTTAAATGTATAAACTGGGAGCCTACTGGGAATATGAGACCGGGATTTAGGAGGAAAAGTGGTAGTGATTACTTTGTGTATAAGAATGTTATTATGTATGTGGTTGTTGCGGTTAGCTTAAACGATTTTCATTACTGAAGCAACCTTCACAACCACCATCGGCAGTAGAAAATGAAAACGCAAGCAACCATTTTTTTTTACTGGTTTTGAAACTACCACTGTAATTTTTCATATCTGTCTTTGTGTTAACACGCAACATTGCATTCCTTTGCATTTGGGATGAATATGGGAAAACAGGGTTCCAGAATCGAACATTACAGTCCCATAATGGCCACCTACCGGGAAATGCATGGAGACTACACCCTCTTGCCTCCCTTCTGCCCTTTCCTTTATTATTAAGCCCCACATCATCCCATCCCCCATGGCATACAACCTGCATTTTCTTTGACAGCCACCCGACACTGCACCGCCATCCCCCTCCCTACTATTGCTGCCAGATTTACCTCATGAACATCCATAAGATCGCTATCATTGATTCCTCTGAGTATTTTATCTCCACCTTTGTCAACAGGCTGGTCTACGGTGCCAGCCGCCCTCATTCAACTCTCACAACAGCTTTGTTCAACTTGAGAAGGTTCTTAATTTGCTGCATGCACCCTCTTCAACCTCCCTCGATTACCGCTGCGCACCGCACCAGTTCCATGTGCGGCAGTTATGTGCAATCACACTTTATTCTAAATGTGTGCACATACCCCTCCATGGGCTCCAGCACTCCTTAATTTGCCTAGTTATTCCGCTTGCTATTCACTCCTCCTGCCTGACATATTGAGAACTCCTTATTCTCCTTGTTTTGCCACTCTGGATGCATATGTATAGTGAATGATTGCCCCAAGGGGAGTCTTGAGTGCTGGGCTCCCACCTGCCTAGAGAAATAGGAGCAGTTTCTTTTACCCGATTTATTTATAGAGTGAATTTACCAAGCTTATTGAATGAGGGTTTGGGGTAGATTTTCATTGCATGGACTGAAGGCTTTCCGACCTTTGCATTTCATTTAAAAGTAGGTGGCGATGTCAGAAATGGCCAGGCACTTTGTAAAAGGCTGGGAAGGACATAAACGCTCTATTCTGGTTGACAGCCACATCGTGGCTGCAATTAAATGCTAATTTGGACTGTTGACATATGATCATGTTTACACATTCCACAAATCGGACAAACTTCGTTCAGTGCTTTTCATAGTTTACTAAAAAAAAGGCCATCTAGGAGGCCTCTTTAGAGGGTGTTAAAATAATCCAACCTTTGGTTGGTGGCAGCAACAAGAGCTATGGGGTTGCGAGACATTAATGGAATAATCCTTGTCAGTTGTGTGACAAATAGCAGGTATTCGCTCCTCCCCATGGGAGAGCTTGTCCCTGTGAGGATAGGGAGGTGAGCCCGTTCCGGAAAACCCTGCTGAGGGGTTGAGGCAAGTGGGACATCACTGGAAGAGAGATTTCCCCCCCCCTCCTTTGAAGACAAGAACTCCCATTCCTATCAGGAACTCCCTAGACAAACGAATATAATTGCTACAATGACTACCTGGTAAGCTGAAGAATGTGGCATCCTTATCTTTGGCTGAAGGCAATGCAAGACTAAACCCAGTTGGACATGAAAAGGAAGATTTCTCTTTAACACGGGACTCGTATGTAACTGTGACACAGGAAGAGAAGTGAGGAGCCTGATGCACAGGGGAAGCTCCCTGGCATCACGCCGACTGGAAGCGGAGCACAAGCTAGTCAGAGTCCACGATTAGAGAGAGAGATCATGAGTACAAGACGCGGGTGAACCGGTCTGTGCAGTCGGAAGAAGTGTTGGGTCGACCGAGAGGGGAACAAGCAAATCCGGTGGTGGCTTGACCACAAGCTGGATGTGGTGGGCAGTATGCCCCCAGAACAATGCAGATAATTGACCGTACTGGAAGCGTGGGTCGCTTTCAATTAGCAACACCAGTACAAAGCAGCAGTCCAACGGGGACCCAAGAACAAGAAGCAGCGAGAGGGAGAAAACCGTTGTAAGTGAAAGCCGAGACCAACCACTGGCCCGTACCAAAAGAGCGGTACCTGGGGGACCAGGAGAAGTGGGAGGCCCATGGGATATAATGATCAATCGGAGAAAACTCGCTTTAGAATGAGAAAGTGGGGCTAAAATGATGTGATGAGAGTTGGAGGCAAATAATGAGTATCCAGAGAGGGAAGAGTTATTGTAAGAAGCTGGAACATCGTCCCAATACGCAGGATGGGTTATCAATTAATGAACAAAGTCAACCAAGAAGTGAAAAGCCTAGGAGAGGGGCTGGATCCACACAGCTGTTGTACAACCAGTAAGAGATGGGATACTCGAACCAGAGGTGAAAAGCCTAGAATAGAGGCACTGAATCGGTACTGCTGGGGTACAACCAGAAAGAAAAGTGGCACTATAAGACTCAGAACTGATGATACAAGTTTAGAAGGTGAAGGAAACCCCTGATCAATTACTTCTGGAGAGAAGCCTGGGAGGAAACTACAAGTAACAATCGAGTATCAAGAAATAGTACCGTGGAAGACATTCTAAAAAGGGGGCTACAGAAAGTATGAGTGAGAACTGTTCTTGAGGAGCTATAAGAATTGATCGCAGAGATGATCTGTTGAGAGGTGTCCTTATTCAAGAGCCTATTGAAGGCACTGGAGGGGCCACGCGAAGACCAGTCATTCCCATAGTCAATTTTAAGTTAGTTAAAATTAGTGGCATGGCAGATAAGATAGTTCGGACGGAGGACATGTTTTCTTTTGGACTTCATGACAAAGGATGAGCACCTTTGGGTAGGGTACTCCCTCTAGTGAGGAAAACTAGGCAGTCTACTTAAAATTGACATTAAAAGAACCTGAACCATGTCTTCCCAGTGTCCGACTCCTCCTTCGGACCCGCCACAGTTTCCTCAGCTGGAAACAACTACTTAATGTTTGCAGCCAGGTGTCATATTTTTGTCAAAACAAAAACCAAAGTTCCTAACCTTGGTACACCTGGGGAACAAGTATCCCAAAATGGGAGAGGGCATAGTCTGGAAGGTTTTCCAGTTCTTGACCCTAAAAAGGATAATTTCTGTTTTGGAACAATTCAATTGCAAATCATGGGTACGCATCCACTAATATGGTAAGGAGACATCTTGAAGCACCAGAATCTCCTTTATCCCCTGAGTCTGCAATGTAAATGTGTGTTGTCTGCGTACAGTTGCACCCTGATGTCCCAAGATTGAAAGGTGTAAAAGGAGAACCAAATAAACATTGAAACTGTGAAGGGGCGAAGGGAGGGGGGATAGCAGTAATCCACAAATTTCCAATGAACTGGATTAAGCGAAGAGGCCAAGATGGGTATTCTGATCTCTCACAGCTGGGCCACAGAGGGCAACGTATCTATTAAGATGGTATGATCGACCAACCATCTTGAATGTGTGAGAGGGATCCAGCATGCTTAGCAGTGCTCCATTCCCCTCATCTTTTTTTTTTTTCTTTCTTCTCTTGACCCTATTGGCCCCCTTTCTCTGAAACGTACTATTCTCCAGCATGGGGTCTGGCATATATTCACATGCTCCTGAATATTCCCAGTCGTCGGGCTGGAAATCCTTGGTAAAAAGAAAAAACACTTTCACTTCCAATTGCAAACTGTATTTCTCCTCTAAACCAATCACTGTCCTCTGGGTCATCCTGCCCCCATCCAATGAAAGTCCTCTCCCTAAGCCCCTCCTCTTCAGATTTTTACTGCACGCTTCAGTGTTGGCAATCCTCGAGTTTGCTCCGAGACCTACTTCTATGCCTTTTCGTGTTGCTCGCAGAAAAAAAGTTCTTATTTTTGTTCAGAAAGAAGCTTGTGTGCTCTTCTCTAAATCTGCCGACAGCGGGGAACCGTTGTCGGTGAAGTTCAGCACCCCCCCGAGGGCCAAGATCGTCAAAAGTTCAGAAGGCCATCAGTGTTGGGGAGAATTCTCTGTAAAGGCTAATTTCCCAAACCTAGTGAGTCCCCCAGCAGCTTTGCTGGATTTTTTTGGGGTTTATTTTTTTCTCCTGCTAAGAGTGAGACTCTCTTTCTCCCACTCTTAGACATGATTTGAGGTGTTCCTTTGACTTTGTGTTTTATGGGCTATGCGGTCCTTTACCCATAGGGCTTCATGTGTTTTTGGTATGTGGGTTACACAGCACCCTCCGTGCTGTAACCCAGGGGTGTCGTAGCGACACCCAAACATAGACTCTATACCCTGGGACTGACTACTGTCTCCCAGGGCATGTAAAGTCACCATTGGATTTACTCGTCCCAAATTATGGACAGAAACCAGTACAAACCATCATATTGTGGACGTACTGGTCGGGGCAATTCGATTGCCCCGGGGTCTGTTGTTCGAGGGGGCTCGTCTCCGTCCCCCCTGATCGAGTTTTGGCTGGTGGCAGTGGATACTACTTTTTATATTCGACCGCAAATATATTCCATTGGGATTTTCCCATTGTTCGAGGCTACCACTTTTTAATATAGCCTCGAACATACCGCTGGTTTATTAAATTAATATTAAATCACCAGTTGGTAATTTTTGCCGAAACTCTGTTCCAAAATGGTGTTTGTGTTCGCTTCTGTGACTCCAACCCAAGTCGAGCCCTTTGTTCCACTTTTTGGCAGGCTTCTCCTTAGAAGCCTCCAAAAGTGGTGCCACTCTGTCTGGGTACCACAGGGGGTGTGGCAGGGAGTTTAGGCACCCTGGACTGAGTTGCCTTGGCAACTCAAGTCGCACTCTTGTGTGATTGGCCCAAGTGGTGAGCTGCCCGGGTCACCACTTAGCATGTTTGATTGACAGCTAGGCTGAATGGGGGTTTGCTGCATAAAAGCAGGGCTTTGGGGACTGGAACTTCAGGAGTCGCCACAGGACCTAAAGAATCTGAAGAGGGAGAAGTTGAGCCGACCTGCAACGACGATGCCACCGGTGGAGCCCTGCTGAACCGTCTCACCACTTTTCCCGACGACCGAGGAGATCTCCCGTCCAGAGAGTCTTCTTCCTTTGACTGGTGGGGATAACCAGTTTGCCCGTCTTTTCGCCTTCCTGGATCATCTCGTGGCCGCCTTGCCCGTGCCAAGCACCCCGGCAACCGGAATACCACGGTTTTCCCACCACCGTGAATAAAAGGGTCTTACCTTTTAACCGGAGGACTCCGCACCTGGTTTCTCCCTGGCAGTGCAACGACCTTCAGCTTTCCTCCACGTCGAGACCATCTCTTCCTCTGGACGGCGCCGCGACTTGCACCTGCTGCCAGGAACAACTGCCCCCGCTGGAGGATCCTCTCCACTTTGAAGGTACTGTGTCCGCCTGGCCTCCCTCGCAACGGTCTGTGTGGGGTGACTCTTAAAGCTTCCACTTACCACTTGGTTTGGCCCTAGGCTGGCTAACTGAACTTTTCTGAGCTGACTTAATTCTTTTCTGAACTCCCTGCAAGACTTTTCAAGACTGTGTGATCGTGGGCGCATTGGTGCTCTGTTCTCTCAGTGGGAGACTGGCCTCTGAACTTTTTGCTCACAAGTAGACTTGACTTTCCTGCCAAAAGTATTGTGGTGTAGTGTGCTTTTCCTAATTTCTGCCTTTTTCCCTCCCTTTTTCTTAACTTATTGGAGTGCCATCTTTAGTTAAGCCCTCACCTCTGTCTGGAAATAAGTGGTGTTAACTAAGACTTGTCTAATAAGGAATAAGGGATGTACATCTAGTAATAGTGACTGTGTGTTGAATTTAATTACCTCTTTTTGTGCTAGTGTAAATTATAAGTGTCTTTTAAATAAATAATTATATACTTTTACACCAAAGCTCTGGTCAGCGTTTGCTTGTACTACTGTGTCTCTGTACCTATTGTGTATACTCTGCATACTGCCTAACTCATCTTGAGAGAAGTCTGACTGCTCAGCCACAGCTACCAGGTAAATCTGGGTGGTACAGACTGCTACCAATTGGGTTTACTGCCAACCACCTGTAGTCCTAAATCTTTTGCAGTGGTCCCTAAGGGAACTGCACAGATTTCTGCCTAACAATCTGGCCTCCTTCGTACTCTCCGAACATGACAGAGGAGAAGAAAGGAAGGTCCCTCTTCAAGTCCTGCACCAAGTGCGAGCTTTGAAATGTGTTTGTGGAGGCCAAGCCCCTACAATGCCTTCAATGCTTGCATCCGGACCTCAAGGAAGGAGATTGCGAGAAATGCTGTGGTTTCTCCAAGAAGATGACGAAGGACTGGCACAGTAGACTGGCGGTGTGGCTGAATGCCAAGGCCTCTGCCCTGAGCAGGGGCATGCCTCACCCAAGGCCGGCCGGTCTGAGGAGCGGTCTTCCAAATCCTGTGAGAGCGCCTCATCTGTGGGGGCCCAAGATAAGGCCAAGAACCTCAAGTACGGGTCCACCGGGGTCACCGCGGAAGCGGATCCCATGGCAGACAGGGCGTGATCAACATCATCCGCCTCCATTGCCAACCGGCAATCAAGCTCCTCCTCGAAGACAGTCCAACCCGGCTAAACTGCGGGAGAAGCCAGAGAAACAGCGGACAGAGGAGGAGTCTGAGCTGCCCAAGAAGGCCCAGGTGGCACAGGACAAGTCTTCGTCGAAGATGGAGCTAGTGGCTGCTGCTCTCTTGAAAGCTAAGGGGGCTGACCCTGAGAAGGTAGCACCCAGGGTGCTAGAGGTATCCCTCCCTCTGAGGCGCGAGGCCACCATGGTGACTTTGACAAGGTCTGCCGGCATGCCGGAGAAGGGGAAACTATCTCGGAACCCAGTTCCAGCCCCTCAGGGTGGAAAAAAAGGGGGGCAATGAGGCTCCGGATCGATCCCAGGCCATGGCCCCAGCCATGGAAATTTCATCCATGGAAGACGAGGACCTGGAGTCCCTACACACGTTCTACGAGGATGTGGAAGGTGACGGCGACAGAGCGGGCCTAGTGTTCCGATCATGCCAGTTCCACCGAGGGATGTGTCTCGTCTCTGGACATCCTATCAGCCCTCCACACCTTGGTGTCGGAGATCCAGAAGAGGATGTCACAAGGGCCGGTTCTAACAGTCCCCCAGGCCCGTGACCAACCGCTGGCAAAGAGGAAGCGCCATCCGATGCCCCCATTTCAGCCTCCATATCTGTGTCAGGCCCCCTCTCCGCTAGCAGAGACACACTGGGACGGATACGGCCACGACGAAGGACGACAACGGACGACAACTATGAGATCGTCGGAGCGGGCAGCAGGTGCCCGCAGCCTAGGGCGTCCCCACTGGACGAGGTGGGGTTGTTCCATTCAATGATCGCCAGAGCCTCGAAGCTGTTCCAGCTTGTGCCTGAAGAAACCAGGAAGGAGGGCTTTCTGTACCGAGGCGCAAGACCAAGAGGAAGACAATGGTGGTGGCACCCCTTCT